>NC_063047.1:41150832-41785832 GCF_018812025.1 Megalobrama amblycephala
TAATGTAGCCTGGGCTACTAAGTGATGATATTAAAAGATCAAATTCTACAGAAAACATTTTTTTTTTTCTGTAGCCTATACTATGCTTTATTAGTATAGTGTTTACTAACTTTGGTCTTTTAATGTCACTGTCTTAATAATACATGAAGTCACGTTAAGCGTTTTCTTAATGGGAGGAAAATGTTTAATTAAACGTGTTGCGTTCATATTCTGGGCTCATCTGCTTTTCTGTAGTATGCTTTATTAGTATGATGTTTAGTAAGTTTGGTTTGGTAATAACACTGTCTTAGTAAATTAAGCCACGTTAAGCATTTTAGAATGTCCCGTACTCGATGTCTTGCGTTTTCAGTGTTAATTTACTGATTTTGATTGTGTTTATAGTGTGCAATATAACATGTGTTCATGTTTCGCGTGTAAAAAAACACAGTATTTTTCACATAATTTACTTATCTGTATACCGCTGTTTCCACTGTCATAAAAACGGGCTGATGACTTCCTTGCAGACGTGTAAAAAGTACTCAAAAATGTTACTCAAGTGAAAGTACAAGTACTGAGTGAAATTTTTACTCGATTAAAAGTAAAAGTATCTGGCCAGAATCATACTTGAGTAAAAGTAAAAAAGTACTACATTAAAATTGTATTTGAGTATTAAAAAAGTAAAAGTAACAGCAAGAATGAAAACTAGAGATTCTTGGGTCCCACTTTATATTAAGTGGCCTTAACTACTATGTACTTACATTTAAATTAATCATTTGATACAATGCACTTATTGTGTACATACATGTTTTTACATTGTACTTATATTTTAAAAACACCTGCATGTGTAAAAACTGTTTTAGTGACATCATTAAAGAAGGAAGTAGAGGGATGTAGTCCAAACTGGCCGTTCGATGTAGGCGACTTCTGTTAAAGGTCCCGTTCTTCGTGATCCCATGTTTCAAACTTTAGTTAGTGTGTAATGTTGTTGTTAGAGTATAAATAAAATCTGTAAAATTTTAAAGCTCAAAGTTCAATGCCAAGTGAGATATTTTATTTAACAGAAGTCGCCTACATCGAACGGCCAGTTTGGACTACATCCCTCTACTTTCTTCTTTAATGACGTCACTAAAACAGTTTTTTGACTAACCTCCGCCCACAGGAATACACAAGAGTTGCGTTTGTAGAGTGTGTTTGTCGCCATGTCGTCGAAACGCTGTTATTTTCATCCCGCAGTCCAATCACCGGGTCTGATTCCGGCTCAAATTGATAGGGTAAAATTGTTTACAATAACACTGAGCGCATGCATCTCCACGTTATGGTAAGAGGCGTGACCTTTCCGGGCAAGATGCGCTAAGCTGCTGTCGAATCACAACACAGGAACCGCTGGCACAATCAGAACTCGTTGCGTATTTCTGAAGGAGGGACTTCATAGAAAAAGGAAGTCATCAGCCCGTTTTTATGACAGTGGAAACAGCGGTATACAGAAAAGTAAATTATGTGAAAAATACTGTTTTTTTTTTTACACGCGAAACATGAACACGTTATATTGCACACTATAAACACAATCAAAGCTTCAAAAAAACACGAAAAACGGGACCTTTAAATAAAATATCTCGCTTGGCATTGAACTTTGAGCTTTAAAATTTTACAGATTTTATTTATACTCTAACAACAACATTACACACTAACTAAAGTTTGAAACATGGGATCACGAAGAACGGGACCTTTAATTAGACACGACAAATAAAAAACACCATGGCGTCAATTTAAATGTATGCCATAAGTATTTTTATTTTTTTATTTTTTTTACTAATAATTAAAAATAAGTATAACTCAATAGGTATTAGCAGTCTATTATAAATAAAAAATAAAATGTAATTATAATAAATATAAGGAGGCTATAATAAAAATATCATTATTCTTTAAAAAA
This sequence comes from Megalobrama amblycephala, assembly GCF_018812025.1. Lineage (NCBI taxonomy): Eukaryota > Metazoa > Chordata > Actinopteri > Cypriniformes > Xenocyprididae > Megalobrama > Megalobrama amblycephala. The sequence continues at coordinate 41,152,742 of NC_063047.1, forward strand.
TAAGTTGAAATTGTGCAAACTGACTTTTATCAAACGCACAGACTATCGATTAACATACTCTGATAGGCCTAGTTACAGTAGGACTGTAGAAGTTTTCTTAAAAAAAAATCTCTATGGAGAAAATGAAATACTATGAAAATAGTTTTAGTTATGATTTGTTTCCCGATTAGTTGTGATTTTGCTTTTGATTTGGCTAAGTTTAGTTAGATTTGTATCAAATACAATGTGATTTTCTGTGATCGAGATCTGGCAGCAGCTCATTTTTCCTCTTGGGCGAGCTATAAGCTCATAGCTTATCCTGCCCATGTAAACTCGCATAGACCAGCAAACCAATGAGAACGCTGGACGATGATGATGCTCCATTACAAAAGCGTGAAGGCGCAAAAGCTGCTGTAGATCAGCTCTCCCGGAAGTCTCCGTAACTGGCAGATTTAAGAAAAATACCGTCGTTTGGCAAATAAATAAATTACGGACAGTTACATATGCATCACCAATCCTGTAGGCTGTATGGTACACATCAAACAAGGGATTTAATAGTAATTTATAATGTTAATATTAGTTGCCGAGTGGCTTGGGTAAGCAGAGCATTCGCAGCTTATATATATATATATATATATATATATATATATATATATATATATATATATATATATATATATATATATATATACAATATATATATATATATATACAATATATATATATATACAATATATATATATATATATATATATATTGTATATATATATATATTAGGGCTGTCAAAAATAGCGCGTTAACGACGTTAATTAGTTGTTTGTTGTTAATTACGTCAATTTTTTAACGCATTTCACGCATGCGCAGTGTGACTTATTATTTAGGTCAGGAAAGTCAGGGAAGTGGTTGGGAGCTAGAGGCGAAATGGAGTAAGGTGAGCAAAGTGGGCCGGATTCAAATATAAAAAGAATGATGATGGTACAGTTAACAAGTACTAGGTTATTTGCAAGATTTGTAACAAGGAGTTTCAATTTCACCGGAGCTGTTCAAGCTTGTAGCCTATGGTAAATCCTACCCATGCAGGTAAATCAGTCTGTAACTTATCAAATAACATTGCTTTGATTATTTTCTGGAATTAATTAAACCAAGTCAAGTGTTAATTTCGTCAGACAAGACGAAATATGTTCGTCAACGACCTTTTTTTTCATGACTAAAACGAGACGATGGCAAGACTGCACCACTGTCCAAAAACGCTCACTAAGACTAAATTAACATGAATTTGACGAAAAAAGACGAGACGAAAATGTTTTGCATAAAATAAAAACTAAGATAACTAACGTTAACTTACTCTCTTAATTTTCGTCTACAATCGTCTCTGCTTTTTCATCAGCTTTTACACCTTTAAAATATTCAGAACGAGTTCGGATCCCGTTTATTACATTGCTACCTACCAAATAAATCAATAATTTGACACAAAATTATGATTTAAAAAGGAGTTTATTGATTTAAAAACGATTGTATTGCTTCCGCTAAAGAAAATAGTGCGCTCCGTCTCTACGGTTAGAATCCTGTGTGTCCATGGCAACGCTCTGTTTTTCATGGCGACGGTGTGTTATAGTTAGCAGCGGTCTGTTATCAAGAAACTAACAAAAAAAGATATGTGAATGACTAAATATGACTAAAACTAACAAGGACATTTGACACAAGACTAAGACTAAATTAACTGTTATTTATGTTATTTATCTTTTGGTATGCATTTCAGAAAAAAAAATGGTTAGGATTCAGGTGTAATTGCAAATAGTGATTAATCCTGATTAATCCACTGAAAATTCTGATTAATTTGATTAAAAATTTTAATCATTTGACAGCCCTAATATATATATATATATATATATATATATATATATATATATATATATATATATATATATATACACTCACACACAAATAGTATGAGAAAAATGCCAGAGATCACTGAATTTAACATAAAATCGTAATTTTGCATCAGCAAGGTCACTCTCAATCATATCAAAATCAAATGGAAAATGGATACTAAATATGTGGTATTTAAGATGTTAAAAGAAAATTGGAAGAATCAGGAGAGGACAAGGACAAAAAGGACTGGAAGGCCAAGAGAATGAATATGTATATATAATAATGAATATATATATATATATCAGGGTTTCCGTTGTCCGGTAATTACCGGACATTGGCCGGGAAAAAAATTAAATGTCCGACAAAATTAAATCTCTCCGGTCAAATTGTCAGATTAAAACTGCCTAATAATCCCGGCCCCGCCCCCCTAACTGCGGACACCGCTCCTCTTATCGATACCGTAAGCCTGCGACGTGATGCCCTCGCTGTCATGACAGCGCTCCGTGGCTATGGAGGATTGCATTTCTCCACAGCCTGCGAAGTCCTCATATGTGATTTCAACGAAATGTATCCAGAGTGGACCAAGCTCGCCAAGATAGCCTGTGTAATCCCTGTCTCGAGTGTTCCTGCAGAGAGGGGGTTCTCGCTGCAAAATCGGATCTGCTGTTAGTCTTCTTCACCAGCAGGTGCCGCTAGCGGCTGTTTAGGAAGACCAAAGCAACGCTAGTAAGTCATCATTCATTCATAAAAACGGATTTACAGAATTAGAGCAAGCGGTAAGTGAATGTGTGATGATTATCAGGGCCAGTATAAATGCAGAAAAGCTGATAAAGACACAAAAGCTGCATTTATGTTTAATTCAGTGTATTTACGCTTACTTTCCCAGTGTAGCTACAGCTTTCTCTCCAGTGAACAAGATAACGTTATTGCCCGATGCTGGTGTATAGATCAAACGTTAAATCTGAGATAGACATATATTTCTCTCTGTTGTTTAGTTTCCTTAACTTTATATCGCAGCGCTGTGTTGTAATACTAGGGCTTCCCTCATCCGTCATAGCTGCCATCAGGACATATAAACTCTTAACACAGCTTAATGGACTCGTACAGTGATATAAAAGACCAAACTCGCACCTCATTTGTGATGTAGGTTAGACTATATAGGCTCCAAGAAAGCAGATACTGGCATTAAGTTGATCTGAACGTTTGATTATGATATTCGCAAATTTAGGGACCGTCTCTAAAGTCACAAAACCAACTGTAAATTGTTCATCTAGGTGTCAGGTATAATGCAAACCTTTTAGATTTTTGATGTTTATTAAAATAAAAGGTAACACTTTATATTAAATAGTTGATATGAACGAACAATGAACTGCACTTCTACAGCACTTACTAATCTTTGTTAATGTTAATTCCAGCATTTACTAATACATTATTAAAATCAAGAGTTGTATTTGTCAACTTTAGTTAATGCACAGTGAAGTAACATGAACAATGAACTGCTGAATTTTTATTAACGTTAACAAAGATTAACAAATACAACAACAAATGTGTTGCTCATGGATAGTTCACATTAGTTAATACATTATGAACCTTACTGTAAAGTGTTTCCAAATAAACTGTCAAGTATTATGTAAAGATTGCTATGTATTTCACTACTGTATTGGATCATACAAAAAAATGCCATAATTTAAAGCTCAATAGCATTTGATGAGAATGATTTACAATCACCAAAACTACCTGTGAAGTGTTCATCTATAGGTGCCAGGTCGAAGAGTGATGCACCCTTCTCTCTCTCTCTCTCTCTCTCTCTCTCTCTCACACTCACACACACACACACACACACACACACACATATTCAAACACACTCAACTCAAAGTACATGCACATATACTTTTTCTTTTTTTTACACATTCATCACACAATTAGTTCTACTTAGTTAATTTTATTTCTAAATTTTATTTAAAATTTGTATAAGCAGGATAATCTATGATCAGGTAAAATAAAAAATGAACAAAGTAAAAAAAATTGTGTGATGAACGTGTAAAAAAAAAGAAATAGTATATATGCATGTACTTTGAGTGAGGTGTGTTTGAATATGTATATGTGCATGTGTGTCTACAAGAGTTTGGTAGAAGGTAGAAACGTGAATACAGAATGTTGTAACTTTAGAGACGGTCCCTAAATTTGCGAATATCATAATCAAACGTTCAGCGTAAAATCAACTTTATGCCAGTATCTGCTTTCTTGGAGCCTATATAGTCTAACCTACATCACAAATGAGGTGCGAGTTTGGTCTTTTATATCACTGTACGAGTCCATTAAGCTGTGTTAAGAGTTTATATGTCCTGATGGCAGCTATGACGGATGAGGGAAGCCCTAGTATTACAACACAGCGCTGCGATACAAAGATAAGGAAACTAAACAAAAGAGAGAAATATATGTCTATCTCAGATTTAACGTTTGATCTATACACCAGCATCGGGCAATAACGTTATCTTGTTCACTGGAGAGAAAGCTGTAGCTACACTGGGAAAGTAAGCGTAAAGACACTGAATTAAACATAAATGCAGCTTTTGTGTCTTTATCAGCTTTTCTGCATTTATACTGGCCCTGATAATCATCACACATTCACTTACCGCTTGCTCTAATTCTGTAAATCCGTTTTTATGAATGAATGACTTACTAGTGTTGCTTTGGTCTTCCTAAACAGCCGCTAGCGGCACCTGCTGGTGAAGAAGACTAACAGCAGATAGAGATGATGCATCGGCACTCTACTGCTCTTCCTGCAGTTCCCGGATGTGAAATGTTGAATTTTCTGCCGAATTTGAGCCACTGAATTTGTGGAAGCGAATTTGTAAAGTGAAATAAAATGGACTGAAAATTGCTAGTCGAATTTTATAGGTTGTATTTTTAAACAGAATAAATATCTTGGAAGTGAAATTTGAAATCTGAATATGAATTATTTAATTTTTAATAATGAAAATGTGTGTGAAATATTTTTAATTGAAATATTCACAGCTTAAATATACGACTGTGTTGAATTTCATCCCATAAAAATGCAAGCCTTAAAAATACAGTGCATCTAAATGCAAGTACAGCTAATGTAATGCATATTTTTTTTCAGTTAGAGCAATTCAACAAGCTTTTTATTTCAAAAACATTTGGCATTAATTTACTTCCATACGAAGTCGCCTTGCGGAGAACAAGGTTACGCGGCTTATGTGCATTGCAAATTGTGGAGAGACACTGGGAAGTTTTGATTTTAAGTCGGCAGCTGCACAATTCAGCACTGCAAAAAAGCGTAAAAAGTAGCCAAAAATGACGCGAGACAATGTTATAGGCCTAGTCATTTGTTTGTTCAAGTTCATTTGACAAGGAGTCATTTCACACGGTGGCCAATTTAAATGTTACCAGCTAAATGAGACATACTGAGTTTATAATTAAGTTTGCTTGAGTAAAAACAATGCTATATTCGGATATTTTATGTGGGGAAGGGGGGTTGGTTTGTTAAACTATGAAATGTGAAACCATAGTAAAAAACAATTGGTTGATTGACGCCAATCGGACGTTCATGTTTTTTTTTTTTTTCTCGTCTATTTGAAAGTTAGGCTAATAAACATGTTGCATATACGGCCTGATCATGGGCGTCGGAACCATTGTATGTGGGTGGGACAAGACCCACCCACTTTTTAAGACCAATGATATTGGACCCACTCACTTTTACCGTCTCTAATTCAGCATTTGTCTAATCCCCCTCAGGTGATGCTACTCCACAAACCACCAACACAGCATAAAAAATACCAAAAATAAAAATATTTTTTAAAACATCGCCAAGTAAAACGCTGTGTTTATATAGAACTGTCGGCGTAAGTCAAACGAGCGCGGAAAAGGTAGATTCAGCTGAACAACAGTGAACTGTGGTCAGATGAGATGTTGTCAGGTTATGTCAGTAAAGCTCCAATCAGCCGTTAGGTGTACTCATTCTTGAGCGTGAACTCAAGAATTGCTCGCGCAAATGCGCCGGCGCGCGCTGCATATTACTTTATTATAGTTTAACTAAAGCGCTAAAGAAACTACAGGCATGCACCATCATTATTCTGAGGTAAATTAAGTCATGGAATTACCAAACATGCGATTAAAGCTGCCTCAAAACTGCGTGCATGTATGTATTTGTTGACATGGTTTTAAAGCTATCGTTATCCAATTTGTTGGCCTTAAAACGTCTTAAAATGCATATATACACCAAGGTAATCAAAAGTTTCTCGGGGGAGCATGCCCCCGAACCCCCCTAGCATAATACATTTTGTGACCTCGGTAAATATAAAACCCTGCGTACGGCCCTGCTCCTTTTCTATCTAACGAAATCAAAGGTAATCGTGTATTTCTCCAGTTGTGCGCGCTTTGGGACTAAACTTTGTATGCACTATGTGATCAATGAGTGAAAATAAATGGAAGCAAAAACGCGATTGAATGTAAAGGTTTGTGTCTCGTTGTTCTATTCAAAAAAATCAATAACTACCGATCTTGGCATTTTATCTATCTTTTATCTCTCTATATGTATCTCTCTCTCTCTCTCTCTCTCTTTATATATATATATATATATATATATATATATATATATATATATGATTGCATAAAAAAAAATTGGAGGGAGGACCCACCCACGTTTTTTTTGCTTCCGACGCCCATGGGCCTGATTATGTCATTTTTTAAGTTACATAAACTGCTTTCAGTTTTCCTCAACTTGACTAATTAAGAGGCGATATTTGACCGGCATATCATCAAAATGTCCGGAAAACGAAACCTCTGCCGGTCACTTTGACCGGCACCATTTTTTTTCTAGCGGAAACTCTGAGAGATTATATATATATATATATATATATATATATATATATATATATATATATATATATATATATATATACACACAAACACAAACATTTATGTTAGATTTTAGATCCATTTGACAGCACTAGTCTCTATTAATTTTTGTTCTGTGAGCCTCCTATTTTTTTCTTTTTTCTCTTTATTTCAAACGTGTCTCTTTACTGTTCAAATTTCCTTGTCTGACCCTATTTTACATTACCTCATTCCATAACAATCTCTTGAAATTGTCACATCTGCTGTTATATCTCTACAGGGCATGGAATACCTTGCGACAAAGCGGTACATTCACAGAGACCTGGCCTCACGAAACATCCTAGTGGAGAGTGAACTCAGGGTTAAGATTGGTGACTTTGGCTTGACCAAGGTTTTACCTCAGGATAAAGAGTACTACAAGGTTAAAGAACCTGGAGAGAGTCCAATATTCTGGTATGACTTTCATGCATCGTTGGAACACAAAAGATGTTCAGCAGCAAGATTTACTGAAGTCAGTTAGTCATAGAAGTTTAGAACAACATGAAAGTGAGTAAAAGATGTGTTTGTAACAGGTATGCGCCCGAGTCTCTTACTGAGAGTAAGTTCTCAGTAGCGTCAGACATCTGGAGTTTTGGAGTGGTTCTGTATGAACTCTTTACATACAGCGACAAGCTCTGTAGCCCCCCTACAGTAAGTATCACAGCTGTTCTTTGTTATTTCTTGTTTTGTTTTCTGGACATGCCACATTCTTGCACATGCAATAAGGGCAACATTTAACGATTGCTGGTTTTGAATTGCTCTGGCTATGTAAATCACAACCTGTCAACAAAACTGCATAGAATTATGTTAAATAAGAATCTCAATTTTTTTGTGTTCAGGTTTTCCTGAGTATGATGGGAGGTGACAAGCAGGGACAAACGATAGTCTATCATCTCATCGAGCTCTTGAAAAAAGAAAACCGTTTACCCCAACCTATGGGCTGTCCCTCAGAGGTACCAGATCTCAGAACACATACAACACTAATGAAAACTCTACAGTTGAGTCAGGATTTTAATTTGAATATGATTTATCCACAAACATCAAGCAAACTTATAGTGCAGAAATGCCAATAATAATTAGCAGACATTTGACATCTCCGATCCATAAACATTTTTGTATAAATACAGTCTCTTTTAATTTAGAGTAATTTTAGATGTATTGACCATTATAAATGCTGATGTTTATTTAATATATTCAAGGCTCGAAATTGCGACCATTTTAGTCGCATATGCTTCCTAAAATTAACGTGTGCGACCTTAAAATATATTTGGGATCATTTGCGCGAGTGCAAACAATTGTTGAGGTGCAACCTGTTTTCATTTCTCTACAAAACGTGTATTAATAAGAAATCAGCATATTAGAATGATTTCTGAAGGATCATGTGACACTGAAGACTGGAGTAATGATGCTGAAAACTCAGCTTTGCCATCACAGGAATAAATTACATTTTACAATATATTATAATTGAAAACTGTTATTTTAAATTATTGTAATATTTCACAATATTACTGTTTTACTGTATTTTTGATCAAATAAATGCAGCCTTGCTGAGCACAAGAGACTTCTTTTAAAAACATTAAAAAATCTTGCCAACCCCAAACTTTGGTAGTGTAAAATTGTGTAAATGAAAAAGAATCAGGTCAAAAACAGGTCATTGCAAATCAGCTTTTACTAACAGTCTTGCTAAACATTGCCTTTTTTAATTCTCTTAGATGTGTGAAATCATGCAGGAATGCTGGGACAACGATCCTAGTCTTCGGCCAACCTTCAAGGAGCTCGCTCTCCGTGTAGACTTGATCCGGGACAGTAGCGATTCAGACCGATATACCCAAGTGCCTGCATTTTAAAGAGAGAAGCTTCGCTCGCTCACCGCTGCCATGCAGATATCCAGCCCTGAGTCTGTCCTCTGGCCCTGTCCACTGTCTTAAAATGCTTCTTTGTGCCATTATGGCAGATCTAACCCCAGGACTTGGATCACCACATCTACTCTCTGAACAATTAATGTCATTTATATCAAGAATGGGTTTCTCTTTTGCTAGCAGTGCTGGCATGCGCCCCTCTATCAGCGATAGTATGATTGAATGAATCGTTTTATTAAGAAATGCAAGAGCTGTGCATTTTTACATCCATGTGTTTGTATATACATATATAAAGATGATTTTATAATTTTATAAAAATGAAATGAACTGTGTGGAAGCAGTGTCATATAAATTAAGATTTGAAAAAATATATAATTGTTTTTAGGTTGTTTGTTGTAATGCAGGTGGTGTCTGATTGAAAAGATATAAAAGATCTTGCTATTGTAAGTCTTTGTTTTCTTGAATAAATGCTAATGTTTTAGTCATCGCTACAGCCCAAAATAGCTGTTAATGAGCCGTTTCCCAGTGGTATTCTTCCCCATTAACCTCTTTGTAACATGATGGGCATGTGGAGTACGTTTATATAATCCATATAGGCTGCAAATGCTCTGCATACCCAAGCCATTCGTGGACTCGTTAATTAATATCAATACTATAAATTCCCTCGTTTGTGGTGCACCATACCAACATGATAACATTTTGGTAATACTTGTGTAACTGTCCATCATTTATTTATTTACCAAACAACGTTCATTTTACAGGGTTCTCATTGGTATGCGGGCATATGGGGGATTTAATGCACAGGTAAAGCTGTGAACGGATCACTCGCCCAAGAGGAAAAATGAGCTGCTGCTGCTAGATCTCAATCACCGAAAATCACATTTTATTTGATACAAAACTAACTAGACTAAATCAAATGGGAAAAAATAATGACTGAAACTATCTTCATAATATTTTATTTTCTCGATAGTTTTTTTTTTTTATTTACTGAAATTTATAAACGCCATACCCGGTTAAAAAAAAGTCACCATTCGCCACTCCACTTAAAAGGGTGAATTGCCCTAAAGTGGGACACTGCCTAGTGTGGGACACCTAAGGTTTAGTGTTTGTAGGTCCGTCATAAATGCATGAATGCGAAAACTGAAAAATGCTGCCTTCAGAGGATGCATTCCAAGGTAGGAAGGCATGTCTTGAATCCAAAAAAAGGGGAGAAAGATTATTTTATGAATGTGTTATATGCACTTTCTCTTTTGATTTGATTACGGGTTTTTAAAATGGTATTGGATGTGGATTTAATGTTTTGGCTACACATCGGTATATGTTACAGAAGTCTGAAATGCAAAAAATGTCCCACATTAGGGCAATTCAACCCATTATATAATATAAATTCTTCTAGAAGCGCTTTTGTGAGGTCAGGCACTGATGTTGGTGAGAAGGCCTGGCTTGCAGTCTCCGCTCTAATTCATCCCAAAGGTTCGATCGGGTTGAGGTCAGGACTCTGTGCAGGCCAGTCAAGTTCCTCCACACCAAACTCACTCATCCATGTCTTTATGGACCTTGCTTTGTGCACTGGTGCGCAGTCATGTTGGAACAGGAAGAGGGCATCCCAAAACTGTTCCCACAAAGTTGGGAGCATGAAATTGTCCAAAATATCTTGGTATGCTGAAACATTAAGTGTTCCTTTCACAAAGCCCAACCCCTGAAAAACTTTACAACCTATCACGGTGCCACTCTTGAATTCACTGAGTTCCTGAGAGCGACCCATTCTTTCACAAACGTTTGTAGAAGCAGTCTGCATGCCTAAGTGCTTGATTTTATACACCTGTGCCATGGAAGTGATTGGAACACCTGAATTCAATGATTTGGAGGGGTGTCCCAATACTTTTGGCAATATAGTGTATATGGATGGATTCTGTTGGTAATAGACACTTACCTAGCTTGAGGTTTGCCATAGACTCGTTCCCTGCCTAGAACGCAACTGAACTGCTTCAAGCATCTCCATACTACAAACCGTGGAAAACTACTTGAAAACGACGGAATATTTAAATATACATTTACAGCTGGTCTGTTCGCACTGGATGAGCATTACCTGAGGTATTTTTTACGGACCTTTTTACAAAAGATAAAAGTTGTTACATTGTCTGTAATAATTAGTTAGATGGCACATTCGGACGGGACTAAAATCACTGAGGAGCTCTGTTAAAAATAATGTTAGTTTACCCCACCTCTCCATGAAAAATCCTATCCGAATAGGGCTATCAAACTGTTCAAGTATCTTTCAGCCCTGCCTTATACTCCCATAAATCTTCAAGGAATTCTAGAGTGTAGAATTTTATTTTTGTTTCCTGTTTTTTGGCCTTTTTGATATTTACTGCATTTATACAGACTGAAATGGAAATAGCATATCCTGTGTATTGGTGAAAGAACATGCGGTGTGTGTATTCTGATCCTTCGGGCCCCTGGAGCTGTGGAATGGCAACAGTGCTGGGTGTCAAACACAGACTTGACATTATCCTCTTACCGCTGGCTGGTACCAGTTTTCACCACACCAACTGACCTTCATGTTATTGCACCAATTTAAATTTTTCCGAAATGAAACTGATCCGAGTACAGCACACAGAATTATTTTGTGACAATTGAAGCTTGTTAACATAAGCAGCATTGACCTGTAAATTAAACACTCTGCTTTGTTTTGACCTTTCATTGTTTACCTAAATGCAAACAGTTTAGTCGTTTCCCACAAACCAAAGTGAGAACGACTTTTTAGTCATATCGCTGTCATTTTGGCATTCACATTGTCTTTTTTTGAATAACATAAGAATGGATATTAGGATGCATTTGCATCTATCATGATTCACTTTGCTTATAAAATCACAATTATATTTGAATTATAATGCCAATTACTCTGAAGTTCATAAATGCCCTGATTTTGGTCCTGAAAACAGTTCGGATTAGGCTCTCACTGTCTCACATTTTCATGGTAGCCATGGCTTCCTCAACACAGCGTTTTGCTTTAGTGAGTTTTACATTACGTCCTATCAGTTAACTCGCATTATATATTTGTATGTTATACAGATAAATATTGTTACAGATATTGATTGTAACACATTGAACAAGTTTACATGAATAAGAATTCTTAATCTCTTACGCAACCAGCTCATGTTTCAGAGAAATGGGTGTGGAAACACATCCAGCAGGTTTATAAAATGAACATCAAGGTTGGAGGCTTATGGGATATTGCATAATTGCTATAAGAATGAATAGACACAAATGCATATTTGTTTTGTAATGTCTAATACTATGTTTCAATTTTCTTTTACACATTGCAGTGGCTGTAGCAACACTTTTAATTGTTATTGTAAATGCATCAGTCAGTGTAATCAGAATTTTGATGAAAGTGCGTGAGAGAATGGACAGAAGTATGGCATGCCTTTTATTCATTTAAACTATTCATCAGTTTCAGTCATGTGACTTTACTCGTCAGCTATATTTATGGCCAACAGTCGGGCAGAGTAATTGCAGTGCATACAAAAAAACATACCAAGACAAAAACATTGATCACTGGATTTGATCCCAGTAAACATCTTTATATCTCTTTACAATTTCACACAATACCATATCTAACATTCATGGACATTCATATATTTAATCGAACATCCATTTCCATCCATTTACAAATTTACCCCCCCAAAGTATGAAATATTAAACTTGAATTCTATTGTACATTTCTGATATGCAATCTTCAGCGCCAATTTTTCTTTCATGTTTTATTTCAGACATCATGAGAATAACGTAACGTGTGGTATTTTAACAGAACATGCAACACAACTTCTTGTCCAGGCCCTGGTCATTTCTAGGCTTGATTACTGCAATGCTCTTCTGGCTGGACTGCCATCATGCACAATCAAGCCTCTACAAATGATTCAGAACGCTGCAGCACGTCTCGTCTTTAATGAGCCCAAGAGCCCACGTCACACCTCTCTTCATCTCTCTGCACTGGCTACCACTTGTCGTGCGCATCAAATTTAAGGCGTTGATGCTTGCTTACAGATCTACCACAGGATCAGCACCCTCCTACTTCCACTCACTCTTACGAGTCTACACTCCTACCAGAAGCCTACGCTCATTAAAGGAGCGAATTGTATTGTATCTAATAGATGAAAATCAAAAAGAGCAATAATTAAGACATTTGCAGATAAGAGACAAAAAGCAGAAGCCAAGGAGAGAAGAGGAGAGAAAAAGCTGAATTATCAATGACCCGGTCAGCTTTATACCATGAACATATAGGGAAATTTACATCCCACACAAATTGATGTTTTTGTTCTAAAAGAAAAGGTTAAATGTTTTTTACCAGTGGCGTAGCCACGGGTGTGCCAGGGTGTGCCGGTGCCACCCAAAGTGGCAGCTGGCACACCTAAAATAGGTCCAGGTGAAATTGCAAGCACAACAAACCTCACAAGTATCGAAAATGGGATACTTTCCCATAGACTGGAGTGAGACCATAGACGTCTCGCGAGCTGTCGCGATCATTCGTGGCTCTCTGTGGCTTGTAGCGCTAAGCCCTTCAGTTCATGCAGAGCGGGCGTGAACGGACCAACTCTTCCACATGTAATAAACATGAATGAACATCCAAAGGTATGTTGAAAGATATAGTAGAACTTACCAAAATCCGTATCATGTCATCTTTCATGTTCATGTTTCAACTGTGGAAAGGTGTCATTAAAACGTATTGTAATAATGTCAAATTTACCGTCACATTTACCTCAGAAAAGCCCTTCAATGTCCAAAAACGCATCAGTCAGCTACAAAAATGAACTTCGAGAGGAGCATTTTGCTAAATATATGCACTATTGCATATTCATTGTATTTGTGCTTAACATGTACTTCAATATTGAATGTATAAATCTGTTTTATGACAGCCACCATTTAAATTTTTAGGTCTATATAAAAATGAGTAGAAATAGCCTATAATTGTCATAATTTTTTTTTATTATAACGTTATTATAAAAACTGTGTAATTTATATGTAAGTAGCTTACAAATAAATTAATTTTTAATATTATAGTGATGTAGGCTACCAGCTGTGGTTCCCTGTATAGTTTACAGTGTTGAGAGAGATTTTTTTCTTTGAGGAAATTTGCTGTACCTGACGGGCACTTCGGTAAAGTTGGTTTTATATTCGCACATTCGGACTTTGGTAAATTCAGACTTTCCAATAAATGTGCAATAAATTAATGTTTGCGAATTTTAAGCAGCGACATGATATTGACAACCAACGATTGTCAACTTACAACATTTTTCACATTCGATCAAAATAGGCAAGTATTGTTTTAATGGCATATTTACTTGTGAATGTCCACTGAATGTCCAATGTAGTTTGATTAACAAGGCTATTGAATACGGATGTCCGAATGTGCGAATATAAAACCAACTTTACCCTGACGGGCCCCAAATTAGTCAATAATGAATCAAGGAAATCAAATCGAAATCAAACCACAAGCTTCAGAATCAAAATCAAATCCAATGGTGAAATTTGTGTCAATGCCCAGCCGTCAATCATTTTTTTGTTTGTTTTGTTTTTATTTAAAGCAAATGTTGTTTTTTCCAATTATTTTCTTGTCAGAGTGCACCAGAATGCGTCGTTAAAATCCCGAAAATGGGGGAGGATGCTCCCAGACCCCCCTACAACAATTTCAATTACAATATTTTGTCCGGTTGCACATTAATCGGACAATAAATATGGCACACCCAGTTTTTCTGATGCACACCCAGAGTCACTTTTCTGGCTACGCTGCTGGTTTTTACCCATTAGTCATAGACTGGTCCAGTGTCAAAAATAGATATAAGAGTTGTTTTGACCCCCTTTGGGAAGTTTGCAAATCTTACCCTTTTAAATGTCATCAGGAATAATAACAGACATATTTTGATCAGATTCAAATGAGCAATAATTCTGAAAAACATCACCTCTGCAGTACTTGGCAGGCATCCAATGTCTAACCACAAACGTGTCAGCATGACCTGTCACACTGGAACACTTTGAGTATGAGTACATAAATATGAAATCAAAAGTAAAACTGATAAATCATAGCCATAAATTATTAACATAAATATTAATAAAAATGCATTCATATGAATATTGACCATTTCGGATCCACCAATTACATAATACAGATATATATCACTACAGTATATAACCTGTCCGTTATTGGTGTGGAGAATCACGCTTTTTCTTGGCCTGTTGAAAGTACCTTGTTGATGTTTTTACAATTTAAATGTTGGTTAAAGGATGAGTAGAATGTCATCTCATTGTACCCAGTTTAAAAAACAAAAAACAAAACGTATTATTGCGTTCATAGAGCGAGCCTTTCACTGACTGTTTACAGCTTAAAGGAAGTTACACCCATAATTCGCTCAAAGCGCCATGGGGCGTTGGAATAAGGTGGATAAAATTCATACAGCATAAGTACATAGTGTATAACTGTATAGTGTATAGTGTATCATTTGGGACGCAACTATATATGGTCGGTTGCGAAATAAAAGGCTATGTACCTACTTGAGGGTATGCGATTTCCGAACGCAGCCAAAATGTTAATACGGCTTGCCATATGGAAGCGTGTTGAGCAGTAGGTCGGAAGGGGTGTGGCCAGCGTCATGCGAGTTTATAAAAAGAGATCCGCTAACATAAGTGGCAGCATCACACGCTGCTGCTACTATTGTGTTACAGACTGCGATGAACAACATGAAGAAGACCTGACCGAGGGCAGGAGAGGAGAAGAGTGCGGTCGCACCTCTGGCGTAAGTAATTTCCCTTCCGTAGGCTATATGAAGAGCAGGATTTTATTTTAAAACACCGAAAAGACCTAAATCATTAATCCTTGATGGAGAATTCTCTAGCAAAAAAACGATCAACATAGTTTACAACAGACACTCTGAAATAAGATATAGGCTACAATACAGTATAAACAATATGTAGAATATATAGGGGGTTGTGGCTTGTTCGCACTATTTACTCTAATGAATATTTGGGTTTATTTTTGAATGTCAATTTCTGTATCGGCACACCGTACACAAGACCTTGATGTTCATGTCCTCAGAACTCCTGATACTCTTGTCCTGAGGAAAAACCTGTACATTTGTAGTAAAATCTTCCTTCATTGTTGAGCTGACTCAGAGTCTGAATCAGAGATATTATAATTAACTAAAACCATAAACATTTTAGTTATTTGAAATAAAATAAAGGAAACATTTCTCATTTTCTTTTAAAGCTGAAATTAAAAAACTAAATATAGACCAAAAAAAAAAAGAGAAAAATGCACAACAAAATTACTAAAACTTTAAATAAATTTCAAATGAAAACAGAAAATATAAAATGATAGACTAAAATATTCAAAATATTAATACAAACTGAGTATTAGTAGCTCAATTATACTAAAAACAACACTGGTATGAATGTACGTCAGTGTGGGTTTGTGTCCACTGCAGCACAAAAAGATAAAATTTATTGTAATTTGGAATAAAGCTCACTTTGTGTCCTGTAATATTGTTTGTGGAACATGAGGATTTTATTTCGTGTGATTTGTAGATACAAAATGAACTGTTTACATTAAGTGATTTAGCAATGAAATTATTGGGAAGTTATTCTCTAGAGTTACTGCAGAACAGTTTATTGACATGATATAATTATTGTTATAAATGTTAAAATTATAACTTTTAATAAAATTTCATTATTTCATTATTTTGCCAGTGTTGCATCATTTTTCTATGAGCAGTGGAATCGCTAAACACAATTCTACCGGTAAGAAGTCCACATTAGTACACTGTGATTCAACATGCAACAACTAGATGCTGATGCAGACAGACTGGATATACACAACAATAGTGCAGACACGTGATTAAATGTGGAAATTTTGCCCTTAATGCTCAGAAGTGCCTGTTTTTACTCTTACACCCACACCTCTAGACACTGTCAGGATCTGCATTAACACAGGTTCATACAGTAATACAATTGAGCGGATTAAAGGACAGGATTCTATCAGCAGGGAAGCAAGATGTTTTGAAAGGTGAAAATGGTCTCATTCCCACGTCATGAATGGCATAGTAGGTGGTAAGCAGCCTTTTATTTGGATTGCAGGACATCAGGCTGTTCTGTACTGGAGGCTGCTGACAGTTTGATAGCTTCTTTAATACATCAAGCTATAATATGGGTGAGGGAACAAGTCAAGGACAAGGCTTTGATGAACTATGCTGTAACATGAGTATGTTTGCCTGCTGCTAGTGGCGCTGAGTCAATGGCAATGAAGGACTGGCTTATAGTCAGTGATCGCAGCAGGGCTGGGCAATGGAGCAGGCATTGTGGGTCATGTGTTGACGCACACGATCTTATGATTTCTGGCACTTGCTACAGATTTCCATTGTGAACTATTGTTCCTGTTTGGTCTGACTTTGTTACTGCTTGTGCTGCTTGGTACTGAGATGACTGCAATTTTTTTTATCCTCTGGTTTAATCCTCTGGATAAGCTTATAGTTACAAGAATCTGTTATTATTATTCCTGCAGTACATATGAAAACAGTTTAAAGGGTTAGTCCACCCAAAAATGAAAATTCTGTCATTAATTACTCACCCTCATGTCGTTCTACAGCCATAAGGCCTTTGTTCATCTTCATAACACAAATTAAGATATTTTTGATAAAATCCGATGGCTCAGTGAGGCCTCCATTGACAGCAAGTTAATTTACACTTTCAAATGCCCATAAATGTACTAAAGACATATTTAAAACAGTTCATGTGATTACAGTGGTTCAACCTGAATGTTATGAAGTGACGAGAATAGAGTGCCTCAGGGATGACGCATTTTTGTAGGCAAAACCCGGAAGCGAGTTAGCATTTTAGGACTTCCGGTTCCAACGGCGTAAAGTCTATGGGTTTTTTGAATGGGTTTTTGCTAAATCGCCTGAAATAAGGTCTATGGTTAACAAAGCCTCTAAATACTTTCACGTTTTGATTTATGACATAAAACACACAAGTTATAACCCACTTGTGATTTTTTTTTTTTTTTTTTTTTTTTTTTTTTTTTTTTAATACTTTTACTGTGTCTTAAAATCAGCGGTTGCTAACAAATTGCTAAAAGGGACTACTTCCTTTGGTGGGGACTTTAGACGTCATCATTAAAAACGGGACATTTGGACAGCATTTCTCATGAAAAAGTGGATAAGTATTCATAACAGCACAGATCATAATCAGCAAGCATGTTTATAAATAAAGTTGTTTTCTAAATAAAGTTTGAGGAAGGTTGGTGGTGGTGACGTTGATCCGCGACCATGGTGTGCTGTAGTCCGTTTATAGCCTACTGTTAGCCTTTTATATCTGACCACTTTATTTAGGCTTCAAAATCTATAAATGTTGTGTTAACTTGTAAAGATTATCTTGATAGAC
Source organism: Megalobrama amblycephala (assembly GCF_018812025.1). Lineage (NCBI taxonomy): Eukaryota > Metazoa > Chordata > Actinopteri > Cypriniformes > Xenocyprididae > Megalobrama > Megalobrama amblycephala. The sequence goes on from NC_063047.1 coordinate 41,170,783, forward strand.
AAAACGTGTAAGTGTCATAACCCTTTGTTAAACACTGAGCTTATTTTCTGCGATTTTCCAAAAGTCTATGGGAAAAATGCATAGGCTTTCAATCGAGGGAACCCGTGCGCCGCTAACTTCCGGGTTGGCCTACAAAAACACGTCATCCCTGGGGTACTCTATACTTTTTGTGTGCCAAAAAAAAAAAAGAATTTATTCAACAATATCTAGTGATGGGCGATTTCAAAACACTGCTTCATGAAGCTTCGAAGCTTTACAAATCTTTTGTCTCGAATCAGTGGTTCGGAACATTTATCTGCTTTGGGCCGGAGAGCACAAACTCATTTGCATTTAAAGGTACACGTACCAAATCAGCACTTTTTTTTTTTTCTCCCACCCAAAAATGGGCAGTTAAAACATGGTATAATAAAAAAAAAAGGGATATTTTGAGCTGAAACTAAACAGACACATTCTGGGACACCTAAGATATATATTCTTGTAAAAAGGGGCATAATAGGTCAACTTTAAAATATTCAAAGTTCTTACGGACGCACAGCATTGTTGTTGTTAAGCCAAAAAAGAAATAAACTTTTTTTGTAATTTAAATAAATGTGAAATAAAGTATAACATTTTGATGAAAAAAATGTTTTTGAAAATTTTAAATGTTGCCATGCCATATAACCGAATATAAATGTATGAAAAAGACTAAAACTAAAATTGAAATAAAAATAAATTATAGCTAAATGGAAAATTACATAAAACCGAATAAAAATGACAAAAGCATATAATAAAATTGATCTCAAGATGGATAATATAAAAAGTGCTATATTTAAAATATTAATAAATACTATAATAGTATAAATAATATCAATATATCACTGGTATAGGCCTATATACTCCAATGTTGAAATTCTGTGACATTATTTTACAGAAGGTGAGAAGCAATTGTCAGATTCAGCATGGAGAGGTATTTGTTCAACCCACCAGATGGAGGCTATGGCTGGGTTGTGGTCACCTCGGCCTTCTTCATCATGGGCCTCACTGCTGCTGTTCATAAGAATTTCGGTCTGTTTTTCCTTGAAATCCAAAATCACTACAATGTCCTTACTAGTACTACCTCATGGGTGACCTCAACCACCATTGCTGTGTTTCATTTGGGAGGTGAGAAATGCCTTTTTTCTTATTGTCATCCATTGAAATTGTTTGAATTGTCTCATAACCTCTATTACAAACTTTCTGTAAACTGACATTTCATGATGACACAACCCCCCCCCCCCCCCCCACCCCTCCAATCTATTTAGCTCCTCTTGCCAGTGCTCTCAGTATGCACCTGTCCCATCGCACTGTTATCATGGTCGGAGGGCTTCTGGCTGCCTCAGGAATGATTATCGGCTCTTTGGGCCTCAGTCTGCCTTGGATGTATCTGTCTGTGGGTGTATTGCAAGGTAAGTTTAGTTTACTCTGTTTATGCCATTACTTATGTAATGCTGGAATTTCAGCACATAATCCTCTTTTTGACTTGTATAAATCGAAAACACCAGGCACTTGCTGACTTTGTAAATGGTTACAGAGTAAAACTGGTCATTATACACTAAATGTCTGAGATTCACGTATCAGACTTTCAAGTCATTCCAAACACAACAAACTCGACATGCACCTCGTGAAATGAAAATAGATGAAAAAGATGTGTGGTCTAAAAATTGTTTTTGATATTCAGTTGATATACTTCGACAGGATGGATTTGTTGTCTGAAGCTAAAAAGTCTGTGCCCAACATACACTGCATGATTTTCTGTTTAATATGTCAACTCTGCCCAAAATATACAGACTGGCTCTGACATTTGATGATTACTTCTCAAGACTGCAAATCGGAGCAAAACTCTGGGCCAAAGTCTTGTAGTGTGTTCTAACCTTAAAGGCCCGTTCACACCTAGGACGATCACTATAAAGATAACGATAGAGATATAGTTCTAAAAATCGTTCTCAATATTAAAGAATAGCACTGTCCACACCACAGCTATAATGATAATTGTAGAGAAACAGAAAAACAACATAATTGGAATCACTTTCAGAATGATTTTTATCCAGCTGATGAATGATAAAATACATTGACAGCCAATCAGAATCCATCCTGCTGTAATGAGCTTGAGCATTTAAAGTGACAAACGAGAACATGCTAAGAATAAACGGAACAATATCGTCTGCTGGTGTGGACGCTAATATAGTTATCTTTATAGTTATCGTTCTTGGTGTGAACGGGCCTTAAGGCAACATGCTATCATTCACTCTTAGAAGAAAAGGTTCTACATGGAACCTAAAGGCCCGTTCACACCAAGAACGATAACTATGATGACTATATTTGAGTCCACAACAATGAACGATAACGTTCTGTTTATTCTAAGCTCACACGCTGCGGTTTCAAAGTGTGTACAACATGTTTTTGCTATTCTTGTTGCATTTACACGGCTTTAACCAGCAGATGCCCTCAACATGATATGTTTTGAGTGAATAGCTAGTGTAATCGATCTAATCTAATAGTGAATTTACAAAGTGGAATAAAAAAACAACGGCTAGTTTTTTTTTCACTGCAACTTCAAAGGAAGCAAGACAGAGGCCCAGTCCCAAATGGCACCCTAAATCCTCACAGTCTTCCTCTGAGTTGGTACTTTCATGGCGTAATGGCACTTTGACTGCCGGGTAAAGTCCTCTGCGGGCTCAGCTGAAGGGCAAATTGAGGGCACATAGGCCAAGGGGGTGCTCGCGAGCACCCTTCTGAAACCTAAAATGATGAATGGGACACACTATGGACTCGTGGACTTAATGCAGCAGCCATTGTAAGTCCACAAGACCGAAAGTGCACAGAAGTGTGCCATTTGGGATTCAGCCAATGTTATCGAAACTAGCGCTGGATACCTGAGGTAATTTTATGTTCCACTATTTGCTAGCCTGGCATAATGATCTAATTACTTCTCACCATTTATTCCGAGGGTACGGACGATTGTTTTCCATATATCCATTTTATTTGTATCATTGAAAAGGCGGTTTGACTTCTCAAACAGTGGTGGCTTTTTCTTGACCTCGGTGATTAACTTCTCCGCAATGCCCTATGCCATTTTAAATGCACGAGACCTTAAAATTAGAACGGATTCTGATTGGCTGTCAGTGTTTTATCATTCAATAGCTGGAAAAAAATTGTTCTGAAAGTGATCCCAATGATATCGTTTCTCTATATTGTTATAGCTGTGGTGTGGACAGTGCTATTATTTTATATTTAGAGCGATTTTTAGAACTATATCATCATATTTAAAGTTATCATTCTTGGTGTGAATGGGCCTTTACAGGGCTCTGTCAGGCACTTCATAGAACCTTTTAGGAGTTCCCATCATGGGAGCATTTTATGGATTTAGATTTAATTCATTATTTTATTTTAATTCATTTTTAATTTTAATTAACTGTTATGAATTAAACTACTTATAAACATACTTTATCACTAGAAAAAAAATAGAAATTACCTATTAAACATGCAATCATTTAAGACATTTCTCCTTAAAGTATATAGAATATTTTGGGTTCTTTAAAGCTGAATCAAGAACTAGGGTTCTATATAGAACCCCGTTGAATCTTTATTTCTGAGAGTGTAGTGTTATATTAATTCTGCAAAATTAAGATGTATACATTATCCAAAACTGTGCATAATATGCACATTTTCTTACATTACCCAAATACCAAATAGTTCATTATGCTATTTCACAATGCAATGCCTTCTGTTTTGCTTAAATGGTCCAAATCTAAGGATGATGGCAGTAGGCCACGTTCAGACTCACGTATAGTACCATATATAAATTTATACCATTTTATGTGCAGTATAAGATATTCTGAACTAGAAGGCTAGTATGTTTTTTCAAACACAGTGTCACTTAACCTCACCTAGTTTGTTTACAGACTCTTAATCTAGAAACAAACGCTGATGTACACAGTATTTACTTAGTGAGTCTTCTACAGTATGGAGGAAATGGAGTATATGAGTGCCAGTTAAAAATAAAATCGAGAAATAAATGATAAAATTATTAAATAAAAAAATTAAATCAGTTGACAAATAAGACTTTTTGAAACATAATATTTGAATTATTTTCGTTAAATGTAAAACAATAATAAATTGATAAATTGTTTAAATGCAAATTGTTATTCATGTATATAATGTATTATTTTATTACATCTATAACATTTAAACATTACTTAAACAGTCAATTTGTAGTGTCATTGTAATGTTAAGTGTTTATTTACACTACCATTCAAAATTTTGGGGTCAGTAATGTGTGTATATAGCAAGAATGAACTTTCTATATCACAGAATTTTAAAAAAATGTTTTGCGATTTCCACAAAACTGTTAAGCAACTGCTTTTAACATTGATAATGATATGAAATGTTTCTTAAGCACCCAATCGGCATATTAAAATGATTTCTGAAGGATCATGTGACACTGAAGACTTGAGTAATGATGCTGAAAATTCTGAAATTATATAATATAATATAGTAATAAAGGCATACATTATATACATGAATAATAATTTGTATTTAAACATGATTTATCAATGTATTTTTTTTTTTTTTTACATTTAACTAAATTAAATGGTAAAATATTTGTTTATTTACAGTTTTTATATGTAAATTAATAATTTATTCCTTAATTTTATTTTTAAGTGACACTCCTTATCCTCCATATTTGTCTAGTGATAATTTAACTTTAGATTTTTTTTTGTGTGTGTGTGTTTGATCTAGGTCTTGGAGTCTCATTTTCTTGGTTACCAGCTAACAGCATGGTCAGCCATTACTTCAAACGCTGGCGCCCCATTGCCTATTCTATTGCTAGTTCTGGAGAGTGTGTCTTTGCCATGGGGTTCAGCCCATTTTTCCAGTGGCTTATCGACAGCTATTCTTGGCAGGGGTCTCTACTCATCATCGGCGGTCTTCAGCTGAATCTGTGTGTGTGTGGTGCTCTGATGAGGCCCCTTCAATCTACACAAACCTCTATCCAAGGCAAACCTGTGCTGGACTCAAAAGGTGAAAGCAGGACATCAAAAAAAGGCACTTTCCAGTGGCGTCTCATTCAGAAGCCTGAGCTGCTGCTATATATAATGTTTGCCATCTTGGCTGCAGCAGGTTTCTTCATCCCACCTTTGTTTCTGGTGCCGTATGCCAATAGTTTGGGCATGGGGCAGTATTGGGCCGCCTCCGTTCTGTCAGTGCTGGCATTGGCAGACCTGTTGGGCAGACTGGCGTGCGGATGGCTGGCTAACCTGCGGCTCGTGAGAAACCTGCAGCTGCTGACCATGGTGGTCATAGTGCTGGGGGTGGTGCTGCTTCTGCTGCCTGTTGCACAGAGCTACTGGACCATCCTGGTCTTCTCCTCGCTCTATGGCTTCCTGTTCGGATGCGTGGTGGCCATCCATGTGACTAGTATCGTGGATATTGTTGGACTGGACGGGTTTGATAGCGGTCTAGGGCTCTTCATGCTGTTCCGGAGCTCTGGAGGATTTGTGGGTCCACCTGCTGCAGGTCAGTGCTTGTCTTTAACTTCTCAGGAAGTTTCTGTTTAGATGTCTCAATAACATTAGTCTTTAAAGGGATTTTTCTCCCAAAAAATGAAGATTCTGTCATCATTTACTCACCCTAGTATCTCTCAAACATTCTTTCTTCTGTGGAACATAAAAGAAGATTAAGGGGCCATTCACACAGAACGCATTTTTTAATTTCAATGCGCTACTTTTCTATTGTTTTTGTATGTAAACACTTGCTAGATGGACGTGTATGACCGTTGCGCTGGCGTCTTGCATCTTTTGCAGCATCTTGCACATGACACTATGTTCTAAAAATGTGGCGCTCAAGTTAAAATCAGTTCAACTTTTTAAAAAAAACACGTCTCCGGACCTTGCATTTTTTCCCCATTCCACTGCCCGCGTGTTCTGTGTGAATGAGACCATAGAAAGACATACAGAAGAGTTAAAGAAGGTTATGAATAGGCTTTGCATAAAAGCACATGCTAAATGCACAAATGTAAATAATCTAATAATCTGAATTAATCAAATTGTGGGCAAATTTTATGATGAATGTTAGCATCAGTGTCAGAGCAAGTATTTATACCTCTAGTATCTGCATTCTGCATGCATCATATTTGTAAAATATCATATTTAGGTTGGTCTCAAGTGGTAATTTTTAAGATTTATGTGAATAATAATATTTAAATAGTGGCCCCCTTTCACGTTTTCATCATTTGATTTTTTGCAGAGATAGACATACTGTGCTTTTATGCAAATCTTCATTTTGCATTATGTATAGATACATTTCTGACATTTGATAAAACGTGAACGCAAGTCTGTTTGCAAGTTTTGCTGCATAATCTTTTTAAACCAAAAACATTAAAAGTTAAATGAGTTAAAGGTGCCCTAGATTCAAAAATTGAATTTACCTCAGCATAGTTGAATAACAAGAGTTCAGTACATGGAAAAGACATACATTGAGTCTCAAACTCCATTGTTTCCTCCTTCTTATATAAATCTCATTTGTTTAAACGACCTCTGAAGAACAGGCGAATCTAAACATAACACCAACTGTTACGTAACAGTCGGGGTGAACGCCCCAATATTTGCATAATGCCAGCCCATGTTCCCAACATTATAAAAGGCATTAGACAAGGGCAGCCAGTTAACGTCTGGATCTGTGCACAGGTGAATCAACAGACCAGGTAAGCAAGCAAGAACAATAGCAAAAAATGGCAGATGGAGCAATAATAACTGACATGATCCATGATAACATGATATTTTTAGTGATATTTGTAAACTGTCTTTCTAAATGTTTCGTTAGCATGTTGCTAATGTACTGTTAAATGTGGTTAAAGTTACCATCGTTTCTTACTGTATTCACGGAGACGAGCCGTCGCTATTTTCATTTTTAAACACTTGCAGTCTGTATAATTCATAAACACAACTTCATTCTTTATAAATCTCTCCAACAGTGTAGCGTTAGCCATGGAGGACAGCCTCAAATTCACTCAGAATAAAACGTTAACATCCAAATAAATACTTTACTCACATAATTCGAAGCATGCATACAGCATGCATGACGAACATCTTGTAAAGATCCATTTGAGGGTTAATGAACTTTGTAAATGCGCTGTAATATAGTCGACAGCTCGTGTGGCAGGGAGCACGCGAATTAAAGGGGCGGCGCTGCCTAAATCAGTGCATTGTTAATGATGCCCCAAAATAGGCAGTTAAAAAAATTAATAAAAAAAAATCTATGGGGTATTTTGAGCTGAAACTTCACAGACACATTCAGGAGACACCTTAGACTTATATTACATCTTGTGAAAAAGCATTCTTGGGCACCTTTAAATAAGTGTAATAATATTACCTCTCCTGTTTCCTCACTATAGACCTTATTCACAACAGCGCCATCTTTTGATTTTTAACGGGAATGAAAGTGAGGAAATGGATTGTTCTGCTGATGAAACACTGCAAAAACATATTTCTAAGAAATTTCAGTAGACAAAAAACTCCAGACAACATGAGCAGTGGAAAATTTGTAAGTGATCTAGGAGCTTTAATACAGCTTTTTACAGCGGATGCCATTGAAAACAAGTGTATCCCTCACAGTCTCACTTAAAGGAACACTTTCCAAATCATTTTCCAACTCCCCAAGAGTTAAACAGTTGAGTTTTATCATTTTTGAATCCATTCAGCCGATCTCTGGGTCTTTTAGCATAGCTTAGCATAGTTAATTGAATCTGATTATACCATTAGCATTATACTCTCATTCCAGCGTAATAATCAAGGAACTTTGCTGCCATACCATGAGTGCAGCAGGCGCAATGATATTACGCAGCGCCTCTCACAAATGTCTCCATGGTTGCAAGGCACGCTCCCTGTGCAAGCAGGGGGTCACAGCTGCTGCGTAATATCATTGCGCCTGCTGCACCCATGGTACTGCAGCAAAGTTACGCCAGAATGAGAGTATAGTTCCTAGCCATATTGGCCTAGAAAATCACAACATTTCATTTTCCATCGGTCTTGGTACATGATGTAACTACAGAAGAGTCAAGTTTTAAATAGGAAAAATACTGAAACTCATTTTTTTTGAGCGAGATGCTAATGGTCTAATCAGATTCAATGAACTATGCTAAGCTATGCTAAAAGTGGTACCGCCAGACCCGGAGATCGGCTGAATGGATTCGAAAACAGTAAAACTCAACTGTTTAAAGGCCCCGATACACTTCAAACTAAGTTCTTTTTCGTTCTTTGTTTAGGGGTAAAACGAAGTTCGAAATGCGTAACCAGCGATATACTGTAATCGAACATCTGACACTGCCAACACTGCTGAGAGCGACGGTTAGATGAATATGTACGTGCTGTACACTTTCTTCTCAGTAACAAAATAAACAACAAAAATGAGAAAACGGCAATTATTTTTTTTATAGAAAGCATAAGAAAAGTGTCTGATCGTAACATGTACGTTAGCATGAGCTCTGCAAATTAGCACTCCAGTCACGTTTATATACATAGCACTTTATTCAATAGATTGCTTAAAATCAAGCAGCTTTACAGTATCAAACATGAAAAACAATGTCAATGCCTCATTTCATCACAAGCACAACTTCATTTTGTACTATAAAGCGGATATCCAGTGTGTTCGTGTTTTCACCCGCGGAGCTCTTACCTCAACAAACTCAAACACACGAAATGAATGAGTCAGACCCTGCGTTCCATTCGGAATGGCTCATCCCTATGCCCTAATCCCTTCAAAGGGTTTGCCTTCCGGAGTGAGAACTTCGAAGGGATGAAGGGTGTAGGGGTCAAAAAAACTCTTATCGCACCATATTGTATATTGCATCTATGTATTTTAAACATTTGAATGGACTGATAAAGGGAGCTGTAAAGTATTTTTGTTGAAGTACAATGTCGTTTTGACCATAATAATGTACCAAATCTAACTTGTATAACAATTTGCAGTAGTATAGAAAAATATTATACATACATTAAAAGGTAAAATCGAACTCCGAGGCTCCTACCCATTCTGTGACGTCAAAGAATTTCCCTGTGCAAAGGATCATGGGGGCCCGAAGTGTCCATCAGTTGTACCCTTCGAAATCCTTCATTCCGAAGGGCCCTTTGAAGTGGCCAGTTTTGAGCACTTCGGTTTAGAACGACCCTTCAATATGGCGGCTATGAATATTTGTCACATCAGTTCATCAGTTCTTCAGTTTCGTTTGAAGTATATCAGGGCCTTTCCTCTAGGGGAGTTGGAAAATGAGCCTATTTTCAAAAAAAGTGGAGTGTTCCTTTAAGGTCTATTACTACACCATGACGAACCAGGCCAAGTAGGTAATGATGTAAATGTAGGTGTGCATGTGTTGATGGTCATTAATCTCTATTATGTCATAAAAGATCTAATGTTGCGAAAGTGAAAACAAGGATGTTTTGCAGCCTAGTTTTCTAAAACGTCTTTTGCACTGTAGAAAAGGTTTGAGTATGTTTTCATGATGATGCTTTAGTAGGCAGGATACAGACACCGCTAACAGCAGGCTTTGTCTATGTCCCATATGCTTTTTGTTCACCTGTCTCATGTTTCTTTTGTGTATCTGTGTCACAGGCTGGCTGGTGGACTGGACTCATGACTTCAGTGCTGCTTTCTACTTTTCTGGCATCTGCCTTGTGTTGTCTGGGGTTTTTGTGGTGCTTGTTGACAGGATGGTGGAGAAGAAAAAACTCAATCAACCAGATTCATTTACCGAGACTACAGATCATCCAATACATAAAGCGGACAGTGCAGAAGTTTGACTGATAATAATTCACCTGTGTTTTACTTTTGTTATATAAACTTGTATCTATTTAAAGCCATATTATATTAATGTTTTTACCTTTCAAAAAAAGCTGCGGGCTTTTTATTATCTCAACCTCTCACCCCATATCTTCCAGGCAGAGAGATATCAGTTTAAGACTGTGGCTTCATTGCCATGTTTAAAACCAATAATTGTTCACGTAAAATGACAACGGCTGAGACACGTGCCGTTCAGAGCCTGTTTCTGCCCTTAGAAATAATTAAAGAAGCGTTGAGTGCAGATAAGGCTGCTTATTTCATCATGTACAGAACATGCATTCAGTGAGATATGATTTTACAGTATCTGAAAGCAATATAAATATTATAATCTCTCTGTTTGTGTGCATACATGGCAAGTAATATGTGAAATTACAAATTAAATATGCATTTACGCTACATACAGTGGCTCCAAAAAGTAAAGTGGCATCTGCAAACAAATGACCTTATCATTTCTGCTATTACTTACTTGCCTCAATGTGATTTTTGAATGGCTTATCTGTTGTTTTATTTAAAATATAACAAACTTCTTTCTCTGAAATGTTTTGCTTAGTGTTATTTTAGTTTAATTTATGTGGTATTATAGTTTTTGTTAATATTTTGAATTAGATTTTATTTTTATATCATATTTTTGTTTTAATTTTTAGTCATTTTCTGTGGTTCTGTAATTTATTAGTTTTTTTCCACATTTTTTCTACTTAGTTTTTATTCAGTTTCAGTTTTTAGTTTTAGTTTAGTAATTTAAATGAATATGGGAAATGTTGCAGTTACATTCATAAGTGTCTGAATACTTTTTGGGCCCACTGTATTATTTCAGAAAGCCACAAAGATTTATGCAACAAAATAATACATGGTTTTGAGCAGTTGTTGAGAAAGTGGACTGTGTCTTATATTTTATTGTCTTTCATGCCTTGTGTTTCATTGTATAATACCACATTTCTCTGTGTTTGTAGGGAAGTTCCTGTCTCTGAATATATGATGTAAATTATGTGCATACTGTATACACACACACAGAACTTTGTAATCACAAAGATGCCTTAGTAATGTAGAAATCTGCTTAAATGGGCAAAGCTGGCAAATAAGTTTTATAAAGAATGTGCCACCTTTAACCTCAAAATAACAACTGCCAGCCAAAAAAAAAAGTGCACTGAACTAATGTTCCTCTTAGGCAGCAGAATCGTGTTCAGGTTTATGAAAACACACTGTAGACAGTTTATATCATGACCAGTGTTGGGGGTTACGAGTAACTTGAGTTACGTGATCAGATTACTTTAAGTTAACAAGTAAAATAAGACATTACTGTTAAATTTACAACAAAATATCCGAGTTACTTTTTCAAATAAGTAACGCAAGTTTTTTCATTTATTGATGACAACTGTACATGTGTGAATTTGCATTTTCTTTGGCCTGAGGCTTTTTCTTTTCACTTTCAGTATGAAAGGACCTTTACATTTGGTAAAATAGAACTTTTTTTTGTTATTAAAAAAACAAACAAGCAAGCCCAGTTACTTTTACTTAGTTACTTTTTCCATAAAAAGTAACTAAGTAACGCGATTAATAGCGCGATGCAATATTGTAACGCATTACTCACTGATCACTACATATGTCTTTGATGTAAATGTGCCATGACCTGTAGAATTGTGCAATGTAATTTAATCTCATATGCATATTTTGGTCTTTTGGTACTTCCCCAAAAGCACATTTTCTTACCAAAGATACATAGAGAAAAACACTGGTAGCAGTGTTAGTTATGTTTATTGAGCAAGTAATGTCTTCGTTTACAGAAATGGATTTGTTGTTTTATGTACAGTGTTTGAATTTTGTTGTGATGACAAGACTTGCTTTTTTCCGTAATTGCAAGTGACAATCAGGGAACACTATGCTATTTATCCTGATGTTTCCTTTGAGTTGTAAAATAATAATAATAATTTAGGTTAATCCAATCAGATTTATTTCTGTACAGCAGAGTTGTGTGAGCTGCATGTCATTCATTCAGCCTTTAAGTTTTATTAAATGCAAGAATTATGCTGTTGACAACCACTTAGTGTTTTTATATTCAGGGGCATTTGGATATCTCTTTTGACATGAATGCATTTTTGACATTTTTTTAAATATATAGTCTAGTAAGTACTACCAAATTGTAGCTATACAACGACACAGATGTATAATTTATAGTCATCTAAAGACACAAAGATTAGAAAAAGGTTTTGTTTAGAATTGTTTTTTTTTAAACGTGGTTATTTTCACTTAAGAATTATGTCTAAAATCGTTTGTGAGACCAGTGATCACATCCCATTAGCTTGGATGATGGGATCACATCCCGTCTGCAGTGTAAGCAATGAATGTATATTGAGAGATCATCTCTCTGTCCCATCACCAGGTGGCAATATGACCACAGTAAGAAAAGCATGTGTTGTACACTGCCAACTGTGGATATGTAGTGTTGATCTTGTTACATACAATAAAAATATATATATATATTCACTGTTTTTGTACACGTTTCTGACTAATGAGTGTATTTTTGTACGTTTTTGTGTGTTAGTAAAAAAAAAAAAAAATACTGAAAATTCTGTCATCATTTACTCACCCTCACGTCGTCTGTATGACGTTGGTTCTTCCTATTGAACACAAAGGAGATTTTGGACAGGGTATGGAATTTCTCAAAAAGCTCTCAAAACATACCTCACTACAGCTGACAAACATATTAATTAATTTAACATGCTTTATGAGGCTAGTAGATGTTAGGAGTAGATTAAAGGGATAGTTCACCCAAATATGAAAAGGCTGTTCTAATTTATTCACCCTCATGTCGTTACAAACCTGATATGATTTTATTATTCTCTCATCGTTTTTGTCCATTTAAGCTCACACAAAACAAAACTTTCACCCATCATCCCACCATGAATCGAGCATTTTAATCCAAGTCTTCTGAAGAAACATGATCACTTTATTTGATGAACAGATTTAATAGGCTTTTATTCACACATGAACAAAAATCAATGCACATACACAGGCAGAACAACAAATATGGTAAATGAAAGCTCAAATACTTTCCTGACGTGTGAGTACCGATGAGTTTGGCTGGTCAAGTAAGATTGGATAAGCTTCTGTGTTTACCATATGTTATGAGATATTTGATGACATATAATTTACACTGGTACTGTGAGTTTCTCACAGGATTAAAATCATCAGAATACTCAGTAGTGGAAACACAGTGATATATGAAGACCAGAGCAGTTTCACTGATGCTAAACTCTGAAGTTCCACACAGACAACAACACATGAAATGGTCAGCTGAGTAAAGGCCCAGTTTAGACACATGTACAGCCATTTCCTCCACAGGGAGGTAAGCTTTGGATGCAAGAATTGATGTAGCTTGTAGTCCCCCTGCACAGTGAAGGCCCAGATGAGAAAGCCAAAAATCTGCCCTGGATGAAGGCCATGCCACCACGCTGAGAACCCAAATGTCATGAACAATGGAGATTTGTTGGACCTTTTGAATACCATTCTTCGAAGCCACACTGCTGTGGTTCTGTTCCACTGGCGAGCAAAAACTGAAGGACGACTCGACGCTTCAGTCACCCATGGACTGCCATCAGAAAGCCCATCCCATGATGTTCTTCCACTGTGACCATAACCATGGAGACCTATTCCTGCTGCACTGTTAACACACTCACTGATCTTCCAGTGCGCATAATAGTTCATCTTAAGTAGCAGCGACAGGATCCAGATCCATAATATATCTTGACAAACGTAAGTGCTGTTTCTAAATGTTAAGAGTGATGTTAAGAGTTCCTTGAGAGGATATTTAATCCACACCAAAACTACAACTTGCAATATCTTTAAAGTAAGATTCCCTAAATATGAAGCAAAAGGTGGAGTTAGACTCATTTGCCTAACAGACTCCACAAATGTTTTGAAACTGCAAAGTGGTCCTCCAAGAAGAGCAGGAAAATAAAGTGAGTAGCTTAGAAATGAAATAAGGACAGATAGATCCTGACTTTTGTTTTGAAACGGACTAGTGAGTGTTCCTTCCTGCAGATCAAGTGACAGAGAAGAAGCCCTCTGGGTCATCAACATGAGAGCGGATATGGCCAGTAAAAGCCTGTTAGGAATACAAGAAGAGCTCAAAGTTGGACAAAACTAGATGTTTTCATACAGTATACTTTTGGAGAAATACCTAGAGTCTGGTGTTTCTTGAAGCCAGTATAACTGGTACTGGATGTACAAATGCCAGCAGGTTTGCCAACACATCTGCAGTCCCAGCGTCCACTGATGAATATGCATTGGGTGTAGACAGTGGATCAGCAGGAGGAGAAGGACGGCACTGAAGAACAGCAATAAGCTGTATGGACCCATTGTTACAATGGCGAGGATGAATCCTCCCAAAGTCAGATAGATATACCTTACAGTAGGAGAAGAATTGTCATTTCACAAGTGACCTAAACATTCTGAGAAAGGACAATGCATTTATCAAAAAACATGAGTAACAGCATGGATCATGTTGTTATACTGTACCTGTTGATTATTGAGAGATGTCCTTGTCTGGCTAAACAACAAAACAAAAATGCAAATGGTATGTTCACAAACTGGTAAAACAACTGTAGGCTTCCACCACAAAATATCCAAACGAGATCCATCACCAGGCCAGATTTGTGGTAACTCCTCAAGTGTTGTGTGTGAGTAAAAGAGATGTGATAAATATGTATGGCTGACTTATCTTTTATTTTATCTTTCTGGATTCCAGGTGTGCATAGATAGACAGACATTCAGTCCGTCACACGGTGTGTACTTATTTCCTAAATGGAATCTGACAGAGTGCCAACCAGGTTATGAGTAAACAATTCTCTCATACAGGACAAGAAAATGATAGATAGATAGATAGATAGATAGATAGATAGATAGATAGATAGATAGATAGATAGATAGATAGATAGATAGATAGATAGATAGATAGATAGATAGATGGATGGATAGACAGACGGATGGATGGATGGATGGATATACTATCATACAGATGGATAGATAGACAGACAGATGGATAGATGGTTGGTTGGTTGGTTGGTTGGTTGGTTGGTTGGATGCATGGATGGATAGATGGATGATATACTATCATAGATGGATGGATAGACAGACAGATAGATGAATAGATGGATGGATATATCATACAGACAGATGGATGAATGGATATACTATCAAACAGATGGATAGACTGACAGATGGAGAGACGGATGGATACACAGACAGATGGATAGACAGACAGATAGATGGATGGATAAATATACTATCAAACAGATGGATAGACAGACAGATGGATAGATGGATGGATAGACAGACGGATGGATGGATGTATGGATGGATATACTATCATACAGATGGATAGATAGACAGACAGATGGATAGATGGTTGGTTGGTTGGTTGGTTGGTTGGTTGGTTGGTTGGTTGGTTGGTTGGATGGATGCATGGATGGATAGATGGATGATATACTATCATACATACAGATGGATGGATAGACAGACAGATAGATGAATAGATGGATGGATATATCATACAGACAGACAGACAGATGGATGGATAGACAGACAGATGGATAGATGGATATACTATCATACAGACAGACGGATGGATGGATGGAAAACTATCATACAGATGGATGGACAGACAGACAGATAGATGGTTGGATGGTTGGATGGATGGATAGATGTAAATACTATCATACAGATGCATAGACAGACAGACAGACGGATAGATGGTTGGTTGGTTGGATGGATGTATGGATGGATAGATGTAAATACTATCATACAGATGGATAGACAGACTGATAGATGGTTGTATGGATGGATAAATGTAAATACTATTGTACAGATGGATAGACAGACGGATAGATGGTTGGATGGATGTATGGATGGATAGATATAAATACTATCGTACAGATGGATAAACAGACGGATAGATGGTTGTATGGATGGATGGATGTAAATACTATCATACAGACAGATGGATGGATAGACAGACAGATGGATAGATGGATATACTATCATACAGACAGACGGATGGATAGACAGACAGACGGATGGATGGAAAACTATCATACAGATGGATGGACAGACAGACAGATAGATGGTTGGATGGTTGTATGGATGGATGGATGTAAATACTATCATACAGATGGATAGACAGACAGACGGATAGATGGTTGGTTGGATGGATGTATGGATGGATAGATGTAAATACTATCGTACAGATGGATAGACAGACTGATAGATGGTTGTATGGATGGATAAATGTAAATACTATTGTACAGATGGATAGACAGACGGATAGATGGTTGGATGGATGGATAGATGTAAATACTATCGTACAGATGGATAAACAGACGGTTAGATGGTTGTATGGATGGATGGATGTAAATACTATCATACAGATGGATGGATAGACAGACAGACAGATAGATGGTGGTATGGATGGATGGATGTAAAAACTATCGTACAGATGGATAGACAGACTGATAGATGGTTGTATGGATGGATAGATGTAAATACTATCGTACAGATGGATAAACAGACGGTTAGATGGTTGTATGGATGGATGGATGTAAATACTATCATACAGATGGATGGATAGACAGACAGACAGATAGATGGTGGTATGGATGGATGGATGTAAAAACTATCGTACAGATGGATAAACAGACGGATAGATGGTTGTATGGATGGAAGGATGTACAGTAAATACTATCATACAGATGGATAGACAGACAGACGGATAGATGGTTGTATGGATGGATGGATGTAAATACTATCATACAGATGGATAGACAGACAGACGGATAGATGGTTGGTTGGTTGGATGTATGGATGGATAGATGTAAATACTATCATACAGATGGATAAACAGACAGATGGATAGATGGTTGGATGGATGTATGGATGGATAGATGTAAATACTATCATACAGATGGATAAACAGACAGATGGATAGATGGTTGGATGGATGTATGGATGGATAGATGTAAATACTATCATACAGATGGACAGACAGACAGATGGATAGTTTGATATACAAACATACAGACAGACAGACAGATGGATATACTATACAGACAGACGGATGGATAGACAGACAGATGGATGGATGATGGATGGATGGATATACAATCATACAGATGCATAGACAGACAGACGGATAGATGGATATACTATACAGACAGATGGATGGATAGACAGACAGACGGATGGATGTAAATACTATCATACAGATGGATAGACAGACAGATGGATGGATGTAAATACTATCATACAGATAGACAGACAGACGGATGAACGGATGGATAGACATCGATGGATGTATGGATGGATAGATGTAAATACTATCATACAGACGGATAGATGGATATACTATACAGACAGATGGATGGATAGACAGACAGACGGATGGATGTAAATACTATCATACAGATGGATAGACAGACAGATGGATGGATGTAAATACTATCATACAGATAGACAGACAGACGGACGGACGGATGGATAGACATAGATGGATGTATGGATGGATAGATGTAAATACTATCATACAGACGGATAGATGGATATACTATACAGACAGATGGATGGATAGACAGACAGACGGATGGATGTAAATACTATCATACAGATGGATAGACAGACAGACAGATAGATGGTTGGATAAATATACTATCAAACAGATGGATAGACAGACAGATGGATAGATGGATGGATAGACAGACGGATGGATGGATGGATGGATGGATGGATGGATGGATGGATGGATGGATGGATATACTATCATACAGATGGATAGATAGACAGACAGATGGATAGATGGTTGGTTGGTTGGTTGGTTGGTTGGTTGGTTGGTTGGTTGGTTGGTTGGTTGGTTGGTTAGTTGGTTGGTTGGTTGGTTGGATGCATGGATGGATAGATGGATGATATACTATCATACATACAGATGGATGGATAGACAGACAGATAGATGAATAGATGGATGGATATATCATACAGACAGATGGATGGATAGACAGACAGATGGATAGATGGATATACTATCATACAGACAGACGGATGGATGGAAAACTATAATACAGATGGATGGACAGACAGACAGATAGATGGTTGGATGGTTGTATGGATGGATGGATGTAAATACTATCATACAGATGGATAGACAGACAGACGGATAGATGGTTGGTTGGATGGATGTATGGATGGATAGATGTAAATACTATCGTACAGATGGATAGACAGACTGATAGATGGTTGTATGGATGGATAAATGTAAATACTATTGTACAGATGGATAGACAGACAGACGGATAGATGGTTGGATGGATGGATGTAAATACTATCATACAGACAGATGGATGGATAGACAGACAGATGGATAGATGTAAATACTATTGTACAGATGGACAAACAGACAGATAGATGGTTGTATGGATGGATGGATGTAAATACTATCATACAGACAGATGGATGGATAGACAGACAGATGGATAGATGGATATACTATCGTACAGATGGATAAACAGACGGATAGATGGTTGGTTGGATGGATGTATGGATAGATAGATGTAAATACTATCATACAGATGCATAGACAGACAGACGGATAGATGGTTGGTTGGATGGATGTATGGATGGATAGATGTAAATACTATCGTACAGATGGATAGACAGACTGATAGATGGTTGTATGGATGGATAAATGTAAATACTATTGTACAGATGGATAGACAGACAGACAGATAGATGGTTGGATGGATGGATGGATGTAAATACTATCATACAGACAGATGGATGGATAGACAGACAGATGGATAGATGTAAATACTATCGTACAGATGGATAAACAGACAGATAGATGGTTGTATGGATGGATGGATGTAAATACTATCATACAGACAGATGGATGGATAGACAGACAGATGGATAGATGGATATACTATCATACAGACAGACGGATGGATAGACAGACAGACGGATAGATGGTTGTATGGATGGATGGATGTAAATACTATCATACAGATGGATAGACAGACAGACGATAGATGGTTGTATGGATGGATGGATGTAAATACTATCATACAGACAGATGGATGGATAGACAGACAGATGGATAGATGGATATACTATCATACAGACAGACGGATGGATAGACAGACAGACGGATAGATGGATGTATGGATGGATAGATGTAAATACTATCATACAGATGGATAAACAGACAGATGGATAGATGGTTGGATGGATGTATGGATGGATAGATGTAAATACTATCATACAGATGGACAGACAGACAGATGGATAGTTTGATATACAAACATACAGACAGACACAGATGGATATACTATACAGACAGACGGATGGATAGACAGACAGATGGATGGATGATGGATGGATGGATATACAATCATACAGATGCATAGACAGACAGACGGATAGATGGATATACTATACAGACAGATGGATGGATAGACAGACAGACGGATGGATGTAAATACTATCATACAGATAGACAGACGGACGGACGGATGGATAGACAGATGGATGTATGGATGGATAGATGTAAATACTATCATACAGACGGATAGATGGATATACTATACAGACAGATGGATGGATAGACAGACAGACGGATGGATGTAAATACTATCATACAGATGGATAGACAGACAGACGGATGGATGTAAATACTATCATACAGATAGACAGACAGACGGACGGACGGATGGATAGACAAAGATGGATGTATGGATGGATAGATGTAAATACTATCATACAGATGGATAGACAGACAGACGGACGGACAGATGGATAGAAGGGTGGATGAACGGACTTGAAAGTTCCCTCTTTTTAAAGGACCAGCAGAGCATTCCCCAGGTGTGGAGAATGAGGAACCCCTAAGGAACTCTTCACTGTCCTGCAGCTTCTATCTACTGCATTCAGATTGCTCGACAATTTCCTCATGCTTTTGGGCGTTAAACTGCAAAACATGTAAAGACATAGAAAGGATGTAACGAGCAGATACCAACTGTATGAGTAATGAAGATAAAGCGCTTCATAAACTGCCACGAAAAATTCAAAAGTTACGGCGGAACCTGAACGAGCGGGGCTTGTCCCTGCGTCAGAGAGAGTTCCCTTATCGATTGGCTGCTCCTTGTGCAACGAGGAGGCGTATAAAATAGACACTTTTAAGGAATTTCACAGACATTTAGTGGGTTACACGGCGTGGAGGCTGGCTGAAAGATTATCGCGTATAATTTTCGTCAATCTCAAGCGAACAACATGCAGAGCTGCGCTAAATCCTGGCGTGTTGTCATCAGCAGGTCGATGAACGCTCGCGTGCCGCATAGGAATATCAGCAGCAAAGGGGATGTTTTTAAGAAACTTCAAGGTTTAACCGCAGATGTGTCTGCAAATGTGCGCTTTATGGGCACCTCACACGTTTTGTGGTCCAGAAAGATTGAAAGAATTCTGCCGAGACACGATGATTTCTCTGAAAGACACATTGGACCGGGTGACAAAGAGAAAAGAGAGATGCTCAATACTCTTGGACTTGAGGTAAGACTAATTTATTCGAACTTAAACAGCATATTTTAACTTATATACCTGACCGCTAGCCTATTTAATCGCTTTATGTCAGCATTTTACTCGCATCTTAAACTTTGTAATGTGCAACAATTTTAGCGGTTTTTGTTGATAATAAAAATTCTGAACAAATCAATAGTTTATATTTTGATTTTGATTTCAGTCAGTCGCCCAGCTTATAGAAAACACAATTCCCGCATCCATCCGCCTGGGAAGAAGTTTGAAAATGGACGATCCTGTGTGTAAGTTGCTCTTTACTCCTCTCGGCAGCTGCAGACAGAGGACACACGTGTCGTTTGTTGTTGTGAATTCATCATATATTTGCATTGACTGTCTGTGAGGCAAACCGCGAGGTTACATTTCATTTAAGCGATATTTAAAAACTATGTGCGGCGTCAGATTTTAGGGCAGGGGAATTATTAATTCCATTAAGCCCTTCTATCAAATATATATTTTTATTTCGAAATATTTCGAATTAGGGTTTTCTAACGGACCAGACTCTAACAAAGGAGTCTATCTGAGCGAGGAATGTAGGTTACACGCTCTTTGTGTGCCAATAGACCTTACTGGAGTGTTTTTCACCGTTAAGTCTTCCTTTGAACATATTTGGAGTTGTTTTTGCGGAGCCCGGCGAGCAGCACCAATCTCCTGACGCCCTCAGCCGATGCCAATAGGATGACAATTAGAGTGTAAAGTTCAGCGTCACACGGCCAGTTTGATCTGGTTAGCAGTAGCATTACATCACGCGTGCACCGCTCAACATATAACTTTGCGGAACATTTGACAGTTTAATGGCAATAACGACGAATAACAGGCAGAACTTTGAGATTTATTGTCAATTATATCGTCTAATAGTTATTTCAAATACATTTACTATAAAAAGCGACGATTTGCACACACACACAAACAATATAGTACACCGGAGTGTACATAACGTTTTAATTTTATTTTCTGCAAACAATACTAATATTAAAATGTAAAATCACATTTTTTTTATGTTAAGGCATCTATGCAGATGTAAAAAAAAAAAAAGTCTCTATTTGAAGAGCAGTATGCTTATGCCAACATAACACCACTCACTAGACTGTTCCCCTCCCCAAATCATTATAAATGACAAAATTAGGGTTTTAAAAACTATACATCATTTATTATAGTTACTATGAGGTTTGACATATGGCAGGAGTCAGTTTTCTCCTCTGCTTGTGTGTGTCTTTAATGAAGTAAGCCATGCTGAAGCTGATGGGGGGGCTATACTGGATTCTGCTGGTTCAGCTGCACAGAGCTTGGTCTGCAAATTCACTGCTCAACAAGAATGCACTGCTTTGGCTCTCTAAACTTTCCCTTTTGTAGTTTTTATTCATATATTTTTTTATTTATTGTTTTAAAGCAAATTTTACACTGACAAACACTATATATATATATATATATATATATATATATATATATATATATATATATATATATATATATATATATATATATATATATATATATATATATATATATATATATATATACATCAAACAGCTGCCTGCTTCATTGTCACACAAATATTGAGTGTAAAACTAAATGAACGCCCTGCAGACATGTTAGTGTTGGGGGGTGGGTCAGTAATGTGTATTTCTCTCTAGCTGTTTTTACTACAGCATTATCTTTGCCCTGCTCAGTTGCTGCGTTGCTAAGCTGCAACACAATGCCTCGGGAATTTGCAAGTCTCTGTATGAACCGGCTCCAGTGCCCTCGAACTACAGCCATTAAACTTAGCTACCTAGCCATCAGGAAATGTCCCATATGTGCCCTTTATTGACCTTTTTGCTACTAAATTATAAACTGCAAAAACGCTTGGTTCATTTATTAATCCGTGAGATCGTGTGCTCTTGTATTATTCATCAGGACAATGTAGGTCATACCGTGTAAAATATACCAGGTGTATCACACTATGTGTGAAGGCAATTGTTTAGTACTTATTATATGAGTCATGTGAGAAGCTTCTTAAAAATATTGAGGCACAGTCACTTGTAAAATTGAAGCTAATTTCAATTTGATGCAACACAAACCATAAGGGTGTTTTTGTTTATGGAAGGAACTTAAATATTAAAGACCTACCCTTTGTTTCACAGACAAGGCTTAAGCCTAGTCCCAGACTAAAACGCATGTTTGAGCTGTCTTAACTGAAAGAAACTTGCACTTACATATCTTAAAGGGTTAGTTCACCTAAATAATGAAATCTCTGTCATTAATTACTCGCCCTCATGTCGTTCCATACCCGTAAGACCTTTAGAACACAAAGAAAGATATTTTCGATTTCTGAAAGTTAGTAAAGACATTGTTAAAATTGTTAACATGACTACAGTGGTTCAACCTTAATGTTACGAAGCGACAACAATACTTTTTGTGTGCAAAAACAAAACAAAATTAATGACTTTATTCAACAATTTCTTTATTCAGTAACAATGTCTTTACTACCTTTCTGAGCCGTGAAAGGTGCAATGACGTTGCTGCCTGTGTGTGGTTCAGAAACCTCTAAGGTGATGATACACGGGGCAACGTTTTGAGCAATGTTGCCGTCAATGGGCAACCTGATGAGACATAGGGTAACGAACAGTTGGCAGTAACCAATCAGAGAGGAACAAATCTTTTGCCAACCCAATAAATACTTTATTATAATCAATTGTTAGGCACTTTTTCAACTTTTCAAATATTTTCTATATGGGAAAAGGGAGAAGAGCGAGTTTGGCAAAACGCGGATTCGAACCCGTGTTGATTGCGTCAAAAGACACTTTCATGTGCCATACTCCCTACAGCTTACACCACTACAGATGTTACACAGACTGCATCCTTTTAGTATTTAACTGAAAACATTCAATGGCTAAATTACAGCCTACGCACATTCAATTGGACACCTGTTGGTATTTTATGCATTAAATGAGGTAAATTCCCTGTTTTGGGTTGACACATGACAACTTACCAGCGTAAAATATATAAGTTCACTCTCCTTTTCTTCGCTCCACTGCCGCTGAGAGGCCGACATCTTGTTTGAATTTTTTCTGAAATCTCCAAGCCGGTCATGTAATCGGCTGCTAGCATTCTGACTGGAGGATCTCAAAAAATTGCCCACGAATTTGTTGCTCATTATCAATAGGATAGTACCCAAGCAACGTTGCTCGGCAACATTTCTCAAAAAGTTGCCTTGTGCATCATCACCTTTATTGGATTTCATCAAAAAAAAAAAAAATCTTAATTTGTGTTCCAAAGATGAACAAAGGTTTTACGGGTTTGGAACGACATGTAATTAATGACAACATTTTCATTTTTGGGTGAACTAAGCCTTTAAGATATGTCAGTGCCATTTGTTTTGTCTCAAGATGCACAGCAGTAATGTTTTTTTCTACGGCATGTTTATAAAAGCTACTTAAATGTCGTAATTGAACTAAGGCCTAATCCTGGCTTAATCTAAGCCCTGTCTGTGAAACCAGGCCATGATCATCTTTTAGTCAAATCAGTCAAATTCTTTCATGACGATATTGACTTCTCATGATAAAAGCAACTGCTACATGCTCAAAGTATGCAAGCACTGTTTAATTAATCTAGGGAGTTTTACACACAGTTTGTTTTGATCCGTAATCTCAGATATCCAAATCATTCTTATCTTTATACTTAATTACCACAGGTGAGAATGAAATTCTTGACTCACTCCAAAAGATTGCATCGAAGAACAAGTTGTGGAGGTCCTATATTGGAATGGGCTATTATAACTGCTCCGTCCCACAGGTCATACAAAGAAACCTGCTTGAGAATTCGGGATGGTATGTATATCTTTTTTTTTTTTCTTTGAAGCATTTTTCACCTTTTTCACCTTCTGGTGGAGCAAAGCCAAAAAGCGGACTAAGGAATCTATTTTGACACGCATCAACCCTTTTTCACTAATTGGACTTAAAATTTACAGCCACAAGCTAGAACACTTTGTTCATTAGTTTCTCATGGTCCATACAGTTCTAGGCTCAAAGCAAATTGCATTTTGCTGATTTTTATTGCATAAATGAGTAGCATCAGATAAATCTTGTGACTCAAGCTGAAGGTCTTTGGTTAGCGTTTTAGTGAGTTTTTGTGTTTTCTATAGGGTTACTCAGTACACACCGTACCAGCCTGAGGTCTCTCAGGGGCGTCTGGAGAGCTTGCTCAATTATCAGACTATGGTTTGTGACATCACGGGAATGGCAGTAGCCAATGCATCATTGCTGGATGAAGGTACTGCCGCTGCAGAGGCCATGCAGCTCTGCAACAGGTTAGTGAACTAACTCCTGGAAACACCTGTGAAGAACAAAATGCTGTTTTATCAAGGAGGAGTTTATAGTCTATTAGCCAACACTTGAACAAGCACATTCTGTTCTTTGGCATGCAGGATGGCAAATCCCCAGGGCTGGGAGTGATAATTAACACTCACCTTTTCCTTTTCAAAGGCAAAACAAAAGAAGAACATTCTACATTGACCCACGCTGCCATCCTCAGACTATTGCAGTTGTGCAAACCAGAGCCAAGTAAGGCAGTTCACCAATTTATAGAATAAAACTTTATAAAACTGTCTACTTATCTGTCTCTCTCTATTCAATTCAAAATTGCTTTATTGGCATGACTGTAAATAACACAATATCGCCAATGCTTGAAATATATGTACATAAAGTAAAAAAAATAATAAAAATGTTAGAAGAAAATATTATAACGTAACTTAAACTTAAATAAAGTGTAACGTGTGAACATTTTGATACCACAGTCTCTGCTGTCTCTCAGGCTGTGGCACATCCACATAGATGTCTCTCTTATTGATCTGAATTATCTCTCCTGTCCTACAGTGAGCACACACCCTTTGCTCTCTGGGTAACCAGCTTCAGCTTCCTGTGTCTGCCGGTCTCAATAGCTAGTCTGTGCTCACTATGCCTCTGACACTCTGGAGATCGGTCTCTCTCTGTCTATCTCTCTATCAATCTCTCCATCTATTTATCTCGACTGATTAAATGTTTGTATCCTTTAGTTACATTGGTGTGAAGACCGTTCTCAAGCTTCCTCATGAGATGGACTTCAGTGGGAAGGATGTTAGCGGTGTGCTCTTCCAGTATCCAGACACTGAGGGCAGGGTGGAAGATTTCACTGCACTTGTTGATCAGGCCCACAAGGGTGGTGTATGTACCTCTCACCTCTCTATGTCATTATATAATTCACATTTACATTTTAGGTTTTACATAATCATTAACCTCACAATCATTTACTCAACATTTGAATACTTTCTCTTGTGGAAAACAAAAGGAGAAGAATTTGAAGAACACACTGTTCTGTTCTTACTACTAAATAAGTTAGCTATCAGTTACTGATGTCTGACCTAGTGTGATGGCAAGTTTGAATATGTTGAAGTGAGATTTGAATGTTTCCTCAAAATATCTCCATCTGTGTTCCATGTAAAAAAAGAAAGTCATTCATGTTTGTAACGACATGGGGGTGACTTATCCTTTTAAGTTTCCTCTGTTCCCACTACAAAATCTATTTTTTTTTTTTTTTGTATACAGATGCATTATATCATATGATTAATACAGCAGTGCTGGGTAGTTACTGATTACATGTAATCTGGATTACATAATTAGATTCCAAAAGTGGTTGTAATTAGATTATATTACATTTCAAACACTTGTAATCAGACTACAGTTACTTTTTTATTGATCACATGATTACGTATTATTCACACAATGGTACTATATCATTCATAATTGATTGATTCTCCTTTATTCTTTTTCATGTTTTACATTTTCCTCTCTAAAAAAAAAAGCATATTGTTTGTATACATTCACAAAGTCTAGTTCTGTGAAAATTGCACACATAAACCACCCATTAGTCAGGTGGCAGTAATTATATGGAAAATTGAGAGGCCACAAAACATTTGATGCCTGGATTTAAAGAAATCATTTCACTTTTGAGTATTTTAGCAACTGCATATCAAATCAACTCCTGACAAACACATTCATTATTATTATTTGAATTATCACTCCGTAAGTCATTTCAACCTGTATTTGGGATTTTTTTTTTTTTCTCTTTCAAACATTAATATATTTTTTTCATTATTTTAAAGTGATTTTAATTTAAAATTTTTATGGTTTATTTAATTAATAGCTTTTCATTAAACTCACAAAACCCCTGCAGTTCCCTTATGCAATGTAATGTAATATTTAATGCACTTCATGTTGTTGATAACAAAGATTGGAATATATTTACTTTTTCTTTGTATTTTTATATCAGTATGGTACAAGATTATCCTATTCAATTCAATGTGATAAACGAGTTAGGTCAAAACTAATCTAAAATTAATCAAAAAGTAGTCTGATTATATTACCTATAATGCGTAATGTAATGGAATACATTACCAACTACAATTTTTGTCATGTAATTTGGAATTAGTAATGGATTACATTTAAGTAATCTACCCAGCATGGTTCATACATGATTAAAGCACCAGATTGTGATCCAGTTCCATTGTTTTTTTTGTTTTGTTTTTTTCCCCCCAAAGGCACTAGCTTGCTGTGCCACAGACTTGCTAGCACTCTGCGTGTTGCGTCCTCCGGGTGAGTTTGGAGTTGACATCGCTTTGGGCAACTCTCAGCGCTTTGGAGTTCCTCTCTGCTATGGTGGGCCTCATGCTGCGTTCTTTGCAGTCAAAGAAAATCTGGTCAGGATGATGCCAGGAAGGATGGTTGGAGTGACCAGGTGAGTCTGTCCTTTTTATAGTCTCAAGGCCTTAATGTAGTTTGCCTCATCAGTGTTGGTATAAACTGTCCAATGTTTCCTGTTACAGAGATGCAGCTGGTAAAGAGGTTTATCGTCTGGCTCTCCAGACCAGAGAGCAGCACATCCGCAGAGACAAAGCCACCAGCAACATCTGCACTGCTCAGGTATAGCTGTATAACTCAAGGGTGTCCAAACTCAGTCCTGGAGGGCTAATGTCCTGCAGAGTTTAGCTCCAACTTGCGCACCTTACTGGAAGTTTCTAGTTTGCCTAATTAGACCTTGATAAGCTGGTTCAGGTGTGTTTAGTTGGGGTTGGAGCTAAACTCTGCTGGACGGTGGCCCACCAGGAGCAGGATTGGGCACCCCTGGCTTAACTAATCTGAAAATGTATGTGTGTACGTGTACAGCTATCTTTGTGAGGACCGATTTGAGATTTAGACCATCGGAGTGAGGAAAAAGTGAGGACATTTTGGCTTGTCCTTACTTTCTGAGACCCCTTTAAAGGCCTGTTTGAGGGTCAACATTTGGTTTTAGGGATAAGGTTAAACACACAGCATAACCAGTGAGGCTCATTCTTGTGTGTTACGCAGCATGCTTGAGCTTCCGCAAGAGGTTTGTTCATTGAGGTTCGGTTGAGCTTCTGTTTATGTTCACTGATCAATGTTTATATGTGAGTAAAAGCCTAAATTAAATCTGTTCATCATAAAAAGTAATTGAGTCTCTTCAGAAAATTGACTAATCCACTCAATTCATATGGATTAGTTTTCCGATCTCTTTATGAAGTTTTTGAAGCCTCAAAGTTTCAATTGCATAGCTGTCTAATATGGAGGGAGGGAAAGCTCTCAGATTTCATCCAGAAGATCTTCATTTGCATTCCAAAGATGAATGAAAGTCTTAGGGTTTTGGAACGACCTGAGGGTGAATAATTAATGACAGAATTTTCATTTTGGGGTGAACTAACCCTTTAAGGGTAGGTTTAGGGTAAGGGTTCGAGTTGGGCACCTAGTTGTGATGGGTAGGGTTAGGGTAAGGATCTAGAGTTGGCATTGTCAATGAATATCCTCACAAAGACGGCTGTGTAAGAATGTTTGTGTATAATTTGTGAAGTTGTACATCTGTACTAAATTTTAATGTCTTTAAACTCAGGCTCTTCTTGCAAACATGGCTGCCATGTATGCATTGTATCATGGTCCTCAAGGATTGAGGCACATTGCAGAGAGAACCCACAATGCAACGTTGATTCTCGCTGAGGGCAAGTCGTTTGACTCCTGTTTATTCTTTTTATAAGAATTTTATAGGGATTTTTGTGATACTGAGTGCTTCTTGTTGTTATAATAGGGCTGAAAAGAGCTGGGCACAAACTCCAACATGAGAACTTCTTTGACACACTGAAGATCAATTGTGGTGTGGCCGGCAAGGACATCTTAGAAAAAGCTACGCAGCGGGAAATCAACCTACGGTTGTACAGTGATGGAGTGGTGAGACCTGTGAAAATGTTAAAACACAAATAGACATATTTTATTTTATTATTCATTTATTTAATGTTTTTAATTTATTGATGTGGTTTTAGCTTGGAGTGTCTCTGGATGAAACTGTCACTGAGAGAGACTTGGACGATCTGCTCTGGATCTTCGGGTGTGAATCATCAGCTGTAAGTACTTGCCTGATTCAGAAAGATTTTAATTGTTGCTAAAACTCTCTGAAAGTCAAAGTCTTCGTTCCCTTATGAGATCATCTTTTTGACCTCTATCAGGAACTTATTGCTGAGAAAATGAGTGAGCGAACAAAAGGATTGCTGGCAAGCCCTTTCAAGAGAACCAGCAAGTTTCTCACCCATCCAGTGTTTAACAGGTTTGTTTCAATGCTAGCTATTGCTTTCAACAAATCTCTTGCTACAACTGTGTGGATATGCTTTTTTTCTGTATCATAATTACTTGTACTGCTTTCAATTTCAGTTATCACTCAGAGACCAATATTGTACGTTACATGAAGCGCCTGGAAAATAAGGATATTTCTCTCGTACATAGTATGATTCCATTGGTAAGTTAAAAAAAAAAAAAAAAAAAAATGTATCACAGAGTTTACTTTAAGGTTTATCCCGTGTGATGATTTTTCATAAAAACATCACAGTAACACAGACTCTGCTTTTGAATCCAGGGCTCATGCACAATGAAGCTGAACAGTTCCTCTGAGCTCATGGTGAGTCAGTATTGCTCTGCTCTTTTAGAAGAGCCCTCCTTTTTACTCATTCTTTTCTCTGACATCGCCTCACTTCAACCAATCAGGTCTGCATTTATCAAAAGCATTGCGAGCTAAGTTGATCGTACAGACCATTTGTTCCAATAGTTCTACGATCTACTTAGGATTTCGATGCTTTTCAGAAACTCAGCCCTGATCTTTCAATTGTTTCACTGTAATCTTTTCACAACAGCCAATCACCTGGAGAGAATTTGCAAACATTCACCCCTTCGTGCCATTGGAGCAGGCTGAAGGTTATCAGCAGCTCTTCAGGCAGCTTGAGAGAGACCTTTGTGAGATTACAGGATATGATAAGATCTCCTTTCAACCAAACAGGCAAGTGTCTTACCTGAAATTGCTGCTACAATGTCAAGCATATGATTAATTCTAATTGCAAACAACAGTGGTCTTGTAGTTGACAAATCTAGTGTCAGCATGACTCTGTTTCATTCAGGTTTCTTTGGCTGATAAGTTTGGGGGTGTGTACACATCTCTATGTTCTGCTTGGTTGACACTTTAACAGGCTCATTAGTATACTGTACTCTTGGCCAAGAGCAATCTTTGAACTCTGTTGTGCTGAGGCAGAAAGGTTACATGATGCTATTGATTTCTTTGTTCTGTAGCGGCGCGCAGGGGGAATATGCAGGCTTGGCTGCAATCAAAGCATATCTGAATTCCAAAGGAGAATCTCATAGAACAGTGAGTATCATCCTGCAGTGAAGTGCCCCTATCATTTAACCTTAAATGTCATGCTCGACCTCAGAGCCTTTTTAAAAACATACTTGACCTCTGAGGTATCAGGTTGACCCGTCATGACTTTTACCCCCACCCCGCACAGGTGTGCATTCATTTAGGTACCTACATTGGGACACTGTATAGTTATAAATAATATAATCTAACCTTAACAGAAAACTTGCATTTGTACAATAAAAAAAAATTATGTCTTTTGTCTTTTACAAATGATGTCCACAAAAGGAGGTTTGGGGAGATTTTGTGTGTATGTGTATACACACAGACACATTTATTTCATTTTATTATTTTGAAAGACTTCCAAAAATATGAAAGCACTTAAATATGTTATCTATCAGTGATTTCACTCCTGACAAAAATAGATTTAGATTCAGAATATAAATTCAGCAACTGTAGTACTCATACTGCACTACCTACAAACGTTAATAAAAGGAAAGTAAACGATTCATGAGTGATGCAAAAAAAATGTAATGTAAAAATGTAATGTAATTTTGCTGTTAAATTCTCCACAGTGTAAAGTAGAAAATACTCAGAGGTTTTTTTTGAACATGAGAGAAAAATTGCTGAAAAAGTGGCAGATTGCTAGTTGGGACTGGATAGAAGATCAGCGATAAGAACGTTTAGTCAAGTCATTGCTGTGTTTTGTAATCTGGCCTTTGTTTTTTATCATCTCCCTAATAAGCAGATCTTAGATAGCGGATGCAGCTCTTAAACCAGCCAAGGTTCAAACTGCCATGGTTGAGTAAATAGTCATCGAAAACAAGCACCCTGTTACAGGATTCTACTTCAGTGCAAGATTCCATATTTGGTGATTTTTTTTTTTTTTTTTTTTTTTTTTTTTTAAAGACTTGCAAGCCTTGGACGACGAGTTTGTCTATGGTGACCTACTGCAAATTGCATAATGTTAAATGTTTGGGCCACTGTGTCCTTAGTTCAGAACGTCTGCCATACAGTCTGTTATGGCATGTTGACATTTAATGATTAAGTGGACAGCACTTGATTCAAATTGAGTACACCCACATTAGAATTGTTATTTAACTCGCCCTCATGTCAATCCAAATGTCTTTTGAACATAAAAAGATACATAATGAAAGTAGACCTTGACTACTTGGCTCCATGAAAGTATTCCCTTTGGCTTCATGCAAGGAACACACAGAAATTTTTTTGACAAAAGTAATTTGCACAATATGTATAAGCTCAAATAAGACTTATGAAATATTGTCATCTTTCTTGATGTTGCAAGAGAGTGTATAAAAATATAAGCACAAAAAATAGGTTATGTGTATCTTAAAGGTGCCCTGGAATCAAAAATTGAATTTACCTCAGCATAGTTGAATAACAAGAGTTCAGTACATGGAAAAGACATACAGTGAGTTTTAAACTCCATTGCTTCCTCCTTATGTAAATCTTATTTGTTTAAAAGACCTCCAAAAAACAGGCGAATCTCAACATAACACCGACTGTTACGTAACAGTCGGGATCATTAATATGTACGCCCCCAATATTTGCATATGCCAGCCCATGTTCAAGGCATTACACAAGGGCAGGACGTCTGGATCTGTGCACAGCTGAATCATCAGATTAGGTAAGCAAGCAAGGACAATAGCAAAAAATGGCAGATGGAGCAATAATAACTGACATGATCCATGATATCATGATATTTTTAGTGATATTTGTAAATTGTCTTTCTAAATGTTTCGTTAGCATGTTGCTAATGTACTGTTAAATGTGGTTAAAGTTACCATCGTTTATTACTGTATTCACGGAGATCAGAGTCATGTCGTTATTTTCATTATTAAACACTTGCAGTGTATAATGTGTATAATGCACAAACACAACTTCATTCTTTATAAATCTCTCCAACAGTGTGTAATGTTAGCTTTAGCCATGAAGCACAGCCTCAAACTCATTCAGAATCAGATGTAAACATCCAAATAAATACTATACTCACATGATCTGACTCATGCATGCAGTATGTATGACGAACATCTTGTAAAGATCCATTTGAGGGTTATATTAGCTGTGTGAACTTTGTAAATGCACTGTATTAGAGTCGAGAGCTCAGGAGGGGCAGGGAGCGCGTGATTTAAAGGGGCCGTGCGCTGAATCGGTGCATAGTTAATGATGCCCCAAAATAGGCAGTTCAAAAAATTAATTACTAAAAAATCTATGGGGTATTTTTAGCTGAAACTTCACAGACACATTCAGGGAACACCTTAGACTTATATTACATCTTGTAAAAACTGGTTCTAGGGCACCTTTAAACAACCTGTAGATTTCCTTGGTTCGAAAAATAAAAGATTTTTGTTTTTGTCCATTTAATCTCCCATATTAAATCTGTTCTGGATTTGTTCAGGTCTGCCTGATTCCCAAATCAGCTCATGGAACAAACCCTGCCAGCGCACAGATGGCGGGCATGAAGGTTCAGGTGGTTGAAGTGGATAAAGATGGCAACATTGATGTGTCTCACCTTAAAGCCATGGTATGTACGATGAGTTAAAGTGTTTAGATTTGCATCACTTGTCAACAGGAAGCCTTTATCTTCTGTTAGAGAGCTATTTGCACTGATACACTTGTCTATGATAACATAATCTTACATAAGTGTTAAAGGTGTAAAGTTGTGTAATTTCTGCCCCACTAGCAGCACCAAACAAAATTGCGAAAATAATGATGAGATTCGAATCAGTTTCCTGAACGCACCTCTTGTCTGCCATTGATTAAGCAAACAAATAGTCCCAACTTTAAACTCACACATTGTTGCTGTCATGATGCTCAAACTGAGCAATGTTTTGAAAGCTCAGTGTTTATACTTTTTGGAGGGAATCAACCTAAGAATGGCTTGGTTGTGTCTCGGATGGGGAAAGAGTTTTAGCATCTAAAAAAATGACACTATTTGCCTTTAAAGAAGCACTTTACCACATGTTTTACTTGTGTTTTTCAGGTGGACAAACATAAGGCCAACTTGGCTGCCATAATGATCACCTACCCCTCCACCAATGGTGTGTTTGAGGAGAACGTCCGTGAAGTGTGTGAGCTTATTCATCAGAACGGTGGACAGGTGTACCTGGATGGTGCCAACATGAACGCACAGGTAAGATGAAGAACCGTAATGCTTTACAGTACTGAAGTCATCATTAACATTAGTTATGAAATAGTTAACTTGAACTAACAATGAACTACTTTTAGAGCATTTAACTTTACATTTTTACTTTAACAGTTTCATATGCATTATTAGTAAACTGTGCACCATGTTTAGTACATTTTTTACATTTATTAATATTAATTTAGAGTTACAGTAAGAGCTGTATTCACAGTATTATAATGGCTAAGGCCCTGTTTACACCCTGTCTGGTGTTAAGATGCGTTTTGGTCGATCGGATCACACATAGATGAGGGAACATTCCTGTTTTCACCTGGTGTTTTAATCTGTCTCTTTTGTCCACTTTCAACCACTTCTGTACTCATTTCTTTGAGGGGAGGGTGGGTAAATGTATGGACTTTTGCAGATGTTTAGATCTAATGGACAAAGTACAAGCAATTTACATATGAACATGACCGTAGATGACGGAAAAACGTTTGTTTCTGCTCTGACAGGACCAAGACGAACACGGTGAGTGTGTGTGTGTGTGTGTGTGTGTGTGTGTGTGTGTGTGTGTGTGTGTGTGTGTAGAAATCAGGAATGGTGACGAATGCACGTTTTTCATCTTCAAACCAAACTTGTTGACAAAGTTTAAATCCTGTCTGGCTTACGCACTTCCCATAATGTTTACGTGTTAGGTCAGCAGGTGGAAAGAAGGGGGTCTTTTCTGGTTGAAGCACTCAAACTACCACATGAGCGTCTACACCAAGAAAGCAATCCGGTTGAATGTGTTTTCAACTACCTCTGGAAGTGGTCAAAAGTGTACGAGCTTAAAGCGTTTTAGACCCCGATTATACCTGTATTTAGCATCTTCCACTTCTGATCCGATCGACCAAAACGCATTTTTAAATCCAGGTGTAAACAGGGCCTAAGAGTTTTAGATTAGATGTGCATTTTATGGATTGGTCATGTTGTTTATTTTTGATTCAGGTTGGATTATGTCGACCAGGAGATTATGGCTCAGATGTTTCTCACTTGAATCTCCACAAAACCTTCTGCATTCCTCATGGTGGTGGCGGCCCTGGGATGGGACCAATCGGAGTGTAAGTGTTTTGATGTGAACAGACCTTCCCTATGGCATCTGTACCAGAAATGTTGATCTGTTGAATCCAGTTAACCTAATTGCTTTTACCTACAGGAAACAGCATCTTGCCCCCTTCCTGCCTAGTCATCCAGTGGTGAACATTCAGTTCACTAATGCAGGAAGTTCTTTGGGCACCATCAGCGCTGCTCCCTGGGGCTCCAGCGCTATCCTGCCCATCTCATGGGCTTACATTAAGGTCAGCACTCCCTCTGCATTTTTTTTTTGTCTTACCTTTTGAATAATAGGGATGTACTGATATTAACAGTGACCGTTACAGACTAATTATTTGAATTAAGTATGGCTGATTACATTTCTATACTATTCATTTGCCTAAATGCATTAAAAATACTAAAGTAATTTTAAATCCTACATGTGAATTTGGGCATCACAACGTTCAAGATTACATTGTTAATAAATTAGTGATTTTGAAAGTCCTTTTTAAATGTAAAAATCAGAAAATGAGCTGAACAATACCAAGCTAATACAAATAAAAAAAAAGTAATAATAATACTGGCTTATAATATTATTTTCCCTTCCATTCAACAGATGATGGGTTCAAAGGGTCTTGGTCACGCTACAGAGGTGGCCATTCTTAATGCCAATTACATGGCTAAAAGACTGGAAAACCACTACAAAATTCTTTTCAAGGGCTCTAAAGGTTGGCGTTACTGAATGAAATGTGTTTTTTTTTTTTTTTTTTTTTTTTAAAATCTTAAAAATGAACTGAAATACCTCACAAACGTTTCTGATTATTTTGCAGGATTTGTTGCTCATGAATTTATTTTGGACGTGCGGCCTTTTAAAAAGTCAGCAAACATTGAGGCAGTTGATGTAGCAAAAAGACTGCAAGATTATGGTAAAAAGAAAAACAGACATTTAAAGCAGGTTATTTCATGGATGACAATTTACTAATTTTATGCAACCTTTTATGACAGGTTTTCATGCACCGACCATGTCATGGCCTGTGGCTGGAACTCTAATGATCGAACCCACGGAGTCCGAGGATAAGGCCGAGCTCGACCGCTTCTGTGACTCGCTGCTGGCCATCCGACAGGAAATCGCAGACATTGAAGAGGGCCGGATGGACTCTAGGGTTAATCCTCTCAAGGTGAGCGTTTAACTCAATGGAACATTCCTTGTCAGCAGCGTCTGTGGAGCTTTACAGTGATGCACTTGAGTTTGTGGAGCGCAGAACTATTTGTATTCCTCTTGCCAACTCAAATTAGACTTATTTATGTACAGAAGAAATAATAAAAGTGCTTCTCATTTCTGTTTTTAAACCCTGCATATTGCCTTGCCCCATATAACTTTAATTTTGTCTTGCTTGTGTCATCCAAAGATGGCTCCTCACTCATTGGCCAGTATTACCTCGAGCACATGGGACAGACCTTATTCCAGAGAGTATGCTGCTTTCCCAATGGTGCGTAGCTTAAATCAATGTAAAATACAGACTCCTTGCTCAAAACAAATGCGTTCTTATTAATTCAGTTTTAAAATGTATGTTATTACAGCCTTTTGTGAGACCTGAGACCAAATTCTGGCCCACAATCTCAAGAATCGATGACATTTACGGTGACCAACACCTCGTCTGCACCTGTCCACCAATGGACGCCTACGAGTCTCCATATGAAGAAAGGGCTTCCTCGTGACCTCATTACGCAATGACATGCTTCTTCATCCAAATGAACCATTCCCATCAAATATGATCATACGTTCTTCCCTGTGATTTCTTTTCTTCGGTACGTTCACTGTGCCTCAGATTTCCTTTTGCATACAATGCACAAATAGCTGGCCTCTTCTCCTCTGTTACTCTACTAAAACAATCCAAATCTGATTCAGATACTGTAATCAACCTGTATAGGGGTTCATTTTTGTTGTTGTTTTTATATTTTTATTCACTGTATAAAAATATTTGGGTGTTTTTGGTCTGTATCTAGGCATAACTTACTGGCACTGTTCGCAATGTTAACATTAATTTTATAGATGTAATGTAAGTTTTCTAATTATTTAAGAAATAGATCCTATTTGTAGCAATTTAATAAATATTTTAAAAGGAACCTTGGTTTACATGATATGAAAAGCAATAGTAAAGTCACACAACCAGCAGATGCTCTAATTTGAAATGGAGTTAAGCTGTTTCGTACTGATCATCATTTCTCTTTTTCCATAAATTTCCAGTCACTATTCCTAAGAATAAAAGCAGTCCGAGGTTTCGGTTTGAAGCAAATTTTTTCCAGCAGTCCTCAGGTCTGTTGATGTCCACAGCGTAAATCTGTAGAACACACACAAAAAAACCTTTTTATTTCAGAGATTTTCTCAGCAAATATTGATATGCAGGTAATTTGATAAATATGATAATGATAGATGATAATCTAGCATATCATGCAATTAATTTTATTTTTAATACCAAATTTTTCATTACATTTACTGCTCCACTACAGTGAATTGGAGCTGTTATGAAAAAAATGGCTTATTATTTTGGAATGCTATTTTTTTAATATATATATAAATTAGTGTTTGTACAACTAATAAATTTACTACTGAACAAGTAGCTGGGAAAAAAAAAAAAAAAAAAAATTAAACCTTCATTTTGACCATTTTCCAAGGTAACCATTTTTAATGGGGTATTTAAATAGGATATTATTTTACTATTATTAGATTAAATATTTATTAAGATCATTCCAAGCATATGCATTGTTTACAGCTGACAATCATGTGACTGACCAAGTGAGCAGCACATTCCTGTGGGTCAGTAGGATCACAGAACTCGCTCCTCCACCATAAACAAATTGCCATCCGAATGCATGAATTTTATCACTGGTGCCATGCAAATCTATTTTTTACAGGCATCCACATGACCATCCAAATAGGGCTAAAGGCTTAATTTTTTGTAAGCCAAGGCAGGCTACTGTTATCAAGTAGAGTCTGTCTTGCTCACCTGATGTGCGAGATGAATAGCTACTGCAGACACTGCACAATAGTAGGGCAAAGTCTGGTCAGCATTAACTCCTGCTAGAACCAGCCCTGACAACATCACCCCTGTAAAGCCACTCAGCCACAGTTTGGTGTTCTCCTGGAACCTCAGAGCTGTAGACTTTACCCCCACTTTTAAATCATCATCTTTGTCCTAATCATGAAGAGGAGATGAATCAGAAAAGTTGTACACTACGCACATATTTATGTTAGGGTGTGATAACTAATCGGATACTGTACCTGATGGGCATAGATTGTGTCATAAATCAATGTCCACATGACACCAGACGCATAGAGAGGTAAACACACAGACCAGTCACATAATCCCTTCACAGCAGACCAACCCAGAAGAGCACCCCAGTTAAAAGTGAGACCTACAGGAGGAACAAATTATGCACAGAATGTTCAGTCTAAGTACTTATATATGTGTATATATAGCAGTAATATGGAAGAGAGGGGTTTGAGAAAGATCACACACCTAAAACAAACTGTGGCCAGTATGTGATTCTCTTCATAAGAGGGTATGTGACCACCAGCGACAAAGAAGCAGCTCCAAGAGCTATGCTAGAGAGAGATGGGAAGTCACATTTTATCAGAAATTAAAGTTGGCAAGAAAGAGAAATTCTAATCATCTTTTCTTCTTATTGTGACGTATCTGAAAGAAAGTGCTTCTCCAACCAGAAAAAAAATTGTAGGGACTTGATTTTGTCCATCGGGAATTTATCGGATCGTTGATGTTTGCTAATAGAGTGCAACAGTCGTGTTCCAGAAGTAAAAACTCAATTTTTCAAACATTTTTTCAGTTGGGAAATTGAGTTTTAACAATAACTTAAAGGTGATCTAAGCGATGTCACACGTCTTTAGGCCAAAACATTTTTTGTCACATACAGCAAACATCTCCTCACTATCTGCTAGCTGCCTGTCCCCTGAACACACTGTAAAGAAACGCGGTCTCTGTAGGGAGGGTCTAGCTAGCCTCTGTTTTGTTTGACAACACTTCGAATGTCAACAGGAAGTTACTCCGCCCAGGATCGCTTGGAGCACCTTTAAAGACAAACCTACTGTAAGCTACAAGGTTGTTAATCAGTGGTATTTGGATCCGTTGAAGTCATCAGCCTGCATTATTCTCAACTTTAAAAAAAAAAAAAAAAATAATAAAAAATGAAATGAAATGAAAATGTTTTAACCAAGTTTAACAATGAAATTTGTGGTAAAAAACTACATTACCCATAACGCTGTACAAAAATTCCACCAATCGAGTCGAAACAAGCAAATTGTGCAAAAAGAGCATTTAGCTCCGCCCACGAAGCACTGCAAATGACATAAATGGCTTCGCAAAGCACGTAAATATGCATATTTTGCAATAAAAAATAGATATATTTATATTATATAATGAAAATTTTAAATGCGCAGTTTTGTATTTCTTCATTGTTTTTAACTTAATTATGCTGTTCATATGCTTCATGGGACTGTAGCTCTTTCCCTCACAATAGCAGTTTTGTCACAGTCATGTACACAGTCTTGTACCTTTGTATTTTTGTCCAATTTTCAAATACTTTTTTGCTTCAAATCAAAATTTTAATGTTATGACTCACCTTGTAGATGGTTGGTTTTGTTCATGGCTTATAACGCTTTAACAAAGACTTTTTTAAATCCCCATAGGAGAAATGAAAGGGGAAAAAATACTTCCGAAATCAACGCCACTGAAAATGGGGGCGGGTACTGTTGTACTATTGCTACGATCACGTTATTGTCCCACCCTCGCGCCATTAAACACATCATCAGAGAAGAGATATCATTGTGAGGGGGAACGAAAGTGAATGTTTTTGATTAAAGATTATGAGGGCACATTAATTTAAAATATTAATATTAATAAATATTGCAATGTTCTATTAAAATAAGTCAATTTTGATGTCATGGTGACTATAAAGATATAGTATTAAAATTCTTATTAGTATAATATTGACTTGAAAGTAAAAATTCTAACCCAATTGTTGGCAAAATACATAAATAACTATTGTGAACAAACCCCCCCAGTAAAATATGAATTACCTGTAGTAATTGAGGCAGAGCAGGACCCCCAGTGCTAAACTCAGCTGGCCTCCGAGGAAAACCAGAGCCTGAAACTGTGTGATCTCCCCTGATGCAATGGGCCGAGTGGCTGTCCTTGACACCTACCAGAAATA
Organism: Megalobrama amblycephala; assembly: GCF_018812025.1. Taxonomy (NCBI): domain Eukaryota; kingdom Metazoa; phylum Chordata; class Actinopteri; order Cypriniformes; family Xenocyprididae; genus Megalobrama; species Megalobrama amblycephala. Next base: position 41,210,381 of record NC_063047.1, read on the forward strand.
TGACATACCCCAACATCAGATTCCAACAGCTGCCAAGATCAAATCCAGATTTGATATTTTGAGAAATGCCTCAGTGTTTTTTTTATGTCCATGCAATGAAAGTTAATGAAATTAACCAACATTCTTCAAAATATCTTCTTTTATGTACAGTGCATCCAGAAAGTATTCACAGCGCTTCACTTTTTCCACATTTTGTTATGTTACAGCCATATTCCAAAAGGGATAAAATTCATTATTTTTTCCTCAAATTCTACAAACAATACCACATAATGACAATGTAAAAGAAGTTTGTTTGAAATCTTTTAAAATTGATTAAAAATAAAAAATGAAAAAAAATCACATGTACATAAGTATTGACAGCCTTTGCCATGACACTCAAAATTGAGCTCAGGTGCATCCTGTTTCCACTGATCATCCTTGAGATGTTTCTATTGATTGGAGTCCACCTGTGGTAAATCCAGTTGATTGGACATGATTTGGAAAGGCACACACCTGTCTATATAAGGTCCCACAGTTAACAGTGCATGTCGAGCACAAACCAAATCATGAAGTCCAAGGAATTGTCTGTAGACCTCTGAGACAGGATTGTATCGAGGCACAGATCTGGGGAAGGGTACAGAAAAAAATTCTACAGCATTGAAGGTCCCAATGAGCACAGTGGCCTCCATCATCCATAAATGGAAGAAGTTAGGAACCACCAGGACTTTTCTTGGAGCAGGCCGCCCGGCTAAACTGAGCGATCGGGGGAGAAGGGCCTTAGTCAGGGAGGTGACCAAGAACCCAATGGTCACTCGGACAGAGCTCCAGCATTTCTCTGTGGAGAGAGGAGAACCTTCCAGAAGAACAACCATCTCTGCAGCACTCCACCAATCAGGCCTGTATGGTAGAGTGAACAGACGGAAGCCACTCCTCAGTAAAAGACACATGACAGCCTGCCTGGAGGACTCTCAGACCATGAGAAACAAAATTCTCTGGTCTGATGAAACGTCACAATAAGAAGATGATTTAGAATTTCCCTTTCTTGCCATTGGTAAGCCTCTGTCTGCTTTTCTATGTTTTCTCTGCTTCATGTTTGTAGGCCGGGTCTTACAGTCTCTAGTGTTTGATTGTTGAAAAAGTTTGGTATTTAGTATTCACGTCTAGGCCTTCTCTTCTTAAAACCACGTACCTGTGACTCTTGTTGGGGATTAATGTACAAGTACTAATATATTCCCTGTTTAACAAGGTGGCGTAGTGACTTAGTTTGTTTCCCTTTCCAACCATGCCACTCACTACATAGGCGTAAATATTTAATTAGTTTAATATTCTAATAATTCAATACATTTACTTTATAGACATCCTTCTCTGATTTATCCATTCTGCTCTGTGTTTGCTCTGTTGTTGGTATCAAAGCATTTTATAGAGTAGCCTACGAGTACAAGTAGCCTACACAAGCACAGTATCAGTTTCCGTAATATTTTCGAAATTCATAACTTTATAAACATATCTGCAAACTCAAAAGAGGTGTAAAAGATGTGTAGGAACTAAGTTGTCGTAGGGGGGTCTGGGGGCATCGTCCCCCAGAGGAGATTTTTGTGATTTTTAACATGTAAACGAAGCATTCTGGTGCACTCTGACAAGAAAATAAAGTGAAAAGTAAAAAAAAACCCCAAAAAAACCTCTTCAGATCTACACGATTCACATAAATGACGTATTTTGATTAAAAATGGCTAATTTCGCTGTAAAGTGACTAGTTTGCAGGTATGATAAATTAGAAAACCGAATAGAGCCAAAAGTCTGGAAACACATATTTTTCCATACTCTCTTTTTTTCCATACTTTTCCAGACCTGGAAATTACTTGAATCAAATTCCATACTTTTCCAAACTGCGTATGAACCCTGCTACAGTGAAGCATGGTGGTGGCAGCATCATGCTGTGGGGATGTTTTTCAGTGGCAGGAACTGGGAGACTAGTCAGGATCGAGGGAAAGATGAATGCAGCAATGTACAGAGACATCCTTGATAACCTGCTTCAGAGCACTCTGGACCTCAGACTGGGGTGAAGGCTCATCTTCCAACAGGACAACGACCCTAAGCACAGTGCCAAGATAAAAGGAGTGGCTACGGGACACCTCTGTGAATGTCCTTGAGTGGCCCAGCCAGAGACCAGACTTGAACCCGATTGAACACCTCTGGAGAGATCAGAAAATGGCTGTGCACCGACGCTCCCCATCCAACCTGATGGCGCTTGAGAGGTCCTGCATAGAAGAATGGGAGAAACCGCCCAAAAATAGGTATGCCAAGCTTGTAGCATCATACTCAAAAAGACTTGAGGCTGTAATTGGTGCCAAAGGTGCTTCAACAAAGCATTGATCAAAGGCTGTGAATACTTATGTGGTGGTTTTTTTTTTTTAATTTTTTTTATAAATTTGCAAGGATTTCAAACAAACTTTCATGTTGTCATTATGAGGTATTGTTTGTAGAATTTTGCGGAAAATGAATTTAATCCCTTTTGGAATAAGGCTGTAACATAACAAAATGTGGAAAAAGTGAAGGGCTATGAATACTTTCCGGATGCACTGTACAGTACCACAGAAGAAAGTCATACAGGTTTGGAACGTTTAAAGGGTTAAACGTGTTAAAATACATTTTGGTCCAAAAATAACAAACTACGACTTTATTCAGCATTGTATTCTCTTCCGGGTCTGTTGTCAATCCGGGTTCACGACTCCGCAGTGTTACGTAAGACGTAAGACGCTGATGACGTGTTATCCGGTGCGCCCGAGCTTTGTTTACAGTCTGACGGATACGCACGCTGTATTCAAGCTATTCTACATTGTTTGTATTTTGGTATTGCTATATTTTTTAAAATGGTGCGTAAGTGTGTATGTCGTGGATATCCTAATCGCCAAAAACGACGTAAAAGTGCATTACCAACAACGACAGATGAAAGGATTCAATGGAATCAATTCAATGGAAAGGATACTGAAAGAGAATACAATGCTAAATAAAGTTGTAGTTTTTGTTATTTTTGGACCAAAATGTATTTTTGATGCTTCAAAAACTTCTAACTAACCCACTGATGTCACATGGACTACTTTGATGATGTTTTTATTACCTTTCTGGACATGGACAGTATACCGTACAAACATTTTCAATGGAGGGACCGAAAGCTCTCTGACTAAATCTAAAATATCTTAAACTGTGTTCCGAAGATGAACGGAGGTCTTACGGGTTTTGAACGACATGAGGGTGAGTCATTAATAACATAATTTTCATTTATGGGTGAACTAACCTTTTAAGTCTTCCATTTGCGTTTGATATCCAATCAAATTAATTCTCATCATCTGACACTGTTTATAGAGAATGTTACACCAAAGGCACAATTGCTTTGGCATGCTGACACAGGTAAGATAAGAAGAGGTTAGGCAGAGTCTTGACCAGCAGATGGCAATGCTGAAATTTACACCACTAGTGGAATGGAAATCCACTACATCAGATGTTCTCAGATAATGGGCAAAAACAAAAGATGACTTTTTGGGACTGAGAAAAGAACATTATGAGGGGAAAATAATGTCACAATAAGGAAGAAAAGACTATTGCAACTTCCATTTCATGTTGAGTTTGAATTCATGTACTCATACCTTTCTGTCAAAGTCTTTATCCCACATGTCATTGATAGTGCATCCAGCTCCTCTCATAAGCAAAGCTCCGACACCGAACAGCGCAAGCATGCTCAGATCAGGAAGGCATCCTGGGTCTGCCGCCAGCCCAATACTCCACGTGCAAGGCAGATACAGCAGCCATGTTCCTACAAGAACACATAATTCATATTTTAACAAAACACAGAAGAGCTTGTAATGTCCTGGGTAGCGTTTCCCAAAAGCATCGTAAGCCTAAGTTGATCGTAGCTCCATTGGTTTCAATGGAGCTACGATCAACTTAAGCTTACGATGCTTTTGGGAAACGCTGCCCTGGATTTGATCGAGCATCCTGGATAATTGAACATTGTGTCTTCTATGCAGCTGGGAGGCATTTGACATAAGCTCACCAATGGGTTTGTCCAGTCTCATCAATCTGAGGTACGGCTGAACGAACGCTGGGGCTGCGTTGACAATCCCAGCAGGTGTGAGGCTAAAAAACCTTGTGCCATAGTTGTGACCTGCCAGTGAAGGAGACCATATTCTCTGTTTGTGATCATCACTTTTGTTAAAGCAGGATCCAGGCTGACAGAAGGCTGTGATGATGTTTTCATGCTGTCTTCTGAGACTTGAAAAACGGGCAGAGCAGATCTGTGGTAGATTCCTCTTCACTACATGTGGCTTAAGCAGTGTCAGTAGTCTGGTGCACATCATTTTGTCTGTTGAGCTGTCATGACCGACATTTAGTAAGAGATGTCACGACTGCAAAGTAGCGAGGCGCTTCATTGTCTACTTTCATTCATGTGTAAATGAGGGACCTCTTCAGGAACAATAAACCTGACAAAACAAACAGCAGAGAACACAATACACCGTATTCAGTACAGATTACTGACGAGTCATGAAAACGCCAAGTAGAGTGAATAAGGCTTTTTCTTGTAAAATTGTGTGCCAGTATTCTGTAAGTGTAATCAAACTTAAGATATTTTTACATTTTTAAATAATTCACACCTTACTATTACAACTGAAATGTCTCCCTGATTGATCAACCAAAGTTGTTGCAAACAGCAGCCAGCATCGCTAATATGTCATGTCCGGGAAGAAAATTACAGCTCAGTCATGTCAATGATGTGTTCCTATTAAAACGTTTTTAAATCATTCATTTCTATTTGACATATTGAACTTACAGCGTTCTTTGACAGCTGAACAATTTTGAAGTCCTTTGCATTGTGTGCGCCGATGTCGTGTTCCTCCTGAAACGTTTGTTTTCTGTATGGTTCCGCCTGTTTGGTGGCTTAATTTAGTATGCTTGTTGTCTTTTATATTATTCAGTATTTGTAAGCAACAATTTAAGATGACATTTGAAGAAATATCACTGTCAACAGATGCTATAAAACATTTGGTATCATGAAATATGCTTTAATAAAAAGTTACTTGAAAGCAATACGTTTCATTCAAATTAAAATGTCATGTAGTAGAAGTGTAATGACTGTTCATAATAAGTATGGTTGTGTCTTTGCTTATATAAGCACTATAACAAGATATAATACATTAATATGTTATTATAACATGATCATAAATGAACCAGCCAAACATGCCACTGAAAATGACTTATGTAGAGACAAAAATACTTATGTGGTGAATTCCTCGTTTTAACTGTAATTTAACATTGTCATAATATATTCACCTGAACAGAAAAATTTCTAAATATTTAGAAAATAAAAATGACAATACTTTCTCAATAAAAGTGTATCACTCATTTATAGATTAGGCATGAAATGCTCATCCTCTCTATCCAAAGGATGAAGATCCCTATATATAATATATTTTGACTGACCTTATGTCAATAGTTTTGAACATTATCAATTAACTCCCTCTCGTGGTCTTTTAAAACATTACAAATTGGCTTATCAAGCCAGTGATCTTGAAAATTAAAATTAACAAATAAATTAAAACATTTGGATGAGAAGAATGATTCATTTATTCATTTATTTTATTTTCATTGATAATGCATGTCCTATAATTATCTGTTTTGAGAGATGAGGAACACTTATACTATAGATGGACTGTACATGCTTACAGTTTTATTATGCGTCCCACTCAGTTGTTCCAAATTACCTTCACAATATAATCCACAATGAACTATATTTTGTGGAAAGCTCTTATTTGCAAATATGTGCACCCTTTTTATGCATTCATTAAATTGGCTTGACAGAAATCAGCAGTATAACTCGTGCTCATCCCTCTACACGTCACGGTTGTCGTAGCTGGTGAAATGAGACACCGCGCTCGCGCTTCCTGGTGTGTGTTCATGATGGGGGAGTGTGTGGGGAAGTAGCAGCATCTTCTGGGAACTTTGATTGCGCACTGCGAGCTCAAGGTAAGATATCAAGTGAACTTTACTGTACCGTCTATGTTAAACGAAAATATCCGACTTAACTGAGTTACAAACTGCCAAGTCTCTTAGAATTTATTGCAGTTGATTTGAGAACTGCCTGTTTTCCCAGGGACTCTCAAGCAGACTGGAGTGAAATACTGTGTGGGCGGTGTGCGAGTTTATATGACCGGTGCATGATGAATGTTTTGAGAGTTTTGATATTTTATAAGTTATAGCAAGTTGTTTTTATTTCAGTCCTCTAATAATTAATAGTAAATTGAAATATTTATTCAATACTTTTTGGCAACACTTTATTTTGCAGTGTCCTTGTTACACGTTACATGTACTTACTTGTAGTAACAGGAAATTATGCATAATTGCAAGCAACTTACAGTAAACCAATCCCTAACCCTAAAGTACGTGTTGTCAATTAATCATCCAGTGCTTATTTATGCGATTACAACAAGAGACACTGAAATATTTATTAATACATGCTTTTTGGTAACACTTTATTTTACAGTGTCATTGTTACACATGTTACATATACTTACTAAAGTAGTAACAATAAATTATGCATATTTACAATCAACTAACCATAAACCAAACCTGAACCCTAACCATATAATATGTGTTGTTAATTAATATTACTCAGTACTTATTTGTGCAATTACACTGTAACAAGGTAACCTAAATATAAAGGGTTACACTTTATTTTAAGGTGTTAGTATGACAGTGTAATTATACATTTAAGTACCGAATAATAATAATTAACTGCATGTACTTACTATAAGTTTAGGATTAAGGTGAGGGTGAGGGTTTGGTTTAGGGTTAATTGCCTGAAATTATGCATAATTTCTAGTTATTACTACAGTAACTACATGTAACATGCAATAATGACACTGTAACTTTTTAGATTTATAGTACAAATTTATTTAGCCTAAAACTTATAATGGTGGCATCATATGGTGCAGTGATGGTATTAAATGACAATATATATATTTAGATATATTTCATGGTACTGACTTATTTGTAAATTATATTTACATGACTTTAAAGAATACCAGAAACATATGGTACCATTGTACCATGTACAAACTTTACCATACTAGTACACTGGTACTTTAGTTTCAAGAACAAATAATGGAGTATATTCATACTGTTGTTCACTGTTTTGTTTTTGTTCAGTGATTCAGTTCAGTTCCCACAGGAGATGCTTTAAAAGTTCTCAGCAGTGAAGAAAAACAACCGAAGTGGAGAAATGGCAGGTGACAAAACTGCATCTGAGGATGTTTACTCCTCCAGAGTCATCAGGGTGGTTTTCTTGGCACTGCTGCTTGACTTGCTGGGTTTCACATTAATACTTCCCCTGCTCCCTTCCATCTTGGACCACTACAGTCAAACTGGGGTGAGAAAGGTTATCATTTGGATTTATTGTTGTTATAAAATTTCAAAATGTGTTTGACTGGCTCTTTATTCAAAAAGAAATGCTGCTGTATTTTGACCTGGATTAGTCATGCATGTAACTATTGACTGTGTGATGCATTCCAGTCATGACATGTTCCCCCTACTTATGAGTTTTGAAGAAAGGATATACAAAGCATTTCCAGTACAAAAGTCAGCAATGATTATGAATGAATACTGAATGAATGAAATTTATAATATTGAATAGTTTAGTTAAAGAGACAAGCCTGTGGAAAGCCTCCAAGATCAGAGCTGTTCTTTCTCATTAAATGAAGCTAACAATGGCTTCATTCATGTTTTCATGTAGCGTGCTCTCATTGAACTATTCCAATGAATGTGTTACATGTAGCATTTGTTACTCGGTTACATTTTCCCTACTGCATGAGGGAAAAGCAGCATTTGAATAGTAACATAATAATGTGGACTGCAAATAATGATTGTCTTATTCAGTATTTTTTTTCCCAGTACAAATATTTAACATTCTTAAATCAAGATATGTTCACTTGAAAAGCAAAATGACTTTTTTCTAAAGAATTAGGTGATATATATATATATATACATATAGGTGATACATTTTAATAACAATATCTGTCAGTGGGTGATGAAAAAAACATTTTAAATGGGGAAAAAAAATTCTTACCATACTGAAGTATTTTTCATGTTTTAAGCACAAATTCACATAATTTTGATTTAAAAAAAGGCTTAATATCTTAAGTCATTTTCCTTCTCAAGTAAATGCATCTTGATTTAATATTTTTTTTTAGATATTTGTAAGGAAAAACAAGACAAAATGCTAAGAGAATCATTGCAGTGTGTATAAAAATAGCTTTCACCTATGATTTTGATGTCATAATCTCTGTCTGCGTCACTTTTTTCCTGTGTATTCTACAGGACAGCGTGTATCAGTCATTACAGAGCATCGTGGACTGGTTCAGAGGGGCAGTTGGAGTTCCTATGGAAACAAAATATAACAGTGTTCTTTTTGGAGGTAACATAATTACTCTGACTGATATTGAGGGCTTCTTTAAATGCAGCACATAATTCGAACTGATCTTTTGTATTGAGGGCATGCACATTGATTATCTTCTTCTCTGGTGTCTTAGGTCTGATAGGCTCTCTTTACTCTTTGCTACAATTTCTATCATCACCCATTACTGGGGCTCTTTCAGATGATTATGGAAGAAAACCACTGCTCCTGTTAACAACTGTAAGTATAGACCATACTGACAAAATAAGATCAAATAGGGCAGGGATTCCCAAACCTTTTTGTAAGTCAAACCCCTTTGACCTAAAATATTTTTTTAGATTTTAAGTTAATATTTCAATAATTTAACAACACATTCACATGATCACAGTTCTTGTGTTGGTTAATAGTCTCATGACATAAAGGTAAACAAATAAAATAAATGTGTTTATTACCTTTAATGTCGTCGCTCTGTTATTTGAAAAAGTAACTCCGATTGTTTGTTGTAAATTTAAAAGTAATGTGTTACTTTACTAGTTACTTGGAAAAAGTAATCTGATTGTGTAACTTGCGCTACTTGTAATGCATTACCCCCAAAATTGGTCAATGCCTTTTCTAGACCAGTAGATTTGAGTAACATTCTCCTTGATTTTCAGGTAGGTCTCATAGTGTCCTACATTCTGTGGGCAATTTCTCACAGTTTTACAGTTTTTCTGCTGTCTCGAGTGGTGGGAGGCATTTGTAAAGGTAATGTCAGCTTGTGCACTGCTGTTGTGGCAGACCTGCCTTGCCCTAAAGCAAGAAACAAGGGAATGGTGAGTTACGGTCATTAACATCATTAATTGATGTTTTCAGGACAAATTTGACATTTTAACCTTTTAACTTTAACTTTTGAGTGACTTGAGGATTCATTAGGTTTGTTTTCTTCTGTTGTCAGGCAATGATTGGTGTTGCTTTCTCCTTGGGATTCACATTTGGTCCATTAATGGGAGCATACTTTGCTCTGAGACTCAAAGACGCTGAGGTGTTTTATCAAGGCCCTGCCATGCTGGCTGTCCTTTTTTCTTTAGCGGACCTACTTTTTATTTTCTTGATGCTGCCAGAGACTTTACAAAAGGTCAGCAATGTGACAAAACTTTTAATAATTAGTTATAATTTAGTGACTAAAATAATGGTTGGGATATGTAATGCCACTTAAAGGGTTAGTTCACCCAAAAATGAAAATTATCACAGAATTTACTCACCCTCAAGCCATCCTAGGTGTATATGACCTTCTTCTTTCACTCTTCTGTCAGAATTGACGTACAGAAGCCAGTGAGTCTAGTTTATAAAGTTATAAATATGGATATATATATGGACAAAAACACGTTGTTTCACTTCAGAAGGCCTTTATTAAACCCCTGGAGCCGTATGGATTACTTTTATGATGGATGGATGTGCTTTTTTGGGCTTCAAATTCTTGGTTACTATTCATTCCCATTATAAAACTTGGAAGAGCCAGAATATTTGACTGAAAGAAGAAAGTTATATACACCTAGGATGGCTTGAGGGTGAGTAAATAATGGGATCATTTTCATTTTGGGGTGAATTATCCCTTTAAGGTACATTGTAATAATATAATGTAACTATATAATTCTCAGTGAACTCATTATTCAAATGAGCTTTAATATTTACAGTAACATTTAAAGTTGAGAATGGACTGAAATGGAAATTCATCCGATCTGTTTTCTGATCTTATTGATCATATTGCCAACTATTCATCAATGCATGTTTCATTTTAAAAATTTTAATCAAAAAGATTTTCAGTGAAATGCTGGATTTCTCCAATCATTTAGTCTGCTTAAACCCCGCCCCTTTCTTATAGTCGACTGCAAACTTGCATTCAGATCTGCCTCCATCCAATCAACTATACAATACAACCAAGTCCCCTCTCATTTTTTAATACATTTCACTCAATTGTACGTCTCAATATGATAGAAAAGATCTGGTGCTACTTCCATTACATCACAACCTTAATTGTGATCACTTCCTGAATAGACTCCAACTTCGTTTTAAATTTTAATTGTTCATAGCATTGTCTTTAATTATAAGTGTAATGAATGCTTTTTCAGGGGGCATCGAAATCTTCAGGTATTCAACAATCAGGAGATCTTCTTCACCCTGTTGCACTTTTCAGTTTCACTGCGGTCACAAGAACAGAGAATCCACCATCTGAACAAAGTGAGAGCATAAATTTTCACCGAACCTAGAAGCCTTCAACATGACCAGGTTGAATAATGAATGAACTGTCATTTTAATTTCTTTTCACTATAGAAATGCAAAATCTTAAGGTGCTTGGACTGGTTTACTTTGCATATCTATTTCTCTTCTCTGGGTTGGAATTCACCTTGAGTTTTCTGACACATCAGCGCTTCCAGTTTTCCAGGTACAGCCTGAATCTATAGCTAACACAACATTGCTCAATGTCACAACTTCTAACAACTTCAGCAAAACGGCTACAAAGGCCGTGATTACTGCTGCTACACATCAAACAACATTTAAAGAAAAGTGTAACATTATAAAGCATGCCATTGTCTTCAACAGATAAACCATCCGTTGCAAATCTAACTAATCGATTTTGAGTTCAGGGCACGACTTAAACTATGAGAAGTGACTCAAGAAGTTGAGAAAAACAGCCTGTGGGTTTATTTGTATGTAGGCATTAGGAACCAGGAAGTTTTGGAGAATTTATTATATATCATAAACAACCAAAATAGGGAAAGTGAACAAAGGTCAAAAAAAAGTATAGCTGCCCCTAGGATATGATTTCAATATACCAATGTACTTTTGCAAAGTCTGAGATATGTTTTGCTTAATCGGAACCGTGACATACTGATATCATTGTGTGTGTATCATTGAGCAGCTGAACCCTATGGTCTGCCTTCTTCTGTTGTAGCATGCAGCAGGGGAAGATGTTCTTTTTCATTGGCATTACCATGGCAGTGATCCAGGGCGGATATGCCCGCAGGATCAAACCAGGTCATCAGATCCAGACTTGTTCGCGTGGTAAACTCTTTCATGCATTACTGGATCACAAGTCAATTAAACTTTTCTTTTGCAGTTTTCTTGGAACTCTGAATATGATTTAATAATTAACTACTCAAAGGCTTGCACATTGTGACTACATATTTGTTTGCAATATCTGTATTTCAGGCAATTATATCACTTATACCAGCCTTCTTGCTCATTGGAATAGCATGGAATTTGACACTACTCTATTCAGGCTTATTTTTGTACTCTTTTGGTAAGCAATTTGGCATCAATTCTGTCAGTATACAAATGCATTATTATTATTATCATCCAAATAAAAATGTGCTTGCATTTTTTGCATTAGTTTTTCAATCTGTAATAATTAATGTATTTATTTTTGCAGCTGCTGCTATAGTTGTTCCATGCCTTTCAACACAAGTGTCTGAACATGGTGGGTTTTTTTTTTTTTTTTTTTTTTTTTTTTTTTGAGTGCCTTAAGATTAATTTTCATAAAGTTATCCATTCTGTAGCTTTTTTGAGAGAACATTACTTAAAAGGATTGTTCACCAAAAAATGAAAATGTACTTTTTTCATCTGTGGTGCACAGAAGAAGATACTTTTTTTAAAAGTGGTGGTGACCAGTTTTGGTTCCCATCGACTTCCATTGTATAGACAGAAAACACTGAGACAAAATATCTTCTTCTATGTTCAACAGAAGAAAAAAAAATATCACTCAGGATTGTAACAACATGATTTTTTATTTCTTGAGTGAACTGTCCTTCTAATAATGATTGTAATGATCTCTCACAGTTAGTTTGAATGTGTGATGGTGTTAATGATGTCTGTGTCAATGTCTTAGGCTCAGCCAGTCAGAAGGGAACAGTAATGGGAATCCTTCGGAGTCTTGGAGCTTTAGCTCGAGCACTAGGCCCTATTGTGGCTTCTTCAGGTAAACAAATAAAAAAATAATACTTTTTTCATGTGTACACTGAATGTAACCCTAAACATAACTTACAATTGCAATGAAATGTCTCTTTCAGTTACTGTATATATTTTATATACCAGTCTGTACCTTTGTTTTTTGCAGCTCTCAGAAAATCATAACATTATTATTTTTTTTTTTTCAGTGTACTGGTTGGCTGGAGCAGAATTATGCTTTATACTCAGTTCAGTGTTCTTTATAGTCCCTCTGATTTTACTGAGCCAGCTGAAGAGACAGAAGGAGGAGTAAGATCATGAGTTTTAGGATGTCTCCAGACCTCTTTTTCCTTGATGAAAGCCTTAAAGCCCACTAAAGAATGTTCCTCTTATAGTGTTTACAACGAAAAACAATACAATGTACTTGTAACACTTATGAAAAATGTGTTTACATTTCCGTTAAAATAACAAAGACTGTAAATAGTAAAACAATATTTCATGAATGTATTTTTTACAACACAGAGGTCAACAGATATGCATATGTTTGTCTGTTAGTGCCACAGTTTTATAATGACAATTCTATAAATATTTCACACACACACACACACACATTTGTTTTTGTGAATTTTGGGGATATTCCATAGGCGTAATGGTTTTTATACAGTTCAACGCGTATTTTCTATCGTCTTACACCTAAACCTACCCATCACAGGAAATTGTGCACATTTTTACTTTCTCAGAAAAACTAATTCTGTATGATTTATAAGCCTTTTGAAAAATGGGGACACGGAGAAATGTCTTCATAAGTCACCCTCTCCTTGTAATACCTGTCATACCCATGCCATTATACAAATTTGTGTCCTGATATGTCACAAATACACACACACACACACGTATACTCATAAAACAAATAAAGATGATTATTGTCAACTATTCATTTATCTTTATTTTTGTATTAATTTGCACAGTATACGCATGCCATTAAGGATGTTTTTTTCCTTAGGTTTACTAAGAAAATGTTTACCGTTAGATAAAACTAGCAGAACAAAACAGTTTTACAGCATAAACTAGTCTAAATATATTTTCACTTATATAATAACAGGTTATCAACCAATTTATCTGCTGAATATCACACATCATTCACAACATGTGTTGAGTAATGTCGTATAATCGGAACACCCTTCAAAATAAAAGTTCCCGCACCGATTGAGCTTGTTGTCAACTTTGAGTTTAATCTTTAATTATTTGGCCTACCAGTTTTACATCTGAACCGACCGGACTGCGTCTTTTTTAAAATGGAGTTTGTTAAAGGCCGGAAGGTATGAAAGATTTTACTATTTGTTGGTTTTCCCTGTAGTTTATCATCATCATGACTGTGTTTACATTAGCTTAGATGTCTAGCTATCCTAGAAATCCCATATGGCTGGTGAACCCGACACAGAAGAGCTGCTGAAAGCTGTCGACAGCTAAACATGCGTCTCAATCTATCATATTATTTGACATGTAAGCAGTAGCTCACGTTTGAATCAAAGTTTGCATGATGTTCACTGTACTATAGCTGACTGCTAACCGATCCAGTCCATCTCCATTACAACTCATGCAAAATCCTTATATATGTTTACCGATGCACAGATAAAATAATAAACGTCCGTTTGTAGCTAGCATAAACCTTATTTTTAACCGTCTGGCCCTGAAAGTGACTTTGATTGAGTGGATTATTATGACATTGTACTGTTTACTGAGTGGTGTTTTCTCTTTAATTTCGGTTTGCTGCGTCATTATTTGTCATTTAGACATGGATTCAGCATCGTTTGTTTAAACGCATATCTGTGCTCTACATACAGTGATTGGTTATTATTTTATTAAATCAGCTTCATTTCAGCTCGTGCATGTTGTCGTATCACCCGTCTGTTCTTTGAACCTGTCTCTGTACTCGCAGATAATGAAGGCTGGAATTTTGGATCCTCTGAAGTTGTTTGATTCATAGCCTTCCACGGCCAGACAAAATGGAGGATCATTTTAAAAGGTAAATATAAGTGATTATGTAACATCTGATTTATTAACAACATGTACATATTCTTTTTTTTCCAAATAAGCGCATTTAGTGCCCCCAAAAGACTATTGGGAAACTTCAAGTGTATTTTCATTGCATAATATAACAAACCATCAAATAAAGTGCTTTCCCAAACGTGATAGACACTTACTTCATTTTCCACTTGACATGCAGGGGGGGAAACAACATCATGTAGTGGCCACAAGTTCTGTTTTCCCTTCATTTTGGGTATAATCTATTCACAAATTAACTAAATTAAAACAAGGGGATTAATTTGTACAACATGACAATGAGTCTAAAACATGGTCATGAATTTGTGGAAATCTATTCTTAAAGGGTTATTGACCGATGAAAAGTGTCTACATCTACATGAGTCCTGAATAGGGACCCAATTGGATCCCATTAAAATCCTGTAGAAATTATATGTATTGTCTTATAAGACAATTCTCACAGAATCCTATAGGAATCTTTTAGGACAAGACATAAATATCCTATAAGACAGTTCCTAATGGAATCCTATAGGAAATGTTCCAAAATATGATAGAAAATCCAGTACAGATTTCTTACTGAAATCCTTTAGGATTTTTTGACAAGGGTCACCCAAAAAAGAATTTTTTTGTCATTAATTACTCACCCTCATGTCGTCCCAAACCCGTAAGACCTTCGTTCATCTTCGGAACACAAATTAAGATATTTTTGATGAAATCCGAGGGTTTCTGAATTCTCAAAAACAAAACAAAAATAACGACTTTATTCAACAATATGAACTGTTGTCATACTGAGCCGAAGATTTCCCTCAGATTTCATCAAAAATGAATGAAGGTGTTACGGGTTTGGGACGTCATGAGGGTGAGTAGCCTACTTAATGAAAGAAATTTAATTTTTGGGTGAACTAACCCTTTAATGCATGGCCATGATATGGCTGACTGGGCTGTTTTTGAAATGCTTAAGTTTACACAGTTCCTGTCAAAGTAACCACAGGTGTAGTTCATAACTTTAAAGGGTTAGTTCACCCATTTCATCATAAAATTAATCCATATGAATTATGTGTTTTTTGTTGTTGTTCATTATATAAAGTGATCGTATCTTTTCACAAGACTTGAATTAAACTGCCTCGATTATGGTTTCATTTTACAATGTCTTTATTTCCTTTTTGGATATTTGTACATTTTGGTTAACTGGACTTTCAATGGAGGGACAGAAACATCTCAGGTTTCATTACAAATATCTTAATTTGTGATTCGAAGATTAACCAAAGTCTTATGGGTTTGGAACAGCATGAGGGTGACTGATGAAAGAATTTTTATTTTTGAGTGAACTAACCTTTTAACTATGAATGTTTTAACATTTAACAGCAAGAACGTGTCACAATATTTCATGTCTTCATGAACAGTATATCATTTGCTTTAATTGCATTTTGGGGCCACTTAACATCACATTGCAGTGGAGCACTATCAGAATCTGAACTGGTTTTGACTAGTATGATTTTCGTTTTATTTTATTGTACACAGAACTCCATCTAAAAACAACACGTGCCAGTCGTCACCTGAGGACTGGTTTAAGAGAAGGCAGAGATCAGTAGACAATCAGTATGACGTGGCACCAAGGATGCATGGCTTCAACAGCAGCTTTCACACCAACAAGAGCGCTGATCTCAAAACCCGCAGTGGTTTGAAAGATGGCTCAAACAAGCAAACTGGAAAGGTCTGATTCTAGTATGGCCATTTGGATGATTTGCATCTTTATGCTGTTGCGCATTTAAAAGCCTAATAACATTTTTCGATATTTCAGATGTTGAAGGACAACCGAGCTGAGCCTTCCCCTCAGGACAAAAGAATCAGCAGGAGATCAGACAGAGGTGCTAATTCCTTTCAAGAAGCGTAATGATAACAATTTACTGATTAAATCATAATCAAACGATTTGTTTCTGTTTCAGGTTACAAAGGGTCCAAACCTTCCCTAAACCCTGCTGACAGAGCCAAATTGGGCATTACATGTAGCACGTTTGAAATGAAACTTGCCGATTTCCCTGAATTGGGTGATATCACACCAGGCAACCATACAGCAGCTTCCCTGCACCAGGAACCAACAGTATGTGCTAGTGCAGTCATGCCAGCAGAGCGTCAGAGTTCACCAGTACTCATTTGTAAGGTAACTTTCATAGATGATGGTTTGAGCCAAAGAACACATTGTTCTGTTCAAGTACCAGCTGTTTATTAACATGCGCTGCCTTTACGGCCTCACTGAAACTTGTTTTTATTAGAATGTACCGAAAAGAAGAACCAAGTCTGCACAGCAAGTCCCGTCCAGTGGAAAGTGTGATATTTCAGTAGCTATCACAGCAGGTAAAGATGTGCTAACATGCATGCATGAGAAATCAAAATGGACCCTGTTTATTTTCTTAGTCACCAAGAAATCAATATTGACAATTCTTATTTTTTTTGGGAATGTTGCAGAATGTATTATAAATTATTTATCTGTGCACATCTTTTTTTTTTTTTTTTTAAGTTATGTGCCCTTGTTATTTTTAATCAAAGTAACCCCTCCCACTTGCAGTGACATCTCTTCTCTGATGACGTGTTTCTGGTGCGAGGGCTCACATGAGATCACAGCAATTTCAAACCACAAAAATCTAATGACCCAATCAATTTTCTGATGGACAAAATCAAGTCCCAAACTTTTTTTCTTGTTCGATAAGCCATTTCAATATATATACAACAATAGGGGGAAAAAAACATCGGAACTTCCGTTTCGTGCCAACTTTAATAATACACTTCTTCCCTTTTCTTATTTTGCACAATTCATCAGTTTATGGTATTTCAAGGAAAATAAATAAATTGAATAAATGTTTAATTTTACTGAGAAATGCATCATATTTCAGAAAATGGGTTGTGCATCTTTTTAAATTAGATTGTTAAAATTCAATATTAAAGCAATTAAATGGTATCATATTCTGCAAAATCCAATCTGATTTAGATCAGGATAGTGCAGTATCCAATCCTACTGGATCTTCAGCTCAATCCTGGGCAAACATTGCCTCTCAGCCTCCCAGAGTCATCCAGAAAAGCCCCAAAGCCAACACATCTTCTCAGGTAAACCACTGCACTGTCCATCCGCATTTTGAGCATGTACTATATAAAATAGATACACAATTTTCACCATTTTCTTTGTCTAGGAGGATTTATCCGCACAACCAGAGCAGAAAACAGAGAAGAAGAGGAGAAAGAAAAAGAAAAAATCCAAAACGGCATCTGAGAACACAGAGGAACTAGAGGAACATCTGATACAGCAGGAGCCACCGAAGTTTGAGGTAAAATCTGTTGATTTATGTCTCTTCATGCATGAAATTAGATTTGAGAAGTTTCATGTTTAAGTTGTTACTTGGAAAAAAAATGGTGTTTCATTATTGTTAACTAAAACTATTAAATCATTTTTAAAACCATTTTTTTGAAATAAAGTTGAAATTAAATACTAATATTAGATGATGCCTTGCCTTGGGAGCTAACTGAAATAAGTTCAAGATGACATAATAAATAATTAATACTAAAACATAAATTATTTAAATGTATATAGAAATGTATTTAAAAAAAAAAATGTCAAAAGCACAAAAAACTGAAACTAAAATATAAATGATCTGAAAGTACTATAATAGTATATAAATGATGCTAAAATAACTGGTATAAATTTTAGAAGCGGTTTTAGAAGCTTTTTATATGATAATATTTATTTTAAATTTTAATTGTTGAAATATAACTTTATATTTTCTTATGTTTGATTGTTAACCTACATTAGAAGTATAATGGTGATTTATCTAAGTGTTGTTTTTGTAGGATGAAGAGGAGTTTCCAGACCTGTCGCTTGCATTTGTGAGTTTTTTTTCTTTTGGCCTGAGCACATCCTGATGTCATATAAAATGTTTGAATATCAAAGACTGAAATATGCACTTGTTTTTTTTTGTATCATCTGTAATTATATTGATTCAGGAACTCAAAGGACATTCAGTAGCACAAAAAGAGGGATTGTCTCTACACCCAGAGATAAAACACAAAGCCACTTCACCTACTTCTGCCTCCATTGACACTAAGAAAACACAGGTTAGTGTATTTTTCCAGTGCAATATTTAAAACCCTATCAAAACAAAACACTCCGTCCATCATATATAAAGGTTCACACTAGGGCTGTCAAACGATTAATCGCGATTAATCGCATACAAAATAAAAGTTTGAGTTTGCCTAATATATGTGTGAGTACTGTGTGTAATTATTATGTATATATAAATAAAAACACATCCATGTATAAATTTGAGAAATATTTACAAGTATATGTATTTATTTATATTTTTATGTAATTTATATTATATATAAATAAAAATATGTTGTACATAAATAAGATATTTCTCTTAAATATATACATTAATTTGTGTGTATTTATATATACATAACAATTAAACACAGTACTCACACATATATTAGGCAAACTCAAACTTTTATTTTGTATGCGATTAATCGTTTGACAGCCCTAGTTCACACTTAAATCTAAATGAACTTTTGAAATCAATCAATTTTTCTGAAAAACGAGATGGTTGCACTTTGTAATTGATTCTTATCCCATCTTATCTCATCAGACTAGTCAGAAAAAGTCAAAAGTTCCTGTACAGCTTGACCTTGGAAACATGCTGGCAGTTCTTGAGCGGAAGCAACAGTCTCAAAAATCCAAACAAGATCAGCGACCAGTAACACTTTCAGGTAAAAGTGGATACACTGGTTAGTTTAATGCATTTAAAGGGATACTTTAACAAAAAAAAATTAAATTCTGTCATCGTTTAATCATTTCATCATGTTGTTGCAAACCCATTAGACCTTTGTTCATCTTCAAAACACAAATACACATATTTTTAATGAAATCTGAGAGATTTCTGTCTCTCTTTTGAAAGTCTGTTCGCCCAAAACACTGACTGTTCAAAATAGTTCATAAAGAGAACGTAAAAGTAATCTAAATGAATCGAGCGGTTTAATCCAAGTCTTCTGAAGAGATCTGAGGAGATCACTGTACATTAAAGGTACAATATGTAATAATTTTGGCCGCTAGAGGTCGGTAGAAGCCTATTCAAAACAAAGGCGTAGCTTGATGACATAAAGTTTTGAGAGCAGAATCTTGGGACATGTGGTGAAGCAGAGCAGGACCGAGTGTTGTGGGAGCTGAACGAGGCCACTGGAGCGATTGCGCAACACGCCTCACAAGCAGCGGAACTTTTATTCCGCTTTTCCGGTCATGAGTATGAGGTAACGCAGCTCTGTTTATCATATTAGATACATTTGAGAGTGTTGAAAATTACGTTATAACGTTACTCTGTGCGTTCGCTCGGTGGCTGCTGTGAGATACTGTTACACACTGCAGTAAGATAGATTAATTTTAGAATATCATATTAAATATTGGATGGCTTGTGTTGATAAATGGCATGCATTTAATTTTAAAACGTATTGTATGATGGAGAAAATTGTGTATTACTGTTAATACAAATAATTATGTCTATTAAAACGTGTAATATATTAAAGCGTCTTTGGTGTTTCCATGGTTTCTACTAAATGAAACGAGGGTTAGCGTGGGTATGATGCAATTGACAGGCGACTCCTCACACGTCCCGGAGCCTTGGTTAAAATTGCAATTTTCTCACAATTTACAAATAGTTGGAAACATTTGGGATATTGTAAGTACTCAAGTGAACAAAATATATAACACTGGCCTAGTGGTTTTTGGATATTTTACTGCAAAAATATTACATATTGTACCTTTAAGGGTGTAACGGTACACAGAAGTCATGGTTTGGTACATACCTCGGTTTTGGGGTCATGGTTCGATACGAGTTTTGTACAAGAGGAAAAAGCAACAAATGCTATGTTTCTTTTCATTTATTTGGAACAGATGGTAGTGCAAATTACAGTTTGTTCCACATAGTGGCATTTAGTCCCCCTGATTTACAGTAGTTGGTACAGTACAGCCTCCTTTAGATTGACCAATGCTGCACAGTAAAATCCAATGGCTGTGTTTTGCGTAGCCTACCTGTCATTTTCTTTGCACATCAGAGTTCGTAGTAGTAGTAGTAGTAGTGAGACTTCCATGACACACATTGCCACAATGCCAAATGATTTGTCTCTTAAAGGTCCCGTTTTCGTGTTTTTTTTTTTTTTGAAGCTTTGATTGTGTTTATAGTGTGCAATATAACATGTGTTCATGTTTTGCGTGTAAAAAAACACAGTATTTTTCACATAATATACTTATCTGTATACCGCTGTTTCCACTGTCATAAAAACGGGCTGATGA
Source organism: Megalobrama amblycephala (assembly GCF_018812025.1). Lineage (NCBI taxonomy): Eukaryota > Metazoa > Chordata > Actinopteri > Cypriniformes > Xenocyprididae > Megalobrama > Megalobrama amblycephala. The sequence goes on from NC_063047.1 coordinate 41,231,101, forward strand.
CTTCCTTGCTCTATGAAGTCCCTCCTTCAGAAATACGTAACGAGTTCTGATTGTGCCAGCGGTTCCTGTGTTGTGATTCGACAGCAGTTTAGCGCATCTTGCCCGGAAAGGTCGCGCCTCTTACCATAACGTGGAGATGCATGCGCTCAGTGTTATTGTAAACATGTCTTTAATTTTACCCTATCAATTTGAGCTGGAATCAGACCCGGTGATTGGACTGCGGGATGAAAATAACAGCGTTTCGACGACATGGCGACAAACACACTCTACAAACGCAACTCTTGTGTATTCCTGTGGGTGGAGGTTAGTCAAAAAACTGTTTTAGTGACGTCATTAAAGAAGGAAGTAGAGGGATGTAGTCCAAACTGGCCGTTCGATGTAGGCGACTTCTGTTAAATAAAATATCTCGCTTGGCATTGAACTTTGAGCTTTAAAATTTTACAGATTTTATTTATACTCTAACAACAACATTACACACTAACTAAAGTTTGAAACATGGGATCACGAAGAACGGGACCTTTAACAGTGGAAACAACTGTCATTTATGGTCATACAGATAAGAGTAAGACTTCATTCAAAACATATCTAAAAACAAAACATTGTGCTTTTATAAAATAAAGAAAACAAACAGGATTCTGCTTTCTGCCATCCCGGTTTCCTTTCCGTGAAGTTTGTGGAGCGGCATGAGCGCGTCACAAAAATGAATCGAAACTCAGCATATAGGCTACTAGCAAGCTCTTGCGTGCCATCTGAACTCGTCATTCTTATTTTGGGTTGGTGCATAGATCATCTCTTCTTCTGCTGCTGCTCTTTTAGCTGTTGTGGCGGTTAGCAAACAGCGTTGCATTACCACGAGCACCCCCTTCTGGATTGGAGTGTGGATCGCCTGTGACTGACTGTATTCGTCATCTGACTGTATGCATCAAACCAGGACGTCCGTACCATGACTGTTCTGGATGAATACATATACCGTTACACCCCTACTTAACATGATAAACATTTAATTTGATTTTATTCACCATATAAACATTGATAAGTAAACAAACAAAGGCTCAACCGTACTTGCTGGACAGGCAAGAACAAACCTCATTGGGAAACCTCATTCAATATACTTGAATTAAACCGCTCAATTCATATACATTACTTTTCTGTTCTCTTTAGGAACATTTTGAAGCTTCAGAGTTTTGGATGAATAGACTTTCAATGGAGGGACAGAAATCTCTCAGATTTAATTAAAAATAATGAATTAGGTGTACTTTACTTGTGTTTTGAAGATGAACAAAAGTCATGCAGGTTTGGAACCACATGAGTGTGAATAAATGACCGAATTTTTATTCTTTAACAAACTAACCCTTTAAACTCTTAGTAGAACACCATGATGTAAGTCACCATGTCTAATATTACAAATAATATTACCGGTGTGTTAGTTGGAGGAGCTCTACCTGTAGTCCACAAAGAAACTTCTGTTCAGAAAAAGCCATGGCAGCAAGAGAAAACACCACACAATCCGCTGGACTCCACTTGTCCCTTAGTGAAGAAGGGAAAACAGCGAGAAGTTCCCAAGGCGAAAAAACCAACACCACTCAAAAGAGTGAGTCCAGTGTCCATTTAAAGGTGCAGTGTGTAATTTCTGTGCCATTGGTGTTATCAAACAGAATATCCATTTATATTTGATGCTGCTATTAGTGTAGAAATTACACACACCTTTTAACATTTTTATTTTATTTTTTTCTTGTGAATTTTGAGTCAGCATTCATTAAATTTTTGATCAGCATTCTAAAAGATGTTTTGCATTTTGAACAACTGAGGTCATTCTTCGGGAGAGAGAGGAGAGGAAACAGAACCGCCTGCTGGAGGAGAGAGACCCGGTCCGAGTGGCCACTGAAGCTGCTGAAAAGGAAACTAGTAATAGTGAGAATCCTTCTGATACAAGCCTACCTGACAATGACCAACATCTTCACACAAGTATGAACACGCACTGTAATATTATCATCGCATAAGTGATCATTGTAGACGATTACTGAGGTTGCTCAGAATATGAAATGTTTTAGTGTTGTCTTGCTTGGTCTCATTAGTGTTCTTGCAATATGTGAAATGAAGATGTTCACGATCTGTATCAGATATAGATGAAAACCCTGAACTCGTTGGTACTGAGGAGTCAGAGTGTGACCAGCCTGGTTCGCCATCTGATCACAAGCTGGATGATGGTGTGTCACAGAATGCAACACTAAAATCCTGGAATCCCAGTTCCAATCCCAATCTTCCCAAAATCCACAGCAGGAAGTTCAGAGAGTAAGAAAATCAATGTTATGTTTTTGTTTTGGCTTTAGTTTTGTTTCTCAAAGATATGCAAATTGTTCACAAAAACACTAGTAGACATGATGAAATTAATGTCTGGGTCCTGAAATTCACTTCTTTTCAAGTGAAGCAAGAAAATAAATTTAGTAATAATTCTTATTATTAATAATATTAACTTGTAGTAAACATATTTTTCTTCTAATTCTACAGCTACTGCAACCAAGTGCTTAGCAAAGATGTAGATGAATGTGTGAGCAGCTTACTGAAGGAGCTGGTGAGGTTTCAGGATCGTCTTTATCAGAAAGACCCCATGAAGGCCAGGATGAAGCGCAGGCTGGTCATGGGCCTACGAGAGGTGCTGAAACACCTCAAACTCAGGAAGGTCAAGTGCGTTATCATCTCGCCCAACTGTGAACGTATTCAGTCCAAAGGTAGCGTGAACTTAGAGCACAAACTTACGTTTTGATTCATGTTGCAGCTGTAATTGTTGTTGATGGATGGCCTGTTGTATTAATGTAGGAGGTCTAGATGAGGCTCTTCACACTATCATTGACACATGCCGGGATCAAGGTATCCCATTTGTGTTTGCCTTGTCGAGAAAGGCACTGGGCCGCTGTGTTAATAAAGCCGTTCCCGTCAGCTTGGTGGGCATTTTTAACTACGATGGCGCACAAGTAAGTACCAGAACTTTCTGGTTGTAGTTGTGGTAAATATTGTTGACTCTTGTAAAGAATCTTGAGTGGCATTACTGTAAAATAAGTCATTATACTTAAAGGGATAGTTCACCCAAAAATGAAAATTATCCCATGATTTACTCACCCTCAAGCTATCCTTGATGTATATGACTATGTTCTTTCAGACGAACACAATCTGAGTTATATTAAAAAATATTAAAAAGCCTTTCTCTTCCAAGCTTTATAATTAGTAGTGAATGGCATTTCTGATTTTGAAGTCCAAAAACGTGCATCCATCCTTCATAAAATTAATCCATACGACTCCAGGGGGTTAATAAAATGGGTTTTGTAAGAAAAATATCCATATTTAAAACTTTATAAACTAAAATAACTAGCTTATGACTGACGTCCTATGCAAATTGAGGTACGGCGGAAGAGTAACCCCTGACCCGACGCATGACATATTGACCGATGCGGAAGTGCAGAGGATAGAGCAAAACAAAACAATGGTCATGAATTAGAAGTCTAAAACAAGGAATTTTAAAGAGAAATGTTAGAGGATTTCAATATAAGAGAAGAGGAGCTTGTGTTTGTTGCACAGCCCTATTTGTTTGAACCGCTTTGAGGCGTCTAAGCTTATGCTACTCCTACATCCTACGTCATACATCGCGTCAACGGTTACTTTTTTGGCGTAAGTCGACTTGCGCAGGCCGTCTGCCGGAAGCTAGTTATTTTAGTTTATAAAGTGTTAAATATGGATAATTTTCTTATGAAAACCCATTGTTTTGCTTCAAAAGGCCTTTATTAACCCCCTGGAGTCATATGGATTAATTTTATGATGGATAGATGCATGTTTTTGGACTTCAAAATCAGGAGAGCCATTCACTACCATTATAAAGCTTGGAAGAGCAAGGATATATTTTAATAAAACTCTGATTGAAAGAAGCTAGTCATACAAATCATGGGATAAATCATGGGATAATTTTTATTTTGGGGTGAACTATCCCTTTAACTGATTGTATTGATTTAGTGAATTTTGCTGATTCCTGTACATGTAATTATTTCATGGCCACAGGACCATTATCACAAAATGATTGAGTTATCAGCCGAGGCCAGGAAGGCCTATGAGGTGATGATTGAAAATCTGGAGGCAGAATCACAGGAACAGCAGGAGGATCTACAGGAGGAGCTACAGGAGGTGGAGCCGTCTGGAAAACCTTCTGGAACAGAAGAGCCAGAGTACAGTACGTCCTAATTAAAAACCTAAAAATAGTGTGAATTTATTGCTTTTGCGTGCAATACTGCGGTTTCATTATTCTTTTAGTTGACTACTCTGTTAAGCTACTCTTAACTGTTAAATATGTAAATGTGTAACTTACTTGCTTTGTTTATAGGTATGCCGGCCATGAATAGCCCCAAGAGTTTTTGAAATTATATTAGTGATTGATGATATGTGTACAGATATTGTGTAAGAGCTACACAAAATGGATGAAATCAGATGAAATTATTTTACACAATGTGTGCTCAAAGTTCACTAAAATGAGAACAGAAAATGTGAATTATCTGGAATTGACACATTTCTTACTAAAAAGGGCCATAGTCGAAATTAAAGTGCTATATCCTATATATGTTTTGGAGGTCTCCTACACAGGGGCGTAGGCAGGGTTTTCTAATCACAGAGGTCCCAAATTTGAGCTATATGGGGATTGGGGGGAATTTTTCTCTGATCTACATATGTGCATTTCAAGACTTTTGAAGGCCAAAAAGATTGGATAACAACATCTTTAAAACCATGTCAGTGAGCAGTAGATTTTTTGTCAATACCTGCTCTCTAATAGGCATATTTTCAATTCAAAATTTCAAATTCAAAACATTTCTAATCTAAAACAGCTGTGGAATATGAGATTAGTTTAGCTACTTATCATCTCGCAATTTATGACAGGTAACTGAAGCTCTGCACTGTTCGCACTCAGCAGCTACTGTAAACATAAAGCCTGCCTACTTTTGATTTGATTGGTCATCTCAAATATTTTGACATTGACGAGCGGTGACAGACCGCTGAAGCAGCTCAGATGAGAAGATCTTGGTGCTGTGCAATATCCTTGCAGCAGTAGAGTTATTACTATATTAGGTAATTATTTCACAACTTTTATTATATACACCTTGGAAAAATACAGAGGTCCGGACCTAGATGACCTCGTAGCTGGCTAATTCAGTCTCTCTAAACCCCTCCTTGCTGCGAGCCTGTTCTGCTCTGATTGGTCAGACGGTCCAGTCTGTTGTGATTGGTCTACTGTTTACAGCGAGTGTCAGAAACAAAACGTCCATTACCATATCTGGATTTCACCTGCGGAGGCTTCCTCAGTGCTTGATACACAGTGAAACGAACAGTAACAATGGAGTCGGTTTTACCGCATCAATATTCTTTTTAGTAGTTCTGTTCAGAAAGGACACATTAAATTGATCAAAAGTGACAGTAAAGGCATTTATAATATTGCAAAAGATTTCTGGAATGGAATCAGTAAAAAAGTATCACTGTTTCCACAAAAATATTAAGTAATGATGCTGAAAATTCAGCTTTGCCTCACAGGAATAAATTACATGATAAAATATATTACAATAAAAACATTTTTTGTAAATTGTAAAAATATTTCACAATTTTACTGTTCTTACTTTATTTTTGATAATTTTTTGTCTTGCTGAGCATAAGAGACTACTTTCCAAAACAAAAAAAATCTTACCAACGCCAAACATTTGAGCAGTAATGTTTGTTTGATCTGTAAAGAAGGATCACTTCTGTTAAATGGTCAAGTGGGTGGAGTTGTAAGCTGATACTCGCATAATAGCCAAATATTGACTCATCAGCCTGAGTTTTTATGAAAGGACTTTTCATTAAAGGTGCTACAGAGGATGTTTTGTTTTATACATTTTTGCAATATTACTTGAAACTGTCTTTACTAACTGATAAAAGACTATTTATTAGGTGCACTGAAAGGAATAACATTAATATACATCATCTGTGCATGAGGTAGGGCCTTAAAAACATCAGCCAATCGTTTACGCGATCATCGCGTAAACGATTGGCCCTCCGGCTTGTCAATCACTGCCGTGACGTTCCTTGTGAGAGACGTGCACGGCTGCGTGCTCCAGTAGTGTTGTCAAAAGTACCGACTTCGATACCTATCGGTACTGAAATTTTAAAAACGTGACGCTTTGAGCGCTGTTGAGCGGATTCGTAAACATCTCTGATTGGCCATTGACACGCTCATCGGATATGCCTGTGATTGGCTACAATGATCAACGAATCCACTCAACAGCGCTCAAAGCGTCACATTTTTTAAATTTCAGTACCGACTAGGTACCGAAGTCGGTACTTTTGACAACACTATGCTCCAGTAACTTTCCACACTCCACAGGTGACGCATGCAATGTTTTTGTCAGGAGACAGGAGTAAGAACTGCAGATTATGAGTTACCTGCGGTGAGTCCGACATAATGAATCCACTAACACGACACAGTGAATGCCGGTGGTAAACACTCTTGTTCCAATACTCGTGCACGAGTTTTGGGAGGCGTTCCCTCAAAATGAGTTGTGAAGTAGGGGGGTTGTTCTTACGCATGCGCTCATTTCAAAAACTCAGTAACAGTCTTTGGTTTCTCAGTCGACGAAAAGATCCTCTGTAGCACCTTTTAAAGTTCTAATCATTTTACATATTTTGATGTAAAAACTTAAGAATTATTTGCTGACTGCATTTTGATTCACCCATTTGTTTTAATCTGTTCTTTTCTCAGTTAAAATCTGGAAGAAAATGCTTGAGAAAGATTACAACCACCCTTTCCTGGATTTCGAGGACCAGTTTTCATCCATTTCTATTGGTTCAGAACAGCTGCTGGATGACCATGAAGGAAGTTGATGGAAGTGCATACAGTAGACAAATGAGTCAAATGTTTTTGTTAGTTTGTAGTGTCGAGGCCATGCTTCTGTGACGCCGGAAACAGATCACTACAGTGTTTCCAACCCCGCGTGAGCCTCTAGCACCTTGTGAGATATGTCAGGAATAGCTTGAAATACCAAATGTGCCTGTCTAAGAGGATTTTATTAAAAAATGTAAACATATTTTCCTGTGACCTGGAATGGTGTATTAAATCAAGAGGCAGTATAGCTGAGAATAGCGAACAGCCCTTGACTACATATTTTCTTATAGATATCACATACTTAGTTTGATGTTTCCAGTCAGAATGGTGAATATTTTTGCAAATAGCTAATATCCCTGTATTTCTATTAAAATTAGTGTAATAGTTTGATAAAATCATAGGAACAATCTGAACCACTTAATTTATGTACATGTTTACATTTGTAAATCAAATGTATTTTCCTTCTCATGTTGAATGCACAATTATACTGATCATGACCACTGTGTTTGCAGCCCACGTATCGTGACTATTAGCAGGGTGCTGTTTAATTCTGAAGGCTCATAAGCAAATGATTGTTACGACCGTGAACTGTTGGTAGGATATACCTCTCCCTCCTAGAACTTATTAAACATCACTTACCTAAATCATAGTCTCCACTTTTAATTTATAACTCTCCTCTGGCTGTTCCTCAACACTAGCTAATCCATTAATACTGAGTCCTTGAGGTAGTTCTCCTTAAATGTTTCAGTGTGAGTTTAGCTCTATGTCTTTATGCTACCGGTTGCAGTTAATAGGGAATGTGTGTGTTATGCAGTTGTGTAGTAGTCTGTGGTTCATGGCATATTCGTGCAGCATAGAGCTAACAATTCACAACTTCACTTAGTAGTAACAAATTATTTTTTCGCATATAAACCTTTTGCCCTGCTTCTGTGTAGATTCAGAATATTGACTTTGGGACCAAAACAACTTTGTGATTGTGAAGGTTTTAGAGTATTTGCAATAAATTCATTGCAATAAATGATCTTGTTGTGTCAGAAATGCCCTTGTCTTTGGTATACCATTATATATTTAGTAGAAATCAGAAATGTATGTGTAGTGCTTAAAAGGTTGGTTCACCCAAATATGAAAATTCTATCATTTATGATTGTTAATCATAAAAACCTAAGGTTTGTGTCTGTCCATTCCCCTAAAACTTCAAAAAGTTAAAGACATCTCGTCTTCTGAAGAGACTCGATCACTTTACATGATGAACAGATTTAATCTAGATTTTTATTCACATGTAAACATTGATTAATGCACATATATAGAGCACAAATACAGTCATCTGCTTTGGATTACTTTTATGTCTTTATGAATTTTTTGAAGTGTCAAAGTTTTGCTTGCCTGGACTTTCCCTCAGGTTTAATTAAAAATATATTTATGTTTTAAAGATGGATGAAAGTCTTACGGGTTTGAAATGACCAGAGGGTTGAGTGAATTACGAGAACATTTACATTTTGGATGAACGAACCCTTAAAATTTTATCATCAAATGAAACGCACCATCACGTCTAACCCTACCACAAAAATCTGACTTAGGGCTACAAATTTGTTTATAGGCTATAATTGAGAATGTGAAAAGAATGTTAATTGATCTGGAATAAACCACCACTTCTTGGCCAAAAAAGTTCTTTGACTCAGAAGTGCTGCTTTTAAGTTTCATCTAGCTATGAATTTAATTAAGAAAATATTCAGCTTTTTGGTTATATAACTTTCTCTTTTAGCTTAAGACAATTTTGTTGCAAAACTGGTGTTTATTGAAATAAAAACTTTTAGCAAGCATCTGGACTTTTTGCATTACACATGCCATTGTCAGTGAAAGAATGTGAGGAGCTCATGCTAGACACCAATGCACCACTGTGCTAACATTTTTTCCCCCACAATTTAATTTTCTTGTATTAAATGTCTTGAGCATGACAGTCACATGACAAACAAAATGCTTGTACCACAATGGGTGGTATAAAAAAACAACAAATGGCTTACATTCCAATTTAAACTACACAAAAAAGCTGCACAATGGTACTAGAATTTTCTTTCATGCTGAACTGAATGCTTGTCCTTGTATAGTGTTAAGTCAATGTTTGACTTAAAGTAACTCTTTACTGCTGCACTGCAGACCATAAATGTTTCGTGATGAGACCAGCTGACCCGCCTATGTCTGCCGCCGTAACTAGCTCCTCTGAGGCTGTCGATATAAGATTAAAAAAAAAAAAAACATCAAAGGCCTGCCAGACCATTCTGCACTCACTGCCCTTGTGTTTGGTTAAGCATTGACAGTAGCTAGGCTTTGACAACCATTTCGCGCTAGCATTTTAAACACATGTAATAAATTATTTGACATTAGTCTTAATTCTTGTTATTGTCTTTAAGAGTTTCCAAGTTCATATAGTTGAAAATCAGAAGGATGTATCACAGTCTGTTTAGGCAAAAATGAGTATAGATTGATGCCAATTTTAACATTGAATCAGTGTTATAAATCAACATTAAGTATAAATAAAATGCATTGTGAGCAACATACAAATAGTAGATTTAGTTCAATAAATACACAGTAAAATCATTAGTTGTTTTGACCAAAGAAATCTCACACTTTTTATATTCATAGTATCATTGTGAATAAATATACAAAAGGCGCTTTGCTGCGTATTAAAATGCGTTTCCTTAAAACTATAAAAATGCTTAACAACAATCAAATTGAAAAGATCAGGAGCAGCAAAAGCATTAAGAAAAGTGCCAGGTCTTTAGAGGAAGTGGTGAAACTCCATTGTGGTGTTTTATATGTCTGCTATGAGGTAGTAGGTTGAAGAAACATTTCGAGGGGTTTAACAATTATGTTTAGTGGGGTATTTTTTTAACAGCTGTTGGTCGATGTGTAAAATAGTTTAGAATGAAGCTGCCTTTTAATCTCCTTTACGTCAGCTTCCTGTTTTTAGCATAAATTACCCACAGAAACTGTTCTGTTTTTGTGCAAACCTTAGCTGGGGTTGTGCAAATTGACAGATACAAAATAACATGGGTGCGTTTCACAGTATCGGTAGAAAACTATGGTTGTAAGTTCTGTCGTTACCAACATAGTTCAATGATTTGGTGTTTCCCATAACTTAGATCATGCTCTTGAGCAAAATAAGCAAGGTAATGTAGTACAATTTATATCTTTAATTCGATATATACATTCACCGGCCACTTTATTAGGTACACCTGTTCAACAGCTCAATAACGCAAATATCTAATCAGCCAATCATGTCAGCAACTCAATGCATTTAGGCATGTAGACATGGTCAAGACGATGTAGCATGGTTGTTGGTGCCAGACAGGCTGGTCTGTGTATTTCAGAAACTGCTGATCTACTGGGATTTTTACGCACAATCATCTCTAGGGTTTACAGAGAATGGTTTGAAAGATATCCAGTGAGTAACCTTGTTAATGCCAGAGGTCAGAAAAGAATGGCCAGACTAGTTCAAGCTGATAGAAAGGCAACAGTGACCACAGTGAACCCATCTTCAGATGACTACTTCCAGCAGGATAACACGCCATGTCACAAAGCTCAAATCATCTCAAACTGGTTTCTTGAACATGAATATCCAATAGAGCACCTTTGGGATGTGGTGGAACAGGAGATTCGCATCATGGATGTGCAGCCGAACAAATCTGAATAAACTTTGTGATGATGTCAATATGGACCAAAATCTCTGACGAATGTTCCCAGCACCTTGTTGAATCTAAAACACAAAGAATTAAGGCAGTTCTGAAGGCAAAAGGGGGTCCAACCCCGTACTAGCAAGGTGTACCTAATATAGTGGCCTGTGAGTATATACAAATTTCATTCTACATCTTTTAGTTTGGAAAGACAATGAAAGCACTGTTTTTGAAGAGAGCGTGTGTGAATGTGCTCTAGCGACCCAGAATTTAATCAAACATCGGGAAATAAAGCAAAGTAATGGCAAACAAAAATACTGAAGTAGTCCCTCAGATGCCATATTCATTATTTACAGCAATAATATGACATTAATTCAATCTTGAACCGATTCATTAGCAGAAGTTATTAGTTTAAACAATTGTAGATTGTTGAGCCAACATGGTTCGAATAACAAATGAGTGGTTTCGGGAAACAATCACGAGTAGCTACTTAATTGCATTGTACTATAGTAGTTAAGCAGCAAATTATGTCATTGTATGGGAAACACACCACAGATTTCTGAAAGAACCCTTCTCACATCTCTACTAACAAAGTGCTTGATTGTTTGAACAGGACACTACAAGACAAAATAGTCCCAAACCTCTAAAGTTGAAGTCACAAAATAGTCAAGATGTACTTGAAAATGTTGTCACGGTTTCCATGTATCCCAGAGGTTCGATGACACCTCCAGTTTCCTCAGCTCCAGAAGTTTTGTCACATTTGACCTCTTTGTGTCCCTGTACAGGGATGCTGTCTTGTAGTACAAGGATATTATCACTGATAACATCACTGACCATACTGTAGTCCTCCTCTACCAGGGGCTTCTGTTCTCGTTTCTCTTCGTCAACTTCCACGTACCCTGTAAATCTAGCAGGGGTGATGCTGACATGCTCACATTTGCTATCGGAGATCATTTGAGCGTTTTGGTCCTGAGCTTTTACTGATGAGCCATTGGAATCAAGATGAAGTCCTTGTTGAAGATCTCCAAAGACAGCACTTAGCTGATTGGAGACAATCCCAGGGTGGGCCTGCTCACTTAGTGTAGTGTTTAGCCCCTGGATGCTGTTTTGTGCAGTATCTGAGGCACAGTTTTCTTTCTTTTGGTACTCAAGACGAGCTTTGCTATCAGACTCTGCTTCCTCGTCATAGTCGGAGACCACGAGATACTCCACTTGACGGTCTGAGCTCTGGGCTATTTGGGGATATCCCAGAGTAACCAGAGCACTGAAGATCTCCTCAGACTTCCCACTCTGTGAAATAAAAAGTAAAATGACCTTTGTATTTTGGCACAGCAGTTTTGTGGAGTCAATTCATTGTCGGTTGGAAATGTTTATTTTTTTTGTGACCATGACAGAATGAAGAAGAACATCTCAGTATTGTTTTGTGAAACTTTCACAATGTAATACAAACTTTACAAAGAGGCTGTTATTGAGAAATTGTTAAAAAAAATGATATTGGATTTAACAGCAAACCCACAGCATGGCAAAAGGAGTGAGTCTTAAAGGCACAACAGCAAAAATGGCTCATTTTATATCATGAGTGTTTTTGGCTTTTTCTTTTACTAATGTCAGAGCTATCTTGTAAATAAAAACAAAAAAGTAAAACTAAACTGCACCTTTTATTAAATAATCAATTAAATAATAAAGTTATGCATAATATGGCCTCTTTAACAAGCTAGAAATGCACAAATTATAGTACTGTCTGCTGTACCTTAAGGAGCTGAGTATCTAAGCCATTGATCTTTGGTTCTGGAACTGGTGGCAGTAAAAAATGCTTCACCCTAGAGAAGGATATGGAAATGCATAATAGAACTTTTTAACCTGAATCTTCCAGTTATTTCAGCTGAACAAAAACATTTCATTATGCTGCTTTATGTATCAAACACGTTTTATAGCAGAAATAGTTTTACCATTTACACTTTGTTATTTTTCTAGTTATTGACCTATAGTGGCTAATGAATCCTGCACATCCACAGGAAAACTGTGTTGAAAAATGAGGTGGATTCAATATTATGTTAATGTTCGATTTGTGTTATACATTAAGGAATAGAATTCTGGATTCTGAAGGAAATCCTGGGAATACCTATCTTTTATGCACAGGCATTAGTGTAAACCCATTTGTCTTTGTGATGAGGTAGGATGTCATGCTTACCGTTTCATCTTGACTGTCAGCACTCCTGCAGTCAGCAGGAAAATGATGACAGTTAGAGTGATGGCAAGGATCATAACTGCATTCTGTGTGTCAGACATATCTGCAATAAAAGAAACATAAAGACTTCATCATCCTCTAATGCTGTATATTGAGTTAAAGCGGTCCTAAGATACAAAGCACAAAGTCCACTCCAAAGGGAGTTATTCTTTACATCAGTAAGCACTGTTTCTGAACTCCCTGAAACACCTTAATTGTTGTCCTCAGTTTCTTTCGGGAACATACACATCAGTATTCCTCATTTATATAATTCCTACCCAAAGCATATTTAAAAAAAGGGGGCGAGGCCTGGGTTAATTACATTTGTTGTGTGTTTAAAACTCGCAGTTATGAAACACACTTGAAACAGTTGAAAAATCACAGTAAACTATTCCAGCCGACCAATCAGGGCACACTGTGTCTTTCGCAAGAAATAGCTTCATAGAGACAGGAACTAAACAGGGCTGCGTTTCCCAAAAGCATCGTGAGCCTAAGTTGATCATAGCTCCATAGGTGGCAATGTGAAATATGTGAAAAATAATGTTTACATATATATATATATATATATATATATATATATATATATATATATATATATATATATATATATATATATATATAAAGGCATGTAAACCTATTCAAGTAGACCACAAAAACAAAATCAAGACTTTGAAGGGCATAATAGGTCCCCTTTAAAATGTCTTTAGATAAAGGCAGAATTGTTTACATTGAAAAAAAAAAAGTTATTTTAATTATCTTTATTTATACTTCATGTATTCTTTACTTTATTGTAGCCTGCACACTGTTGTGTAAGGCCAAAAATTCTAATGTGGAACAATGGCTGGAAGGTGTGAAAGATTGAGTTGCGGTTGCTGGTATCATCTTACTGTCTGGAAGCTGGATGAAAGCGGATGGGCTCCATTCACTCCAGAGGCCTTGGTCTAGTTTGCAGCGCACTTGCACGACGTACTTTGCTCCTGGTTGAGGACTATAGATGCTAAACTCCAACTGTTTTCCAGCATCATATGACTACAAACATTAGAAGTATGTCAGTGTGTCTCAATCATAATTATTACATGGTATCACAACTTTAAAATGCAAAAATGAGCTTCTTAAAACCCTGACCCCCAATATAAATATAAGATTTTCTTTTTCATAATAAAGTAATTTAAACATAATTTAGAAGCAAATGTATATAAAAAATATGGTATAATAAAAATATAAAAAATATGGAAGTTTCCCTTATGGACCCCAAACCCCAACTTGAAAACCCTGGCCTTAATTAGTGTCAATTTAAAAAATGTCTTATTACATATATATATATATATATATATATATATATATATATATATATATCATAAAAACATTGAAAATATTTAAACCTCACCTCCCAATTGCTGCTGTCCTTCTCGTCTCCTCTGTTCTCCATTTTTAAGCGAACTTCATATTTGATTGTTACCCAGCCTGAGCGGGTGTCTGCGTCATGGGGAGGCGGCCACTGCACCAGGAAATAAGGACTGTTCTTGGTCTGCATCAAAGTTACATTCACATTTTCTGGAGGGTGAGGCTGCACTGTGTGATAGAAGATGAATCATCTTAAATGACATTCAACGGCACAGACACAATGTTACATGGATGGCTATTCCTCATATGCATCTTGTACACTACCATTCAATTCAATTGAAGAGTTCAGATGAAAAGGGCCCATTAATTGCCATTAAAGTGAAATGACTGAACATAAACATACAAGCTTGATAAAAATGCTAATTTTAGAAGAAAATTTCAGATGGCACTTAGAGGCTTTTGCATCTGAACTCTTCAATTGTATTCATAAAGCACAATTAAAAACAACAACAGTTGACCAATGTGCTGTACAATGTACTAGAATGAATTATAAATACAATAGAACCCATCATAAGACATAATGGATGTAAAACAGGGCAGACTACAAAGGACATCACAAGTTGTAGGCTAAAGAGAAAAGATTAGATTTTAACTTTGGTTTAAAAATATGTACTGTTGCTGCCATTTTAATAATAGAAATCAGTTAACTGTTCCAAAGTGTACGGCGAAAGCTCGTTCACCCCCCTAGATTTTAACTTCGAAGGGGCAAGGCCATTTAAAGACAAGTAAGAGCACTTTAAAATCAATTCTAAAACTGACCGGGAGCACAGAGAAATATGTTCACGTCAAAAGAAACTGTTGATTGTTGAAAGAGTCGATTGTTGTTTAATACTTTTAATTTAGTAAGAACGCATCAAATTGATCAAAAGAGTCAAAGAAAGTCCAAAATGTTCTGTTTCCACAAAAATATTAAGCAGCACAACAATTTTTCATTGATAATAATTCATTCAGTTAACATTGATGATAACAAGAAATGTTTCTTGAGCACCAAATCAAAATATTATATGATTTCTGAAGGATCATGTGACACTGAAGACCAGAGTAATGATGCTGAAAATTCAGCTTTTCCATCACAGGAATTAATTAACTTTTTAATATACATTAAAATAGAAAACAGTTATTTTCAATTGTAATAATATTTCACAATATTACTGTATTTTTGATCAAATAAATGCAGCCTTGGCGAACAAAAGAGACTTTTCAAAAACATTAAAAAAAGCATACTCTAAACAACTGTATGCTCTTAATGCATTCAAAAAAATCACCCATGTGTTAGAGCATCAACCATATGCCATATGCCAGCACATTCAAGCATCTTCAGTGGGATATTCGATACATGGCTTGGGTTTTGCAGTATGCAAGACACAAACCTGTTCATCCTCATTCTGCTCAGTTAGTCAACCAGAGCGGCCTCTGTTTAGTGCCATTTAGTACTTTTCCATTCCACTCAGATGCTCTAAAAGTCATCACCGTTTAACTCACCGTTACAGATGGATAAGCCCAGTGCACACACACATTTCTTGCAGGAACTGAACTGGTTTAGGGGAAATTGTAACTAAACTATATAAGTGCACATGCACTGTTCTCTGCCTTGTGTTCTAGTATGATGATCTAATTGAAAGTAATAAAAGTTCAAAAGTTTCACCATGAGGAAATTAGGCTGATTTTGCTGCTTGTGCCTTTATGAAGCTGTAGGCAAGTTTTATATCAGGGATGGGCAACATCCTGCAGGGTTTATCGCCATCCCTAATCAAATACACCTCAAAAATGTAACCTACTGTATGTCTTCAGGATTCCTTGAAAATTACAGGCAGGTGTGTTTGAATAGGGATGGAGCTAAACTCTGCAGGACAGTGGCCCTCCAGGACCGAGGTTGCCCATCCCTGTTTTATATACACTATATTTAGCAGGCAGCTCACTGCACTGTGGCTGTTGTCAAAACAACCCTGAAACTGGCCTCTGTAGTAAAACATCATTAACCATACATGCATGCTCAGTATACACTAGGGGCGTTTTGCAAGCACATAAAAACAAATCCATTTTTGGATGCATTTTAATATTTTGTAAACACGATAAATCAACTCACCAATATCCATAACATCAACTTCCACAGATTCTGAATAGGCTTTTCCCAGTGTATTGGAGGCCACCACTGTGATGTTGTATATGATCCAAATAGATGTGTGCCGCTTATCAAAATAACAGGAATTGTTCCCCGCCTTATGATAATCTGGGCATTCAAAGACTTCCACAGAGCTGAAAAGGTTTATTGATGGTTTAAATATTGAAATTGATGACATAACTTTTGGACAACAGATGAACCAAAACCTGAGATTTATTGTTATAAAATATGTAAACATGAACTCATACACATGAACTCATGTTTATTAATAAATGTGTGTGCTGTACAAATGTGTAATAGTTCCAGAAATATGAAAGCTACATATATACAGTACTGTTTAAAAGTTTGAGGTCAGTAATAAGTTTTTCAAAGAAATTAATTTTATTCAGTAAAAATGCATTAAAATGATCAAAAGTGATGGTAAAGACTCATCAACAAATCCTAAAAAATGTGCCACGGTTTTCCCAGAAGTTGAAGCAGCACAGCTGTTTTCAATATTGATAATAATAAAGAAATGTTTCTTGCATATTAGAATGATTTCTGAAGGATCACGTGACACTGAAGACTGGGGTAATGATGCTGAAAATTCAGCTTTGCCATCACAGGAATAAATTACGTTTTTAAATATATTACACTAGAAAACAGCTCTTTTAAATTGTGATAATGTTTCACAATATTACTGTATTTTTAATCAAATAAATGCTATCTTGGTGAACATAAAAGACTTCTTTCAAAAACATTAAAAAATCTTACCAACCCCAAACAATAGAGTATCTCAGAAACAGTATGAAATCATGGGATATTTTATTGAGACAAATAAAGCATATATTATAAACTGTGTCAGAATAAGCATTCAGTGAGGAAACTATCCATGTTTTGATACAGGGAAAAAAATAATGTAACCACAAATATCATTCTTGTTTTGATGGCAACTTAAAGGGTTAGTTCACCCAAAAATGAAGACTAACAGGGGAGAGATGAGATTGTTGAATAAAGTTGGGGTTTTTGTTTTGTTTTTTGCACACAAAAAGTATTCTCGTCACTTCATAACATTAAGGTTGAACCACTGTAGTCACATGGACTATTTTAACGATGTCTTTACTACCTTTCTGGACCTTGAATGTGGTAATTTCATTGCTTAATGACAGACAGATTTTGTGTGAACTAACCCTTTGAGTTAAAAGGTATACGATGATGAACAGTGATATAGGTTGCACAAACCTCTCTTTTCTGTAATACAGGTGGTAGCTGGTGGGCAATCCACCAGTAGATCCAGGCTCCCACCAGCAAGTAAAGGTCTCTTTCTCAGGTGACCGACATTTTGTTAGTCTGGGCCTCCCTGGGGGAGAATGACCTGGAGAGATATTGTAATTGAAGAGTATATGATGGTATCTGCAAAAAGCCTATTATAGAAGACCGTATTATTCTGGATATAGTCCATATGTTGTGTGTTGAAACATGTTTATAGGTATTTCTTACTGAAACATAAAATGTATTATTAAAAACCATACTTATAGAAACTTTTGGTAAATTCTTTGAATTCTACTTGGTTAAACTAGAATTTAAAAAAACTGCACACTGTTGGCCACATCAATTCAAATGCAGGAATTCAGTTCTGATGTACTGTATACAAACAAAAGGCCTCCGGATTATTACATTATAAATTTTAAATTTATAGTTTTACAGCAACTGTCTGAATTGCAGTTATACAGCTACTGTCTGAACTGATTGGCTGAATTTATAGTCCTGCCTCGCTCACTTACACATGCTGTGTGGGATCCAAGAGAGAAGCCACATCAGAGTCAGCGCCTGCTCTGCATCTCTCCGCATTTTTCCTGCATGAGAAATAAATGTCCACAAAGTCAATAAGGCGTCCACACCAAGCACGTTAAGTACCACCTGTAGAGTTTGTTTCTACTTTAAACATCAATCTAGACATGCAAAACAACCACTTAGCATGTGTAAACACCTTCACTCATCACAACAGCTGAAAGGTCATTATGTGTACAATTGCTTTGAGTTAACTAACTCTATGCCAAGATTAAAAAAAAAATGATGATGATTTCACTCTCCTCTGATTTCATGAATAATGGCCATGATGGCATTAGTGGATTTTTTTTATTTATTTTTTTTATAAATAGACAGTAGATTATTTTTGGCATAGAATTTCTGTCTCAGCTAAGTAAAATGATGACGAAAAGTGACATTTTGATTTGATAAGACTCAGGCTTCTGATTATGACAATAAAACAATTAAACAATTAAACAATTGGGTCATTGACGAATAATGTTAAAAAAAGTGTAAAGAATAAAAGTGTAAAAAAAAAACATAATGGAGATATAATTCATTTCAAAGTTTTATGAAGTGTTAAAGGATTAGTTCACTTTTAAATTAAAATTTCCTGATAATTTACTCACCCCCATGTCATCCAAGATGTTCATGTCTTTCTTTCTTCAGTTGAAAAGAAATGAAGGCTTTTGATGAAAACATTCCAGGATTTTTCTCCTTATAGTGGACTTCAATGGCCTCCAAATGGTTGAAGGTCAAATTACAGTTTCAGTGCAGCGTTCCTCATGATCCCAGACGAGAAATAAGGGTCTTATCTAGAGAAACCATCACTAATTTTCTTAAAATAATAATAATAATAATTATTCATTTTAACCATAAATGCTCATCTTGAACTAGCTCTCTTCTTCTTCTCTATTAGAATTCCAGCAGTGTAGACACTGCTAAGTGTATTACTGCCCTCCACAGGTTAAAGTTTTAACTAAATTGTCATATATAATATGCTAGTGCAAGTATATAACAATTGGTTCAAACTTTGACCTGTGGAGGGCAGTAATACACTTGGCAGCATCTACACTGCTGGAATTCTAATAAAGAAGAAGAAGAGAGTTAGTTAGTTCAAGTTGAGCATTTATGGTTAAAACGTATATAATTTTTTATTTTTTCTCTAGATTAGACCCTTATTTCTCGTCTGGGATCGTGTAGAACACTTTGAAGCTGCACTGAAACTGTAATTTTGACCTTCAGCCGTTTGGAGGCCACTGAAGTTCATTATGGAGAAAAATCCTGGAATGTTTTCATCAAAAAACTTAATTTCTTTTTGAGAAACTTGTCAAGAAACATCTTGACATCTAAACATCTTGGATGACATGGGGGTGAGTAAATAATCTGGAAAATTTAATTTGAAAGTGAACTAATCCTTTAACAATGAGATTATGAGGTTTTTATAATCAATTAACACTGCTTTTGTCCTTTTCTACAAAATTGACAAAATTTGTCACCAAAAAAGTCCTTCCATTTAACCAAATATTGGTTTTACCAAATGACACTTTTGGTTATACCGAATGACGATATTTTCAGACAATGCTAATAGGCTGATATCTAGCTAGCTAGTTAGCTTGCTAGCTAGCAAAATGACAATCAAACATTTTATATTTAGTACAAGTTTTTAAAATAATACAACATTTCCCATGTTTTATAGCGGTTGTACCAAATGACCTGATGTTTCGGGATATGTGTATGAGCAAGTGAAAACATAGAATTTTTCAAATGGTTAAGAGAGAGTTAGTTACTTTGCTTCATGACCCTGTGGTCCTTTGCAGGTGTCTGAATGATGTCACATCCTGTCACATGATACTGACCGCATGACTTGATCCAAAATGGTCCCTTTAAAATTGGTTACTCTAAATGACATCAATGAAATTCATTTTTCTGGACATTCTTTCTCATAACAAAGCAATGACTTCTACACATAATTTTAATACCGTTTTTTACCATTACATTTTAAGATATTTTAATCATTAATGAAATGGCTGTATTTGACTTCGGATGGTTAAACCGAATGATCTTTTGACACTTAAAAATCTTTAAAATACCTTTATATGTAGCAAAATATAATTAAAACCTTTTGGATTCAATAAAAGTGATCTAGTTGTACAACCTTACATACTGTGGATGTCATATCTTTGTTTTTTATTATTATTAAGGACTTTGGACGAAAAAAAAAGACCCGTCACGTCATTGACCCAATTACGTTCTCTATTTGAACTAAAAAAGCACATCATAGTCAGAGATGTTTAACACAGAAAAATAAACATTTATTTCTGACGGAATGCACAACACCAGGCATCAACAAAAGAATTGAGCAGGTGCCGAGAGGTGACTTAATGGAAAGTTACTGCCTTGGAAATGATGAGTTCCAATGAGAGACACAGGTTGAAAGGACCATCAATCTGCTTTGTTTTTGGATCATTTTTAGAAACACATAGCAACAATATCTTGTAGAATATAAATACAATTCACCGACTGCATTTTATGCGTACATGTTTTAGTTTCCATGAACATGCCATCAGCTTTATTTACAAACTTATAAGTCATTAAAATGCCAAGGACGAGATTAACCCAAATGATCATGCAATGAACTCAGTATAAATCCGACAAGCTATTGTCTGTGGTCAGTACAGCCCTTTACTTTCCCACATTATATGCATATTGAGAAGGAAGTGGGCTGAAGTCCAGGTTTAAATGACCTCAAAACATTTGACATTAACTTTCTGTTTCAGTGCCAAACAACTTAAAATAATTATTTTCAGCTTGGCAGCAGCAAGTTTAACAGCACAACAGACAAGTAACAATATACAGTTCAACATTTTACATAATATACATTCTTATACATTCCTAAAATCATATATATATAAGGTAATCAGTGTGGAATACTAATAGAGAGTGCTTTAGATGAAGCATAAATGTAGACATAAGCTGTTTACATAGAAAGAGTTGCCCCTCACCACCCAAAATCAAACACTAAGAAAATAACTAAAATGAATATTCGGGCCCCACTTTATATAAGGTGGCCTTAACTACTATGTACTTACATAAAAAAAAAAAAAAAATAAGTACAATGTACTTCTTGTGTTCATATTGTATTACAAAACACATTGGCTGCTACTGAGGTGGGATACAGGTAAGGTTAGTGACGGGTTTGGTGGTATGGGTAGGTTTAAGGGTGGGTTAATATGCAAGGGATGGGTCAACAATGTAATTATAAATGTTATTACAGAAATTAATTAGAGATGTAATTACATGCAGGTATTTTTAAATATAAGTACATTGTACAAGTGCATTGTATCAAATGATTAATTTAAATGTAAGTACAGTAATTAAGGCCACCTAATATAAAGTGCGACCAAATATTCATCCTTAATTTTTACTAAACCAAAATAAAGAAAGAGGCAAGTGCCATCTGGGATCAAACAAAATGTATAAACAGGCTAAAGACTTGTCAGTCGATACATATTTTGCAACAGGCACCACAAAAGTCTACTCTACAAATCTCTTCATCTGATGCTCAAAACATTACTAGGGAACAGCAAACTACCGCACTACTATAATAAGTCTACACAAACTCCAGTCTCATTTGGTCTCTTCTCCAGGGGCCAATTTTGCCACTGCATTCTTACTGATAACAATGTGATAGCCATAAACAAACACATACTGTATTGCTTCAGTAAGCCGAGACAAGACAGGTCAGACAGTCAACCCATGATCCCAGGTCAACCCAGTTGAACAAAAAATGTAGGCTACTATTTTGAAGATAGAGAAGATTATGTAATGCACAGCTCTGGTTCTGTGGTCACTGTGATTTTGCCAAGTAAAATATGTTCCTGGATCAACATATTTTAACCCATAATTTATATTTTAACCCATAATTTATCCCTAAAATCAGAGGGAAATGATAGGTGACACTTAACCCTGGTTGTAAGCCTAAACTTGACATAAACTGTAAACTTGCCCCTCAAATCTGATTGGTTGATTTAAATTTTGTTCCAGGATCAACAAAGATGCTGATCCAAGAACATGTACTTGGTGAAATCTGGTTCACCATGGTGGTCCTATACATCTGCCCTTCCTTTAACGTCTAACCTTATTTAAACAGTCGTTATAAAGAGAAAAAAAAAAAACTAGGCCTACGTAAAATAATACTGATTATGACGGAGACATTTAAATATGTAGACTAGATGCAACAATCCAAGAATTACAAAAGAATAGTGCAAGTCATAAGGACGCAGCTGCTTGCCGCTATTTAATAATCCTTGCAAATCTACATGAAATATAGTTTTGATCGTGGTATTCCCGCACAGAAGGAAAATAACTACTTCCCAAATTACAATAAGTGCATAATGACAGGTCATAAATCTTCAACGAGTTTCCACCACATTATAAATCATTGTAATATCGAGCTTTTGACGCGGAGACTCACCTGGATCAGCCACCCAATCCGTTACCGAAATTACTCTCACAGCTTCACCTGTGATTTTCCCATAATCCACATACGTGCTGCATTGTGGACTGTTCCGCTATGAAAACAGTCTCTCTGAAGCGAACGCGCACTATGAGAGTGGGAAAGGCAAATACAAAGTCATCCTGTTGACACCGCAGTCCTTCTGAGTCTCCAGTTGCACACAAACAGCCCTAAAGCTGCAGGGAGAGTCTTGAGGAGTGGCATATCTAGTATGATGTTACATCACACACAATACGGGCCAATGACACAACTGTAAACCAGATGAGTAAAGTTCGTCAATATAAAACAGTGATGTTCGCCTTATAAAGCCTCGTCTGAAAGTTTAATATAGTTTTTATAAAACGGTTTAAAGTTATATGGTGCCTAGGTGGCATACAAAGTGAAAGACAGATACAGACATATGTGCCTGTTACACTCTCAGGAAAAAAAAAAAAAAAAAAAAAAACGGTACAGAAGCTGTCACTTTTGGTACCAATGTAGCCTACTGATATGCAGTGCACTCTTTAGTTACAAAGGTGTACTTTTTGAAAGGTTACTGCCTCAGTGACAGCTTTTGTACCTTTTTTTTCTGAGAGTGTATGGAGTTTTGACTATAACTAGCCTATATCAGTATCGGTCAGTATACTGTAGGTATTCTTAGGGTGTTCTTGCTGCTTTTTGCTAGGTTTTCCTGTAGATAGGCCTTGGCAGTGGTACTCAAGCAGCAGGCCAGGGCCCACTAGAGGGCCTCAGCAAACTCCCAAGGGGACCCCAAGATGACTTAAAATGACTTAAAACAAGCTTAAAGGTCCCGTTTTTCGTGGTTTTTTGAAGCTTTGATTGTGTTTATAGTGTGCAATTATAACATGTGTTCATGTTTCGCGTGAAAAGAAAAAAAAAACAGTATTTTTCACATAATTTACTTATCTGTATACCGCTGTTTCCACTGTCATAAAAACGGGCTGATGACTTCCTTGTTCTATGAAGTCCCTCCTTCAGAAATACGTAACGAGTTCTGATTGTGCCAGCGGTTCCTGTGTTGTGATTCGACAGCTCTGAGCGCACCGTGCCCGGAAAAGTCACGCCTCTTACCATAACATGGAGATGCATGCGCTCAGTGTTATTGTAAATATGTCTTTAATTTTACCCTATCAATTTGAGCCGGAATCAGACCCGGTATTGGACTGCGGGATGAAAATAACAGCGTTTCGACGACATGCCGACAAACACACTCTACAAACGCAACTCTTGTGTATTCCTGTGGGCGGAGGTTAGTCAAAAAACTGTTTTAGTGACGTCATTAAAGAAGGAAGTAGAGGGATGTAGTCCAAACTGGCCGTTCGATGTAGGCGACTTCTGTTAAATAAAATATCTCGCTTGGCATTGAACTTTGAGCTTTAAAATTTTACAGATTTTATTTATACTCTAACAACAACATTACACACTAAATAAAGTTTGAAACATGGGATCACGAAGAACGGGACCTTCAAAACAACTAAAAATCAAGTTATTTCTTATTTTAATTCAACCCATTGGCAATTTTTTTTTCTTTGAAGAAACGATTCCCACGCAAACTTGGATAATACAAGGAAGCCTTATTAAAAAGTGTGATTTCTAGACCTCAAAAATCTTACACTACAAAAATTATCTTCTTACTCTATTTTTTTCTATTGTTTTCCAGTACAAATATCTAAACATTCTTAAATTAAGATGTATTTGAGAAGTCTTGTTTACTAAAAAGTGAATAACAAGAAGAAAAAAAATCTGTCAGAGAGGTAAAATATTATGTTCTTTTTTTTTCTTTTTGAATGAAGACACCACTGGAAGATATTTTTTTTATTATTTTAAGAGTAGACTCACTTAATTTTGATGAACTCACTTTATTTATTTTTTTTTTTTTTCCAGAAAACAAGACTTACCCCCGGTTTCACAGACAAGGCTTAAGGCTAGTCCCAGACTAAAATGCATGTTTAAGCTGTTTTAACTGAAAGCAACTTGCACTGACATATTTTAAAATAGCTTAATTTAAGAAATTTTAGATATTTGCTGAGTAAGAAAAATTATAACTCCATGTGCATATTTATGAATTTATATATTTATAGTATTGCCAATATATATATACAATTTAAAATAACTGTTTTCTATTTGAATATATTTTTAAAATGTAATTTTTAAAATGTAAATTATTTCTGTGTTGCAAAGTTGAATTTTCAGCATCATTACTCCAGTCTGCAGTGTCACATGATCCTTCAGAATCCATTCTAATATGCCAATTTGCTGCTCAAGAAACTTTTATTATTATTATTATATTTTTTCAGGATTATTTGATGAATAGAAAGTTCAAAAGAACAGCATTTATCTGAAATATAAGGCTTTTGGAACATTATAAATGACTATACTGTCACTTTTGATCAATTTAATGCATCCTTGCTGAATAAAAGTACTAATTTCTTTTATATCTTCACACACACACACACACACACACACACACACACACACACACACACACACAAAAAAACCCTTATTGACCCCAAACTTTTGAACAGTAGTGATAATGTTACAAATACTTTCAAATAAATGCTGTTCTTTTGAACTTTCTATTTATCAAATAATTCTGAAACCTTACAGTTTAAAAAAACTTTTGAACATATATATATATATATATATATATATATATATATATATATATATATATATATCCCTTATTCTTAATCTTTATCCAATAGCTAAATTATGAAAAAATGTAAAAGTCATTAGGCCTTCCAATATTGTTGTGGGCACTGGGGGACTTTGAGTCAGAAATGTTGAGAACCACTGTGCTCACACACTGTGTAAGCAAACTGAAAATAAAATAGGCCTAATAAGTGCAGTAATCTGGTGACAGAGTAGGCTACTTAAAACTTTAAACCATTATCACTGTTGATGATCTGGCTATTAATCAACTAAAATGATGTGAGTATATATGTGTGTGTGCGCGTGTGCGTGTGTGTGTGTGTGTGTGTTCGTGTGTGCGTGCGTGCGTGCGTGTGTGCGTGTGTGTGTGTGTGTGTGTGTAAAGTAATCGTATGTAAAGCATTGGTCAGCTGGTTAAGAAGTTCTCGGGGGACTGAGTCAGTAATTCCTCATCAGTGTACAGGCCTATACATTATGTTTACGAAGAGCGAGTCTCTTTTTTTGACTATAAGAACACACTTCCGTTTAAGAACTCTTTGAGCTCGGGAGAGACGAACACCTTCCTCTTTGTTAGACATCAGGAAGTGATGCGTACACACACGTATTTTTTGTAAGTTGGATTTCCCCGCATCAGTCAGTGCAGCGAAGGATTAATGGGAAACATTTCTAATGGGATACATCATGACAGCATCTGATCTGCCTGCGGTATGTGCGCTCGATGTTTACACTCTTTCTGTTCGTGGTGAATTCTGATCAGTTTTATCTCTATTTGTTTGCATGAACACTTACATTTAGAAGTTCATATCAGTTGAGTAATCTGCATTTGAAAATAAAAAGTAGGAAGGAATGGCGCTGTCTACAAACATTCATCACTCATTTTATGTTGGTTGTGCACTTTAAAAAGTGAAACTATTTTAAAGTTAGTTTTCTCAAGAAATGAACATTTTGCCTTCATGTAGCCTAGTCATCTTCCTGTCGTTCCAAACCCGTATCGACTTACTTTCTTTTGTTAAACATATTTAAAAGAAAAATGAGGCAGAATGACAGTTTCGCTCTCCATTGAATTGCAGTGGTGACTTGGGCTGTCATTCTCTCTAATATCTCATTAATTCGGAAAGAAATAAAGTCTTACAGGTTTGGACATGAAATTTTAATTTTAATTGAGCTATCCCTATAGCTACTTTCACTTACCTGACCCATTAAAAAACTTTAACCGGTGTAGCCTAATTAAGTCAGGTTGACACACAGCGATCAGGCATAAGATTATGACCACCTTCAACAATGCTTAGGTAGGTGGTACATGTCAAAGTAACATCCACATGGATGGCAGAACCCAAGGTTTCCCAGCAGAACATTGGCCAAAGCATCACACTGCTTGCCTTCTTTCCATAGTGTTTCCTGGTGCCATGTGTTCCCCAGGTAAGCGACACACACGGCCATCCATGTAAGGAAAAGAAAACGTGATTCATCAAATCAGGTCACCTTCTTCCATTGCTCCGTGGTCCAGTTCTGATGCTCACTGCTGGCACTTTTGATGGTGGACAGGGGTCAGCATGGGCACCCTGACTGGTCTGCGGCTATGCAGCCCCATATGCAACAAACTGCAATGCACTGTGTATTCTGACAACTTTCTAGCATTAACTTCTTGAGCAATTTGAGCTGCAGTAGCTCGTCTGTTAGATTGGACCACACGGGCCAGCTTTCGCTCCTCACGCGCAACAATGAGCCTTGGCCGCCCATGACCCTGTCGCCAGTTCACTACTGTTCCATCCTTGGACCACTTTTGATAGATACTGACCACTGCAGACCAGAAACACCCCACAAGAGCTGCAGTTTTGGAGATGCTCTGACCGTCGTATAGCCATCACAATTTGGCCCTAGTCAAACTCGCTCAAATCCTTACACTTGCCCATTTTTCCTGCTTCTAACACATCAACATTGAGGACAAAATGTTCACTGCTGCCTATATCCCACCCACTAACAGGTGCCGTGATGAAGAGATAATCAGTGTTATTCACTTCACCTGTCAGTGCTCATAATGTTATGCCTGATCGGTGTATATACTGTATATTAGCATTTTACAACATGAAACACTTTTAGGAGAACTGTAAATACAGTTTCAGGGTCTGGGCATATTAATATCTGGATTTTAGGCTAAATATTATAAAAATGTTTAAGGTAAAGTCTAGCATATATTTTTTGCAGTTCATTTCATGTCATGTTGTGTCAAATGAATTTTAAAAAGTGCCATGTACAGGTGCTGGTCATATAATTAGAATATCATCAAAAAGTTGATTTATTTCACTAATTCCATTCAAAAAGTGAAACGTATATATTATATTCATTCATTACACACAGACTGATATATTTCAAATGTTTATTTCTTTTAATTTTAATGATTATAACTGACAACTAAGGAAAATCTCAAATTCAGTACCTCAGAAAATTAGAATATTACTTAAGATCAATACAAAGAAAGGATTTTTTAGAAATCTTGGCCAACTGAAAAGTATGAACATGAAAAGTATGAGCATGTACAGCACTCAATACTTAGTTGGGGCTCCTTTTGCCTGAATTACTGCAGCAATGCGGCGTGGCATGGAGTCGATCAGTCTGTGGCACTGCTCAGGTGTTATGAGAGCCCAGGTTGCTCTGATAGTGGCCTTCAGCTCTTCTGCATTGTTGGGTCTGGCATATCGCATCTTCCTCTTCCTCTATGGGGTTAAGGTCAGGCGAGATTGCTTGCCAATTAAGAAAAGGGATACCATGGTCCTTAAACCATGTACTGGTAGCTTTGGCACTGTGTGCAGGTGCCAAGTCCTGTTGGAAAATGAAATCTGCATCTCCATAAAGTTGGTCAGCAGCAGGAAGCATGAAGTGCTCTAAAACCTCCTGGTATACGGCTGCGTTGACCTTGGACCTCAGAAAACACAGTGGACCAGCACCAGCAGATGACATGGCACCCCAAACCATCACTGACTGTGGAAACTTTACACTCGACCTCAAGCAACGTGGATTGTGTGCCTCTCCTCTCTTCCTCTAGACTCTGGGACCCTGATTTCCACAGGAAATGCAAAATTTACTTTCATCAGAGAACATAACTTTGGACCACTCAGCAGCAGTCCAGTCCTTTTTGTCTTTAGCCCAGGCGAGAGGCTTCTGACGCTGTCTGTTGTTCAAGAGTGGCTTGACACAAGGAATGTGACAGCTGAAACCCATGTCTTGCATATGTCTGTGCGTAGTGGTTCTTGAAGCACTGACTCCAGCTGCAGTCCAGTCTTTGTGAATCTCCCCCACATTTTTGAATGGGTTTTGTTTCACAATCCTCTCCAGGGTGCGGTTATCCCTATTGCTTGTACACTTTTTTCTACCACATCTTTTCCTTCCCTTCGCCTCTCTATTAATGTGCTTGGACACAGAGCTCTGTGAACAGCCAGCCTCTTTTGCAATGACCTTTTGTGTCTTGCCCTCCTTGTGCAAGGTGTCAATGGTCATCATTTGGACAACTGCCAAGTCAGCAGTCTTCCTCATGTTTGTGTAGCCTACAGAACTACACTGAGAGACCATTTAAAGGCCTTTGCAGGTGTTTTGAGTTAATTAGCTGATTAGAGTGTGGCACCAGGTGTCTTCAATATTGAACCTTTTCACAATATTCTAATTTTCTGAGGTACTGAATTTGGGATTTTCCTTAGCTGTCAGTTATAATCATCAAAATTAAAAGAAATAAACATTTGAAATATATCAGTCTGTGTGTAATGAATGAATATAATATACAAGTTTCACTTTTTGAATGGAATTAGTGAAATAAATCAACTTTTTGATAATATTCTAATTATATGACCAGCACCTGTATTATCTTCTTTAATATATCTTTCATATGAAGTATGTTAGAGAGTCTCAGGACACTGCCTGAAATGTCATGTCAATGTCCCATATTGCAGGTGCTTTGCTGAACATTTAAACCTGAGATCAGCAGATCAACCAATCACAGTTGTGTATGAGCTGTTATCCTCAATCATGTCAGATTTGAATGACAACTCTTTGAACATCAATTTCTTGAAAGAATCTGTGTTAAAGAGGCTCTGTGAGTCTCTTGACAAGGCCAACAATAAGGGATGGCGAAAACTGGGGGAGATTGTGAAAAGTGACAGGCGATTCAAAGTGAGGTAACAACTCTCTTTTTCTCTATTCACATTTTCTTTTAATGTAATATACACTAATAAACTCACAGTCTTGTTTTCTCCTTCCACTTACATGCACAGTCTCGATGATATGGACATGTGTTCTCTGAAGGCTTTGGAGGCAGACGGGAGTCCCTCCCGCTCCCTGCTCAAACTCATTGGAGATCAAGGATGTATTTTGGGTGAACTGGTTGAGTTTCTACAGATCATGGGTCATACGGATGCCCTGCAGTACCTTAAACCTCCAGGTACAACTGTCAGCGTAAACATCGTAAAGAGAGAGTTTATGTCTCAACAGTAGAATGCTGCATCACTTTATCTACTGTTGACTGTTTTGTACTCAGATATTAAATCACAGTTGTAATTCCAACATGACCTTGACAAATGCTTGAGGACGTAATAAATATTTCCCTTAGGCCAACACATTTTCTTAACTGATTATCAAGGAGAATTCTGTGAAATAGATTTAGACATGGTAAAATGTGTTAAAAAGAAATTATTAAGGTGTGGTCACACACTTTTTCATCGAAATTTTGCAGGCAAAAAGCTCTGTTGTCAATAGTGTATTGATGTATGAACTTTCGCCCTCACACGAAATTCCTGATCGCATGAATTACTATTGAAATGTCTGGATTTTGCCTGCAAAAATTCTCTTAACAGTAAATGTGGCCGCACCTTTACACTCTTATTTGTTACTGAAAGCATTATAACTTTTGCCAAAATATTTGATAAACACACAACTTTGTAAATTACGTGCATTCAAATTCTGCAGAAATTCTTGGCATATATTCCGTGCAGATATAGCCATAAGTGATTTATTTGCATTTATAAGGCAGTTTCATATGCTGTTTTCTGAATTGATTTCACAGGAATTCAGATTCTCGTCCAGCCGCAGTCAGTGGCTGTCATTGCTGGGCACAACCTTCGTCTCAGCTGTTGTGCTGTTGGTGCGTCACATGTGCAGTTCCAGTGGTTTAAGAAAACGGAAGAGGTGGGTAAACTTATGATATTACAACGAGAAACATAATTATCTGTCATTCACATCAATCATATAACTAAAACGACCCTTCAGGTATATAACAGCTCTTCCCCAGACCTGGTGTTCAGCCCAGTCCAGGTCAAAGATGCAGGGTTTTACATCTGTAGGGTGAACTGTGGAAGCACATATGAGTTCAGTCACTGGGCCCAAGTAGACGTCCTTGATGTTCCACCAAGATATGGTAAATCATTTCTGATCAGCAAAGGAAAGAGAGAAATTGGGTTGAAATGTCTTGCTATTGTCACTGTATGTCATTGATATCAAAATGGATGCTTTTTTTGTACAGGATTAGTGTCTTTGGCATTAGAGGGCAGGCCGAGGGTCCTGATCCAGCCTCAGCCTCAAAGGCTGCTGGTGGGTGATCTACTCTATCTGGAGTGTGGAGCTATTGGCAGACCTCTACCGCAATATCAATGGTACAGAAATGGAGGGCCGATCAAAAAAGCCAACAGGAGGAAGTACACTGTAAGAGGATAAATTTACTATTGTATTACATGTTGTACTGTATTTCATTTTTGAGACAGTTTAGATGCAGTAGATTAAAAAGAGAAAACATGGTGTAGGATTTACTTAGGATTTAAACAAATTTATCTTGTTAGTAGCTAAATTTTAAACGTAACTAAATGTCATCAGTTACTCACCCACATGTTGTTCCAAACCCATAAGACTTTCTTTCAACTTCGGAAAATGAAGATCTTTTAAATGAAATCTGAGAGATTTCTGTCCCTCCATTGACAGTCCACGCAACTACCACTTTGTAGCTTCAAAAAGTTCATCATAAAACTAATTCATATCAATTAAGAAGTTTAGCCCAATTTTTCTGGAGACTTGATAGCTTTATATGATGAACAGATTGAATTTTCTTTCAAATTTTCAGATGGGGATTTTAATTTTTTTTTTAATTTCTTTCAATTTTCTCCAGTATTCTTTGTTTTATTTACAGCTTTTTAAGAATTTTTTTTTCAATGAAGTGAGAGTAATTGAATAATATGTTTTTGTTTAAATTAGGTCAAGAATTTGTTGCCAGAGCACGAGGGAAGATATCGCTGCGAGATCTTCTGCAATAATGAGCGAACATGGAGCAATGAAGTCGATGTTGTTGTTATTGGTATGGATCAAGTCTTTTGTTTTATATTTATTTTTTGGTTAGAGGATTTCTGATCAAATCAGTTTTCTCAGCAGTAGTGAGTTATAAGTAAATCGATATAGTTAGGATGCCAAGAAATAGTCTTTGCAATGTCAAGTGTATCCTATCCTATCCAACCTCTAAAAGCATAACCTTGATTTGTATGGCAGTGTAAGTGGACTGCCTTATTCAGAGTTATCAATAAAGAAGTGTGAGCTGCTCTCTTTTTAAATTAAAATTCTCTTCGTATTTTGTGGTCCAACCCCTTGTTCCTTCTCAAGAAAATCCTTGCCATTCTGAAATGAAAGAGCCAAGAATATCTCTTCAAATTTCAGGAGCGATGGAGTGCTCTGAAGGTATTATGTAAGATGTATCGGCACCTCTCTAACATCTAGGGACTTTTGCCATTAATCTGAATCTGGTGCATGTCATACCTAATCATTATACTGTCATTACGATTTATGCATGCTATAGAAACTTATAATGAACGTTTCAGGTTCAAAACAAGCTCCATGAACAGCAATACCATTAATCATGTGAATGCACTACATTAAACATGATTTTTTTTAATTGCTTATTTCTGAGGTAATTGACAGCATGCCACAGTTGAGCTTGTATTGAACCCGGAAAACTCCTTTAAATGTTTTTCCCTACTCTCTTGACCTTTCTTACTGATTGAGGTGGTGGAGGACACTTTTAGATCCGATTCCTTCAGTAATGCAGTCTGTTCTAAAAATGAGAACATTTTCTTAAGTGGCATTAAGGGTTCACTGTGGCAGAATCTCATTTTTTGTTCTCTAAAATGTATTCTGTTTGTGATCTATAAGCTTTCTTTTCATTGGTCTTCATCATGTGCCTTCAGAGAAGAATCCTCTAAACACCTAGTATATTTGTTTCTCTTTTTCAGATGACTTTCTGACTGTTGAGAAGGGTAAGTTTTTGTGTTCCCATCTTAGATTTCTTGCTTTTAGTAAGTCAGTGAATAATCTTTTTTAAACTTTTTTCGTCAGATTACCTTCATGAGAAACCTTATGGTGAGTAGACCTAATATATTCTATGAATTAATTTAACATGGATAGAAATGAGAACTCAAAATGGCTGGAGTCTCTCTTTTTTTCAGTGAATTTGTGTTTCTCCCTTTAGCTACAGACAAAGTGGCTCTTCTCATCGGTAACCTCACATATCGAAACCACCCACAGCTGAAAGCGCCCATGGTTGATGTTTATGACCTCACTAATTTGCTGCGGCAGCTGAACTTTAAAGTGGTGTCTCTGCTGGATCTGACAGAGTCAGAGATGCGGAACGCTGTGGAGGAATTCTTGTCCCTGCTTCATAAGGGAGTTTATGGTACTGTGTCTTTTGCTATGTAGTTTATGCTACCGTAGTCCACTATAAACATTGTAATTGCCTTGAAAGATCAAACAAACATGATTTTTGGAAAGTATATAATTGCCACAATAACCATGCCATCTTGCAATATGTAAAACTATAACTAATTTGTTGAATTCTGAATTCAGAGGTGATTAGGAGACTGTTAGTTACAATATTTTCTCACCATTTATTCACCCTTATGTCATTCCAAACCTTTATCATTTTACTTCTTCTGTGGAGGAGATCACACTTCTCATTTCCATATAACAGAAGTATACAGTGACAAGGACTGCCTACAAGAAGGTCAAAAAGCACCATTAAAGTACCATCTCTTTGAGCTTTTGTTATTTAAAAAAGTTTTAAAGGTGCCCTAGATTCAAAAATTGAATTTACCTTGGCATAGTTGAATAACAAGAGTTCAGTACATGGAAATGACATACAGTGAGTCTCAAACACCATTGTTTCCTCCTTCTTATATAAATCTCATTTGTTTAAACGACCTCCGAGGAACAGGCGAATCTCAACATAACACCGACTGTTACTTAACAGTTGGGGTGTATGCCCCCAATATTTGCATATGCCAGCCCATGTTCAAGGCATTAGACAAGCCAGTAATGACGTCTGGATGTGCACAGCTGAATCATCAGACTAGGTAAGCAAGCAAGGACAATAGCGAAAAATGGCAGATGAAGCGATAATAACTGACATGATCCATGATATCATGATATTTTTAGTGATGTTTGTAAATTGTCTTTTAAATGTTTCATTAGCATGTTGCTAATGTACTGTTAAATGTGGTTAAAGTTACCATCGTTTCTTACTGTATTCACGGAGACAAGACTGTCGTTATTTTCATTTTTTTAAACACTTGCAGTCTGTAATAATGCATAAACACAACTTCATTCTTTATAAATCTCTCCAACAGTGTGTAATGTTAGCTTTAGCCAAGGAGCACTATCAAACTCTATCAAACAAATGTAAACATCCAAATAAATACTATAGTTACGCGATTAGACATGTTGCATAACGAACACTTTGTAAAGATCCATTTTGAGGGTCATATTAGCTGTGTGAACTTTGTTTATGGTGTTTAAGGCAAGCGCGAGCTCTTGGGGTGTGGAGCACGAGATTTAAAGAGGCCGCGTACCCTGCGCATTTATAATGATAGGCAGTTAAAAAAATGTATAAAAAAAAAAACTATGGGGTATTTTGAGCTGAAACTTCGCAGACACATTCAGGGGACACTTAAGACTTATATTACATCTTTTGAAAACATGTTTCTCGGCACCTTTAAACTTGTTGTTAAGAGAACAACACTGAAGTTTACCATTTCAACTTGTTTTTGTAAATCAATACTGTGATAATACTGTATACCATGATAAATGTTTCAGCAACCATTGTGATACAAAAATTTGATATCATCATATGCAAGTTCAAATTAAGATCTGCCACAAAGGGGAAGATTTTCAGCAAAAAGCAAAGCTATCATTTTACTTAAGCGCACAAGTCACACTAGACCTTTTTTTTTTTGTCCTTTTTGGAGTTTGAAAGTGTGATTCACCAGCTGCTTTCATTATATAGAAAAGAACAGACCAGAAAATATGTAAAATACCTTCTTTTGTGTTCGATAGTAGAAAGAAAGTCATGCAGCTTTGGAACGACATGAGGCTGAGTAAATGGTGACAGAATTTTCTTTTTTGGGTAATCTGACTCTTTGATGATTGCTCCACCCTGTAGGTTTGTTGTATTATGCTGGACATGGTTATGAGAACTTTGGGAACAGCTTCATGGTGCCTGTGGATGCCCCAAATCCATACCGCTCAGGCAACTGTCTCTGTGTTCAGAGCATTCTGAAACTGATGCAGGAGAAGGAGACTGGACTCAATGTGTTCCTCCTTGATATGTGCAGGAAAAGGTGGGATAATACACTGTATTCAAATTGATAATTCATACATTGGTTGTCATCATTCTAACACTAATATATTGTTTCAGAAATGTACATGATGACGCCATGCCAAATGTCATGCTCAAAGTTACAGCCAATATTGTGTTTGGATATGCCACGTGAGTTTTTCAGTGTCTTTCTTTTTCATCCAGAAATAGCATGCTGAAGTACATTTTGTTCTCTATCTGACATGTTATGCTGCTATATATTATTTTTGTGAAGTTGCCAAGATGCTGAGGCTTTTGAGTTGAGTTCAAGTGGATTCACCAATGGAGTCTTTATCAAATTCCTGAAGGAGCGCCTCCTAGAGGATGAGAAGATAACTGTTCTGCTAGACAGTGTGGCTGAAGGTGAGGGAAGGGAACCATGAGCATGTTAAAGTTAAATGAAGCATTACAGCTTTTATTAGTTAAATTCTGGTCCATTAAGCTCAAACAAATGATTAACTGATTTGAAAAGAGTACTATTTCAGTACTTAGTTATTTTGCACTATGACTACTACTTCTGCTAAACGTAATAATTTCAAAGATTAACTTTGGAAAAAAATATAATTGAAATATGTCAGTTAAACATGTATATTTCATCTACCTGTGCTTGGTGTGTGTCTTCATTATCAAACAACTGTACTGATTATTTGTAGACATGGGCCAGTTTGACCCCACAAAGGGTAAGCAGGCTCTAGAGATCCGCAGCAGCCTGTCAGAGAGACGTTCCCTCACCGATCCCATCCGCCCCGGGGACTACTCAGATCCAGCTGAGGCACACAACCTGCTCTGGTCTAAAGCACATGGTACTTTCAGTTACTTCAAAATATTGTGCAATTCATTTAAATAACTGTAGAAAAAAGGTTCACATTTTTGTCAAGATGTAAGCATTGGTAATTTTAGTCAAATTTAAACACAATATTAATAATTTAAAAAAGGCATATTTAAAAAAAATACATTTTAGTTGCAAGTAATGTGAAAAACAAAATCAAAATCAGTTATTACAATGTATCAGATCAAAATCTATCCAAAAACGTAATGTGTTAAATCATTTATTAAATTAAGTAACAGTTAAATTGGTTTATTTTAATCAACCATATTCTGTCTTCTAACAAATGTTTAGTGAATTTTTATTTTGCTACAGAATTATTGTTTTATCAACAGTATGTTTTAATTAAAATCATGTCATTATGTCATGATGATGCATATTTTTCACCTCTTTTTCATTATTGTTGACAATACACCCCAAAAGAAAATCTTGTTGATGATATTAACACTGATGATATTTCAAGATAAGTGAAATAGGAACTGGAAATCAAACTAATGTAACATTTGCAAATGTTTCATCTGTTTTGACCCAGAACTGCCAGAGAGTAAACTTCTGGACTTTGACTGTGGAGTTCAGATAAAAATGGACTTTGCTGCCGAGTTCTCCAATGTGCTGGTCATCTACACCAGCATTGTGAAAAAGCCAGAGGAGATGCAGTCATGCCAGGCACACATAACTAACCTTCCTCTGGTAAGTGGTCTTTGTTTTTATTTTAATGAAAGAATCTGCAATGTCTCATTATTTATTCATATACACTACCGTTCAAAGGTTTGGGGTCAGCAAGATTTAAAAAAAATTAAGAAGCACATTTAAAGAATACTTTTATTCAGCAAGGATGCATTAAATTAATCAAAAGTGACAGTAATCACATTTATAATGATACAAAAACATCTGTTTCAAATAAACTCCTTTGTACTTTCTATTCATCAAAGAATCTTGAAAAAATGTATCATGGTTTCCACAACAATATTAAGCAGCAATACTGATTTAACATTGATAATAATAATAAATGTTTATTGAGCACCCATACAGCATATCAGGGCCCGTATGTATAAAGCCACTCAGAGTAAAATTTTAGTCTTAAGTGTCTCAAAATTCTAAGAATGACGTAATTTTACTCTTATTCTTAGACTTAAGAATAAGTGTGATTCATAAAGTTTCCTAAGTGTCAAGACTAAGTCTTAGCTCTTAAATTATTTAAGAAAGCTGGAGAGGTGTCTTAACCTAGTTAAGAGTAACAAGATGGCAGCAAAAAAGAGGAGATATATGCTTTCCAATGAAGATATGATGTATTGGAGTTATATGATGACATGGAGTTGATAAAATGATATAAACTTGATTGACAATTCTTTTTGTAACTGACCTAATAAGAAATGTAATAACTTTAAATAAATGTAATAAATGTAATAAATATTACTTAAACAATAATTAATATGTTTAATGCATTTTAATACATTTAAAGGTGCTGTATGCGATTTCTCAAATTCGTTGTTGAACACTGTTGATTATTTGAAATCAACCCAAACAAACCCACCCCTTTCTTCATTGCGCCGCCACCAAAACTCGCACTCCAATCCTAACCTCTGAGTCGCCACCCTGCTCTGAGTTGGTCAAGAACCCCGGCCCGATCGCTGCTGGCATGTGAGGCGAATGCACTACCAATGATTTTGCTTCTTTATAAAAGTCTCCTACTCTTAGAAAACTCCTACTCTTTACTAAGAATTTTTTGACACTTAAGTCAAAAATTCAGACTATTCTTAAGAGCATTTCTGAGAAGTTTTATACATACGGGCCCAGACCATGTGGCACTGAAGACTGGAGTAATGATGCTTAAAATTCAGCTTTGCCATCACAGGAAAAAAATATATTTTAAAATATATTAAAATAGTAAATCTTTATTTTGATTAAAGAAATGTAGCCTTGGTGAGCATAAGAAACGTTTTTCAGAAACATAAAAAATTTTACTGACCCCAAACTTTTGAACTAGTGTACATCCAGAAAAATAAGTGAAATAGTAATCAGGCTAATTATTTAGCTATACAGTATAACAAATTTTTTTTTTTTGTTATTTAAGTACAATCTTAATTGGATCAATTGCATTCTTAAATTTTTTCCATAATTCCTCTATTAAAACATGAAATGTGTTTCTTAACATGTGTTTACAATAAACATGAATGCTTTGAATCTTGACTTTGAAGGACCTGGATGTAGACCCTAAGCTGATGAATAAGGAAACTGTGGAGGAAACGGGAAGCTTCTTACTTTCAGGCAGTCTTCCTCAGCACTGCCTCTACACCAGACTCAGCTCAGTGCAGAAACTCAAGGTACATCTCAAGATTTCGTCAACACATCATAATCTAGAAAGACTGATTCACAACAGTTCTGTAGCTAGATTGGGATTCACAATACATATTTAATTCAAAACTACATTGATCCTTTTTTTCTTCTCACACTTTCTTCCTGTTTTACAGGAGGAATTAGCTTTCACAGTCTGCCTACAAGTCCAGTTTAACTCCCTAGATGACATGGTCCAGTGGAACATGGACGTTAACATCGGCAAGCCTCTCACCGCCAAACTGGATCTCAACCGGCCCACCAGGAAGAACAGCTGCCAGCTGACGTGTCACATGCCGCACAGCCCCTCGACCAGCCCCAGCCACAGCCCCGCATGTGACCGCCGCTTCCACAGCCAGAGCCCCTGCTTCCCCCAGCAGTACGCCAACCCCTACCTCAACGTCTGTGAGCCTCTCCACGGAGCTGTTGGAGGTTATGAGGACTTTCGATTGTATGGTGACCATACATATCAATACGAGAACATGCCATGCTCACCCTTCCTGAACCCACCGAGCATTCCCATTGAGACCACTGATGACATTGATGACATGCAGAATGAGTTCATGAATAGTTTACAACTCTATAACAATCCTTGAGTGAGTACAAAGTGCGAAACAGATGATTAAAGACAAAAGTCCACCCAAAATGAAAATTCTTATCCTCATGCCTTCCTAAGATATATGACTTTCTTTTCTCAGTTGAACACAAACAAAGATTTTTAGAATAATAATCTATCTCTGTGAGTTCCATAGGCATAGTGGGATGAGTGGGACATGTCCCCACCACTTTTTGCAAGGGTCGATATTGTCCCCACCACTTTTTTGAGACATCTCGCTACACAGATATACTAAAAGCAAATGAAACCTATCCAGTTGATGTTCATTTGTGTTAAATAAGAGCCGTTCGTTGCCCGTGTTATGAGTGGCAGAACTTTCTCTTTTTGTTCGTGCATAGTCTATACAATCATTAATGACCATCTGTGATTTTAATGAGGAAAACAAAACTATATGAGGGCAGATTAGGAACTGAAACCTCTGACATGCTTAACAAAAGTTCTACCACCAGACCATTAGGGAATCCAAATGCTTATTGTAAATCTATGTATTTATTCACTAACGTGAAGAATCTCAGGACTAACAATATATTGTATTATAGATATATAGTAGGTGTTAAGAATGAAACTCACAATTAAATCACATTAAACATGAGTTCTTAATTGTTCTATTGAAATTGATTTCTAGACATCGTAATGTTATTTTTTTCTACAATTGTTATTGTACATATAGCACACCCCCCCACACACACACTTTTTAAAACAAAGTTACGCCACTGTTGAGTTCATATAATGCAAGTAGATGGGATCCTCAAAGTTGATGCTTCAAAAACCACAGAAAACAAGCACAATGCTAACCCATATGACCCCAGTTGATGAATCAATAACTTCTGAAGCGAAACGATGTAGTGTGTGTGTAAATATCACACAGGTTGATGTAAGCGTGTTGTGAAACTCACGTGAGAAGTGATGTCCTGTGTGCTCTGTGTTACTTTTTGCACTTACATCATGCTTCAGAACATGGTGACGTTTACAGCAAGCGAACTTATGAACCCGCATGTGACAGTTAGCCAATGGTGATATATTTTTTAAATATTAGTACTTTTCTTTTACAGACCTATCATTTCACTTCATAAGACATTGATTCATCAACTGGGGTAGTATGAATTACCATGGTGTTCACTTTGTGTGGTTTTTGAACTGTCGGCTTGGGAGATCCCATACACTTCCATTATATGGACTCAAAGAAGTGGATTATTTTGATAAAATATTCATTTGTGTTCATCTGAAGAAAGAAAGTCATATATTTGGGACGGCATGAGAGTGAGTAAATGAGAGAGTTTTCATTGTGGGTTTAGTATGTTAAAGGTGAGGGGGGTCATTTAAGTTAAAATACTGTCTCATATCCCATCTTAATGTTTAGACTATAAATCAATTATGAGTAATCCATTGATAAATTGACTGCATTATTTTTGCATTTGCCTTTGGTGGTGGTAGTGATGCAAAAATTATATCCCAGGTGGTCATGTCTAACAGTTTTCAGTCTGCACCTTCATGTGACTAACTTATGGAACCTTCAAAATATTTTATCGTGAAGAAAATATTGTAACATACTGTGAACTGTAAGTATTTAGTGGTTTAGTATTTAGTGTTAAAAATCTCATCATATCTTTACATTTAAACATATCTTTTTCATGTGGATTTTAAAGAGTTATTTAGAAAAATAACCTTTATTTTTAAATAAAAAGTGCATGAATCATATATAATGATTATTTTTTAACATGTAGATGTTGGTCATAAGTCATAACATTGACTTTGCAATTTAAGATTACTCAGTATTAAGTCAATCACAGTTTGATTTTTTTTTTTTTTTTTAAAGAAAGAAAAAGAAGATCAAGGAACAAAATAAAAACAGATTAAGATAAAAAAAGAACCAAATGAAAGGACTCTGAATAAATTCACAAATTAATTTCTGAACAATGACATTGATTTCTTAAAGAGTGATCGACATCAGGTTATTGAAACTATTAATAGTTTCACTGCATAAGTAAATGAGTGTCAGAATTCGACAACTAGATAACTTTAACGTCTTCTACACATTACATAACAGTGCACTTCTCCTCAGCCTTGGATTTCATCTCCACAAACGTGGCCTGAGCCTTTTCTTTGATCTGCCCCATATCCATGTTCTGAAGGTTCTGCATTTGACCCATGATGGATTCCTTTTCCTCCTCCACTGGCGCTTCTCCATCCACCATCTTAATCAGTTCTTCTGGCACGTCAATGTCATCTCCGGCCTGCTGAATCATAATCTCATCCTGTTCGCTCTGGGAAAAACAATCAGCATGTAAATCAAATATAATAAAGAAATCTTAATAGCTGTTCTTTGCTTATATTTTAAGGATTATGTAAAAATGGATAAAAATGAAAATTATACCATTTGGTTCCAATTTAAAAAGATATATTTAGATAATAATTGCGGTTGCCTCTGATGCCTTGCAGTTATTGTTAGACTGGTACTAATAATAATAATTTGTATTATTTTTTGTATTATTTTCACATATGAAAATAAAACCCCTAAATTTTGAATATGTGGTTACATCTTTGCAAAATTGTAAGTTTAGTTAAAAGCAGGGTTGCCAGGTCAGCACAACAACAACAACAAAAAATAGCCCAATGGCCAATCAAAACTAATCAAAAATGCAATTTTCTTTGTCAGGGGGTAGGTCGAAGTGCCGAATTTGGACTTCCAGGGGGGGGTCTGGGGGGTGAGGGTGCAGGGAGGTGAGTGTTGGAGCACTGAAATGTTACACCGATAAGGTGGGGACGCAGAAAAAATCAATCCTGGGCAACAATTTAAAAGGACCCCAATTCCGCTGGTAAACCGCTGATTTTGTAACACTGGTTAAAAACCTAAACCTTAAACACTACATTACTTTAATTGCATCACTGTAAGTATAGATTTTTTGGTAACACTTTACTTGAAGGGGTGTGCATAAGACTGACATGACACCTTCATAATCATGACATGACATGTGTCATGAATATGAAGGAGGTTTTATGAATGTTTATAACAACTGTCATTAAGTGTCATTCGCTCAATTATGTCATTTTTAATGCAAAGATGACATTGTTTGAGATGTCCGAGTTATGACAACTTGACATAAACCAATACATCGTAACCTGTCAGTGTCTTTGTCATGACAACTTGACATCATTTAGCTTTATGGGTTAACATTGCATTAAACTGTCATGTGGTTGGTTTTGACATTGGCTGTCATGAGGCCATTATAATAGTGTCATGAATATGTATCTTGAGCTCAAGTACAGTGGTACAAATTGAACTTGTCATTAAAATATCATTAAGTGACAATACTCTGACAAATAATTTAATAACAGCGTCATGACTATTTTTCATTTCATGTTTTTTTTTTCAAGTTTCCTCCAACAGAAGGTCAGATAATAGACAATTTCAAATTTCGTAAAAAAGATTACACTGTTATAAAATAATGGTAACACTTTATTTTAAGGTCTTTTAACTAGTTGCTTATTACTATTAGCATTCATATGGCTAAAATATTGGCTGTTTTTTAGTACTTATAAAGCACATATTAATGCCTTATTCTGCATGATCTTATTCTACATTCTTAATCCTACCCAATACCTAAACCTAACAATTAACTATAATAAGCAGTAAATTAAGAGTTTATTGAGGGAAAAGTCATGATTAATCGTTTATATACGTGTTCCCTATACTGAAGTGTTACCAAAATAAAGTAAAGTAATGTTAACCCATAAAGCTAAGTAGTTTTTTAAGTTTGATAATTAATCTGCTATGTCATGTTTATGACAGGTTATGATGTTTTGCTAATGTCACGTTGTCATGACAAAGACACTGACAGGTTATGATGTATTGGTTTATGTCAAGTTGTCGTAACAAAGACATCTCAAACAATGTCATCTTTGCATTAAAAATGACATAATTGAGCAAATGACATTTAATGACAGTTGTCATAAACATGCATAAAACCTCCTTCATATTCATGACACGTGTCATGTCAAGATAATGAAGGTGTCATGTCAGTCTTATGCACACCCCTTCAAGTAAAGTGTTACCGATTTTTTATTAGTGGTTCTCAACCGGGGGCAAGACTCACTAGAAGGGCCTCAAGAGGACTTTAATTTAATTTAAAATAAGACCAAACAAGTATTAAAATAAGTTAAAAAAACAAAAGCAAATTGTATATTTCTTATTTTACTTCACCCGTCTTTTTCTTTTTAAGAACCAGAGATAGCCTAATTATAAAAGACTGATTTATACACTTGGAAAGGCCATATAAGTTAATAAAATCTTA
This sequence comes from Megalobrama amblycephala, assembly GCF_018812025.1. NCBI lineage: Eukaryota > Metazoa > Chordata > Actinopteri > Cypriniformes > Xenocyprididae > Megalobrama > Megalobrama amblycephala. The sequence continues at coordinate 41,274,087 of NC_063047.1, forward strand.
TAGGCTACCTCCCTTAACTGGCATTTGTTATACATTTTCCCTAGGGAGTTAAACCTCTCTAAAGATGATTTCCAGTAGGCTATAACCGTTCTTATGAATGAGTTTTCATTTCAACAGATGTCAATCAACATGAAATCTTGGTAAATTGGTGGCAAATTTTTTTAGCCCCGCCCCTTTTCAGCGCTGTGTTCGTTGTGTTCTGTCTTCCGGTTTGTATTTCCACAGCATGAAGGTAAGATCTTATGGATTTATGAATGAACCGCTCATTTTAAAATCTTCCCGGTCTACTGATATTTGTTATGAAATCCGCTTCAAACATTACAATGCTCATGATAACTTTCGCTAAGTCTACAAGAAGTAAATCCACTTCACCAGCTAATTACTCTTTGAGAGGTATGCCATAGAAATATACAGAACTACCATTCAAACACAAAATTCTAAAGATGGGTGCGTGCTTGTTTCTCTGGCGCATAAGGTCAGTGCTTTTAAAGCTCACTTTAGAGAATCACTGCAGGTGGTTAAGCCCTATACAGCCAGAGTGACTATTTTAGGCTTACTATTTTATGACTTAATCTCCTGCCACAATCTGCCAGGGAAACTTTAACTCACTTGATACTTTAACCATTGATGTGATTAATGTGCTGCATACAGTCAGCAAGGGACAGGAATAACTCAATTAAGGCAAGATACCTCAGGTGAATAGGATAAAAAATTAACTAAGTGATGTCACCATACGTCCCCAGTTGATTTATTACATTTAAAGGATTAGTCCACTTTCAAATAAACTTTTCCTGACAATTTACTCACCCCCATGTCATCCAAGATGTCCATGTCTTTCTTTCTTCAGTTGAAAAGAAATTAAAGTTTTTGCTGAAAACATTCCAGGATTTTTTTCCATATAGTGGATTTCAATGGGCACCAAACAGTTGAAGGTCAAAATTAGTTTCACCATAATGTTTTAACCATAAATGCTCATCTTGAACTAGCTCTCTTCTTCTTCTCTATTAGAATCCCAGCAGTGTAGACACTGCTAAGTGTATTACTGCCCTCCACAGGTTAAAGTTTGAACTGAATTGTCATATATAATATGCTAGTGCAAGTATATAACAATTAGTTCAAACTTTGACCTGTGGAGGGCAGTAATACACTTAGCAGTGTCTACACTGCTGGGATTCTAATAGAGAAGAAGAAGAGAGCTAGTTCAAGATGAGCATTTATGGTTAAAACTTATATAATTTTCAAATTTTTTCAGAAAATGAGCAATGGTTTTACTAGATAAGACCATTATGTCTCATCTGGGATCGTGTAGAACAATTTGAAGCTGCAGTGAAACTAATTTTGACCTTCAACTGTTTGGTGCCCATTGAAATCTACTATATGGAAAAAAATCCTGGAATGTTTTCATCAAAAACTTTAATTTCTTTTAGACTGAAGAAAGAAAGACATGGACATCTTGGATGACATGGGGGTGAGTAAATGATCAGGAAAAGTTTATTTAAAAGTGGACTAATCCTTTAAGAATTGCATTTTTTATATTACAATTTTTTTGAGGAATAAAACTTTGTATATATTTAACATAGACAGAAATAAAACTATAAAGTTTTGTGTATGTAAGTCTGTGCTGAAGGAGTATACTTTTAGCTCTGTACTTTCTCTTCAGCACTGTTATGCTGTGAGTTTTACCTCATTTAACATTTCTTAACAGTAAAGGAGCTACATGTTTTGTGTGTGTGTGTGTGTGTGTGTGTGTGTGTGTTTAAGGCGGCACATGGTTCATACAGAGGTAATTTTCTCTTACAGTTAGTATTTCATTGTATACACTCACATTGAATGCTCAGTAGTTCAACTCTTTCCACTAGTTGAAACAACACATTATGAACATCTAAATAGCCCAAAATCTCAAAATTGTCAATTGCATGAAAAAAACAGTGTGTTTGCCTGTAGTGTTCTGCCCTAAGCATCATTGAGAGAGATTCCTTTATCTGCGTCTGGGATTCTCACCTTTGGGAGTCGATATTTGTCTCTTAAACAAGTCCTCAAACAAGCCCTCTCTGCTTTTTTTGTAGCAAATTCTGAATCTCTCTCCATCCTTTATTGATGGGAAAAACACAGAGAACAGGAATATAAAATGAACAGCAAAAACACCAATTGCATTCAAGAACTGTAACAACAGAGTGTTATCAGAAAACACCACAGCATCAGGGTACCTATAGGGGAAATAGGGGATACAGTTTCTTTCACATGCAGCTTAAACAATGTAATTCTCCGTAACCCTTATCTGAGTATCAAGAAAAAGAAATACTTCACAATAAACGTTTTTTAAAAATGTGTTTGGAAGAGTAGTTTTATTTGCTGCTACATTTCAAATCATTCTATGTGAGAATAATACTCAATGAGTTTATAACATTATGGAAAAACTCTCACAAATACAGTGAGAGTTTAATTTCTAACACAAAGTTGTTGTTTTTTTCAAACCTACTTTTCCTCCACCATCTGCTTCTGATATTCCTCATATTCCTCTCTGGACATTCCATCATGAGACATTTTGCTAGATGCTCCTGCTTCTTCAACTGGCTGATCACAATGAGTGTGAAGCGGTTATCTTCGCAAAAGAAAGATGCACTACACCTTTTTCTTTTTTTTTCTGAATCAAGCTTCATTCTAGCTTCAGGATTGGTCTGTCGGAGTAAATCCAATCATAGGCTTTTCTGACAAGTTGCATCACCAAGAACATCCTGACAATGATCCAGGCCAAAAAAAGAGGAACAATTTTCTGCCAAATTCCATCAGCTCATCTGAGCCCTCTGTTTCCATTGTCAGAAAATAGATTAATCAATCATTTGCTCAACATTTGCAACTTTGTCAAGGCCTTGAAGTGTAATATAAAAACAAAAAATTAGACTATTTGTCAGACTATTTGATTGTTAAATAAAAATAACGATAATAAAAACATTATTATTATTGTTAATTATGATACTAATAATAAGTTGCCCCTGCAATCATAAATATTAAAAACAATTACAACAACAATAAATTTATGTTATTATTAGCATTTACATCTCAGAAAAAAAATTTATCTAATACTGTAAATCCTGAAAGCGCGATTGCAGTCTTGAAAGTTCTAATAGTTTTGTTACTAAATATATGCCTAAAACTTAAAGCAGAACTCAGTAAGATTTGCGAAGCTCCCCCTACAGTTTCCGTCGTAAATACTCCAAACGCAGCTCTGGACTACAACGACTACAACGCTCACCAGCGCAGTAGTTTTGCAAATACAGTACAAGAAAGAGGAGGTGGGTGATTTGCAAATACAGTACACTCGATGGAGGTGGGTAATTTTCGAAATTGTCTTATAAAGTCATAATATATACATTATTTTTGAATTACCGTAAAGCATTTTGTCACTCTCGCGTGAACGTGAACATGAGGCGAGATTGTTTCGGGTCGGTGCAGCTCAACTTGCAAGTGCTGTATTCTGGCGTAGACGTGCCAGATGGGGTTAGTGCACGCCTCAAACACACCACTACAAGTCAATTAAACATCGTAAGGACTTAGAAAACTATTTATGAAGGTAAAAAAAGTTACTTAGTTCTGCTTTAAAGCTGCAGTCTGTTTATTTTGCCTCTTTGTCGCCATCTCTGTTTGAAACCTGCAATTGCAGTTATTTGAGGAATTATGATCTTTACGTGGGTTGTGCATCGGCACGGCTCCTCAGCGCGGATGAATCTAATGTTTGCTGTCAGTCACCACATCGGTGTGGATACTGTTGTGAATAGGGCTAAGGTAAGGAGATAGTTTTGAACACTGGCTGGTTATGCACTTAATTAATTTTGGATAATTTTAACCAAAAAAATGTACGGACAGCAGCTTTAAGCACTACTTTATTTTTGATTGCATCACTGAAAGTAGGTATTTTATATACTTATAAACATGTTTTGTTCCAACCCAGATCCATTCAAAATATACATGTTAAAAAATACAGAATATATATTTTGAAATATTATTTTTCTCCTATAACAGAACTACTGAGCTTCCAGTTTAAGTATGAAATACTGACAGTAAGATATATTTTCCTCTGTTTGAACCATATGCTTAACCCTTACGCTGTGTTTAAAATCCTGTAGCACCTTTGGGGTTCCTGGTAAAAAATGACCGGCCTTTGAAAAATTACTTGTAAATTTCTTGTCGCACTAGATTATCACCAAATATTGCATTCAATCTTTTTGTCAACTTGTTTTTTTTTTTCAATTAGGACAGTTTTTTTTTTTTTTACCCTTATAGGGTTTTTGGGGTCTGCACAGTCCCCAAACAACATTTGCTCAAATTAAAAAAAAAAAATTCTCTTTGTCCAAATGACATGAAACTTTGTACATTTGTTAACACTTTCTAGATCTACAAAGAAAAAAAAATTGGAGTGGTATCTTGTTTTTATGTTAGTGTAAAAAAAAAAAGGGTCACACTCAGGGTCTTCGTGGATCTCCACAGACCCCAGGCAACAAAATGTAATTTTGTAACAAAATAATTGTTTTTTAAAAAATAAATGTAATTTTACTCTGTTTATTAATGTTTTTACTTCATATTTGTGCAGTTTTTTGGAGGATTTGTCATATCTTTTAAATTTATATAAATAAATAAATAAATTTTTTTTTATACAAAAACAGCTTTTTATGTAAAATTCACTTTATAAAAGACCCACATTTCTAACTTTCATTCTTGGGGATAACATGGATAATTTGACATGGTTTAGTGTAAGATTTTTGCCCATCTTTTGGAAAATGCCGTTTTAATAGTAAAAAAAATATCACTTTTACCAGTAGATGGCAGCAGAGCTCCACTATTTGCTATGTGTTATTTGACTGACTGAAAGACATCTTTTCACAAGCATTTTTCAGTTGGATTTATATCTAAATATTATGAAATCACAATTATGACAATAAAAGACAAAAAAAATTACTTGTAAAATGTTGATTTTGAGGATGTATTTTGTCCATTTTCTAAGTGGAGTCTCATCATAATGTAACAATATTGAAAAACTGATATTTTTCATTACAAAAAATACTAAACTTTGACAAAAAGTAGACTTTATTGTTATAATTGTGATTTCAGAATATTTAGATATGAATCCAACTGAAAAATACTTGTGAAAAGATGTCTTTCAATGAGTCAAATAGCACGTAGCAAATAGTGGAGCTCTGCAGCCATCTACTGGTAAAAATGATAGGTTTTTTACTTTTATAACTGCATTTTCCAAAAGATGGGCAAAAGTCTTACACTAAACCATGTCAAATTATCCATGTTATCCCCATGAATGAAATTTAGAAATGTGGGTCTTTTATAAAGTGAATTTTACATAAAAAGCTGGTTTTGTATAAAAACCTATTTAAAAAAATATTTTTTAATTTATTTATATAAATTTAAAAACTATGATAAATCCTCCAAAAACTGCACAAACATGGAGTAAAAACATTAATAAACAGAATAAAATTACATTTGTTTAAAAAAAAAAAAAACTATTTTGTTACAAAATTGCATTTTGTTGCCTGGGGTCTGTGGAAACCCCGAAGACCCTGAGTGTACTTCCCAAACGAAGACCGCACAAGGGTTAAACTGATTGATCGTAGGCCTCATTGATTTGAGGATAAAGTTCATCATCTCTGTGAAAAAGCCTGTAATACTCAAAATAATTTGTTTGTGTACATGAACGTGTGTGTGTGCGTGTGTGTGTGTGCATAGTAGCGCAAGTGTGCATGTATCCACGCATGCACAGGTCCGAGGCCTTTATATTTTCAAGCACACATGTAAATATGTGAACACGAACATAATGAACACGCTCTTGAACACTAAATGTTTCTCTTATTTTCGATCTTCCCCCTTCATTTTCAATGGGTGGTAATTTTCGACCAAAATAACCTGAGATCAATGAGGACTACAAACAGTCATTTTTAAAAATAAATACAAAACCTGTCCTAATTAAAAGAAAACAAGATGACAAAAAGATTGAATCCAATATTTGGTGATAATAAAGCATAACAAGAGATTTATAAGCTATTTTTTGTAGGCCAGTCATTTTTGACAGGGAACACCACAAGTGTAACAAGGTGGAAAAACATCCAAAAAAAGTACAAAAATTACTTAGTTAAGTAGTTATACCTTGTGTGAGCGAAGTCAGTAAGTGTTAGTCCAATGAGATAATATTAACTAACATTTTCTGCAAAAAGAAAATCCTCTCTGGGTCAAAATGACCCGAACACAACATGAGGCATCTTTAAATATGCCAAGAAATGTTAAACGAGGTAAAAGTAACAGTATAACAGTTTTAAACAGAAAGTACAGCCACATTTATGAATACAGAGTTGAGGAGTGAATTTTAAGTTGTCAAACACTGTAATGTTCCAGCAGTTGTCACATGCCTGCTCCATCTCAATAGAGGGTGATGTTACTGGCTTTCCTATCATTTGATCAGGCAGAGCTGTAGCCACCTCCTGACACTCATGACTAATTTAAAGCAGGAAGCTGCAAGCGTACACCAGCCTTGCCAAGTCACCATGGCTGCAGTAAGGATGGGTAAAGGGAGGGGGGGTTTGGTGTCTCTGGGGACCTGCTTCTAAAACAGACGCAACAGAAAAGATGCCTCGCACACAGCAGAGCTGCAGGGAAAGAGCGCTGTTCTCCATGGCTAATGTCATGCATCTCATCGTACTACTTCTCTACTGTAATGGGATGAATACAGGTTTGTGCACATCTGCTTTTTAGTCTAGTGTAACATTATGTGGTGGTTTTATGTTATTTTCAAGCTTTGACATTATGACCTTGCTATCTGAAATTAAGTCGTCTTAACTGTTGGTTCTTCCAGTGTTTCTGGGGGATGTTAAAATAATTGCACAATACCTGAATGTTTTTCAAATTATTCAATAAGCTGAGGCTTATTATAGTAAAGCAAATCTCATTTAACCTTGACTAGGCCTCTCTCTAGTAGAATGGTGAGCTAGTATTGTAAATTCAGTGCAAAATTTATTATGACACAATGTCTTTTTTTCCAGAAACAACCCCTTCCCCAGAATCTGATCCTGTAATTACAACCAAAAAAGCTGAATCTAAAGGTACGCTTACCCTGTTATATTTTATTAGCCAACACAAGCATGCATTTGACATCAACGGATGTATTTAAAAGTGTACAAATTATAAAATACATGATTAATATGCAAATCTAGTCACCATTTTATGAAAAATAGCTGAGTTTACTCTACAAAATTGCAATGAAGAGGTTTGTTTTGCTGATTGGGCAACAAATGTTTTGGCATACAGGTCAAAGTCAAGTCATTATTGAAGAGCTTGCAATCCTGAAACCCCAATATATAGAGCTTTTATGTAACTTAACTGATATTCCAAATAACCCCCTGTACATTACTGGCTATTGGACTAAAGATGGACAAGAAATTGAAAACTCTGAAGAAACTGTAAATAGAAACAATGAACAGTATATTCTTAAAAGGACGTAAGTGGATGTCTATTTCACAAAATAATCATGTGTCATTTCTATTAAATGTCAAAATAATGCAAATAAGAAATGTTTCAGTAAACTAACAATTCAGTATTACTAAACAATGACTTCAGACTGCTCTAAGTTGTTTAACCTTCTTCATAGTTTCAGTATACAGGCCAGAGACCTGGGAAATTATTCATGCGTCTTCAGAGAAAATGAGGCGCAAGTAACATTTGTTTTAGATGGTATGTTTATCCTTTTATGCACATCTTGGAATGGTTTTATTGGTTAGACATAAACACATTTATCACTGTTACAGATTTTGGCAGTTAAACTGTTGTATTGTGCTTTTTCTCAAGTTCCGGTAATGAAAGAAAAAAGAGACAAGCCAGTAGTGAGCTACATTGGAGATTCAGTTGTACTCGAGTGTAAACTCAAATACACACCAAACACATGGAACTGGTACAAGGCAAACAACACTGAAAAGGTGAATCAGAAATGGGGAATATGGGAGTGATTATTCTTACCACACAATAAAAGGGTTATTCATATACAGTGTTGTTTTAATATTTGAATTAGCATTTATTTTTATAATTTTCTTTGTTTAAGTTTTAGATATTTTGTTTCCTATAATATTTGTGACCCTGGACCACAAAACCAGTCACATTTGTAGCAATAGCCAACAAGTCAAAATTATCGATTTTTCTTTTATGCCAAAAATCATTAGGATATTAAGTAAAGATCATGTTTCATTAAGGTATTTTGTAAATTTCCTACCGTAAATATATCAAAAATGCATTTTTGTGAGTGGATATGTATTACTAAGGACTTCATTTGGACAAATTTAAAGGTGATTTTCTCAATATTTTGATTTTTTTTTTTTTTTTTTTTTGTGCACCCTCAGATTCCAGATTTTCAAATAATTGTATCTCTGCCAAATATTGTCCTATCCCAACAATAGGATAACCATATAACAACGGAAAGCTTATTTATTCAGCTTTCAGATGATACATAAATATATTAAAAAAAATCTCAATTTAAAAAATTTTACCCTTATGACTGGTTTTGTGGTTCAAGGTCACATTTTTTATAGCTTTATTTTTATTTCATTTTTAGTAATTTTAGTACTTCGAACGTTTGGCAACACTTTACAACAAGACAAGGTTTAATTTGTTAATGTTAATTAACTACATGAGTTAACTAACAATGAAAAAATACTTCTAAAGCATTTATTAATTTCAGTTCACGTTAAAGCTGCTGTCCGCGATTTTTGGCCCTCTAGCGGTCAATAAACAGAACTGCATGCGTCTTGCGGAGGAACATTCTAGCCGGAGCTACTTTTCTCCGTGTATGTCTATGGCGAGTCACGCAGTTACTGTGATACTCTGCGGCGAGTCCTACCAGTCCGGTCTGAAATAGTCCGAATATAAACACTTATTATAAGTGTACCATAATGATTCAGGATAAGACAAAAACACGGTTTGGAAAACGGATTCATGTTGTATATTCTCATTATATAATTTTTGTAAATTTTTAACAGAAAAAAGTTGCGGACTGCAGCTTCAATTTCAACATTTTTACTTTTTCATTTAATATTTATATTTTATTTAATCTTTATTTCAGTTACTGAAAATTATTTTTAGTTGTAGTTTAAGCTTTAGTTAACTATAACAGCACTGTTTATATCAATATTTTTCTCTTCACAGGTGCTCATCAATGTCACTGCAAACCCTCTGAACTATAAGATCCTTATTAATGGAAATAAAACAAAACTGACTGTACTGAATCTGACTGAGGAAGATTCTGGAAAGTACATCTGCAGTGCTGAGTTTGATATCAAACCCAGTGAGTCTTATGTAGAGCTGAAGGTCATGTCGTACACTGAGCCTCTCAAACCCTTCATGGCCATAGTGGTGGAAGTCATTGTCCTGGTCACACTGATTTTGCTTTGGGAAAAATGCAACAAGCCGCAACATAATTCTTCTGCAGGAGGTACAGTAATACTTCACTGATTTAGAGGAATACTGTATGTCAGAAATAATTGTTCATATACAGGTGCTGGACATATAATTAGAATATCATGGAAAAAGTTCATTTTTTTATTGTAAATTATTTTAAAAAATGAAACTTTCATTTATACTAGATTCCCTACATGTAAAGTAAAACATTTCAAAAGTTTTTTTTTTTTTTTTTTTTAATTTGTTGATTACAGCGTACAGCTAATGAAAGTCCAAAATCCAGTATCTCAAAATATTTGAATATTTACATCTGAGTTTCATTAAATGACCATCCCTACAGTATAAATTCCGGGTATCTCTTGTTCTTTGAAACCACACTAATGGGGAAGACTGCTGACATGGCAATGGTCCAGGAGACAATCATTGACACCCTCCACAAAGAGCGTAAGTCACAGATGGTCATTACTGAATGTGGTGGCTGTTTACAGATGTGATGTATCAAAGCATATTAAATGCAAAGTTGACTAGAAGGAAGAAATTTGGTAGGCAAAGGTGCACAAGCAATAGGGATGACCACAAGCTTGAGAATACTGTCAAGTAAAGCCGATTCAAACACTTGGGAGAGCTTCACAATGAGTCAAATGAAGCTGGAGTCAGCGCATCAAGAGTCACCACACTCACACATCTTCAGGAAAAGAACTACCAAGCCACTTCTGAAACAGAAACAATGTCAGAAGCATCTTACCTGGGCTAAGGAGATAAAGAACTGGACAGTGAACAAAAGGTCAAAAGTCCTCTTTTCAGATAAAAGTAAATTTTGCATTTCATGTTGAAATCATGGTCCCAGAGTCTGAAGGAAGACTGGAGAGGCACAGAATCCAAGCTGCTTGAAGTCTAGTGGGAAGTTTCTGAAGTTAGTAATGATTTGGGAGGCCGTGACATCTGCTGGTGTTGGTCCATTGTGTTTTATCAAGTGCAAAGTCAATGCAGCCATCTTCTAGGAGATTTTGGAGCACTTTATGCTTCCATCTGCTGACAAGCTTTATGGAGATGCTGATTTCCTTTTCCAGCAGGACTTTAGCACCTGCCCACAGTGCAAAAACCACTTCCAAGTGGTTTGCTGACCATGATATTACTGTGTTTTATTGGCCAGCCAACATGCCTGACCCCTGAATCTACGGGATATTTTCAAGAGAAAGCTGAGAAACAGTCAATCCAACAATATACAGATGATCTGAAGGCTCAATAGTGCCTCAGCAGTGCCACAGGCTGATCACTTCCATGCCACACTTCCCTGATGCTGTAATTTGTGTTAGGAGCAAGTCATTTGCTGTTATATGTGCTGCCGACCAAGTATTGAGTGCACAAATGAACATAATTTAAAGAACTTGAACTTTTCTGTTTTGAAAATCCATTTTTTGATTGATCTTAGGAAATATTCTTAAATTTTTTTGGACTTTCATGAGCTGTACGCTCTAATCATCAAAACTTTTTTTAAAAACTTTTGAAATGTTTTACTTTACATGTAGGGAATCTAGAATATATGAAAGTTTCATTTTTAAAAATAATTTACAATAAAAAAATTAACTTTTTCATGATATTCTAATTATATGACCAGCACCTGTATATGTAGAACTGTAACTAATGAAAATTTTTAAAAAAATTCTTCAAATATTATCCTTTTGCAGGGAATGATATCTACTCTGAACAAACCAGCAAACTGTAAGTATATTTTCAGATCAGTTCATATGACGACGGATATAATATTTGGTAAAATAGTTACATTGCATAGTAACATTGTTAGTGATGGTGCTGATTTCTGTTCTAGCACTCATGATGACAGCAATGGAGTTAACAACACGACAAGACATAGAAAACTGGAGCACTGAGATTTTCATTTAAACAGATGAAAGAGCAGCGTGTGATTATTTAGAAAACATTTTATTCTACTTTTGAATCTTGAGGCTTGAATCACATAATAAGCAATAAGGTTTTTTGTCTGTTACAGCAATATCATATATATTTACATTTCTAATATTACATAATTATGAAGTATGAAGCATGTTTTCATATTTCAATATAGTGTTATTGTAAAGGGTTCATATGACCTTTTTTGGACATCAGTAAAGGTCAACTAATAACGAAACCGGTTCCTTTTCTGAAGGCTTTACTAAAGGGTTAGATGATAGATCGCTTCATATGATGAACGTTTTAGGCTTTTATTCAAATATAAACCTCAACGCACATGCATAGAGGTCAATGTAAGGCAGCTCAACTGTGCTTGATTGAGAGGTTTGTTCATCATGTAAAGTGATTGCATCCCTTAAGAAGTTTTAAATTAAACCACTCAATTCATATGGATTATTTTAGGATGTCTTTTTGTACTTTGCGAAAGTTTTGGTTGTGTGGACTTTTAATGGAGGGACATAAATAAAGAGCAGTTATTAAAAATGTTAATTTTCATTTCAAAGTTAAAAGTCTTTTAGGTTTGGAACAACATGAAGGTGTGAGTAAATGAAGACAAGTTTCATTTTTGGGTGTTGACCAACAATGTGTTATCTTTTGATCTGTATGAAAATACCTTAATTCAGTTCTATTTTGGGTGATTTTTTCCCCCTCCATTTCTGCCACCTGATGGAGTTTGGGTTCCTTGCCACTGTCGGCTCTGGCTTGTTTAGTCAGGGACACTTAATATTCAGCAATATTATTGATCTGACATGCATTGACACTATTGGATGAGAACTGAACTGAGCTGGATGACGACATCACTGTTTTTTTTCAGAGCTTCTTTATAGCTGAATTGAACTCATTTCATATTTGATGTACTTTACACAATTATTGAACCGAAATCGATCAACACTGAATCGTTCAACTGAATGACTGTTTACTGTTGTCTTTTTAGAGTTGCTTTACAGCAGAGTTGAATTCTGTTTGCATCACTGAAGCGTTATTTTCCAATCACTGTAAAGTTTCTTTGAAACAATCTGTATTGTGTAAAGCACTATATAAATAAAGGTGACTTGACTTAAATCCAAAACAAAATCTTCTTTAAACATTTAGTTTTTAAATCAAACTTGAATGGATACAAAAACCACACAAGATGTATATATTATGTTTATTGACACTCAGAATAATCATAACTTCAGCATTCTCACTGTGGTTTGTTCAACAAAAACTGCAGCAGCAGCCTCAGAACAGCATCATTCCAGCCCACTATGTCTCCGTCTGTGACTCTCTCATACAAGCGCATGCTTTCTGTGCCCCAGCATAAGTTCTTCCTGGCATTGTTGCCATCAGCCCTTGGACTCAGAGCCAAAGTATTGAGCTGATAGCAGAAAAATGTGAAGAACTGCCCATCTGTGATGACAGCCTGAGACACGAATGGCCTACTCACATCCTCTTCACTCCAAAAGCCTTGGCAGAACAAAACATATTTAGTTAAGCAATAAAGATTGTTTTTTTTGTAATAGAGATCATGATTCTGAATGGACAACTAAAAATAACGTAATTTTACTACAGGTTCTGAAACAAATATTAATTGCCACAGCCTATTTAAAGAATATTAATTTGAATTTTTTTAAATAAATTGGTTTGAATGAATGATTCAATGACTCGTTCATAAAGACCAAAGACTATAGATATAGAAAGACGCTTCACTCCTATTAGTTATGAATGGGAGAAACTGCAATGCGCAATATGGCAGAATACGTCACTCCTTCTAAGTAAAAGAGCCAATCGCTGATTGATAAAGTCATTGCATCACTCCAGCTGCTGTTAGAAGCACAGGTTTCCATAGAAACATAAGACTTGCGCTTAGGATTGCACATGCGCGTTGGCTCGTATAGCCTGAAAAATAAGCTTTTTTTAATGCTATTTGAGCATAAGAAACAACATATATGGGACAGTTCATGTCAGATTTCGTTGCTGATTTGAAATATGCTACTTAATTGTGAGTTTGCCAAGCAGTTTTTGAGATTTCAGGATTCCCCCATTCAAACAGATGGTTTTGGATGCCCAAAATAGCTGCCCAGAGTCATCACAAATATGGCCGCTGAGTGAACAGACTTTGCTTAAAAGGGACTTCACTTGTTTCATTACTGGATGAATCAGCGTTTTTGAACAAATCTCTGGAATGAATTATTCAATAACAAATACATTTATTTACCAGTCACTTGTCACCACCTACTGGTGTAACAATGTAATTAATACAATCTTTATTAGAAGGGTCAAGTTAATTTCAAAAGGCAAGTTACCAATGCAAATTTGATATTTTAATCAATCATGCAGCTCTACTACATTTTAACCTGAGCTCAGGACAATTGTCATTATCAAAAAAACAAAAACCAAAAAGATCCAAAGATTAAAGAAATACTAACCTTGATACATAGCCTGTGCCCCTGTCCATGCAAACAGGCTGGCAATACCATTCGCTCTTAGTGAAACCTCGACTTGATCAGAGAGGCCTCTCTTGCTCATTTTGTCCCTGCGAAACCTATCAGGGACCATGTGAAACTGTGTGTGACCATAGGAGCATGGATCTTCCAGTTTGGCACCTGTGGAGTAAAAAACATGCACGTACTTTCAGCATAAAGGATTTAAATTCAAAACTAATAGTCAATTTCTCATGTACCACTGGCCACAAGAGGCTGTGCACTACAGCAGTGGGTCTAAGCTGTTATGTACCTCAGGTCTAACAAACAAAAATAAAATATTTAGGCAGCAGCTATTTGCACGAAGTGCAAATAGTGATAGATGCTATTTACACTAGGTGAAAATAGTGATAGATTCAATTAACACCATGTAAAAGTAGCAGTTCTTTGCAATAAGAGTAAATAGTAATTAGATGCTATCTATACTTTATATTGGCAGATCTCATGCACCTCAGTATTTTTGTACATTAAGAGGATGCAATAATATCATACAGTGTAATTGAATATATTTATTAAAATTATTAAATGGATGCTGCCTTATTGGGAGAATAAATATCCTCCCTACACCTTCCCCTAACCCTACCCAATAAAAACTTTAATATTATTAATATTTAATAATATTAAATTAATATTATTGAACACTCGTTCACAGTTTATTTCCACTTTTAGAACATTATTTTCATTTTTATTTAAAATAATGTGAGCTTGGCAAAAGGCGGATTTGAACCCCCATCGATCGCGTTAAAAGTCAGATCTGCGGGCCTTACTCGCTACTGCTGCGCCACTGAAAACGTTAAATTCTGCATGTCTTTTAGTGTAAATAGCGTTTGCCAACATGGGATGCAACTTGCACAATGTAAACAGACACTCCGAAATATTTATTATATATAACTACATTTAAATAATTTTTTAAAGATTCATTGGGACCCCCTGGAAGTTTGCTGAGGACCCCTAGAGGCCCCAGTGATTTTACTACAGGTAATGATGGGAGAAACTAAGCTTTCTGAACCTTTGAATTAATTGAACCAATTGCTTCACAAAGGGCCTGTTTACACCTGGTCACTTTATGCATTTTCTCTGATCAGATAGCTATCCGATTGTGAAAAATCCAGGTCTAAATGCCCTCCGAAACGCTTTCGAGACGGATTTAAATCCGTTCGCACAAACCACTTCAGGAGGAGTCAAAACTGAACAAGTCTAAATGCATCTGGTTGTTGAAACCACATATGTAAATTTTACTACCAAAAATGCTAAAAAATAAACGTGAGTGTGTTATAGGCTAAATAACATATTATAGCTAGATGTGACAGAGCTACTGCAAGCATTGCCGCAGCTGAGTAGCTGAGTATCTCTTCAGCAAGCTGACACGCAAACTGCCGCAAATGAAAGTAAGTCGCAGATGCTCAAAACACAATCTTCATTAAAAGTAATGTGACTAAATAATCTTACCAGTGCTGTTGCTGCACTCTCTTCTATTGCAGCCTTTGATTTTGAAATTAGCTGATGATCAATAAAATGCAGCTCATATTAGTTGCTTTCGGTGACGTGAACTCCATTAAATCGGCACATAGCGCGGGAATTCAAGATTGGATTTATATCCGCTTTGCAGACACATTTATATGGCCAAGTGTAAATGGAATCGTTTTAATAATTCATACAGTATTTCTGAGTATTTCTGAAGTGACCAGTTGTAAACAGGCCCAAAATGATTCAGTTTCGAAGAACTTGAAATGCCACACGACGGCGACCCCTGCTGGTAAGAACAGTGTAAATGCAGCAAAAACTCACAACAGCCTAAACATCCATAAAACACCTTTTACAAATCAATTGCAAATGTTTTATTGAAGGTGTAATCTAATACCATTAAATATGAAGTGTCTTTTATAATGTGTTATTTTATTAAATTGTAGGGCTTGTTTTGTTTTAGAGCGAGCTTCATTAATCAGACCAATAAGAGACTATTAAACTCACTGTAAATCAATGTAAAGCTGATTTGACAATCTGCATTGTCAATAGATAAATTAAAATGGAAAAAAAAAAACGTTCTAAAAAAAAAAAAAAAAAAAAAAGACAAGTATTTTGCCAGATAAATGACACCAATGATTAAAAAATAATTACGAATAATACAATGATTTTTGAAGTATAAAAAGAGAACACTTGTAATTAGTTAATTAGACTAAATGCAAGTGCTTTACAGTTACCAAGCAACATGGGAACTTTCTCCATTAATATAAAATGTGCAAAATCCAATTAGAAATTTGAGTTACAATTATCTGTTGCATCATGGCATATCTGAAGACAAAAACCTGGTAACAGACCAGTGTTTGTAAATGTTAACAAACTATTAAAATTAATTTGTTAATCAAAATAAAGCTGAAAGAACATATAAACACATAAAAGTACTAAAATGAAAACTGAAAATATAAAAATAAATGCTATAATATTAATAAATACTATATTATTATATAAATCATGTACTAAAATAAGACTAGAAAAGACCAACCTATGAAGATGTTGTTGTCATACTGTCTCCTGAACAAGGGGAGCCGGTCAGGAGCCAAACTGATAACAGGAACTTCAGCAGAGATCTCTGCCTCAAGAGGAGCAAACTGTAGGAAATGACATCACTTTTAAGCACATATAATTCAAAATGTTGCAAGACAACAGCAATTACCACAGGCTGTTAAAGTTACAATTTAAACACTGCCTGTAGTTGTGAATAAATTTACATAAATTATATTCATCATAAACATAATGTGAATTATGGTATCCTACCTCAGGAAGTTGTTGTGGGATTCTGATCTGACTGTGAGGTTTGTCATCAATCTGGAATCTCATCGGCTCGATCCGCCCACTCCTATGTCCTGCTGGAATAGTCCTTTCTCCACGTAACCAGTAATAGTTCACTTGAGGGTCAAAATCTTCAAAAAATAAATATGAAAATACATAAATAAGATATTAAATTAAAGCAGGACGACCGGAACATATACATATACTAAAAAGTCGGTATGAAACGGAAGTTGCGATAGACTTTTCTTCCCTATTGTGACATATCCAAGTAAAATGTCTCTCAAACAAGAAAAAAAAAAAAAAAAAAAAAAAAAGAAGTAGGTTGGGACTTGATTTTGTTCATCTGGGATTGATTGGATTGTTGTGGTTTGCTATAGACCTTATTCAGAGCACCACCGTAACAGGTATGAAAGAAAGGCTGTGAGGGATAGATGTTAGCAGAACAATAAACACATTAAAGGTGCAGTAAGTATGAATTATGTCCGCTAGAGGTCGCTAGAGGCCTATTCAAAACAAAGGCGTAGCTTGATGACGGCAAGTTTGAGCGCGGAATCTTGGGACATTAGCCTGACGTGGTCATACTCAATTCTAGTCAGAATATGAGTCTGATACTGCTCCATTGGGCTTTGATTATGGGGGCGTATTTCAACCGATCCAGGAAAGACCTCAATTGGATAGACCTACAACCAATCAGAGCTACAGAGTAAGTGACGTATGTTGAGCGACGCATAGTTGTCAACAGAACTCTTCTTAGCGACCATCGGGGCCAGCTGATAAATCAATCTTTTGCCGAATCCCGTAGGAAGGACGGCAAAGACATCTTTCCCATCGACAAATGCCTTGATCGCGGTCCTCTGTTCCTCTTTTAAAATTAATGCGCTGTCGATATCTTCTATAACGGACGCGATGGCGGAATCTACACATCTCAGTTCTTCAACAACAGCCACCATTGTTGTAAACTAATTGACCTTTCGCAAAGACTCGCCCCCCTTAGTTACTGTTGCTTTGTCCGACAAGCCGTGGCGCTGTCACGCCACACAGAGTGGAAAATACATCGCGGAGCAAAGAGGAAACTAACAACACATCGACAGACGAGACAGAGCAGGTTACTTATGATATTAAACAAAGTCCCAGCTTTCAAACTGTGTAGTTATTAAAAAAAATTCAAACAATAAAAACCGTTTTGTGGCTCTTTAATGTGTTGTGACCATGATCGTGACAGATTGCTGTAGCGCCTCAGCTCAAGAGGCTCGTAAACCGATCATCTCTTCCTACTAGTCCATTTATAGCATCAAATAAACATGAATGAACATGAGAATGAATGTTGTTTCAAACGCGGAAAGACGTCAATATGCACAATTTTTCAAGTTTAACTCCACCGATGTTAATCTTCTAACTCCTGACTGCTTTGTCGGACAAAATGGCGGATGCGGCGTTCTGATTGGTTAGATCGCTTGTCAATCAAACTCCCCAAGCGCTCTTTGATGACGTGGGTGTTTACGTAACCGCAGATAGCCTGTCCATCATCGATTAAAGCCCGCCCTGGCAATTTGATTGGCTCAGCCTTCTGGGAGCCGAGCATAATTACTCCACAATGGATCGAGTCCAGACCGAACTTCCCGTCCAAAAAATGTTGTGGGCGGGGTTCGGGCTGGCACCCAGGCTATTGGGACATGTGTTTTGTTTGTTTGTTTGTTTTATTTGGATCCCCATTAGCTTCAGCATAAGCTAAAAGCTATTCTTCCTGGGGTCCTATAATCTACCATGTGACAATACAATTTATGATATACACCATACACACCATACGTACAAGACAAATAATATAAAAAATAATATAACTTAGAACCCTATAACAGCATCTCCTTAAATTAAATTTATATTAACTGTATATGTTTCTTTGAAGATAATATTTCTTAAGTGATTTTTTGAAACCATACAGAGTGTTTTGTTGTTTAATAGTATTTGGAAGAGAGTTCCATTCACACATTGCTCTATACCTTACTGAATGTTGAATTGATTTGGTTTTTACTATAGGTAAAATAAAACTACATCCTACTGCCTGCCTCGTTAGATAATGATGTATATCTGTACTAAAGGATAGTGTTACATATAGAATAAAAGGTGTTTTGTTTGTTATAACATTATATAAAAATACCATTAGTGAATACACCAATCTATTTTTTACTTTAAACCATGAGAGGCTTTCATGCATTTTGTCAACATTTGATCTAAACCCACATGAGAGAGCCAGACGTGCAGCTTTATTCTGAATAACTTGTAGTTTTTTTATATTAGTTGATGAAGTATTGGACCAAACCACAGAGCAGTAATCAAGGTGTGAAAAAAACAATGCATAAAGTACTTGTTTAACAATCTGTGGTGTAAAATATTTTGCACATCTTTTAATAACAGCCAAAGTATTGCCCATTTTAGTTAACAATTTCTGAACATGTTTGTCCCAACACAATCTACTATCAATCATCACTCCCAATAGTTTGGCCTCTTCTTTTTGCTCAATTGAATTTTGCTCTATGCTAAGTTCAAGCTTCGGTTTGGAAAGTAAAGAAAAAGGAGTTCCAACCACAAAACTGGTAGTTTTGAATCAATCTGTTATTCCTTATCCAGTTCACCACTAACTGTAGTTCTCTTTGTAGTTTTGTATTTAATTCACCAATATCAGTTCCTGCTAAATATACAGTGGAATCATCAGCAAACATTGAAGTGGTCTTCACCTCAACGGACGGTGCAAAAGAATAGGGATAGGACTCGGGAAGAAATCATGTTAATGGATGCGATCATTAACGTTAGTGTAGTATGAAGCAGAGCAGGACTGAGTGTTGTGGGAGCTGAACGAGGCTGCTGGAGTGATTGCGCAACACACGCCTCACGAGCAGCGGAACTTTTATTGTGCCACAGTCGCCGGTGCTGCTTCCGCTTTTCTGGTCATGAGTATGAGGTAACGCAGCTCTGTTTATCATATTAGATACATTTGAGAGTGTTGAAAATGATGTTATAACATTACTCTGTGCGTTCGCTCGGTGGCTGCTGTGAGACACTGTTACACACTGCAGTAGATCAAGATCGATTTTAGAATAACATATTAAATGCTGGATGGCTTGTGTTGATAAAATGACATGCAATTAATTTTAAAACATACTATATGATGGAGAAAATTCTGTATTACTGCTACTAAAAATAAAGCGGCATCTGATTATGCTATGTTAGCTACTTCACAAAATAGTGTTTTTGTCTGAGGCATGGTAAAGCATGGTACTCGCCAAAAAAAAAAACAAAAAAAAAAAAAATTTTTAAACAACGATTTAAACAATATGACTAAACGTGTTGAGCTATATAACAACAATTAGTTTTCTGTCTATAAATATAACCAAACAGTTGTTCCCTTGTTTATTAAAATGTGTAATATATTAAAGCGTCTTTGGTGTTTCCATGGTTTCTACAAAATAAAACCGGAAACCGAGGGTTAACGCGGGTATGACGCAATTGACAGGCGACTCCTCACACGTCCCGGAGCCTTGGTTAAAATTGCAATTTTCTCACAATTTACAAATAGTTCGAAACATTTGGGATATTGTAAGTACTCAAGTTAACAAAATGTTTAACACTGGCCTAGTGTTTTTTGGATATTTTACTGCAAAATATTACATATTGCACCTTTAAATAACAGTACAACCCACTGAAGAGATATCTCTATCCCGCACATCCTCTCTTTCATTCAAAGATGGTGCTGCTGTGAATAAGGTCTATTGCCATGATCTCATGTGATTGACAGGTTGTCCCACCCTCATGCTAGTAAACACGTCATCAGAGAAGAGACGTCGTTGCAAGAGGGAGGGGAAGATATTTTGATTTAAAATTACGAGGGTACATTTCTTAAAAAACATTAGGTGCAAGGATAAACCATTCATTATAAACACACACACACACACACACATATTTTTTATATTATATATAAGTCAATATTGATTTCATTGTGACTTTAAGCAATATAAAGAGAAATATCTCTCACATTACTGAATGAGAACCCTGTGTGCTGCAGTAAAGAGTAAACATGGAGATCAAACTCACCTAAACTAGACAGACACAGCACGGGGTTTTCTTTGGCCAGAAGGTTTTTTAGACCACACACCATGTTCCTTAAAAACGGAGTGACGAATTGCTCTTGCTCTTTGTGGATGAAAGTTCTCCCTTTCTTCAAGTACCAATGTTCTTGTAAGATGAAGCTGCAGACTACAGATCGCGCCTCAGACAACACAGACTCATCAATAACCGGCGCGGACTCCGCATGTGTGTGTTTTTCTGGCAGACCGCTGAGATAGGCCGTTTTGGTGTAGTGCTGATACCATTTATCCGCGTTGAGAGCAAATGTCTGCGGATAAATCACGTACTTCTTGCGCTGAACGCGAGTGAGCGCTCGGATCTTCTCCTGGGCGGTGCGCGAGCGCAGCTGCTCGAAGAACTCCGTCACCACGCGCCTCTTCGCTGACTTACTCTTCGCGGTCCGAGAGGGCAGAATAGGTGGATATAAACTCTTTGCTGTGGAAGCTTCAACCTGGACATTTCTGTTACAGACGAGGCGTGCTGATGCAGTGGAGAGAAAAGGATGCAAGGGCAACCTGCTGCAAGACGCCATGTTTCTCCCACATGATCTGTAGAGTTATTCTTCTTCTGTCATTTAGTGTCACTGCTTGTTTTTCTACTGCCATCTGCTGGAGTGGATGATGCGAGAATAAGACTAAGCGTTGGATGATGTGTAAATCTCTTTATTTTTTATAATAATTTGCTGGATAAAAAAATTTATCCAGCAAATCAATATTTAAAAAAGGTATACATATACTGTATTTTTGTAATGTTTTTTTTTTTGGATCACCTTGAATTTATTTTGGCATTGTACTTATTCATTTATACTTTGGTATACAGGAATTTATAAATGGAAAATATTTATTTTCAATAAATTGTTATATTTTTAACAAAATTTCACTTTCATAAATGCACGTTTACTAATAAAAATATATCGTTGTAGTAATATATAACTAATAAACTATAAAATATATATTTATTTGTTTTTCTCTTTTCTTGCCTTTATTTTGTAGGCATTTAGTATTTGCATTTGAACGAAAGTGCATAATGTTATGTTTATTCAATAAAATGTGTAGATCTCACGAAAATATGTAATGTTTGGTCAAATTTCCCCTAAAAAAAGTATGAAACTAAAATCTGCGCAATGAAACCAATTTTTCTAATGTAGCTTCGTGACTTTTATTTTGAAATCCGCAGAACTTGAGCACCGGATGTAAACAAATCCTCAGCAGCAGCACATGAGAGGTGATTTTCCAAGGAACATGGACGCTGTTTGTCCTTAAACAGTGCAATGACAGCCCGCAGTATTTTACTAACCCGGCAAGTTTTGCCTCTTGGACATCATTTACGGCGTGCCTTACCTGTGAAGGTGTTTAATTTTATCTTATGTACACTCTGTCAGTGTTTAAGTGCCTTCTGTTTATGCTCTGAATTTGAAGTGCGCAAAGGCTTATTCTTACTGTAAGCATGATTTAGGAGAGATGATGATGTTGCTGAGGGTTTGTTTGTTTGCTTGTTTGTGTCAGAGCTTCTGCTCTTCCACGCGCGATGAAGTTCGCTTGGCAAAGGAGGCCAGCAAGAAATACGGAAAACCTGAACCCACTATATTTTCTAAAATAATTGACAAAACTATCCCTGCAGATATAATTTATGAAGATGACAAAGTAAGTTACAGACCACAAATCTTTATGGACTTTGATTAATATATTGTTAGGTAACATTTTGTGAAATATTTGATGGCAATTGTAGAATCATTGCAGTCAGATTTTTTGTTGTTGTTGTTGTTGTACTTTTTATTTCGTAAACAGTTTGTAAATTAATAGTTTGCATATCAATTTGCATGTTATATGTATTTTGTTGCAGTGTCTAGCATTCAGAGATGTAAATCCCCAGGCTCCTGTTCATTTCCTGGTTATTCCAAGGATTCCAATTTCCAGGATCAGTGAAGCACATGATGATGATGCACAGGTTTGTTTGTCCATATATATTTTATACATTTCTTGGCTTAGTAATTACAGAGTATGAAACATCTAAAATGTTGACGTTTTTCCATCCAGCTCCTGGGTCATCTCTTGATAGTGGCCAAAAACGTAGCGAAGAAAGAAAGATTGGATGAAGGGTACAGAGTTGGTGAGTGAAATAGCCTTTGTTTGAAATGGCTTCATTTGGCATCTATATTATCTTTATATCTGCAGTAGATTTAGTGTACTGCACTATTGCCCAGATTCACAGACATGGCTTAAACCTAGTCCCAGACTAAAATGCATGTTTGAGCTGTTTTAACTGAAAGCAACTTAAAAAAAACAAAAAAAACTTCAAATATGTCAGTGCTAATGTTTTGTCTCAAGATGCACACCGGTAATGTTTTTTTTTTTTTTTTCCTAAAGCTTGTTTTTAGAGCTACTTAAATGTCCTAATTTAACTAAGGCTTACTCCTGGCTTAATCTAAGCCCTGACTGTGAAACCAGGCCTATAATACCATATCATTACCTTTTAATGTATGTAATAATTACCTAATTATCTGTCATTATTATTTACAGTCATTAATGATGGAAAAAACGGGGCGCAGTCCGTGTATCACCTTCACATTCATGTTCTTGGAGGACGGCAAATGAAATGGCCTCCAGGATAGATGGACCTTCTGTCAAAATTAATGTTCTGCATTTTTGGAGGAGATGAGCATAACCAGTATATTTAAAAAAAATGAAATTTGTTGGATGTTATCAAAAAATGTTTGTCACATAATGAGAGAGTGGAAAAAATGCAATACTGTTTTCTACATTAAAACATTTTTACTGGATTTCAGTCTGCAGTTGATGTCAAGAAGCTGTTAGCTTAGCTGGGTTGGGTTGCTTTACTATTGTTTACTGTCATCTGTGGGTAATAAAAATGTTCTGGTGAGTTTTGCAAGTGTCCCAGGTTTTGAGCAATGGATAATAAACGTTCAGCATATGCAACAAAGTACTGAAAAGAAGGACAGAAAGTATATAAATGCAAAATGGGTTTTATTCACGAAATAAGGCAGAACAAATTTCTTGCAAAAAAGTGTTGCATTAAATGCAATGGGACTATTTACATATATAAATGAATTAAAAATTATTTACAGTACACAGCAATTCCTTCTGCCCATGTTTTATGAATAAGGGCCAAGGTGTAGGATCTGAAATCTTGCATTAGAACCAGTTTGGCCTCAGCTAAGGTCATCCTGTAGAGCTGTTTCACTGGTGACAGGTGGTGTGATCAAGTGACCTTGGTGGTCAGTCTGCATGTTTCTCGCACGAGTGTTTATATTAACTGAACTTTCATCTTATTTGCTGAAACATCAGATGTGTCGGTACAGTTCAGTCATCAACTCATGTCTGTGCTGACTGGAAGAAAAAAGTTTGTCATTATCCTAAACATAAATGGCTTTCATTATTTTACAATTCTTGAACATAAAAAAAAAAAAAAAAAAAAACATGTTAGTTGCATTTAAATTTAACAAAATATGCCATATTTAAATGTCCACAATTGTCTAATCAATAATGAATAGCCAGAAGGTTTTTTAGACCACACACCATGTTCCTTAAAAACAAAGTGACGCATTGCTTTTGCTCTTTGCGCTTTATCTTATCTGCTCGGATAATCATAATCTCTCTGCTCTTGCATACTATCTGTTTATTATAAGTGTATCTGCTTTGTGGCCTTGCAGCTTGTAACACAATCTTAATGAATAACATGCTGATCAGTAAACAACACTGAATTTACCAAAAAATGGAAATACCAAAAGCAAGGCTGCAAACATCAGTGAATAAATGAATATTAACACAGACATTTGCTTGTTTTTGAAATGTACTGAAAGATCTATGCAAAATTGCAAATGCTGTGAAAAGCAACTTAAATGGATTTTAGAATGCAATTTTTATTGAAATATCTCTAAATATTTACATGATGCCACAAACATGGTCAAATTTCTTTAATTTACTGTTTGTGTCTGTGACAGATATTTATAATTGTAGTTCATAAAGTTGTAGGCCTATGCGTGTTGTTTTTCTTTTATATATACACTATATTGCCAAAAGTTTTGGGACGCCTGCCTTTACGTGCACATGAACTTTAATGACATGCCATTCTTAATCCGTAGGGTTTAATATGGAGTTGGCCCACCCTTTGCAGCTATAACAGCCTCAACTCTTCTGGGAAGGCTTTCCACAAGGTTTAGGAGTGTGTTTATGGGAATTTTTGACTATTCTTCTAGAAGTGCATTTGTGAGGTCAGACAGTGATTTTGGCGAGAAGGCCTGGCTCACAGTCTCTGCTCTTATTCATCCCAAAAGTGTTCTATCGGGTTGAGGTCAGGACTCTGTGCAGGCCAGTCAAGTTCTTCCACACCAAACTTACTCATCCATGTCTTTATGGACCTTGCTTTGTGCACTGGTGCGCAGTCATGTTGGAACAGGAAGGGGCCATCCCCAAACTGTTCCTACAAAGTTGGGAGCATGAAATTGTCCAAAACATCTTGGTATGCTGAAGCATTAACAGTTCCTTTCACTGGAACTAAGGGGCCAAGTCCAACCCCTGAAAAACAACCCCACACCATAATTCCCCCTCCACCAAACTTTACACTTGGCACAATGTAGTCAGGCAAGTACCGTTCTCCCGGCAACTGCCAAACCCAGACTTGTCCATCGGATTGCCAAACAGAGAAGCGTGATTCGTCACTCCAGAGAACACGTCTCCAATGCTCTAGAGTCCAGTGGCGGCGTGCTTTACACCATTGCATCCGACGCTTTGCATTGCACTTGGTGATGTAAGGCTTGGATGCATCTGCTCGGCCATGGAAACCCATTCGATGAAGCTCTCTACGCACTGTTCTTGAGCAAATCTTAAAGCCACACGAGGTTTGGAGGTCTGTAGCTATTGAAAGTTGGTGACTTCTGCACACTGTGCACACGCGCTGACCCCGCTCTGTGATTTTACGTGGCCAACCACTTCGTGGCTGAGTTGATGTTCCCAATTGCTTACACTTTGTTATACCATTAACAGTTGACCGTGGAATATTTAGTAGTGAGGAAATTTCATGAATGGACTTATTTCACAGGTGGCAACCTATCATGGTACCATGCTTGAATTCACTGAGCTCCTGAGAGCGACCCATTCTTTCACAAATTTTTGTAGAAGCAGTCTGCATGCCTAGGTGCTTGATTTTATACACCTGTGACCATGGAAGTGGTTGGAACGCCTGAATTCAATGATTTGGCAATATAGTGTGTGTGTGTGTGTGTGTGTATATATATATATATATATATATATATATATATATATATATATATATATATATATATATATATATATATATATATATATAAAGAATTGGTTCGACAAACATCCAATTATAGTTTGCTCTTTTTCCATTTAAAAACGTTTATATATTGTGCTGTGACGATTACATCGTTTATTTAATAATGTAAATGTGAGCGCAGACACCAGCAGTATGAACTCGTCACAGCACAACACAGACTAATCTGACTCGTCATGATTGTGACGATGACTACGGTCCATAGGTTTGAATGGAACAGCAGGTGCCTCAGTAACTTCTTACTGCACCTGAGAAACATACGTAGTTACGTGCATAAGGTGAATCTGTGTTTCATCCTGTCCTGCTACATACTGTAACTTCACAATTCCACGTCCTCAACATAAGGACTGACACAGGAAAAAAACCCATACATACATGTAAGTAGTCTTCACTTTTTTTGTTAACATTAGTAAACGACGTATTTGTTATAAGAATCATTTTTTGCATACTTATCAAACGAATGACATTTCCATTCATTCTGCTCGTGTTCTTAAACTGACAGCGAATCTGTCGCGGTACAATTTAAACAGTTTTGTAGTAAAAAAAAATAAAATAAAAAAAATCAGGTTATTGTTAGTTAAAACTAATGTTATTTTGAGTTAAATGTATTCGTTACATAAGTGATTTGCTGAAAAGCCAATCTTAGCTGTATAATGGCTGTTTTCACTGTGATAGTGACAGCATGACTATATATGGTAATCTATAGGCTATTTTTTTCCCTGGGCAATAACAGCGTAAATGTCTATACAGAACTGACTTCAAATTAAACCCAGCGTAAAAACTGTGATCGCTAGCCTCGGTCTCCCTCCGTTATACAGTAAAAATAAATAAATAAATAAAAGCTGCACTCTTCACCTGCATATATGCACTAACTACTGCAGTATGACCATGTTATTAATGCTATATTTTCTGCACGATAGTGTATTATTTCCATTTCCTGTAATAAATTATTTTTATGCATAAAGCTTTTATTCAGTAGAACAATGGTATTTTGTAAAAAGCTGCCCATGTGAATGAGTGAATATTGAACATGACACCTTCACTCTCAATACTTTTAAGTACAGATTAGGATGGGATTCCTTAAGGCAATTAAATTACTTGCGCCTATTTCCTTCTCCTTGTCAGTAATGATAATGAACTGTGTCAATCTCAGACTTTTTTCTCATCTGTGTACAAGTTCAGAATGACAAAGATCAAGATGTGGCCACACTCGTGTTGTAATTATCATGAACTTTGTCATTTTGCAATCTTGAGTACAGTCTGGTTCTGAACTTCTACTCAAGGCATCATTACAAGGATTTGCATTTTCTTTATGAACTGAATTAACTGTTGTGGTTTATAGAACTGTAACAAAGAAAAAAAGAAGCTTGGCATCTTTTGAGTAGGCCTACTTTTTATATGAGTGAATTTGCTTATTCTAATGGCCCAATATACCACAATATAAAATGTGACTTTTCAAAATACAACGTTCAATCTACTCAGCTAGTTCACTTTCAAATGAAAATTAGCCCAAGCTTTGCTCACCCTCAAGCAATCCTAGGTGTATGTATATATCACGGTTATGATGGATGGATGTGGATGGAAGCACTTTCTTCTGCTCATACTCGTGACCCCTGTTCACTGCCATTATAAAGCTGGGATGCCTTAGGATATTTATTAAAATATCTCCGATTGTGTTCATCAGAAAGAAGAAAGTCATACACCTAGGATGCCTTGAGGGTGAGTAAACCTTGGGCTAATTTTCATTTGAAAGTGAACTAATCCTTTAAATTGTCACATGTATGCATTACATTAGACAAACTGTAGATGGCACACTTGTGTAAACATCACAAATGCACTTTTTTATGACTAAATCTTGGGAAACACAAAAAAAGAGATACATTTCTCATATGTAATTCTAGATTTAAAGATATGCACATTTGCGCATTAGCTATAGCTAATGTAGTCTAGTATATAGTCTATATATAGTCTAGTACTGTCTTATACAGTTTCCTAATGTCGATGAAAGGTTAGTGTTTCACAGTAACCCTCTCCTCTGCTGCTTTCATCATCTGGCACTGTATCCACTGGCACATTTTGCTAGTATTTTGCAAGAGTTGGGGTACATATAAAGATTAATGACATTTTGAAATCACTAGTGTTAGCGTCTCGGCCAGTTTTGACTGAAAGGAAGACATTAGACATATGATATTTAAATTTATATTACAGTTTCTTTTAATATTGTATTTGGTTGTTACTTTGTGAGCCCAAGTTTTCAGTGTTTTGTAAATAATAATAATAATAATAATATATATATACTTTTGTCATCTTAAGACTCCATACAATGTCTGCCGATGAGTGTATAACACCGAGTGATTCCACGGAAATTCCTGTCTCTGGATATGGGTATGTAGATTTGATCAATGAAATATGGAAGTTCTGTCCTCCTCCAACATTTTAGTACTTGATCATTTGCAGTGTTTGTTTGTTTTTTGCTGATCTATATATGATGTTATCTTGACATAAGTCTCATTTGTCTTTCTTGTTAGATCTGTTAAAACTGAAGAATATCAGACTGTAGCACTCAATGACTCCAAAAACCATCCGAATGGAAATTGTTCGTTCTCTGTAAAGAGTAACACAGGTATTGTCCTCACAAAGTGTTAAAAATCCAACTATTTTGCATAAATTCTGAGGAGTATTCAGTACCCATTAGTCATGTTCTACTTGCTGACAAATGCGTATACAAGGGATTATTCACACATACATTCTTGTGAAAATGACAAATTATTTGGTATCTGAATGTGACTTTTTCCCATAAAATTATAACCAGTTCTAGGTCAGTGTGTTGTAGAAATTACACACATTTGGGGACAAATTTGTATACCCAGAAGTGAGTTAAACCTGACAAAAACTCCCTAAACCTCCTTTATGGGATGTCCTCATTTGTAAAAACAACATAAAAATACCACAAATACAGTTTTTTTTTTTTTTTTTTTTTTGTAAAAATGCAGAAAGCTTTCTGTTAGGGTTAGTTTATAGTATTTATAGCTGCATTTTAAACAATAGAAGTCTTTGCATTGTCCCCATAGCTAATGTGTAGATTTGTAGCCCACAACATATAAATGTACAAGTTAATAATAGAAACAGATATTGTTATGTTCTTTTTTTTTTTTTTTGAACCAGTTACTCACGTGAAACCTGATTGGCGACTCACACTATATCCTGTCAGTAACCTGACCTATTTCAGCACTCTTGTTGAGCTGTCAGTTCCTCATTGTTTTTCTGAGTGTGTGATGAGGGCAGGTGCCTGGATGGACTGATCTGTTGTAGCTTAGACAGCATGCAGAAGCTTCATCTATAAATTTGCAAATCCTTTCAGAAGCACTTTTAATATATAGTCATGTCTCCTGTGTGTCCCTGCTGTCCTGATCATAAAGACGATGAACCGGCTATACCATTGAAGGCTGGAGATGTGCGTCTCGCTCCAGCCGAAAAGCTGTGGAGCACAGCCAGAGACAAGGCTGTCAAACTGAGGATGGAAGAATCGGAACTCGGATCAGAACCTCCCATGACGGTCCATCAGATGTTCATGGCTACAGTGCAGAAGTACGGAGACTATCCTGCCCTCCGTGGGAAGAAAGATGGAACATGGGTCACCCTGACCTATAAGGAGTACTATCAACATTCAAGAGCGGCAGCCAAAAGCTTTCTGAAGGTATGAGCTTTTCATATTTTTTCATCTCAAATGCTTTTCAGAAACATTTTTACACTGTATATGAAAAAAACTATGAATAGCTATTTAGTTCATGCATGGGATGTTCTGTGGTGTAAAACTATTTGCTATGTTTGTCGGATGTTTAAACACAAACATATTATAAATGTTTTCTTTCTAAATGTTTCATTTTGTTCTTGAAAGTGCCTTTGATTATTTCTTTTCATTTGTGAAATGATCAAACTATTGGCTTAAGGCATTAAGGATTCAAAGCTTTTACAGCTCTAGTTTCATTGTTGTGTTGAAGCTCTAAACAACACTAGGAGGTGATGAATTGCTTTTGCATATTGATTCACAGTGCTCTTTGTGTACTCTAGCTTGGCCTGGAGCGATTCCATGGTGTCGGAATTCTGGGCTTCAATTCTCCTGAATGGTTTATTGCAGATGTCGGATGTATCCTAGCAGGGTATTGACTGCAAATTCATTCCATCTGTTAAAAGTTAATCTTCTTAAAGTTAGAGAATGAGGAAAAGACTTCAGATTAAGTGATTATAAATGTAGGATCAGATAAAGTAGCTGTAGGAACATTCAGTATCTCTTGTTTTGACACAGGGGACTGGCCACTGGAATTTACACCACCAACTCCCCAGAGGCCTGCCACTATGTTGCTGATAATTGTGAAGCTAATGTTCTAGTGGTTGAAAACAACAAACAACTGATCAAAATCCTCCAGGTAGTTTAAAAATGAACGGTATTTTATCATTTAGTAGATGCTTTTATCAAATTACGAATGTATGGAGCCCAGGAAGTCACCTGTAGGAGGAAAAAAGACAAGACCTGCAAATCCGTGGCCACATTTTTGCAATTCGTCTCATCAATTTATAAACTGCAATCACAGATTCTTAAATTATTCTCTCGGTTTAATAAATCTTGTCCATGGATTAATAAACAGTACCCACAATTTTCCAATCACCCTAACCCAGATTTGTAAACCGTACCTTCGGTTTTTCAATCCGTACACAAAAATTCACAATCCGTACCCACACTTTGGCAATCCGTTCCCACAGTTTTAGGGTCTTGTTTTTTCTTCTACAGGTGATTTCCCGGGACTCCCTACTAGGGCTACAATCAATGTGATTCATCCTAGAAATACATGAACATGAGAAGTGATGCATTACAAAGTTCCAGAATTGCTAAAAAAATGTATGAGCAAGTACAGAGATGGTATTTTTTTAAACAAGAGTAAGTGCATTAATCTATTAGTTTTGCTTTTATGAAAGAATTCAGATAGAATTGGAAAGCTATAAAAAAACATACTTAAAAATTTAAGTTAATAATTTCAATAAAACATATAAAGATTAATTATTAGACACATCTAGAGTGTGTAACAATAAGTTAAAAGCAGACTAATCATTTATTACACTAACTTTAAAAACAACCCCACTAAATCTAAATACTTCCTTCAGATATGAACTTTTGAAAAGATCCATATTATGAACATTCTTGTTCATAATAGCAATCTTATCAAAAGAATGTAACTTATCACATTTTCTAATAAAGTCTGAAAGTTCTTACAAAAAGGTTCTGTATGTCAACAATTAATTCAATAGCTAAGTAAGTGATAATCTATTGCTAGCTGTGCATTAACTATTTTAATCCATGACGTGCATTATGAATCACTCTATCATTACGAATGCTTTGCTTCGGGCAGTTCTTTGCCTCAATATTGTGCATTAAAATTGTTTAATGCACAGCTATCCATGGATTATCCCTTACTTATTGCACACCTTCCAGCCAATTAGAATGGAGTATTCAGACAAATCATGGTATAATTATGGTATAACATTAAATAATAATGAACAATACATATACACAGATATACTATTGCCATGGTATATATATATATATATATATATATATATATATATATATATACATACAAGTATACTGTATATATAGTCATGGCATGCCAAGGAGAGAGAGAGTTCAGGATCTAGTTGCAGCAAACTTTAATTATAAACAAAAGAATCACTGGAGAAAACCAACACAAACCAAAACAGCTATCACAAAACAAATACACAAGGACTGACAAAACTGTACTTAAAAAGACAGGCTTAAGTACTCTGGGAAAGTGGGGAACTAAACAAGGAACAGGTGAGCATAATCAATTAAGAAATCAGAAACCATGCGCTGTGTTCGAAATCGCCCCCTATACCCTCATTTACTATTCCCTGCATTACTCCACTAATATAGTCCTTGAAGGAGTGAATGAAAACAAGTGAGTGAATTCAGACATCGAGTGCGCCAGAAGGGCTGCCACTTTTGCATGGTTTGTGCTTGCTGTTTAATAATCATTTGAATCTTGGCAAACTGGCACCCCCAGTAGTAATGAAAAAAATTATCTTGAGCTCTGTCATGAAAACTAGCATGTATAAACCTTAAGGAAACACACATTGTTACACCATTGGGAAGTGAATGGATGGAAGATTCAGCTGTGGGCTCCATCTTCTGATCAGACACAGGAATTCATTCAGTGTGCAGCGCAACTCTCACAGTGCATTATGGGTATTCTTTAGCCGTTGAGTGTACATCGGTTGTACACTCGTGCACTCGGTAATGTCCACTATGGTTTTGGACACCACTACAAATTGTTGTCCTCTCATATAGTGCTCTATATAAGGGTATAGGGGTGATTTCGGACACAGCCATGGAAACAAACTAGCAGAGGAAACAAAGAGAACAAATGACACAGTAACTAAACCTATGAATAGAAACCAAAATTACATGCAATATAATGAATCTTTTCATAAAACACTAATCATTATTCTTTCACTGTCATCATAGGTCAGGGATCAGCTGCCACATTTGAAGGCTATTGTTCAGTACAAGGGTGAACTGGAGCAGAAGTTACCAAACGTATACACAGTAAGTTTTTGCCAAATATACAATAAAAATGCCTCTGAGTTTCAAATGGTTTTTCTGTACAAAACATACAAATGCAAGCTGCAGGTCCGCTGATAATTACAGATAATTTTTTACTTTATTTTTTATTTTTTTTTTTTACAAAATGTCAGTTGGGGAAAGTGAATGTAAACAAGCAACACATTCCATTATGTTTTCTAAACAAATAATTAAACAGTGCTTCTGATATATTTGAATATATACATGAATTTGATGTTCTCTCAGTGGGCTGAATTTATGAAGCTGGGAGAGAATGTCCCTGATGCTGAGCTGGATGTGGTGATAGACAGTCAAAAGGCCAATGAGTGCTGCACATTGATATACACCTCAGGCACCACAGGGAATCCCAAAGGGGTCATGCTCAGCCATGATAATGTGAGTACCACATATAGTGTCACATAAAGTGACTAGTTCAGCACTTACTTCAATGACAAATATAATTAATCACAGATAAATGCAGTGTAATTCTTCTCATTTTGATGGGGTAAGTAGTGTTGTTCCTTAAATTCATCCCTCCTCTGTCCAGATCACATGGACAGCCAATGCAGCAGGTCACATGGTCAGGCTGAAGATGGGTGAGGAGGAAGTGGTGAGCTACTTGCCTCTGAGTCACGTGGCGGCCCAGGTCCAAGACATGTGGATCTCCATGAGGTTTGCCGCCGTAACCAATTTCGCCGAGCCAGATGCCCTGAAGGTTAAAATGCAAAGTCTTAAGATGCTTAAATTATTTATATACGGAAAATAGTTTTTTGTCTAGATTTATATTCATTCATTCAGCAGACACTTCTGTAGAATTGAGGAAATACAACTGATTAACTGGCTTGGTTAAACTCACTGCAGGGCTCCCTGGCCAACACTCTTAGAGAGGTGCGTCCCACAGGCTTCTTGGGAGTTCCCAGAGTGTGGGAAAAAATGCAAGAAGCAATGAAAGCCGTTGGTGCGAAGTCATCCGTCATGAAAAAGAAGATTGGTGACTGGGCAAAGGGGATTGGACTTCAAGCAAGCTATAATGCCATGAATGGGTGAGTTTTAAAAGAACCATGGATGAATTTATATGCTGAATTATTTGAAAGAATGCCAAAGCTCATGCTATTTCTCTGCAGTGATTCTTCAGTGCCTTGGGGCTTCACATTGGGCAATAATCTGGTTTTCAAGAACGTGCGAAAAGCTCTGGGTCTTGACCGCTGTAGAGCCTGTTACACTGGTGCCGCTCCCATCACCAAAGACACACTGGAGTACTTCATGAGCCTTTACATCCCTGTCTTTGAGCTGTACGGCATGAGTGAGAGCACCGGACCTCACTCCATCTCCTGTGCTGAGGATTATCGCATTATGAGGTCAGAGGCATGATGTGCTATGTATATATATTAACATATCTGCTGTATTTGAAATTACAAAGATGTCGTTATACTCATTTTAATGTTGCTCCAAACTTGTGTTGGTATTTTTTTTGTGGAATGCAAAACAAACAAACAATTTTTTGTGGTCATATGGAACAAACTGCATGTGGGTTTGGAATGACATGGTGTTAAATGATAACAGAATTTGATAACAGTTTATTTTAAGGTGTTACACATATTACATGTAGTAATAACATGGTAATTTAAGGGGTGACATGAATACCAATGAGTAACAAATGAGGTTCATTCTCATGTTACGCAGCACGTTTGAGCTCCCAGAAGAGGTTTGTTCTTGTGTGTTATTCACGTTCAGTTGAGCTTCTGCTTATGTTCACTGATTAAAGTTCACATGTGATTAAAGGGTTAGTTCACCCAAAAATGAAAATTCTGTCATTTATTACTTACCCTCATGCCGTTCCACACCCGTAAGTCCTTCGTTCATCTTCAGAACACAAATTAAGATATTTTAGTTGAAATCCGATAGCTCCGTGAGGCCTCCATAGGGAACAATGACACTTCCTCTCTCAAGATCCATAAAGGTACTAAAACATATTTAAATCAGTTCATGTGAGTACAGTGGTTCAATATTAATATTGTAAAGCGACGAGAATATTTTTGGTGCGCCAAAAAAAAACAAAATAACGACTTATTTAGTGATGGCTGATTTCAAAACACTGCTTCAGGAAGCTTCGGATCATAAATGAATCAGTGTATCGAATCACGATTCAGATCGCGTGTCAAACTGCCAACGGCTGAAATCACGTGACTTTGGCGCTCCGAACAGCAGATTCGATACACTGATTCATTTATGATCCGATGCTTCATGAAGCAGTGTTTTGAAATCAGCCATCACTAAATAATTTGTTATTTAGTTTTTTTTTGGCGCACCAAAAATATTCTCGTCGCTTTATAATATTAATATTGAACCACTGTACTCGCATGAAACGATTTAAATATGTTTTTAGTACATTAATGGATCTTGAGAGAGGAAGTGTCATTGCTCCCTATGGAGGCCTCACGGAGCCATCAGATTTCAACTAAAATATCTTAATTTGTGTTCAAAAGATGAATGAAGGTCTTACGGGTGTGGAACGGCATGAAGTTAAGTAATAAATTACAGAATTTTCATTTTTGGGTGAACTAACCCTTTAAAAGATCAAATTAAAAGGAAATCTAGATTAAATCTGTTCATCATAAAAAGCGATCGAGTCTCTTCAGAAAATTTGGACTAAACCGCTCGATTCATATGGATTAGTTTTCAGATCTCTTTATGAAATTTTTGAAGTGTCAAATTGGTTGGTAGTTGCAAAGGCAACCAATGGAGAAACTCCCAGATTTCATCAAAAAGATCTTCATTTGTGTTCCAAAGATGAACTTAATTTTATGGAGTAATTAATGACAGAATTTTCATTTTGGGGTGAACTAACCCATTAAGCCACATTCAGTTTTATCACAAAAAAATTTTTTTTTAATGAAGTATAACAAACATTTTGAACAAACCATTTTACAAAAAGTTATGCAATACAAGTTATAAAACAAAACAAAAAATTATTCTTTTAAAATTTAGATAAAATATATATAAAAAAAAAACTTTCTGGTTCAGGCTTTATGGAACATGTCCATGATTAATGTGATAAACTCAAATGTGTGTGAACTTGACTTCAAACATCGACTAAGAATAGCTACTGGTTAAAAGTGGATAATGACATTCGGGGCGGCACGGTGACTCAGTAGGTAGCACTGTCACCTCAGAGCAAACAATCCAACCCCGGCTGAGCCAGGAGTCCTTTCCGTGTGGAGTCTGCATGTTCTCCTCATGTGTCCCCCACACAGTCCAAAAACAGGCAGGTTACGTG
Source organism: Megalobrama amblycephala (assembly GCF_018812025.1). NCBI lineage: Eukaryota > Metazoa > Chordata > Actinopteri > Cypriniformes > Xenocyprididae > Megalobrama > Megalobrama amblycephala. Next base: position 41,310,094 of record NC_063047.1, read on the forward strand.
GATTGGATATGTCAGGAAGGGCATACGGCTTAAAACCTGTGCCAAATCCAATGTGTGTGCGCATAATTCCAATGAAGCAGACCCTGCAAATGAGTGGGACTAGCACTAGGAAAAGGTAATCATATGTGACATTCATGTCCCCCCCCCCCTCCAGCTGTGGTAAGGTGTTGAAAGGCTGCAAAACCAAGTTAGACAAACCAGATAGTGATGGGAATGGTGAGATCTGTTTCTGGGGGAGGCATGTGTTCATGGGATACCTGAACATGCCAGACAAGACTGAGGAGGCACTGGATGCAGAAGGGTGGCTCCACTCAGGAGACCTGGGCAAACATGACAGCGATGACTTCCTGTACATCACTGGCAGAATAAAAGGTAGAAATTCACTTTTTCAGTGACTTTGGTTCCATAAGTATTTTTCCAATGGAAATTTTGTGAAAGAGTTACATGAACCAGTGAATCACAACAATAAAAACTTTGATTTGAAGCAAAAAAGTGTTTGAAAATCTGACAAAAAGACAAAGGTAAAAAACTGTGTATGTAACGACTTTAATAAGAGAAAGAACTGCAATCATTTTCCACTTGGCATTCTGCTGTTAAACACAAATATTTAAAAGAAAAGATGCAAATTGTTGACTTCAGCAATAACATATACCATCGAGTAACAAACGTGTTGCTCATAAAAGGTCTGTCTTTAAATGTTTATGAATTATCATTAAAAATGATTTCCCCTATGGTGAAAATGAATGGGATTATTGCTCTCTATACCTTTGGAAAACACTCATGTTACTGTGAGCAGAAAACTATCATATCAGTTAGATAAATGCACATTTCATCCATGATAACCTATAAACATTTATTTGTATCTAATTACCTTGCTCTTGCAGAATTAATCATTACTGCTGGTGGAGAAAACATACCCCCTGTCCCTATTGAGGACTCCCTAAAGGAAGAGGTGTCAATCATCAGCAATGTCATGTTGATTGGAGACAAAAAGAAGTTCCTCTCTATGCTACTTACACTCAAGGTGAGTCTCTGTTTATTTAGTGAGACTATTAAATGTGCACATTTTACCAAATGTTTACATTTATACCAGCCACTATTTTGAAGAAGAAAAAAAAAAAAGCTTTGCTAAGGCACCATTTTCAAAATGTATGTTGTTATATTTTCTTTTTAAATGACTGAATTTTATTTTTAGTGTAACACTGATGACAATGGGGACCCCACAGATGAATTAACACCACTAGCGGTGGAGTTTTGTCGGCAGCATGGTGTAGTTGCCAGCAAAGTCTCAGAGATCATTAACAAAAAAGAGCCAGCCATTTACAAAGCCATCCAGGAGGGCATAGACCGAGTGAATGCCAAAGCGACATCCAATGCCCAGAGAGTCCAGAAGTGGACCATCCTTCCACGAGACTTCTCCATATCTGGTGGAGAACTTGGTGAGTGTTATTTCTTTATATAGACAAGAATGTAAAATAGATGAAGTGAGTTTATTCATAAGCTGTAAGTAATACATGGCTGGCTGTCTGTTCATGATTATTATATTTTTGTAATGAACTGCAGAAGTAATTTTATCTGTCAGCTTGACAGACAAAGTATGAGAAGCATTTGTGTCAGTAGGTCTCACATGTTTTGATGAAACCGCTTTACGGGACATACTAAACAAGTTTGCCTAACTGCATTCCTGAAAGCATAATTATAGAGAGGTATGCAAACAGACTGATAGATTAGATGTAAAGTGAGCTAAAGTTTTTTTGTTCTTCTTAGGTCCAACCATGAAGCTCAAAAGGCCTGTTGTCAGTAAAATGTATCAAGAAGAAATCAACAAATTTTATGGTGAATAACAGAAGAACCCAAATGAAACGGAATTAAGCGGAAGACTACACTTGCCATTGTTCAGTAACATGTATTTTGCTCACTCCAGGACTTCCAATGGACCTCACTATAACACCGCTCACTGTCCTCAGTCAAACTTTATACCATTTTATACCAATTGATTCATTACCTTCTATCAATTAATCAGCTTTCTAATCTATCTGTCATTATAACTGGTTCTGTATATTCTGTACCATATATGCAATTGGAGTTTGACTGTATGGAAGTGCTATTACTGTGCAATTACTGTGCATATTACTGTCTTATCTGTGAAGAAGTTCGGAAGTTCATTCACTCAGCTTTTGATTGAGTGTACTGTTCTGTGATCAGTCTGCTTGTACACTAAATATTGTTGGTACTTCAAACAGTTACAGTGTAACTGTACAGAAACAGATGTGTGATGAATGTTTGTCCTCTTACTGTTCAAATTTCACCCAGCACATTGAATATTTATGAGAGTGGAGATTGTCAGTATATAAATAAATAATAGCCTATATTAGAACTCCATGAGTAAAGTATGCATTTGTATGTATTTGTTTTCTTCCTTGTATGTACAGTGCACAGCATAAATGAGTACACCCCCCTCTGAACAAATACAAAAGATGTATTTTCTTTATGATCACTTATACAATTCATGGAAAGATGGCAAAACTAAAATGTATTAAACATACATATAATAAAAACTGAGAAATATATGTCATTAATAGCAATAAAATAAGTAAATTAGCCAATTTTGTTTAAATGAAGGATTGCAGAAATTAGTACACCCTAGATTTAATTAAACAAATGTATAATATTCTAATACTTAGTATGTCCTCCATAATTTATAATATACTACTCTGACCCTTGTTGGCACGGAGTCTACAAGCTCATGACAAAATGTCACATCTGTCCTGTTTAACTCCTGGATGAGCTCCTTAAATGCCCTGATCTTTAATGGGGAGTGTTGCACAACTCGTCTCTACAGAATCCCCCACAGGCGCTCAAGAGTGTTAAGACTGAGTGCAATACATGTCCACAGAAGGTTTTTCAGCTTGGGAGAATACATATCCTCATTGTCAAGTTGAAAAAATGCCCAACAATGCAGGGAATGAGGAAAGGGTAACATTCTGTTTCAAGTTTGTGTATTAAATAACACAGTGGTGTGGGAATTAATGACAGCATTAATAAAGCACAACTCCCTCACACCTTCAGCACTCATACATCCCTATATAAGACCTTTACTACCACTGAACTTTACGGTGGGAACCAGGCACTTCTCACTGTACTCCTCCTCTAGCAACACCATAACATTTTGGATGCTGTTAGATCCAAAATGATTGATTTGTTCTCATGAGACCAGAGTATTGATTCCCAGAATCTATATTTTGTAAATAAGGGCTTTGGAAATAGCTAACTGACTTTATTGTGCTTTGGCTACATTAGGTAGTTCCAGTGAGAACAACAACCATGTATGTCATTTCTACAGGCAAGCTGCATCTTACTCTGTGACATAAACAGTCACTCTTTTCATAGCTTTTGCTGGCTCTGAGACACTCGCTTGGTATTTCTCCTGCTCTTTGTCTAGCAAAAAAATCCCTCATCACTAAATGAAAGCTTAAAAATGAAGGCCTGATTATTTCAGGGACCTTGTCACAAGTCCATTGTTTTTGAATTTCTGTGTTACTTTTGCTATATTTTCACACTTAAAACAATGATTTGGTAGGCTAATCCTCTTGTACCACTGTCCTCTGTTGTGTTAAAAAATAAGTCTCCTGACAGTTCTTTCACAAGTGGTTCCATTGTTGTCAGCATTAAGTTTGAGAATGATTCAGTGGGCTATATAACACTTTTAATTGTCAAGAAATTACTTCTCTTTAAATGTTTTGGTTCAACATACTTACCTGCTGATCAAACATTGCATTAAACTTACATCAGAAAATATTTATTTAGTAACTTTTAGGAGGGTGTATTTTGCTACACAACATTTTATCACCTTAAATCTTATTTTCCTGAATAATTTTGACATGCTTCTTTGGTAATTGCTGGAACATTATATCTCTAAAGAACCCTAAGATGTCTTCTAAGTAATTGAGTAATTGCTGACTTTCAGACGTTTCAGAGGGGGTGTACTCCTCTTTTTATTTATACTTTGTATTTATGCTGTGCACTGTATGTTAAGGCCATAACCTTGTTTTAAACTGGGGGTGGTGGGAATAAAGAAAAAGAATAAGAAGAATAAGAATGGTAAAAATTTCTAAGGTCTAATTGTAACCTAGTTGTGAAGTAATCCATTTAAACTCTTTGCAAATAGTATTTTATTTAAAAATATGCACACATTCACTCTTATTTGCATCTAATATGTCAAAAACACAAAACGTTTCTTGTCCTTCACATTTAGTTATGAATGACATGGATCATTTATCCTAAACTGTGGGTCATTTAACATATAAATCGTAAAACAGTTGTCAAAGATTAAATGTTTATATTTACATCTTGCCATGCACTCTTTCAAATCTAAAGCATCTACATTTTTACAATGGGAGTGTCACTAGCGTGAACAGGTGCAGGGAAAACTCCTGATATGTTCGTGTCTGCATGTGTGCTTGTGTTCTGAAACAACACAAAAGTCTCTCTGATAAGGTACCACACTAAAAGCACATTGTGGTTTAACTCCACCCCGCCCCCCATTTATTGTTTATATTGTGTTCCTGAACCAGTTTTGTGGTAATGCAGAAACACAAGAAGGTTGTATCAAGAAACATCATCTCTCTATAAAAGCGTCTTCTTTTGTCCGCTTCTCAGACAGTTTCACTGAGACTGATCTGTTTTGTGTTTTGCATGTCCATTTGTTTTGAGGTTCTGGTGTTACATGCAACTGTAGAAACCAATGAACTACTATAAATATTTAATTATTGAAATATTTCTAACACAGATGGTATATGAATTATGTGAGGTATAGTATGCTGTTTAGGATATACAATGACATCTAAAGTAAAATCTAAGTTTACAGCTCATAGTTAATATTCTATGAGCATTATGTATGTATGACACTCATGTAACACATACGGAAGATTCTTTGAAAATCTCGGGAGTCGCCAAAGCTTCTTTAAAAAGTAAGATGCATCAGTGCATCATTTTCGGACATGTGACTGTATATTTAGAAAGATGCACATGGCAAAAGCATCAAGCACTTTCTTTTAAATTATTATTAAACTATTATGAATAATATAGCTTGTGCTGATATGAATATTTTTTGTCTCATAAAATATGAATGATGTGCTGCAAAATAAGACTTGGCGATGGGATTGTGCATTATTAACCTTTTTTTTCTCTCTCTCTATGTTCATATTTTTATTTGAAATGTAATTCATTCACTTGTCCCCCAATGATTCAATGTACCCCTTCAACATTATACACATTCAAATCCTCTTTCTTAACACTAGTTATTGCTTTTCTGATTAACAAACATGATATCGGTCCATTAAGGACAAAGTCCTCAGATCACAATCTACTTACAGAACATTAAATCAAAAGAAGTCATCAGTTCAACTTGCATAACCTCACCAGTAATAAAAGTGCTGGAAATGAACCATTTTCTTTCACTATCTCTTGACCTCAGAAACTGAACTTTGATATAAACACAAGTATGAGCTAAAAATATTTCACAAACATTAGCAACAGATATTCTCTGTCTTACACATAGAGGTGTGCGATATAGGCCCTACCGGTAGACACGATTAACCAGTAGAAATTGATAAACCAGTAGAGATTTTGGACTATCGCAGTTACGCTCACGTGATGTTGTCATGTTGCACCTTCACAAAAACTTATCATTTGAATAAGTTTTTAAGCCTTCGGGTTTAAAAACAAGTCATTTTAAACAGTTCAAGTGCAATAAGCAGTGAAAGCAGTGACTCATTTCGGCATGTCTGAGAGGCTGTTTCGGAGCGCACACACCTGAAACGCGCATAGCCGCTGCTCATACAGCACGTGAGTAGTGAACAGAGTTCTTTTTGGCACCTTATTAGGCTTGAACGGTCAAATATATACACTTAATGTGTCAAAATGCGTCTTTGTGGGTATCCTCATGAGCACAGTTGCTTATGTCTAAGTGAGCGTAAACAGTTGAGAAAGAAAGTGCATGTGTATTAGTATATTAGTTCAGTGCATTCATTCTTAAAGTGACAGCAGCCACCTGCTGCCGTCTGTGTCATTAACATTAATCAATCTCATTGCTCTTGACTGAATTTCTATTGTAAATTTAATAAGTTCTTCAGGTAGATCCGATTTGTATCTTTGTTTTATCTATTGTAGTTTTTTTTTCTAGTGATTCAAGTTTTTTTAAGTAGGTCTATTTCATTTGTGTCTTTGTTCTATTGTATTTTTTATTTCTAGTTATTGAAGTGTTCAGGTAGGTATTTCATTTGTCTTTGTTCTATTGTAGTTTTTTGTCTTTTTGCTTGTGATTCATTTCTTTGTTACTATTTTATCACTGACTGTTTACTTCTCTTCAGTGAGCTTGAGTTTTTTAAAATAATTTATTGTTTTACTTATATCAGTTAGGCTACTATTAGATTTTTGTGATACTGAAATTGGTGATGGTGATTTATGAAATTTCAATGGTATCAAAAATTGATATAACAAATACTTTATTTAAAGCAAAAATAACTATATTGTGATACATATCATTACTGTGAAATAAAATGACTCATATAGTGATATAAAATTTTGGTCATACCGCCCACCCCTACTAACACATTTCATCCATCTGACCTGAGCAGTTTAGTACGTGACCAGACTGGCTCTGGAACAATCCCTCATGGGTTGCCTTTGGCTCTTGCAACATAGACTTTGTCCTTAACTTTGTCCCTAAAAATTACTTGTGTTGGTTTTGGATTTGACTTTTATTTAGAAAATTACCACATACCAATTTACTGGGTAAAAGTCTTAAAGGGATAGTTCACCCAAAAATTGAAATTGTCATCATATCTGCTCTTTTGTTAGAAATGTTATAAAGTTTTTGTAAGTCCTTTGGCCCTTAGTTTAACAATAAGAAAGATTTTGTTTTTGGTCATCTATCAGCTTATACAAATATGAAGATCATGCTGACATGTATTCTCATGGCATAGGCTCTCTGACATACTGACAGCAGCCTTTCACCACAGAAATGTTTATTAAGAACAGTGCAACACTGCGCTCATGTGGTCAAAAGATACTCGGTCACACCAGTTGCATAACAAATATTATTTACTATCTTTAGCAGACTGCATCTTAAAGGAAAGTTTAATTTATTTGATTGCTCAACAACAAAGAAAACAAAACTTGCATATGATTTGTGGCAGGAACTGCAGGTCCTCTCTAAATATATTTTGTTAAAAAAAGTAAGTTACCTGATTGCCTTAAAATTTTGAGTACAATGAAATTAAAAATTTGAGTTAATACAATGAAGGCGATTGGTTTAATCAACAGAAACTCAAAATATTATGTTATCTGAACCACATTAAGTTGATTTGACAAAAGAAAAAATGTGATAAATCATGAAAATATATATTTTTTTTACAGTGTATTAGTGTTTGTCTAAATCAGATACATTTACATTTTCATACATAGATCAAAGTATTGAATCACTTACGACTATGTTAAAAAACATACCATTTAACATTCAAACCTGAGCATCCAAGTATTCGTGTAGCTGTATAAAATCTGTATGAAACTGTAAAATCTGAATGTGTACTGCATAAAATCAATAGACCTTCTAAAGTACATGCAAAATACAGGGTTAGACAGGATTATAGTTCAGAAAGTTAAGAACTGAATTTTGCCTAATGCAAAACATGGATTTTATATACCATTAAAATATATGTTTATTTTTTATTAATATATAATGGTGTTTGAAAGTATTATGGAAATCTTTATGAGAAAATGACATTACAACAGCTCAGTTTTAATCATTGTTTGGGTTTTCAAAATTGGCTTAAAATATTAAGAGATAGGGATTGATGAGTTTTGTGTTACACGGTAAATCATAAACAAATGCACATAAATGCTTGAAATTATACACTAATAATGATTATAAATGAATAAAAATGAAGAGCAAAGAAATTACAATTTGCTGCATTTTTTTTATCAAGGTGACTTCTTAAAAAAAAAAAATTTTCGACAAAAATATGGCTTTTCACATTTAATTTCATAATTCATAGTTTGAGAAAGCAAGAGTGCAGCAAATTGTAATTTCTTTGCTCTCCATTTTTACCCCTACAATTTTATGTCAAATCCAATTTACAACACAAAATGTCCCAAACGTTGGGAAACACATTTTCTACAAGGTTTTATGAATTACATTTTCTTGTAATTCTGCCAACCTTTCTTTGGCATTAAGAAACCCCTTTTTAAAATGAAACTATGCAGCATCTCTCTCTCTCTCTCTCTCTCTCTCTCTCTCTCTCTCTCTATATATATATATATATATATATATATATATATATATATACACACACAGAGCTGGGTAGTAACAGATTACATGTGATCTGGATTACGTTATCAGATTCCAAAAATCAAGTACTTGTAATTAGAGTAACTACTTTTTAAAATACTCGTAATCAGACTACAGTTACTTTTTTTATGGATTACATGATTACAATTATTTACACAATGGCAGTAAGCTGTTCACAACTGATTGATTCTCCTATTTTATCTTTTTTTTCACGTTTATATTTTTTTCATAATAAACCTTCCACTCGTCATTCTCCCGCGGTGAGGGGGAAATATAGATTAATATATATGAAATATAGATGAAAAATCTATATTAAATAATAATAATAATAATAATAATAATAATATATGAAATATTGATGAAATATTTGATGTAGCAGTGAAATTAATTTTAAGTAAATATGTTTTAAAATCATAAAATGTGATTTTGTTTTATTAAGTGCTACTATCAGCAAACAGGTACATTAGTGTTAGTATTTTGAAGTATTAACTGTCCATACATTGCACTTTAAAAAGAATCTGTTGAGGCTCTTGTTGGTGAATAGAATATATTTTTTGGAATATATTTTTTCTTTGTATCTGTCAAAATAGTACAAGCATATCCTACAATATATGTGACATCAAATAATGGTTAGCACAAAAGTAATCTAAATGTAATCCAAAAGTAGTGCGATTACATTACCAAAAATGTGTAATCTAAGAGATTATATTACTGATTACAAATTTTGTCATGTAATTTGTAATCAGTAACTGATTACATTTCATAAGTAATCTACCCAGCTCTATATATACCCAGCTACCCAGCTCTCTCTCTCTCTCTATATATATATATATATATATATATATATATATATATATATATATATATATATATATATACAAGAAAAAGGAGATAGTCTGCCTATTATTCTTTGCTAGCTGCTGTGTGTCACATAAGTAAGTTAAAAATGATAAATATTTTACCCATTTGAATGAAAGTATTAGAAGCTCTTATTTGGAAAGTGAAATAAATGTAATTATAAGCAAAGCGCAAACTCATTTTGTGATGATAGCAACAGCTTTCTTCATCCAAGCATTGTTATTGAGTAGAGAGAGCATGAAACGAGCCACATCTCCTCTTGACACGGACGGGCCGATTGGCAGACCATTTTCATCAGGGACATAATAACCTTCATGAGTGAGGAACTCGTTGGCTTTAAAAAAAAAACAATGAGAAAAATTACCACAAATTTAACAGTGGACAAAAATGCAATTGGTGATAATCTAATAGCTTTGCAGCAAAGGCAAATTTGTCAAAAAGCATTTTACCTGTGGTGGACAAAGTACACAAATCAAATACTTACAGTTTTTTTTTTTTTTATTGCTTTGGTGCAATTTTCACAAGCAACTGGTAAATTTTCAAAACTCTTACGACTAATATCACAACAGATCATCAAAAGTGCACTTTTTTCAAACATTTCAGCATATTTTCAATTGTGTTAGTACAATACACAAAATCCTTTTCACTACATAAAATAAGTGTTTCATCCACATAAATGTTTCATTCACAGTAACTGCCATTCATAATACTATTACTATCAAACTTTTGATTTGCATCTCTTCTCGTTTAGTTTAATACATTTGTCTATTATTGAATCCAACTGAACTTAATGGTTAATCAATTAATCATTTGGTACACCTATATATACAGTACAGTCCAAAAGTTTGGAAACACTAAGATTTTTAATGTTTTTAAAAGAAGTTTCGTCTGCTCACCAAGGCTACATTTATTTAATTAAAAATACAGTAAAAAACAGTAACATTGTGAAATATTATTACAATTTAAAATAACTGTTTTCTATTTGAATATATTTCACAAAGTAATTTATTCCTGTGATGGCAAAGCTGAATTTTCAGCATCATTACTCCAGTCTTCAGTGTCACATGATCCTTCAGAAATCATTCTAATATGCTGATCTGCTGCTCAAGAAACATTTAATGTGTACAACTGTACAAAATATTTGTGTCCAATATTTTTTTTCAGGATTATTTGATGAATAGAAAGTTCAAAAGAACAGTGTTTATCTGAAATCTAATCTTTTGTAACATTATAAATGTCTTTACTGCCACTTTTGATTGATTTAATGCATCCTTGCTGAATAAAAGTATTCATTTCTTTTCAAAAAAATAAAAATAAAAATTCTTACTGACCCCAAACTTTTGAAAGGTAGTGTATAATGCTACAGAAGCTTTGTATTTCAGATAAATGCTGTTCTTTTGAACTTTCTATTCATCAAGGAATCCTGAAAAAAAAAGTACACAACTGTTTTCAACATTGAAAATAATCATAAATGTTTCTTGAGCAGCAAATCAGCATATTAGAATGATTTCTGAAGGATCATGTGACACTGAAGACTGGAGTAACGACGCTGAAAATTCAGCTTTGCATCACAGGAATAAATTACTTTGTCAAATATATTTAAATAGTACACAGTTATTTTAAATTGTAATAATATTTCACAATATTACTGTTTTTTACTGTATTTTTAATTAAATAAATGTAGCCTTGGTGAGCAGACGAAACTTCTTTTAAAAACATTAAAAATCTTAGTGGTTCCAAACTTTTGGACTGTACTGTACACTGAATCTTGTTTCAAATCAGTGATTCGGATCGCGTGTCAAACTGCCAAACTGTTGATATCAAGTGACTTTGGCGCTCCGAATCACTGATTCGAAACAAAAGATTCAAAGCAGTATATTGGAATTGGCCAGCACTAGATATTGTTGAAAAGTCATTATTTTGGGGTTTTTTGGCGCACAAAAAATATTATTGTCACCTTATAATATTAAGGTAGAACCACTGTACTCACATGAACTGTTTAAAATATGTTTCAAGTACCTTTCTGGATCTTGAGAAGTTCTGTGGCATTAATGGTAGTAGAGGCCTCACTGAGCCATCAGATTTCATCAAAAATATCTTAATTTGTGTTCAAAAGATGAACAAAGGTCTTACGGGTGTAGAACGACATGAGGGTGAGTACTTAATGACATTATTTTAATTTTTGGGTGAACTAACCCTTTAAAAGAGAGTCGTTTATTGTAAAGACAAGTTCTGGGTAATGAAAATCTGAATTGGGCCAAAAGTCTGGAAACATCTTTGCACAATGAGGACAATTGAGGGGGGTGATAACTTTTTGAATCGGATGAACAGGATAAATTGTACTTTTTTTGTCCTCGGGGAAGCATTACGAAGGGCTATACTAAATGTAAAAATAAGATCTTTAAACAAAATAAGAAAAACTTGCACATCATCTTCTTGTTCAGGAGTTTTCACCTCCCGACTCTTAATGCATCGTGTTTCCTTCTGGAGCATAAGTGAATGTTTGAACTTTTGTGTTTGAGTCCCTCAGTTGTCCTCAGTGTGAAAAGATGGATCTCAAAATCATACAGTCACTAATGAAAAGGGTTCAAATATGCAAAAGATGCTGGAAAATCAAAGAATCTGCAGGACCTGAAGGATTTTTCTGAAGAACGTTGGGCAGTTTAACTGCTCAGGACAAACAAGGGACTCATGAACATCCATCACAAAAACAAACAAACATTCATGGATCATCCAGGTAACCACACACAGTATTCAAGGGAATCAAGGGTATGTAAACTTTTAAACGGGATCATTTTTATAAATTCAGCAATTATTTTGTCTTGTGGACTTTATGTAAACATCTGTTATGTGAAATAGCTTATTCAGGACAGTACTAAATAAAACATATCATGCAATTTTCATGATCCTTCTTATTTTGTTAAAATGATTAACATTTTGCATATTCTGCAAAGGTATGTAAACTTTTCACCTCAACTGTACTTAAGTGCAGTAACAAAGTAAAAATAATTTGTTATTGTCCACCACTGCATTTTACCTGTTACTTAATGTAACAACAATCAAAGAAAGTGCATAAATTTATATTATTTTACTTTATATCAAAATTTGTTTTATTAATAAATTTCACCTGTTGTTGGTGTATTCTTGAGGCCAGGGGGCCGGACAACAGTCCAGTTGATGTCATCAGTCTGCTTAAGAAAGTTTTCCATTTCATACATGTTGTTCAGAACGCTTCTAATCATGGGAAGCAACATGAAGCGGATGAGAAAGGAGGAATTGGTGCCTGAATTAGCTGTGAAGAGTGTCATAACGATCCAATTACTACACCAGACAACAGATCAGACCACAAATACTGTAAGGTAAAGAACATTCAGTGTTGTGTAGCTGGCTAAAAAAATAATAACAGCACTTACGATCAGTGTACCATGAGGTCATGGTGATGATTCGATTCACTTTGACATCACGCATTGCATTTAATGCTGCCGTCATTGACTGGGTGTAGCCAGTGACTCCATAAAAAAATGAGACTGGAAAGCCAAGGCAGGATAACACAGCATCCTGGCCTTTGAAATGCGGTTTCAGGCTGTCTTCCGAAAAAATGTCTCCTTCAACCACCTATCACATGAGGGCATGTGATTAAACATGGTTACATGGTTATGAGGTTGCATGCTTGTTGTTGCTACAAAGTGGTCACTGAAAATCTAGGAGAAAACTGTGCATCATCTTGAACACATGAAGTAGCTGATTATCTACACTAGCAGCTTAGTGTTAAAACTCTTTACTTTCGGCACACAAATGTGGCACAAGCAAATCATATGATGAGATCAACCCATAAATGAAGCACATTAAATTTTTATGCCACCCCCGTGACCGCTATGCTAAATTGTAGCCGTTTCCTTAAGAGATACTGTACAAAAACTCATGCAAAACAAACATTTGCATGTTAAAAATTTCACCTTTGCACCTTGGTGACTTAGAAATGCTTACTTTTATTCAAAATATAAACTAAATAGTCCCAACTCCTTTCAATATTTACCATTGTGCAAATTTGAGTCAACTATAGGTAAGAAAGAAAATGAGAGCTAATGATTAACTCAAGATATTATGCTAAAACTTTATAAAAATACTTTATAAATGTAAGATAAGCTTCAGTTTGTCATGAATGACATTGCTAAATGAATTTGAAATTGTGGATTTTTAGTCCACTTCCTTTACTTACACCGGGGAGGAATTCATGAATAAATAAACAAAGTAAAATCAACTATTTTATAATTTCATCATGCCATTTCAAAAAGAATAACAATAATACATTTAAACGTAAATGTTCATACTATTTACCTTGAGGTTCTCATGTGTTAGCGTCAGTTTTCCCAGGTTTCTGACGACGGCTGTGACGGAGTGTCCTTGCTGAAGAGCCTGATTCACCAGCTGCTGTCCGGTTTGACCAGTCGCTCCAAGCACAGCAATCTTCATGTTTAATCAGGACAAAACCTTTTATTCCTGCTAAAAGAATAAAATTATTAAAATTACCCCTGCTATAACACACTCGTTTATACAACACAACAGAGAAGGGCTAAAATATGCGTAGGGGTTCTTCTTACAGGAAAAGCTGTCTTCTGCCTGTGATATATAACCTGCTTACCAATCGTCCGGAAATTACATTTATCAGCGCAAGACTCCTCCTCAAGACAACCACAACAACATTAATGGCTCTGAGAACACATTAAAACTGAAAGTGTATTTTAGCTGAAGGAAATTATTTGTAAATCATCTAAAGAATGTGAGCATCACCAAATACAGCCCTGTTTAAAGTAATATACACTTATACCTGTCGTCAATGCACAAGGGAAACAACCAACTTCAGTGACATAATGTCATATAAGCGCACTCTGTGATCGGCAGCGTTGCTGTGCAAAGAGTGCAGTCGATGAAGTACATGGACACTTATCAGTAAATATATTCCTAGCAATTACCAAACTTACTCTAAAATCACTCCTGTTGATGGGGTTGGCAACGCAACAGTAAACGCATGCACACGCTCCCTGCTGCTGTCAATACAGCTGCTGATATAACTTTCACCCTTGTAGACTTTAGTGCGCATGCGCATTGCGACTAATCCACGCAAGAGTCCTCTCAGTTCCAAATGCAGGACAGGTTTCCCAAAACAGTAAAATAAATAAGTAAATTATGCTACAGACATTGTGATATATGGCATTGTAATGAAAATGGCTTACTATCCTATCTTTAAAAAATAAATAAATATGAAAGCTATAGCAAAAAGAAGAAGAAGAAGAAAGATTTTAATCAACTATGGTTATTATAAATTGTAACTTTATACTTATTTATTCTGTGGTAGTCAGGTAACCAGCATAATGGAGGATAAAACCTGCAAAAACAATAAATATATAAATATATCCATAAATTAATACACAAAATTATATATATATATATATATATATATATATATATATATATATATATATATATATATAATGTTGAAATAAATACATCAATCCTCATATTCCTGCATAAATTAATACATAATGCAACCTAGACGAAAATGCAGCAAATATCGTACTCGGTTACTAACGTAACCTCGGTTCCCTGAGATACAGAACGAGTACTGCGTATGGGGAAAGGTCTCCTTTTTCCCTGTTACTGAAGCCTTTTTCAATAACGCAGTGTAACTGCATCGTCATTGGTTCACTCATAGACAAGTTGTTGAACCAATGACGGCGCGGCATAGCTGCGCGACCTATGGCGACAGAGCGCGCGAATATTCCCGCCGAAATGGGCGGGGTTTACGGCTATATAAGCGGGCGTTTCGCCATAGGATTTCAGGTCATTCGACTGAAGCGACGACACTGAAGCCGCAGCCTCGTGGCATGGCATGTAACGCAGTACTCGTTCTGTATCTCAGGGAACCGAGGTTACGTTAGTAACCGAGTACGTTCCCTTTCGATACTTCACTCGTACTGCGTATGGGGAACGAATTCAACCGCGCCGTGCCACGGCAGGGAACGACTGGACTTGTCTTGGGCACCGTGAGGGAACCAGAGGACAAGTGAGAAGGCCGGAGCCGTCGAACCCTCGTTACACTACAAAAAGGGAGTTAACTCCCAGAGTGGCATGAAGCGGAGCTCGATAGAGGCTGCTGGATCATACCGAGAGGACCCGAGCTTGTAAGGTCGGGACGTCCAAATGATAAAATCTGACAAAAGTGGACGGCGAGGACCAACCGGCCGCCTCACAGATGTCTTTAATCGAAACTCCACTAGACCAGGCCCAAGAGGAAGCCATTCCTCTAGTAGAGTGAGCTCTAACTCCTATGGGGCAGTCAAGGCCCATAGAGGAGTAACAAAGAGCAATAGCGTCGACTATCCAACGCGAAAGACGTTGCTTTGAGACCGAAGACCCCTTGGTGCGGCCACCAAAGCAGATAAAGAGCTGATCAGATTGCCGAAAAGGCTGTGATCGATCAACGTAGGTCCTTAATGCCCTGACAGGGCAGAGTAGTTCCAGCTCTCGCTCGTCCGACGAGGGAGGAAGCGCTGAGAGGGAAATAACCTGTGCTCTGAATGGAGTTGAGAGCACTTAAGGGACGTAGCCATGCCTAGGTTTCAAAACGACTTTGGAGTCGTTGGGCCCGAACTCAAGGCATGCAGGGCTCACGGAGAGGGCCTGCAAGTCACCAACTCGCTTAACCGATGCTAGTGCAAGTAGCAGAGCGGTTTTGAGCGTCAGGGGCCTGATGTCAGCTGAACGCAGTGGCTCAAAGGGAGGCCCTTTAAGAGCTCTGAGGACCAAAGAGAGGTCCCAGGTGGGAACAGTGAGAGGACGAGGAGGATTTAATCGCCTAGAACCTCTCAAGAAACGCACCACGAGGTTGTTTCGTCCCACTGACTGGCCAGCGATAGGAGCGTGAAACGCTGCAATGGCTGCTACGTAAACTTTGAGCATTGAAGGGGTGCGACCCAGATTCAAACGCTCCTGGAGAAAAGACAGTATCGGAGATACGTCACACTCCACTGGGTCTATGTTGCGTGTAGAACACCAGTCAACAAAGACCGACCATTTCTGGGCGTAGAGGCGTCTCGTGGACGGAGCTCTCGCCTGAGAAATGGTATTTAGCACGTCCCCGGGGAGGTTAGCAGGCTCCCGTCGAGGGACCAGAGGTGCAGAGCCCAGAGTTCTGGCTGGGGATGCCAAATCGTCCTGTTCGCCTGAGAGAGGAGGTCCCGTCTCAGGGGGATCGGCCATGGAGCTTTTGTGGAAAGCCTGAACAGCTCTGAGGACCAAACTTGGCTCCTCCAGAGCGGGGCCACCAGGAGGACTCTGTGCTTGTCTTCCCTGATTCGTCTGATGACCTGTGGGATCAGAGCGATCGGGGGGAAAGCGTAAAGGAGGGTGCTGGGCCAGACATGGGCCAGTGCATCTTCCTCCTTCGAGAAATAAATTGGGCAGTGAGAGTTGCCTTCTGAAGCGAAGAGGTCTACCTCTGCCTTTCCGAAGAACTCCCAGATCATGAGAACCGTCTGGGGGTGGAGCATCCACTCGTCTGAGGGGACATTGCTCTGAGATAGCATGTCTGCTCCCAAGTTTGTTCTCCCAGGTATGTGAGTCGCCCTGAGCGACTGAAACCTCAGTGATGCCCATTCCAGAAGACGCTTCGCCAGAGCGCATAAGCGGCTGGACGAAAGACCGCCCTGGTGATTTATGTATGACACCACTGTCATGCTGTCCGACTGGACTAAGACGTGGCGCCCTGTCAGGTGTGCCTGGAATGCATGAAGGGCTCGAATCACTGCCAACATCTCGAGGCAGTTGATGTGCAGATGGCATTCCTCGTGAGACCACGAGCCGAAGGCCGGTCTGCCCTCGCAAAGAGCGCCCCAACCTGTGTTGGACGCATCCGTTGAGAGCACCGTCCTTCTGGACACCGCCTGTAGGGGTACCCCTTGGCTGAACCATACAGGATTCATCCAGGGTTTCAGAGTTGCCAAACAGGCCTGATTGACCCTGAGACGCAGGCAGCCATGCCGCCAGGCGTGAGGAGGGACCCGGAACTTCAACCAGTACTGCAGAGGCCGCATCCGAAGAATGCCGAGCTGCAGAACCGGGGAGGCGGAAGCCATCAGCCCTAGCATCCTCTGGAAAAACTTCAGAGGGAAATAGGCTCTGTTCCTGACCGATGCCATGAGCTGCTGAATGGCCAGAGCGCGCTCTGGAGATACTACAGCCGTCATACGGACTGAGTCGAAAACTGCACCCAGGAACCTTATACGCTGGCTGGGGAGCAGTGAGCTCTTGGCAAAGTTGACCCTGAGACCCAGGCACTCCAAGTGGCTGAGTAACACGGATCTGTGATGCTCCAGCTCGGCTCGTGACTGGGCTAGGATGAGCCAGTCGTCGAGGTAATTGAGAACCCGGATTCCCATCTGTCTCAGTGGGGAAAGCGCCGCGTTCATGCACTTGGTAAAAGTGCGAGGAGCTAGGGACAGTCCGAATGGAAGGACCGTATATTGGTAAGCCACACCCTCGAATGCGAATCTCAAGAATCGCCTGTGATGGGGGGCTATCTGGATGTGAAAGTATGCATCTTTCAGGTCCAGCGAGCAGAACCAGTCCCCGGGGCAAACCTGCGCGAGGATCTGCTTCAGCGTTAGCATCTTGAACTTCCGTCTCATGAGGGAGAGGTTCAAGAGCCTGAGGTCTAAGATGGGTCTGAGACCGCCATCTTTTTTGGGAACTAGAAAATAACGGCTGTAGAACCCCGAATTGCTCTCTGAGGGGGAGACTATTTCTATAGCTCCTTTCCTCAGAAGAGATGTGACTTCGGCTCGGAGGACATGAACGTCGTCCGTGTTGACTGAAGTCTGAAGCACCCCGCTGAAGCGCGGGGGCCTTCGGGCGAAATGAAGTGAGTAGCCTCGACTTATGGTTCCCAGAACCCAGCTTGACACTCCGGGGATGGCCCGCCAGGCCTCGGCCCGCGTGACAAGGGGCTGAATGGTATCGGGTGACCAATCGGGGGCCCGTGCACCGGAGAGAGTGGAAGAGAAACTTCGCTCTTTCTTAGAGAAGGTAGAATATTCATAGTGTTCGCCATAAGAATAGCGTTTTGCATGGACGCAGCACTGGGCCCAGTTAGCACAACACTGAACATATCTCCCACGCCCGGAGCTGAACGAGGCGGAGGGGGGGTGGAACGAAAGAGCTTTTGGGGTGGTCCGGCCGTGGCGAGACTTTGCCCCATCCTCTTCCTTCCTGAAATATCAGGAGGGCTTAGGAGGCGTCGGGTCCAGCGTAATCTTAGGCCGGGGTCCCTGACGTTGCCTCGGGAAGGAGGAGCGCTTACAATGGCGCTGTTCCTTGGGTGGTGCTGCCTGAGAGGTAGAGGGGGCAGGTTTGTTCTGCTGAGCCGGCGCAGACTTGGGGCGGCTGGAAGCAGACGTGGAGCTAGGGCGTTTAGGCAGGAAGTGTCGCACAGCCTGAGACGACTTTTGTGCTGCAGTAAAACGCTCCGTAAAGCCCTCTACTGCTGGCCCGAAGAGACCAGAAGGAGAGACCGGGGCATCCAAAAAGGCCGTCTTGTCCATCTCCTTAATCTCGGTCAGGTTAAGCCACAAATGGCGCTCAAGCATGACCAGGCTGACCATGGATCGTCCAATGGCCTGAGCTGTGGCCTTTGTGGCACGCAGGGCTAAGTCAGTGGCGCTGCAGAGGTCATGGAAGGCAGGTGCATCGACGCCGGACTCATCCAGAGAACGGAGGAGCTTCGCTTGAAACACCTGGAGAATAGCCATGGCGTGCAGCGCTGAGGCAGCCTGGCCCGCGGACGTATATGCTCTGCCAGCCAGGGCAGAAGTGGTCCTGCAGGGCTTGGATGGAAGGGCCCTCTTAGTTTTCCAACCCACAGCCGTGGGGGGACAGAGGTGAGCCGCCACCGCTTCGTCCAGGGGCGGTAGATGCTCGTAACCCTTCCCTTCAGAGCCATCCACAGAGGTGAGAGCTGAATAATGCGTAGTACATAGGCGGGCAGAATACGGGGCGCGCCACGACTTCGTCAGCTCGTTGTGAACCTCTGGGAAAAACGGTGCGGCGCGTTGACGAGGGGCCTGGCGGGAACCCGGCAGGAACCACTCATCGAGCCTGCTCCGTGATGGCTCCTCTGGCGGAGCCCATTCGAGGTCCAAAACCTCTACTGCTTTCGAAAGGATGCGGAAGAGCTCGGCATCCATACCCGGCTTGCAGTCAATGGGCTCCAGCGAGGGAAGGCAGGCGGGGTCAGAATCACCGGCCCAACCTTCGGATTCAGAGCCCGCGAGAGACATGACGTCATCAAGCGGCTCGTCCTCAGAACCGCCAAAAGAGATGAGGTCGCTCGCATCTGCCAAGGGACGCAGCTCAGGGCGGGAGAACAGGACGGGGGACTGCTCTCTCGGGGGAGAGGGTGAGGCACGCGGGGAAGCCGGCGTGACATCATCCAACTCCGTGCGCTGGGCCGCTCGTGCCCTCCCGTCTTCTTCCTCCCGCGAGCCGGCTAGGAAGAGACGGCGGGGCAGAAGAAGAAGAAGGCGAAGGCTTCACTGAAGAAGAGCGAGCGCAGAGAGGCGAGACTCTGCCCAGGGTCTGCCCAGGCAGCCGACGCACTCACCGTGACCGTCGTCGTCATGCAGAGGGGCTCTGCATGTGCCACACGAGTGGCGCGGCATTTGTAACAACGCCGCCGCCGTGAAAAACGGCGTTTGAGGGGCTCTTTTAGAGCGGCGAGGGCCGCTAGAGCAGTGAAAACCGCTGTTGGAAAGCTCTTTTAGAGCGGCAATAAACCGCGGGAAAATCGCTCTTTTAGGTGCGCCGGATGGCGGCAGGAGACGGGCTGGCAGGCGGCCGGAAGCGGGCCAGCGCTTCTTCCTCGGCGAGCTTAGCAGTCCGCTGCGGGAGCCTCTTCGACGGCGGCGAGAGCTTCTTTCCAGGCGAGCTTCTTCCAGGCGGCGAAGGCTTCAGCCGGAGATCAGCGAGGAGCGATGTGAAGTCGTCACTGAAGGAGAGAGAACTGAAATCCTATGGCGAAACGCCCACTTATATAGCCCTAAACCCCGCCCATTTCGGCGGGAATATTCACGCGTTCTGTCGCCATAGGTCGCGCAGCTATGCCGCGCCGTCATTGGTTCAACAACTTGTCTATGAGTGAACCAATGACGATGCAGTTACACTGCGTTATTGAAAAAGGCTTCAGTAACGGGGAAAAAGGAGACCTTTCCCCATACGCAGTACGAGTGAAGTATCGAAAGGGAACAAATATTTACTGCGCTCTTTTAGCGGACAAACAGATCTACAGCCACATCGAATGTAGCTGCTAAATGACCTAAAGCGTTTATAGATGTATCTACTCTGAGAAGAATATAATCAACAGATAGCATACTACTATTTTCAACAGTGTCAGTGGCTTTTACAACGATCAGCCAATGGCGGCATAGAGCCTGCCTTCTGATGTTTGATTGATCATTAACATTTTGCACCAAGGAAAAATAAATATGGCGCTACATTCAAAAGTGAATAAACGGTTAAAAGGAAAAACTTTCAGTTTAGCGTTTCCTTAAACTTTTTTTATTTCTAAAACTGTGACATGTATGGTGTCAGAGAAATTCTCTAAAATATAATGTCCACTACAGCGGAAAAAGGTCTATTCCTGGGTCCCAGGAGGATATGATTTACAGTAGCCTGTAGGTTTTACTCACTGTAGGATTTCATATATACATGACTGTATTAATTTCAGTTAATATAGGTGGAGCTGGGGAAGGTGAAGGGTTTCTAAAAAGCACGCTGCAACCTCAGCAAATGCAAACATAGTATTTGAAGGTTGGCTGCTGACACAGCAGAAAACAATCAATCAGCGGTGGCCTAAAGAGAATTATGTGATTACAAGCAAGTTGAGTTAATAACTTATCAGCCTGCGCCAACTGGACTTTCATGACAGAACTTTTTGTTTTTGGGTAACTATTCCTATAAGCTTCAAGATTCTCCTAAATCTTTCTAATAATACAAGAATAGCTTTAACCTATGTAACCAATGTCATGCACAAAATTATTACTATTATTGAATGCAGACTCTAGTATCATTTATTGTAGGGTTTTGTTTGTTTCAGACAGACTACAATGCACTTATGTTTGCAACCATGTAGAGTTTTATTTACATTTTTATTTAGTTTAATTTCGGGAAGCACAAAAATAGGTCTTTGCCTTTTCAATTCAAAGGTTCCTCATAGGCCGAGACTGTTAAAAAAACATTTCTTTAATTCAAAAATGATATATACATATGTACAGATTAGTCATATACGAGATGCTATATAAATAAAGATGACGTGTCATGACTTTTTAAAAACAAAGCAAAAATTAATTTTAAAACAAAGCAAATGTGGCTGTGATGACTCGATGATTTGGTTCCAGTCTCGCAGTCTCTCGTGTTCTCGCTCAGACGTGGACGGGCTCCGAGTTTCCTGTCAGGCTGGGGTTGGACTTCAGGCTTCGGGTCAAGTCTTCCACCAAGGACATCAAGTATGTTATTTCCTGTCCAATACAAAGATTATATGAACAAGTCAACTCATGAACAATTTTATAGAGCTGATTTACAACAGAATTGAATTCTGTTTGCATCACTGATTCTGTTATTTTCCTGTTTATTACCACAAAGCCGCTTTGATACAGTCTGAATTGTATAAAGCGCTATATAAACGAGGTTGACTTGACTATAACAAGAACATTACAATGAACACCTCACTGCAAAATGATCCAGGATTGAAGACACATGATAATAATCCTATACTCTGTCTGTTACACTTCCTCACACCTGAAATCACAGACGGATTGAATCTCCTGAACTTTCCCAATCTAGATCACTTGTAATCCATTCATGCTGAAACATCTGCTCTAACGTCGGCCGTTTCGTGGGATCCCGGGCTAGGCACTGGCTAATCAGATCTGTACATTCTGTACAAATTTTAATTAGGAGAGAGCTGGTTAGTCATGACCATGTGACTTGGCATCTATGAAAATAGCATTAAAACATGATTAATATACAGTAAAATGTTCCTTATTTTTACTTTAAAAGTGAAGTATGTCGTTTCTTACAAAATAAAGCGTATTTTCAAAAGGCCCCTTCCGTGCACAGCGACTTCCCCAAATGAAACATCACAATCTCAGCTCTTGCTGGTTCTTGTGAAGGCATGTTTCAGGTCCAACATATTAGGACTACGTTTAGCTGCGTTGCATTTGTCTTAATGAAAATGTGTCTTTCTGATCGGGAGCATGATGATGCTGTATGGTATTGAAGCAAGATGCTTTGTAGCAGCATCCCAATGCTCTGTTCACTTTGACATGTTCATCACGACTCGCTTCATCTTTGAAGGTATAAAAGCAGTGAATTTTGGCTTTCACTTCTGTAACTAAAGCTGCGTTTCATTTCCCATGGCTCCGCCTGCTACAGTAGCCACGCCCCAAACTCTCGCTATACGTTGGGCTATAGATATAAAAAATCGTACATACTTCACCCTTAACTGTGTCTGTACAGACCCTTTGCTTCATGCGTGTGTTTATCAGTGTTATCAATATCATTCACTCACCTTCGGATAATGTGGAGTTCTGAAATGTAATTTTGGCCCGTTTGATTTCTCTTCTACTGCCAAAAGGACAACATCCGTTCACCATCTTATACAACAAGACTCCTAGGGCCCAGACATTTGTTGGGACGGCGTGGAAGCGAGGTTCGGTCAGGACTTCAGGTGGGCAGTAAGCCGGTGCTCCTGGAAGCAAGTCATTTGCACATTTTAAAGCATCCAATAATTAGTAAGTCACTACATTCAGGTTTCCACACTCCCAAAATCCTCACCGATGTATATGTCGCTCTCGTAGCCATCGCTACTAAATAGCTGACCGCAGCCAAAGTCTATCAGCGTGAGATGAAACGTGTCTTTGTTCAACAGGAAATTGTGAGCATGGATGTCATGGTGAAAAACACCATGTTCGATGCAGTGTTGTACCGCCAGCAGAGCCTGTAGCACGATGACCTGTGCGACTGGTTCACACAGTCGAGGGTTACGGGTGATGAAGTCACGCAGGCTCTCGCAGGGTTCCGGGTACTCCATAACGAGAGTGAACGTTTGAGGATGTTCAAACCACTCGTACAGATGTATGACGAAGGGGCTTACGGGTTCTCGCCTCATCATCAGCAGCAGCGCCACTTCGGTAACGAGAGGTTTGGGGTGCCCAGGCTAGAGAAAAGTAGTAGACAGAAGGTAAAAAGGAAAAATCTGAAGAAAACACATAATTTTTAAATGTACTTTTCTTTGATCTTTTTAGATACGTTCAAAAGAGGCTTTTCAGCTCAAAGTTTTTCGGTGCCTCTAGGCTTATTTGTCAATCACATTCACACCTGATGCTTCCTACGGGTGTATCAACTACAGTAATCTGCACTTAAACAACTAAATACATGTTCAGGCTTTGGCCAACTTACAATACGAAGATAACGATCGTTGTCAATCTTGAGCATCTGCTTGATGGCAACCTGCAGAAAACAAACAAACAACAACAACAACAAAAAATCATTAACAGTAACAGTATTCAAGCACCTGATCTTGCACTAAGTATTAAACCATCTGTGTAAATTGTTTTAAATATGTTTTGATGCATGCAAGAGCAAAATGTTTGTACAATTCGGTAAGATTGACCTTTTTGCCATCAAATTTGCGCGTTCCCTCGTACACCCTGCCAAATCCTCCGGATCCAAGCATCTCTCCCAAGTTATACAGAGCCTCAAAGGACTCTGAAAAACAAACAGTAAAATATAAGAAATATATGAGATTGCTAGAGCCATTGTTTTATTTAAAAAATATCAGTGCTGGTTGTGTCGAGAAAATAATGACTGCCGACTTACCATTAATTGGCTTGACGCTGGAGGGAACTGGAGCAGGTGATGGTGGCTCGGGATCAGGCTCTGGCTCCAGATCTGGTGGAGGGACAAAAGGCTCCACAACATTCATATGACTACAGGGGCAACAGCACCGGAAAGGACTCTTCATCGCCTTCCTGTTGAGGAAAAAACGAATTCTTTTCCTCTTCCTGCGTTCTGTAGGTTTTTCTGAAATGAAGAAAAACAATTGTTTTATTTAAAAAATATCAGTGCTGGTTGTGTCGAGAAAATCATATTAAAATGGGGAAAATAATATTGACAAAATAACGTTGGAGAAATAATGACTGCCGACTTACCATTGATTGGCTTGACGCCGGACTGATCTGGAGCAGGTGATGGTGGCTTGGGATCAGGCTCTGGCTCCAGATCTGGTGGAGGGACAAAAGGCTCCACAACATTCACATCACTACAGGGGCAACAGCACCGGAAAGGACTCTTCATCGCCTTCCACAGCCTGTTGAGGAAAGAACGAATTCTTTTCCTCTTCCTGCGTTCTGTAGGTTTTTCTAAAATGAAGAAAAACAATTGAAAACACAACTATTAGAAACATCTCTGACATCAAATTAAGCAACGATATAATGACATAAAGTACATTTTACTGTTCAATTCTTATCTGTAATGTTACACATCCAAATGAATGGAAATATTTCCAAGCCATCAGCCTGACTTCTGCTTATTGCCAAAATAAATGTCCCAAAATCTCATTTCACAATATTAATAGTCATTTTATTTTACAATTATCATGAAGTAGTTATTTTTCTTATTTTGTCTGATCTTTTATTAAAAAGAGAACATACATTTCCAGGCTTCATTTGGCCAACACAACTTCATTTTGGACAATTTTGTGTCTATTTGACAATTCAGGAGCAATAAGTCATGAAATAAAATTCTATTTGGGATCGTGTGCCGTCTGACAAGAGGATTTCTGTGCGAGTGTTTCGGGTGTGTGTCAGACCGCGCAAGTACCATTGATCTGTCCACTTTACACTGCCCGGCCTTATTTCAATCTCACCTGTTGAGCTCTCGCTCACAGGAGGAGAAGCCTCCATGGCACCCTGGGCAGTTAGGCCACGTGACGTCTCCTTTGGCTCGACAGGAACTTGACCTGTCAGCGGAGGGCACAGCAATCCATCGACGCTGTCGGACCTGGACACCACATCACCGCTGATGTGAGCCTGACCTGCGGACATAGAAACAGCCGACTCAGAAGACAGAGGTGTTAAATATCCAGGAAGCTCCTGGCTCTGTGTCTGGGTCGGGTCTGGTAGCAGATCCTGATCATCAGAACTGGGTCTCCAAACATCACATAGTATGTTGTATCAATAATCAATGTCAGTGGGTCAATTACAAATGGTTACTTCTTCAGTTACTCAAACTGAAACGTTTATTTCATATGCAAGGAATCAAATTCATCTGATCACTTGGGGGATCACAATTTTCTTTACATTAATGTAGGCAATCATTGTACAACATCATACCATAAACAAATGAAAAACTAAAGCACTCACCTCCTCTTTCACCCATCATGTGAGCCATCGACATCTTCCTGAAATCTGCAATAAAAACTATACAAAATACAATACAAAATGCAATACAATAAAATACAACTCTCCTCAGAAATACTCCTCCCAAGAAAATGAATAAAAAAATAAAATAAAGAAAGAAAAAATAAATAAATAAATTAAATAAAAACAAACTCCTTCTAAACTAAGAGAAAATAAAAGTATCCTCAAAAATAATAGGAACTCTTTCAAAAATATAACTTTATATAAAAAGGATATATCCTGCGATGTCTTCTAGAATAAAAGTCTCCTCTCAGAAATCCTCCGAACAGCTTCAAAGTCACAAGAATCGCACAGAAAATACTCTGCAAAAGTCTGTAAATTCGCCTCGTCTCTCAACCAACAGACAGTGATCGGTTCGAGTGTATATATTCAGTCAGAATTCATAACATGCGTCGCTATAGCAACTCAAATTCGAATTACTCATATCGCATGCACGCACATGAGAAGAGCGCGTGAGCGCACGTCGAATCTGAACACATTTATTGACTGTTTCAAACTTAATTTTGACGTTTTCTTTAATAAATATAATTTTTATTCTTTCTGAACAGTTATTATTATTAAAATGAATTATTCGTGTCCAAAATCTTCATTATTCATAATTGAGCAATTAAGGCACAGTCTACAGTCGGATCATGTAGTCATTGCTTCTGTCCAAAATGCGTGTAAAAAGGCACAAGGGAGGATTTTTCCTGCTTCTCTCTATAGAGATTGATTAAATTTGCTCTTTTTCGCATATAACCATCAAGCAAATCAGCTTACTACGGAACCCCTTAATTAATAGATAGATGGCACTAAAGAGGTTAAAGATCTAAATCTCTCAAGGATATTTGAAATACAATGAATAAAATAATATAATCGCATTATATAAAATAAAACTTATAACAAGAAATCTTTTAAGTCTTTTTTTCTTGTGAACTGAACTCCATGATATATGTCTGTCTGGCAAAATGCTTGCATTGAATTTCCTGTCTATGTTCTTTGATGATGGCCTTATTGCCTGTGACTGACAGCTGGAATTTACTCTCTGGTTGTCTCCAATCATGAACATTTCAAGTCATCCTAATTGTATGGACTTTCTCTGTTCTCTTATTATATGGCAAATGATAATCATTCTGAAGGGCTTAGAGGTTAAGAGTGTAATCGATAATTCTGTTATAATTGGACCTAAGTGCATTAGCTTCCATATTCAGGTTTGTGTGGACGAGTTTTAAATCCCAGTCTCCTCATCGTTTCAAGTAGGCTATCCTCGCGCACAGAAATGGTGAGTAACTAGGCTAAGTCTTCTCTTATTTTAATTTGACTGCCAAACCATGATAAAATCTTATTTATTACGAAACAGATTTTAACGTAGGTATTCTACAAATATTTTTCCAAAGTCGAACCATCATTGTCCGAGTTTGAGGGAGAAACGGCCTGTTCTGACATCAAGGTGTTCATCGCTATCGTCCTCATTCATATGCGCGCGCTGCGGGACGGAAATTGTGGACAGACAAGTGCTGAAGGTGCTTTTGGACCTCACAATGACGGCGATAAAAAGGATAAAAAATAGTTATAATACATTTGTTAACATATAATGTACATTTAATTCTACTATAATTAGTATAATAATAAATAAATACGACAAATGAAATATTTTTGAGCGTTTAAAGACGATATTTAACGTTATTTCTTCTCGCAGGTGAATGGATTAACTTGGCATCTGAAATGTTTGCAGTGCTCGGTGTGCGCAGTGTCCTTGGGTCACCATAACAGCTGCTTTATCAGAAATAAAGAGATTTTCTGTAGAACGGATTATAACAGGTAAAGTGTTTCATTTTTTTCGACAAGGTTTCCTCCATTTCTGAGGATTTATTTACATTTATAGTGTGTTGGTTGACAATGATATCCTACTGCATGAGCTTATAACATTATACTGTAAAATTGTTTTTAGTAATTTTATAGTAAACTTTCCATTTATAAAAGGTTTAATTTTAATGATGAAACAGGCAACATTTTATCTTAATATATTATGTTAACTAATAAAAAGAGTTTAACATCAGGGTCCAGTTGCATAAACCACTTAGACTAGTCTTAAAAGTTAAGACACTATTTTGTTTTCTTGAAGAGTGGTCCTAATTTTTTAAAGTCCATTACATAAAAAGGTAGATTGGTGTAACATTGATTACCCCTTGGTGAACTGCAAGTTGGTCAAACTAGTTCTTATAAATTATTGTGACAAATGTCATAATTACAGAATGATGTATACCAGCAAGAAAATAATACATTTTCTTTTCAGTACTTTTGGCATAAAATGTGTTCGATGTGGCCATCAAGTCAATGCAAATGACTGGGTTCGGAGGGCAGGAAATTACATATATCATCTCACCTGCTTCGCTTGCATCTTCTGTAAAAGGCAGCTTGCTACAGGGGAAGAATTCGGCTTGATGGAGAACCAGGTTCTCTGTCGCATTCACTATGACATAATGCTACTAAACCTACAGTGCATGTCAGACAATGGTAATTTTTTATTTTATTTCATACATAATACCAATGGAAAAGGGCATTAAAACAATGTCTTACATACACCGATCAGGCATAACATTACGACCACCTTCCTAATATTGTGTTGGTCCCCCTTTTGCTGCCAAAACTGCCCTGACCCGTCGAGGCATGGACTCCACTAGACCCCTAAAGGTGTGCTGTGGTATCTGGCACCAAGATGTTAGCAGCATGGGCACCCTGACTGGTCTGCAGCTATGCAGCCCCGGAACAAACTGCGATGCACTGTGTATTCTGACACCTTTCTATCAGAACCAGTATTAACTTCTCGAGTAATTTGAGCTACAGTAGCTCGTCTGTTGGATCGGACCACATGCCTTCGCTCCCCACGTGCATCAATGAGCCTTGGTCGCTCATGACCCTGTCGCCAGTTCACCACTGTTCCGTCCTTGGACCACTTTTGATAGATACTGACCACCGCAGACCGGGAACACCCCACAAGAGCTGCAGTTTTGGAAAAGCCTGGTCGTCTAGCCATCACAATTTGACTCTTGTCAAACTCGCTCAAATCCTTACACTTGCCCATTTTTCCTGCTTCTAACACATCAACTTTGAGGACAAAATGTTCACGTGCTGCCTAATATTAACAGATGCTGTGATGAAGAGATAATCAGTATTATTAACTTTACCTGTCAGTGGTCATAATGTTATGCCTGATCAATGTATAATAACAACATCCTCTCAAGAATACACTAATATGGGGAACATTTAAAATGAGGCCATTTGTATCACAACAGGAAATGATCTGTACGGAGCTATACCCATACAGTATCTCCCAAAGCCACCTAAAAGACCTCGTACATCATTCACCTCGGAACAAATACAGGTACGTTTCAGATGCTTTTTCTCCACTTGTGGTAAAAGAAGGAAAGGGACTGTAACAGAACTACTGTATTACATGCGTGTATGATTTTACAAGCATAACGATTCCAAGGACTCATCCTAAAACACAAACAAATGTTTACTACTCATAAATCGTTGCATATCAGATTGGGTTTATATCTTTTACAGATTATGCAAACCCACTTTATTCAAGACAAGAACCCTGATGCACAGACTCTGCAGAGGCTGGCAGACATGACTGGGCTGAGCAGAAGAGTCATACAGGTACAGAATATAGGCTTAAGCTTTTATGTCTGGATTCACAGACAAGGTTTAAGCCTAGTCCTAGACTAAATGTTTGAGCTGTCTTAAAGGGGACTAATTATGCTCCTTTTCACAAGATGTAATATAATATCTCTGGTGTCCCCAGAATGTGTCTGTGAAGTTTCAGTTCAAAATACCCCACAAATCATTTATAATAGCTTGTCAAAATGGCCCCATTTGAGTGTGAGCAAAAACACGTCATTTTTGTGTGTGTCCCTTTAAATGCAAATGAGCTGCTGCTCCCTGCCTGCTTTCCAGAAGAGGGCGGAGCTTTAACAGCTCGCTCTTCAGTTGCTTAACTACAACAAAGCTAGAGAATCTCACGCAGACAAAATGTTGATTGTCAGTAATGGTGTTCAGCCTTTGTTCAAACCGGAGTTGGAAAAATGTCAGATTTTCATCATTTGTCCCCTTTCAAGCTGCAGTCCGCGATTTTTCCTCTTTGTTGCCATCTCTGTTTGAAACCTGCAATTGCAGTCATATGCAGAACAGTTATCTGTACGTGCGTTGTGCCTCGGCACAGCTCATCAGCGCGGATGAATCTAATGTTTGCTGTCAATCACCGCACTGGTGTGGATACTGTATTTCAGAATCACAGATTCTACATCTTGAAAATATGACCAATATAAGAATTTTCACTGGAAAATATCATCTGAACAATTAAATAACATGTCTGCCACTTTTGTTCTGACCAACTGAGGAAAAAAGCATTAGGCCTACAATAAATCGTGCTGCCAATGATGATTAAATCTAACGATCGCTTAGCTCGGATCACGCCAAACCGTGCAAATTGTTTTTACTGTTATATTGTTCTCAAATTGTTAATGTTAACAACATCAGCATTGCATGACTGTGTATTTAGTGTATATTAGCGTTACCTGTAGATTTCAATTTCTGTAGCCACTCCCACCGCAGTCCGAAGTGTTTTGCTTTTGACTACGGGTGAATCTCCAGTTGTCACTGATGATTGTCATTTGGACCTTTCTGGATTACAATCCGCCATCAAAATGATAAGTTTAATTATTTCAGCTGCTGTGAGAAAAGGCTATAAATGTGCCGCTACCAGCAGCATCCTCACATGATAAAACCGATTAGCCTGGACTCCTTCCTTTCTGTTTACAGACGTGACGTAATGATGCAAAGACGAGCTGCTGCATGCTCGAATTTCCCGCGGAAATCCACCATGTCGCTCTTATTATAAAACATTATTACAAGCTTACCATTGTGAATCGAGACAAGATAATTAGATAGTTTTGAACACTGGCTGGTTATGTACTTGCTCAAAAATTGATTTTGGATCATTTTTAACCAAAAAAAGTTACGGACTGCAGCTTTAACTGAAAGCAGCTTGCACTGACATATCTTAAAATGCATACCAGTAATGTTTTTTTTCTTTTTCTAAGGCACATTTAAAAAGGCTACTTAAATGTCCCTATATTCTTTTTAGCATGTTAATTTTTTTTCTTTTCTTTTCTTTTTTTTTTTAAATGAAGAATGTAATTGTAATAAGTAGTACTGAATTCCTGTAGGTTTGGTTCCAAAACTGTAGAGCCAGACAGAAGAGGAACCCACTTCATGACAGCGTTTCTCCACAGGACAGATACCAGACCTCCGCAAGGCCCTTTCTGTAAGATAACCAGTACTTCTTGCCCTCAGAGACCTGAGACTCACTGAGACTGCCCACTATTTCAGCATCTGTGCTACTTGATATCTTTTGATGTATAACAATTATGTGGGGAGTATTTGATTTAAGTACTGATTGTATACATACTTTTCAAAAGTTTGAGTTCAGTAAAAAATTTTTTTTACAAGAACGTATTACTTTATTATTTAGCAAGGATGCATTATATTGATGTAACAGTAAAAAAGTGACAATAAAGACATTTGTAATATTACAGAAGATTTCTATTATAAATAAAATGCTTTTTTTATTCTTAAGCTGTTTTATTTTTCAATCCTAAAAAATGTGCATCACACTTTTCCATAAAAATATTAGGCAGCACAACTGTTTTCAGCATTGAAAATAATAAGAAATGTTTCTTGAGCAGCAAATCAGCCTATTAGAATGATTTCTGAAGGATCATGTGACACTGTAATGATGCTGAAAATTCAGCTTTGCCATCACAGGAATAAATTACATTTTAAAATATCTTAAAAAATAAAACAATATATTAACATTGTAATAATATGTATTTATTTATTTACAATATTACTGTTTTTATTTTGGTCAGACACACGCAGCCTTGGTGAACATAAGATATATATATATATTTTTACAAACATTAAAAAATAATGCTGACCTCAAACGATAGTGTAATACCACATTTAAAAAGTTAATTTTTTTTAACAATCCATCAAGAAACATCAGTTCAGTTTAGATGGTTCTGTATTTATTTATTTCCAATTATTAGCTATAGCAGGTATATACAGCTGTATAACCTTTATAAGCGAATATTGAGTTGAAAAGACTTTGAAAGTTATCATATTACTGTAAATTGTGAAAAGGGTGTCTCTTTAATAATACTGAACACTGTTTTTAACATCTTTAATAGTAGTATGTCTGGTGCCAATTTGATGCTAAAAGTGTCTCAAAACATGTGAGATGGATAAAAAGAACTGTGAAACATTGTTACTTGATTGGAATTAGGCTATTCTAATTGTCATAGTTGAAGTGTATTTTTTTCATCTTATGTATTCACTTGCTAGAAAAAAAAGAATGCAAAGCTTGACATCTTTCTATCAAGTCTCTGTCTGTCTGATTGCTAAAAATTGGGACAATTTTCTGACTGCAAAATCCACAGACTGGCGATATTTGTTTTCTTGCACTCTAGCAATAATTGTCAATTATCTGTCAGTTCATCTAACGACCCAATATAATACAGCCATCAAGCTCTTTTATTCACTCATGTTCATTGGTATGTAATAATTCCATTGGGTGTTGAAAGTCACCATTTTTTTTTCTGTGTGTTTAGTGGCAATCACAATTTATAAAATGTCCAATCAAATAATGACCATTAAACTATTCATCCAGTGAACAATTCAGTGGTGACCAGGCAGGCAGTACCAGGCGCTGAATACTGCATGATGCATTGATTTACTGCACTGCCCATTAATGCCACCATTTCTTAAAAGTCTTGTATTGATTTGGACACACTTAAGCTTTACAATGTCAAAATGACCAAACGCCTATCTAAAATGGCTTGTCCTTCCTAATCATTTATAGGTAATTTCTTTCCTGCAGTGCACCTAATGTACAATTTATACTGATCCATTTTAAGCTAACTATTTTATTTATTTATTTTGCTAAACGATTCCGTCCAAAAGTTTGAGTCTGATAAGACGTTTTATTGTTTCTGAAAGAAGACTCTCACTAAAGTTACATTCGTTTGATCAAAAATACAAGAGCAGCAATATTGTGAAATATTATTACATTTTTAAAATACTTTCTCTTTTAATAAAATGTCATTTATTCCTGTTATGGCAAAGCTGTATAATCAGCAGTCATTGTTCCAGTCTTCAGTGTCACATGATCATTAAGAAATCATTCGCTGATTTGCTGCTCAACACACATTTCTTATTATTGTCACTGCTGAAAACCGTGTGGCTTAATATTTTTGTGAAAACCTTGATTTATTTTAAGTACTTTTTGAAGAAAGTTCAAAAGAACAACATTTATTATAAATCTTTTGTATCATTATACATGTTTTTACTGTCATGTTTGATCAATTTAATGCATCATTGCAGAATAACGGTATCAGCAATAGTCATTGTATATTCACCATATGTTAACATATGTTTATAAGCTAGGTAAATAATTTTTAGTGGCTGTTTTATCCCTGCACAACATCAGTATGCAATTTCAGTTGTGGCCACATGATGGTGCTGACTCTATTTACAATAGTGCATGTTATTTGTAATGGAAGGTTCGCCTTTACTGATGTACTTTATCTATTTAAATAGAGGGCCCATGGTGGCCAAGACACTTTGATATCTACCATGAACGTGGCAATAATTTAGTACCATGGTTTAGATCAAAGTACCATGGTGTCAAGATCTTATACACCCCTATTACACTTCACAGGTATATACATGTATACTTCACAGAATACCACGGTATTACTGTAGTAAATGTCCAAAAAACATGGTAAGGTTATTTTTTGTTAGCGTCATGAAAGATAAAAAAACACTGACAATCAAATCTTGAATCTTGATTCAAAAATTAATTCAGATTTTCAGTCACAATGTGTGGTAACTAGGTAATTAGGTCAACCTCCTCCCCAAATAGAAACATTTCTCATAGGTTTTTCCTTTCTGCTCTCTCTCAGTCTCTTCATTGTTTGAGCTTCTTCCTGGCTAGTGAGGCTTTAGAGGACTGTCTCCATGTGAAGCACAGTTCTCATGTTACAGGTCATTGTACCTGCACTGAATAGTGTCAAAATGGACTTTTCCCCCTTCTCTAAAGCAAATCAGGTTACACGAGGTTCAGAAAAAATGGGTTGTGGTTATTACAGTACACCCTGTCCCACAGTGGATATGAAGTCACTTCTATTATAAACAGTAGGCTAATTGTCAATGTTAATTATCTTAAAGGGTTAGGTTATCCAAAAATGACAATTCTCTTATCATTTACTCACTATCATGTTGTTTCAAACCTTTCTAAAGTGGAGCCTAATCTTTTATATTCCACATTAGAACATATTTTCTAATGTGAAGATATTTTGGGGTCAAAACAACAATTGATCCTTTTGAATTTCATTTTATTAAACTTTTTCAGAAATGTGTGTGTGTAAGTCATACTATGTCTTTTAGCATATGTTTCATGAAAGCATCATAATTTGTTATTAACATTTTTCAAAATCAAATGTGCAATGTAATCTGTGGATGGTGCCTTGGGAGAATATCATTGTGTTTTTTTGGTTTCAGTCAGGAAATATCCTTTACCTGTGGAGGGATGTGATTGGCTGGCAATAGGCTTCCATAGTCAACAGCTCTTCAGGAGGAGTCCAAGCATATATATCACCTGAGCAACTACAAATAAAAGCCACCAGTTCTTCTCACACAGGCGCTGCACTACATTTGGATACAATCCATGTAAGTATTAGACTTCATATTCACAAAGTCTCTAATCTATTTTATTTGCAGCCAAATTACCATTGATTTTGTCATTAAAATGTTTTTTGCGAAATTTAATTCTTCACTGCAGGATAATGTTAAAAGCATTAAATATCTCCTTAAATATTAAATATCTGTTTAAGCATATGCAAATGAAGAGTGGAAAGGTAAGAATGGAAAGTTATTGGTATTCTGGGTTTTCTAATAGATTTCATATGCATGAAGGAATGACAAGCTGCATTCAGAGTATAACAACCAATGAATATTTATTTTCCAACAGATCACATATATACAGAAACTCCCTCTCTGGTTCTGCGAGCACAATGACCTCCAGCTTCTCTGTGCACAGTCACTCTCTTGGACGGCAGCCGTCTTTCTCCAGCATGTCTATGCGTGATTTTGGGGTTCGGGGACGCTCTAAAGTCCCAGTGTCCCTCTCCTCAGCCAGTACTCTGTCCCTGTCTCGTTCCACCTCTCTGGGAAATGGCCTAAACATCCTAAGCAACCTCTCACTGAATGGTATGGGAGTTGGTGCCAGTGAGAAGGAGACCATGCAGGGTCTAAATGACCGACTTGCCAGCTATCTGGAAAAGGTGCGCTCTCTGGAGAAGTCTAACGCTGACCTGGAGCTGAAGATTAAACAGTTGATGATTGAGCGAGCACCCAAGGGTCACGACATTGAGGGACTGATGGCTCAAGCACATGCGATCGGACAAGAGGTTTGATGATCTAGTGGAATTTAAGATAAATTGCCTCGTAGACAATAAAGTAGCAGGAATGTTCAGTGGTGTCATTACAAACACTTATAATCAATCTTCTGCTCTCTAGGTGAGGAAAAAGACATTGGAGAACGCTCGTATAATGCTGGAGATTGACAATGCCAAGCTTGCAGCAGATGACTTTAGGGTCAAGTGAGTTTTGCTCTTTTCTTATAATCCCTAAGAAAGATCAATTCAGCCATTTTTTTTTTTTAAATTCTAGGTTTAATTGGTATATTATTTCTTTATAAACAGATGGGAGGCAGAAGCTAGCCTTTGCCAGTCGGTTGAGAGAGACTGCCATGCTCTGAGACGAGCGAAATCTGATCATGATCAGATCATCGCAACCCTTCGAGGAGACCTGGACAGTCTGAAAGAGGAGCTGTATTTCCTGAAGAAGAATCATGATGAGGTTAAACACTGACATTATAAAACATCATCTTATTAATATTTGTAGGTGTTTGTAAAGTTTGCTCATACATTTTTTGTGTTTACATGAATATAATCTACAATATGGACATATTGACAGCACCTAAAAAGTATTTACATAGATTTAGAAACTTATAAAATTCTTTAGGAATCCTTTAAATATGTATATACATTGCAAATATGCTATATGCTATATAAATATGCATATATTTATTGCCCTAACCAAACCACTTCTCAATATAAATATAAAAATGTAATAGACAGATAAACATATTGTGATGATAATGTTAGTTATACCCTATTACATAGATATGTTTTGAGCAAGATCATGTTGCCTTCACAGTAGTCAAATATCAATATAGCACATATAGCAACACCTTTATCAAACTTCTTGTTTAGATAAATATATAGAATAATCAGTGTGTAAAACACACACATAAACACACACACACCCATGTCCACAAACATATAGAGTAGGGGAAGAAGTGTTTGGACAGACAGGTGTGGCTCCACTGAAATGTAGCATTTAACCATAAACCAATGTTATTTTA
Organism: Megalobrama amblycephala; assembly: GCF_018812025.1. Classification (NCBI taxonomy): domain Eukaryota; kingdom Metazoa; phylum Chordata; class Actinopteri; order Cypriniformes; family Xenocyprididae; genus Megalobrama; species Megalobrama amblycephala. The sequence continues at coordinate 41,346,368 of NC_063047.1, forward strand.
GCATATTTGAGATACTATTATAGATTTCTTTTAATACTTTGAATTAGTTTTTTTTTTTGTATTTTCTGTTTTAACTTTAGCAGATTTTTTTTTTTTTTTTTTTTATGGTTTTAGTATTAGTTAACCATAATAACTATGCCCTAAACACATTAATGACTTTACAATGAGCATCTGCAGAGCAGAACATTGACAATTAAGAGTGCAAATAGGCAATTGTACAACAAATATTAGGACACTTCAGCCACACTTAAAAATATATGACCTTTGCATTATATAACAAAATATCAAATCAATTGGCATTTATTTTTAAAGATAAATAGCACAACTTATCAAATAAAACTTCACAAAAATATGTTTGGTATTTTAAATATAGTGATGATATACTAAAAATGACCATTAGTATTAGTAGGCCTATTAGTATTAAAAAACTGATATCATTTGTTTGCAAAAACATATGTTTGCTTTGATATTTTATCTACACCCTTAAAAATAAAGGTTCCAATGTTATTTTTATTAGATTTTTTTTGCAGTGATGCCATATAAGAACAGTTCTTAAAAGAATCATTTTTTTTCTTAGTGTAAAGAACATCTTAAAAATAAAAAAAATTAAAATTAAAATTTTAGTTTTGAATGTTACCATGTTTTTAACACGCTATTACTTTATTTACCCCATTTTTAATTAAAAAATGTATAAATTCTTTGAAATTTAAAATGTTACAAGAACTACATCAAAAACCAGTGTGATGCAATAAAATATATTTATCAATATTTATGAGAAATTATATTTGAATATATTATATGAAATTTATAAGAGCACATGAGAATTACCATATGAACTCAATGATTGATTTAAATGGATGACAGCTCAAAACAGTCTTCTCACAAAACAACATCAGTATTACTCTGAAATGTTTTCAAACAAAATATATTCATTTTACTTGCATAAACTTGATGAGAAAAGATAAGAAATAGCCTGAATCTACTTTACATTCGGCAATGGTTCATTCATAGGTGGCATCAGAGTGAAATGTGGACTTTTTAAATTCAACCCTCTTTCTGGTCTATGAATTTTTGATCTACTAACAGACATTAATTTAATTTGTCATTTTATTTCAATTTCAGAATTATTTTGTGTGTGCATGTGTGCATTTATAAACAAAATGCATTCCCAGTGGGAAGGAAAACTGTGTGTGAGTGTAGGAAAGAGGCTAAATGTATTTTAACAGAAGTAATTTGAAACAAATCTAACTAATAGATGTAAAAATAAACAAACAAATAAAAAAATCAGCATATTTACATGACCTGAAGTTTACCTCTTCTGGGTCAAATTGGACCTGAATGTATTGAGAGGGTTAAGAGTGTAATGCAATTTCTACATTTTAAGTGCTTAAGTGTATAAATACTGTCTGGTGATATTGTAAATGACTTTTCTGTCTCCTTGAAGGAGAAGAATACACTGAAGTCCCGTCTAGCCAACGAGCAAGTGAACGTGGAGGTGGACGCAGCCCAGGGCCCAGACCTGGGAGCCATCATGGCAGAGCTAAGGGTGCAGTACGAGAGCATCGCACGGAAGAACAAAGAGGATGCTGAGATGTGGTATCTGAAGAAGGTCAGTGTACAATCCAACACAGACTCCACAGCTAACACACCCCAATCATCTATTTATAGACTGATGATTTCACTGCAAACACAGGTGTGTTTGAGCGAATATGTGTTCTGTAAAACAATAAGCACGTGTGGTGGGTTTATATGCGACAGCTGGAGAACGTGCAGTCGGAGGTGAAGGAGAGTAACGAGGCTCTGCGATGTGCTCAGAGTGAGCTCAATGAAAGACGACGCTTCCTGCAGGCGTTAGAGGTGGAACTGGACAGTCTGCGCAAACAGGTGAAATATACGAGTGTTTATCCTCACTGCTGCATTCTACCTGGTCAAAGGGAAAACATGTGACTAAAGAAAAGCCAGGAACTCACCACGCCTTAAAGGAATAGTTCACATAAAAATGAAAATTATCCCATAATTTACTCACCCTCAAGCCAATCTAGGTGTATATGACTTTCTTCTTTCAGCCGAACACAATCGGAGTTATATTAAATAATATCCTGACACTTTCCAGATTTGTAATGGCATTGAATAGTGCCCGAGTTTTTGAAGCTCCAAAAAAGCGCATCCATCCATCATAAAAGTAATCCATACGACTCCAGTGGGTTAATAAATGCCTTCTGAAACAAAGCGATAAGAAAAATATCCATATTTTAAACTTTATGAACTATAATCACTGACTTCCGACAACAGCCGTACGCACTTTCACAAGAAGGGTGACCTCTGACCCAACGTATGACGTAGGCGTAGCCAAAGACTGTAGAATAACACAAGACATCTCACTCGTATAGACCACTTTGGAGCAGACGTCACAACTACGTCACTTGCAGCTGCGCGCGCATACTGGTTGCAGAAAAATAGCGGTAGCAATTGAAGGAAAATGTGCAAAATCCACAGAATAAGAGAAAAATGTTTTGTTGTGCCTCTGGATGTTGGAATCGGAATGCAAAAAATATAGTCTTCATTTTTAAAGAAAACCATCGTTGAAAACGTCCTTTGAAGCTAAACGGAGACGTTTCACAGACTGGACTGACAACACCTGCAAGGATTAGTCTACTATTAAAGCAGGAATTTGATGTAAACAGTAAGTCTACATAATATTTACATATGCAGTTCAGAGGACATACATACATAGCAGTTACAGCATGAAATAATTATAATTAAAATAATTTAAACCTATAATATTTTACATAGATAACTTTTAAACATAATTTTTTATTTCACAATTCTGACTTTTTTTTTCTTGCATTTGCGTGTTTATTACTCCCAGTTCGGACTTTATAACTCGCAATTGTGAGTTTATTTCACAATTCTGAGGGGGAAAAAGTCAGAATTGCGGGATAAATTGCAATTCAGAAAAGACAGAATAACGAGTATATCTCACAATTCTGTTTTTCTTTGTAAGAAATGTGAGATGTAAACTCAGATTTGCGAGAAATAAAAGTCAGAATTGTGAGATATAAACTCTAAATTAACTTTTTTTATTCTTTTATTTCGTGGCTTCCATAGACTTTTACTGCTCAACTGTCATTTTCTGCAACCAGCTAGGCTCCGCCCACAAAAAACGTCATCGCTGTTTGCAAACACCAAATTGGTCTATTGTTTTGAATGGGAGAAAGTGTAACACGCAATATGGCGGAATAAGTCCCGCCTTCTAAATAAGAACCAATCGCCGACTGGTAAAGTCATTGGCCGTTAGAAGCACTGGTTCCTATAGAAACAGTCAGACGCGTGTGCGCATGCGCATTAGCTTGATCCAGCCTGAAAAATACAGTTTTTTGTCATGATTTGAGAGTTTGGAAAAAACATTTATGAGACTGTTGTTGTCAGATTTCATTGGTGATTTCAAAAATGAAATTTAATCGTATAAGGTTGGTAAACAGTTTTGGAGAATTTGATGTTTCCCCATTCAAAGAGATAGGAGATGCATGATGCCCAGGATGCCCGAGAGGCGTTTAAAAGATGGCCGCCGAGTGAAATGACTTGTCTTAAAGGGACTTTGGCGTAGCGTAAGCTAAGGTGAGAAATGACAAACATGGAAGCAAGGATACAGGATAGAGCAAAACAAAATGTTGGCCACATATTAGAAGTCTAAAATGACACGTTTTAAAGAAAAAATGTTGGAGGATTTTGATATAAGAGAAGAGGAGCTACGTCCTACATCATATCATTTGCCGGGTCAGAGGTCATCCTTATGCCGGAACTCGACTCTATTGTGAATGTGCGTATGGCCGTTATATATATATGGTCAAGTAACAAGACAAATTCAGATCTAAACCTAATTGTTAAAATATTATCTGGAAATGATTTACTTTTTAGGCATCCAGTGTATCTGTATTTGAGATTAACATTTCACTATGCAACATTTCACTATGCAATAGCAACATCAAATTCTCATGACAATGCATATCAATAGTACGCGCGTGTAATCTCGTAGAATATATACGCTAAAATGAGTTTTGGCGTGCATATGATACGCACTTTATGGCGTACAATAGGCATGAACCCCACACCACTAATCCTACCCAAGACTACCAAGCGTATTATATACACGCCATAAAGTGCGTATCATATGCATGCAAAAAACTGTGTATCATATGCACACCAAAACTCATTTTGGCGTATATATTCTACAAGATTACACTCGCGTACTATTGATACACATTCTCATGTGATCGGGTTGAATATTAACATATTTAAGGGAATATTTTTGTCTTGAGTGATATAAAAATACTTTTTGTAAAAAAAATTTAAAAACATTTTCATGAACCATCAAATACCCTCTTGCTGCCCGCTGGGGGTTCCTAAACCATTGAAAATCCCTGATATATGATATTTAAGGAGGCAATGTCACTTTTTGAAGGAGAAAGAGAAAACTTGATTCTTGATACATCTCAAATATTCTTTTGTTGCAACCAGATCTTCAACCCCTGGGAAGAGGAAAAAACAGTCTCTAATCTCTAAAATGTTCTGAAGTATTTTTGAGAGCTTTATATACAAGATAACAACAAAGTTTCCAGACAAATTGCTCAGTGAAAATATTTTAATTACTTACTTTTTTTCTATCCATAAAAAGTGGATGCCATTTACTACAAAGAGGAAATTAATATCCCAAAGCCTCAACCATAACATGTCCCTGAAAAGCTCTGAACAAAAGGGAGGTCATTCAGTATCTTGTATAGTTGGGATGATGATACTGTATACCCATTTACAAATGTCCTCTATGGTGGACAAGATTGAATTGCTTGAACTCAAGAGGTTATAGAAAAAAAGATCTTTCCAACCTTCTTTTCGATTAATTGCTTATGTTATATACTCATTTGTAAATCTTTTTGGATAAACATTTTTCAAACAGTCAATCTTCTATCCTTCGGTTAAAGGGGGATCATATTCTTGCAGAGTTTTCTTTTCACCTTTTTTGGATTTTGTTTTTAATTAGATCATCTGCAATCATTTAGTTCATAGTTTGTCAACAAATATCCAGAGAACATGTCAAGGTTAACTTTTCAGCACAGGAAACCACAGTCCCCTCCATCTGCTGTTCGTCCTCATGCAAACAAGGACCATAGATGTTTACTCCTGTATAAAAAAATCGCTCTGTAATACATGTGATGACAGGTGACAGGTGATAAAGACAGGTTGTTCAACTTGTAGTTCACACATACAGGGCAGTTAATTCTTGATATTATTTTAATTCTTGAATTCATTCTTGGTGATCACCTATATTAATGGTTTTGACCTAAAACATTTATCTACTTAAAAACAGCTTAAAGGGATAGTTCACCCAAAAATGAAAATTCTGTCATCATTCACTCACCCTCAAGTAGTTCCAAACCTGTAAGAATTTCTTTGTTCTGCTGAACACAAAGGAAAATATTTGGAAGAATGTCAGTAACCACACAGATCTTGACTATTTATTTTTCCTAGTCAAAAAGAGAATACGTTTTTTTAATGCTTGTGAAATTTAAAAAGAAATATCTTATCCTCACAATTTATTTGATTGAATACATTTCAATGTATTTTAAAATGTAATTTATTCCTGTTGAATTTTCAGCAGCCATTACTCCAGTCTTCAGTGTCACATGATCCTACAGAAATCATCATAATTTGCTGATTTGATGCTCAATTCTTAATAACAGTTCATCTTATATCAATGTTTTCAGGATTTTTTGATAAAGAGAAAATTCCAAATAACAGCATGTATTTGAAATAGAAATCTTTTGTAACTTTATAAATATTTCTTGAGGAGCACATACATTTAATTTCTGAAAGATCATGTGACAATAGAGTGGAGTAATGGCTTCAGCTTTAAAATTTTAAATATATTAAAGTAAATTTCATTACTCTTTTTACTGTATTTTTGATCAAATAAAGGCAGCCTTAATAAGCATAGGAAATGTCTTTCAAAAACTTTGAGCTGAATTAACTATGAACATTATGGCTCACCTCAGGTTGGTGTTCTTGAGGGGAACCTCGGAGAGACGAATCAGAAGTACACGCTTGAGATTGAGCGTCTTCAGGGCACACTTACACAGCTGGAGGACGAACTCTCACAGCTGCGCCTGGACATGCAAAGAATCAAAACTGATTACGAGCAGTTACTGCGTATCAAACAGAATCTGGAGCTGGAGATTGCCACCTACCGAAGGCTGCTGGATGGAGAGGAAGTGTAAGAACTGAGAAAGGTTTCTCAAAGCTGAAAAATGCTGTTTTCCCTTGACACATTACAGTTCAGTACATAACAGATGATACAGAATTAAGCGTCTCTGACATATAAAATCAGATGTGACATTTGTTTCCTTTTTGTTTTTCAGGATAAAAGAGATGCCCACTCCTAAAAGTAAGTATGAATGGATAGTTCTAAGACTATAAACTCAAGATACAGTTCAGTTTATTTAATACATTAAAATATAATGTTGATGCTTGTTTTTTCAAGCAGTGGTTCTGTAACATCTACAAAAACCCTCTTAAAATGTAATATTTTTTTCCTACAATCGAAAATTACACTATCATAAATTTGTCATAGCTTCAGTATCAAGTTCTTTCAGTAAAATGTCAGCTAGAGCTATTAAGTTGTTGCTTGTGTTTATGTTTTATTTAATACAAATTTTTACTTATAACTGTTCTTTGCTAAAACAATGGTTTGATATACCACTTTATATATTACATTTGGTTTAATATTGTACATTACATTTTAGATTTTGTCATAATTATTGTACTGAACTTAATTTTCCTGAAAGGCTGTTTTATGACTGGTTCCCCCATGACAACTTGCCCCATATAATAGTGCGACAACATGTTCTGCTAATCAGTGTACTTTTTTTTTTTTTTTTTTTTTTGTCAGTAATGATGGAAATGTTCAAAATGTTTTTGTTTTTTTGTTTCCAAGTCATTAAGGGTCTTATTTTCAAAAATAAACCCACCTGAGAAATATTTACTAGAGTAAAAAGTGTGACAACTTGCCCCACTCTCCCCTATAACAGTATCATCAAGTGTAGTTATACACAACTCTTTGAGAGTGTTACTCGGCATAATACATTAAGGGAAGTGATCTCCTAATAAGATCACTTGAGTAGTTTTAAAGGTTTAAAACACTGAATTTGCATAAATTCTCATGCCTCTTAGTTTTACCGTTGTTTTTTTCTGCCTTTTGTAGAAGAGCCTGAAGTGAGAACCAGGAAGATTGTCAAGGTGGTCACCCAGACCATGGTAAATGGAAAGGTGGTGGATGAATCCAGTGAAGTTGAACAGATTGAAGAACGGAAAAAGTGAGTCTGGCTGAAAAGTGACACGCATTCTTGTGATAAGTGTCCACTGTTCACTGACAAAGCACAAAATATCACACGACTATTATCAGCGATCTGTTCATCATTTCACCAAAAAAAGTGAATAAACATTTCAGTTATTACAAAGTAGTGATGTGTCAGCTGTCTTGATTTGTTCTACCTCTTATTCATCATGGGTGGTAGAAATTGCAACATAAAAACTATAACAAGTCTTTACATCTTCACACTCTCTCATAAATATCTTTTTATTCTCTTGCATTTCTATTCACTGTTAAGCTTGTGCACTGATATTATTTCTTCTTCACTTTCTTTAGGTCTGATTCTGTAAGGCGAGTCGCAATAGAGCGGGTCATTTAAAAGTAGTACAGACCGAAAGTCACACAGTGAAACTAAATACATACGATACTAGCTGATATTCTGAATGAAGTACTAGTTTTTGAGGAAGTGCATGGTAGAAAAATGATATGTAGCTGTGGATGGGGATTTGAACCTGTCTGGTCACAGTGTGAGAAACTGAGCCAAATGCCGAAATCAAGACAGCCTCACTTTAAGAACGATGACTGAAAAAGCCCTGACACCAAACCTCTGTGGTATTAAATGTCTTGCTTTTGTGAGGGTTTCTGGGCGAAACACCTAGTATACTCCCACCTCATCGCAGTCCTGGTAAACAAGAGCTTTTACTTTGGTTTGCTCAGATAAGCTCCACTCTTCTTTTTGACATCCCAGAAATATAACAATTTAAGCACTTAACAAATGTATTAAAGTCATAAACAGCCTAGCTTTCAGTAAATGCTACAGTGCAAAGATTAGATGTGAATGCGTTGAATAATTCTATTGGCAATCTTAATGGATGCAGGTCAGAATTTGTCATTTTCTTCATTTTCAGTGCTGACTAAAAGATTACTACAACTAAAATACTGAATGAAATGTCTGTATTTATCATTTTTATTTGCAGTATTTCATACTAAACATACATCTATGAACATTTAGCTCATATTATGGAAATGTTAGGATAAGTGTTAGAACAAAAGCACCAAGAACCACATTCAGTTATTCATTTTCATTATCGTGGGGCATGAAAGTATTTTTTTTTCACAACTATGGATATAGAGTGTACATCTGACAAATAAAGGTGTGTGAAATGCTCAGAGTCACAGTTCAGCATCTTGCACCCTGCATATTATCCCATATAAACCATTGTGCAGATGGGTAAACATACTGATACATGGAATAAAGCATTTACAATAAAGTTTAGACTGATCAGCCACGGTGTATTCTGACTCTTGTTTGGTGTCTGTTATCCCTGAGAAACTCAGGAAACATTATTGATTTTTTTTCTGCCTTACCATTGTGATTATTATTATTGTAACAAATGCCATTGCGAGCTTACAGGGGCGTCAATTGGGTCTGGCAGGTATGGCGACTGACATACCTTGGCTGTCTGGTCAAGTCAATGCAGGATTAATGGAGTTATATTACTATGTATAATATATAGGCTAATTAGTGTTTTTTTTTTTTTTTTTTTTTTTTTTAAACAGGAAAGTAAGTAAATTAAAGCGATCTTGTTATATTCGTGTCACGGAAAATCAACGGCGCTGCCAAATGTTTCTTTTCACAACGCGATTTTGCAGCGTTGAGTATTGTAACCAATCATTATTGAAAATAATGGCCAATCAGAGGTGTTTAAGTTGCCGGTTGTTGTCCTAACCAGCCGCGAAGGTGACATAAGACTTTATGACTTTTATAAGACTGTTTGTTTTCAGCTGCAACAGTGTATTTACTATCATATTCCTTCCATTCAGTAAAAATCTTTCAAAAATACTTTTTACATGTCAATAGCCATATTTCCCTCCATGGGTGACCATAATTACAGTCTTAAATACTGCTGTAGCCTACTCTAAATGTCTAATTTAATTAACAGAGAGATTAATAAAACTTAATAGAGTGAACGCGCTTCCTCTTTATAACACTGCCTCCTTGTGGTAAGAATGAAACTTTGAAACCTAATTGTACTCGAGAAATCATCACCAACAAATTGAATAATAATAATAATAAGTAGAAGAAGAAGACACCGTCTTTAAACCCAGAAGACAAGCACGAGCAGTCTTCTGAGTAAAACAGGCCATCAAATAAAATCTGGAATGTAATAGCGTTAGTTTTTTTAATTTTCGATATCTATTCAGTTGTAAGTATTTTAACCGTTGTTGGATGACTAATCTTTTTATGGAACGGCTTAACTGTAAATAAATCTTTCTTTTGTTGTTAAGAAAAGTCAAATTAATCCTAAAACAGTCGATATGAATGCAAGGGTTGTTTTCACGAGCCACCTGTATTTGTGTCCTGCTCCTTTAAATTTTGACGACCAATCAGGAAGCTCGGCTGTCTCATAGCACATCCTTTTCCGTCTCAAGCAGCACACTAAAAGCACAGGCGCTGTATGCTCATCTCCAGGACAACAAAACACCCAGACAGAAAATAAAAAAAATTGCGGCAGGTATTCATATTTTAAATAAAAAATTATATTTACTTCATTCCTTTGATGATGTGTCTTCATCGTCAGTTTTCCTTCATTCTTTACTGTCGTCCATCCAGTCTTTCTAGTTTAGCTCTGTACAATTTCCAGGCCTATACTAACCACACTAACATCATCGTCTCAACTTAAAATGTTCGTGCTATAAAATATAGAACAGCATATACATTTAAATATCATGACATTTATGTGCCTTATAAATGTTTTAACTAAACACGTGCGTTTAGAAACAGGTAGACACAAATGAGATGGTATCCCTGCTGAAGAATCCAGCATAAACATACCTTATGCTGGTGACCAGTAATGCTGGATTTTTCAGCAAGGTTATAATACATTTAAATCTGTTATGTCAACTAAATTGTACATTTTTCTAATAGTACACCATGGCTCAGGACGGAGTGATACTACAGTTCAACTTTCCCACTTTCGGGGACTCCATGCTTCAAAAGATGGATGCTCTTCGTCGAGACAGACGTTTCTGTGATGTGGTGATCCGCATCAATGAATTGGAAGTACCTGGACACAAAGTGGTATTTGCCGCTGGCTCCCCTTTCCTTAGAGACCAATTTGTACTTCAAGACTCACATGAAGTACAAATATCTACACAACAGGATGCAGAGGTTGGACAGAGGCTTCTTTTGTCTTGTTACACTGGGACCCTTGAGTTCCCAGAGCTAGAATTAGTACACTATTTAACAGTTGCTAGCTTCCTACAGATGGGTCATATAGTAGAGCAGTGCACTGAAGCTCTAAATAAATTCATAAAACCACACGAGGTCAAAGACGAGCGTGCATCATCTCGACAGCGCTCGGACTACAACGCACAGCGTGGGCCACCAGCTGTGGAGACGGTATGTGATGAAGAGGATGAGGTGGACAATGATGGAGAAGATGACTTCAATGAAGATGACGACGACGATGATGATGTGATCATACAGCCCAAGTCTCCGCCTGTGTTTAGAAACTCTCAGAGCAACAATAGAGAAGAGGACAGTCCCATTAGCATTGTTAAGGTTGAATCAATAGAAGAGCGGATGCCTGATAACTTCCAGACTCGCTCAAGTCGCTCTCCAACACTGCGCTCCCCTGAGCCACAACACTCCCTGATAAACTCCACAGTGGAAACCCGGTCCACCGAGCTCACCGTTAACCCTGCGGCTGAATATTCGATCTCCCCACCTGGAACCAGTGGCTCTGGGAAGGGGAATCTTTGGGGATGCTCAAGGAATGCTGATAAAGGAATGCAGTGGTACCACCAGTGCCCAAAATGTGCTCGCGTGTTCCGTCAACTTGAGAACTACGCCAACCATCTGAAGATGCACAAGCTGTTTATGTGCCTCTTGTGCGGAAAGACGTTTACACAGAAAGGAAACCTGCACCGGCATATGCGGGTCCATGCCGGCATCAAACCCTTCCAATGTAAGATATGTGGAAAGACTTTTACCCAGAAGTGTTCGCTGCTAGACCACCTGAACCTTCACAGTGGGGACAAACCACACCGTTGTAATTACTGTGACATGGTGTTTGCACATAAACCAGTTCTCCGTAAACACCTGAAGCAGATCCATGGAAAAAACAGTTTTGACAATGCTAACGAAGGCAGTTTGCTTGAAGGATTATAAACTCATATTAATATAAGTTACACTGACATAACTTTGTCTTGCAGACACAATTCTGTACATCAGTGGTTCTCAAAAAGGGGGCAGGGGTCCATTAGGGGGTCTTGGCAAACTTCCAGGAGGGACCCAGTAAGTCTTAAATGCCCGGTTTCACAGGCAAGGGTGTGTTCGCTCTTGGCATGTTTGGTTAGATTAAAACAAAATCTGGTGCTACTGCTCTGTTAGTGTGGTTCATTTTAATAAGTAAGAACGCTGCCATCCAAACCCTGGTGCACACCAAACAAGCGGCCCGAGACCACTGAAAAGATGGGTCTTGGTCCACTTCCAAATGAACTCTGCTGCGTTTCAAATGAAATATGAATGCAACACGGACCAAAGACTTGTAAACGAACCAAAACCAGGATATGATGTCACAAGATGCGACCCTAAACAGGACAGAATGCTTTATGAAGTCACGATGTTGCCCATCACAGTCTCCTTGCAGCAGATCTTTGTTTGAGTGTGTGACGGAGGGATTCCTGCCACTGCTTTGACTCCTTGACACATTTTATAAGCTCTTCATGAGTTGTCAGCTCTATAATATGTACGCACATACAGCGCATTTAACACTGTGACAGTGTGAACGCTAAGCGAACCAGGACTTTTTGGTCCAGACCAAAAGAACCGAGAGAGCTGAACTACAAGTGTGAACACACCCTAAATGTATGTTTGAGCTGTCTTAACTGAAAGCAATTTGCATTGACATATCTTAAAATTTGTCATTGTTTTACCTCAAGATGCACACCAATAATGGTTTTTCTAAGGCATGTTTATAAAAGCTACTTAAATGTCCTAATTTAACTAAGCCTACTCCCCTGTCTGTGAAACCAGGCCAAAATGATTTAAATGCAATTATTTAAACATAATCTTAATTAAAATCTTACAAAAACACACAAAAATAGAATTATTTACAACATGAAACTGACATTATATTTTTTAGTTTATGTTTATTACAACAGAGGTACAGCCTAGACGGACTTCAAATATTGTCTTGGACTGGGTTCTTCAATCCTGCTCCTGGAGGGCCACTGTCCTGCAGAGTTCAGCTCCAACCCCAATTAAACACACCTAAAAGAGCTGATCAAGGTCTTACTAAGCATACTAGAAATTTCCAGTCAGGTGTCTTGAGGCAAGCTGGAGCAAGACTGGACACCCCTGGTCTTGGACAAAGGAGGGAGTCAAAAAAGTTGAGAACCACTACTTTGTCATTAAAAGTACACTAAATTACAAGAACTAAATTACCTGTCTGCTGATTGGTAGAGGCATGTACAGTCAAAGTCAGGTTTAATGTCTTTTTTTTTTTTTTGCATATTGCAGGTCAAGGAAGATTAAATGTATTGAACTGATTTTGAATGTTGCTGTGGCATCATTTGACTGTGTATATTATCTTTTGTAAAGATTAAAATCTATTGTTACATTATATCTGATCAGACCGTATTTCAGTTTTGAATGCTAATGTATTACTTCCTCACTTGCAGACAGCTGTATTTCAACACTATGTGCAACGCTTGGTCTATATTGAATGTTTCCATACTTCCATCGGTGTAAGAATTTGGAGAGAATCGCTGTGACTCATTAATAAATAACTGCAGATACTGCATGAAATGTGCACTTGCTTCTGTTAATGTTCGTTATATGTGCTATATAAAAATAAACGTGGACATCAAGTCAGTATGTATACTACATTAAGGATTACAACATTCAGATTGGGTCCAACTGCGTTTATTTCTTTACTTTTATGGCAGCACAATCATGGTGGCAGAGTGTTACCGCGGACACATTGCATGTCGACCTCCGTCCACTGGAAGATTGACTCCTGTTATAAATGTTGCTGCATCAGATGCCAAGAAGGCGATAGCATGAGCTACTTCCTCTACTTCACCTGGTCTGCCAAGAGCATGGGTCTCCTTGCTTTTCTCAAGGAACTGGAGAAAAGCAGAAAACACATGACGTGTGATTAATCAGAAACATGTATTAAAGTTAAATAAACAGTCTCCTCCATTAGATAAAGTATTCTACCTGAGCATACTGGTACTCATCCAGTCCTGCACGCTTGTGAACTTCTGTTAGAATTACTCCTGGGCTGTGAAGACAAAGCATTTCAAGTCTTGTATTCCCTCAGTGTAACAAACATATGGCACATAAAAAATAACAGCAGAAAGAAACTTACCATACTGAGTTGACTCGTACTTGCTTTGATGCCAACTCTACAATTAACATAAGGTGAGAAAACACTTATTTGTACAGTAGTAATACCCAAGCCCTTTGCGTTAATTACAAACTAGAAGTAAGGGAGACCAGGTCTAGTTGTCACACTGTTTACTCCAGTATATTTCTCAGAGCAGGTTTATATTGGAAATCAATTTCTGTGAATGCACATAAAATTGGCTACAAAAATATATTTATCATTTCTACCATTAGAGGGTTAGTTCATCCAAAAATGAAAAAATGGTCATCATTTACTAATATTATATTTGTGTTTTGAAGATGAATGGATGTCTTGGAACAACATGAGGCTGTTGTTCCAAGACATCCATTCATCTTCAAAACACAAATATTTTAAGATATTTTAAATTATAATTTCTGTATCTCCACTGACAGCTACAACAACTACCACTTTGTCACTTCATAAAGAGATCATAAAACTAATTTGAATTGAGTGGTTTAGTCAAAATTTTCTGAAGAGATTTGTCGCGTTATATGATGAACAGACTGAATTTAGGCTTTTATTCACAAATAATAATTGATCAGTGAACATAAACAGAATCTCAATCGAACCTGCTTGACACGCGAGAACAAACCTCTTGCAGAAGCTCAAATGTGCTACATGAACTTCATTGGTTCTCGCATGCTTCAAGCAAATATGCTTGAACTTCCGTTTACCACAACTGATGTGTGAATTGATGAATGTTTAAATGTGAATAAAAGCCTAAATTCAATCTAAATTCAAAAGCGATCGTATTTCTTCAGAAAACGTGGACTAAACTGCTCAATTATAATGGATTAGTTTTACAATCTCTATATGAACTTTTTGAAGTGACAAAGTGTTAGTTGCGGAGCTATCAATGGAGGGACAGAAAGCTCTCAGATTTCATTTAAAATATCTTCATTTGTGTTTCAAAGATGAACTAAAGTCTTACGGGTTTGGAACAACATGAGGGTGAGTAAATGATGACAGAATTTTCATTTTTTGGTGAACTATAACTTTAATTCTCTATTAACAAGGCATGTTGTCACAATGTAATGTGCTATTAAACATCCTATTATAGTTTTTTCAGCTAAATTAAAACACTAAAACAATAATGAAACCAAGCAATTCAAAACAAATAGCAAAAATGTAAAAGTTAACATGCAACAAAATTTGTTTTGGTCAACAAATATTGTAAACAATATATGTATAATATATGGAACCTGCAATCTATTAAAGGAAAAAGGAAAACTTGTGGAACAGACTAAAAACTGTACAGTTACTGAGAAATTGACCTAAGTGACAACTTCCCCATATGACAAATAATGGTTCTTGAAATTTCACCTCACCAAGAGCAACACAGCGCGTGAACTGGTCGATGGCTGATTTGGACATACAGTAGGCAAGTACACCAGGAAACTAACGGACAGAAAAATGTGTAAGCATCATCATCAATTAACCAGAGCCTACACGAATAAAACAATGAGCAATTATTTTGTATTTATATGGTTCATTGCTCAAATGGTTCAAATGCATAAATTCATCAAACTCACTGATCGCTGCCCATTCACACTGGACACATTCACAATTGAGCCTTTAGTTTTGATAAGATGTGGTACGCAGAGATGAGTGAGATGATATACTGATCTGAAAGAAAAGTTTGATTTTGAAAATGTCCTTATAAATTCAAAGATCCACATTCTTAAATTATTTTATTGCTGGGGTTAAATAAATCTATAAATCTTTAAATAAATCCATTGCAGGGGATGGGGGTCTGTGAAAAAATCTAGATAAAACAAATAATAAAAAAAAGAAAGAAAAAAAAAGATTAAAATAAATGAGTAAATAAATAGTAAAATAATGACAACACTAAAAAATAAAAAATGTAAATAATAAATATCTAACGATACAATAATATAAGTTAAAAAAGTCATACTGTAACTTTAAGGGATAAATCACCCAAAAATAAAAATTCTGTCATCATTTACTCACCCTCAAGTTTTTCTAAACCTGTATGAATCTTTCTTCTGTTGAACACAAAAGAAGATATTTTGAAAAATGTGGATAACCAAACAGCTGATGAACCCCATTGACTTCCATAGTATATATATATATATATATATATATATATATATATATATATATATATAAAAAAGTTACTATGGACTTCAATGGGGAACAGAAAATGTTTGGTTACTGACATTCTTCAAAATATCTTCCTTTATGTCCAACAGAAGAAAGAAACTCATACAGGTTTGGAACAACATGAAGGTGAGTAAATTAGGACAGAATTTTCATTTTTGGGCAAACTATCCCTTTAAGGATAAAGGGGATGGTGATATTTTAGGGTCTGTGGCATCTAAATGATTGAAAACCCCTAAATCTACAAAATCCTGTGCATGTCCTGTAACTCACACTGATGGCATTCTTACCTGACATTAACAGACATGACCTTGTCATACTGGGCCATATCTGTTGTCTCTATGCTGCCTAAGGCGAGGATTCCTGCACTGTTGATGAGGACATCCAGCTTCCCAAAGTGAGCAATGACCTCTTCAACTGTCCTCTTCACAGTATCCTCATCTGTCAAGTCTCCTGGCACTAATAAGGGCTAAAGACATTGGACAGGAGCCAAAGGGACATAGATGAGTATGTATTTGTAAATAATAAAAGCATATTAAAGTGATTGCGATTGTATTTGACATTCTTCACGTCTTTCAATGTGATTTACTTTGACTGCTCCACACGCTTCGCACTCTTGTGCAACTTTAGTGAGATTCTCCACATCGCGTCCATTCAGCGCCAGCCGGGCGCCCAGTTTGGCAAACAGTAGGGCTGTGCCAGCTCCTATTCCTGAACTTGCGCCGGTTATCAGCGTGACTTTGTCATTTAAAGACCCAACCTAAAACGCCCAATCAAGTTTACCGTTTAGTGTGTAGTACAATTCAGAAGCAACTAACGTTAGATGGGAGTCATTTTGAAATTCTGAGTGATTGTAAACTATACTCAACCTACTTTAAATGCACCTGGAGTTGCCATTATGATTCGGATGATTTTCACAGCTCGTCTGAGTGGATCAACTTGTTTTTTTCCCCTCTCGCTCACGTGCTCTAGTCCAGAGTTATTTAACGGCTCTGCTGCTCTAGTCTAGTGAACGAGTTAGTCACGTCACTGCGCATGTACAAGAGGAGCATTTTAAGGGTTCACAGTCCATTACTTTATTTTCCAATGAAGTCAAATCAAAATTCAGTTTTATTGTGACAGTAATTTTAATATCAGTCTGACTAATGCGGAATTAACTTAATTTGTTGGATACAGTAGTGTGTTTACCATAGAGGTGTTTACCCATATTTCCGGGTCACTAGCGTCATACCGATTTCAAAATTGTAGTCCTTTTTTTTGCCTTTCAAAATTGTAGTTCATTCACACAAAGTCACAAACTGTAGAATAAATGCAAAAACAAGAAGAAATTCTAACAATTTAGTGAAAAATTTTATTTGTCAAAGTACAATTGCTCATCTGAATATTGTTTTTCTTATAATTCCTCACCATTAAAACAGCTACATTTAAAACACAATGTAAAAGTTTATGGGCGATACAGAAGTGAGTCAGTGTGTACATATTTATGAAACAGCATGGGAAAAAAATGCACAAAATATTTATTTTTACAATACAAGGCATTATGCATTATGAATGATTTGCAATGAAATCAACCAGCAAATGGGTTGGCATGGATAGTAACATCCTTAATACGGACATCATTGAGAGGACGAAAAGTCTTTTCATTCACAGGGAGTTTCTCTAGTTCATCCAGAGTTTCCAGTCCATCTATAATTCTGTAACAAAGGATGAGCTTGTGTTACAATTCATTACCATTAAAACAATACATATAACAGAATTAAATATACAAACAACTATAAGCTTATGCTTTGACATGATAAATCACAAAAGAATAACTGAAAATAAAACACTAGCAAATGGAGAGGTCATTAACAAAAAAACAAAAACAAACAAACATACTTTCCAAAAACAGTGTACTTCATGTCCAGGTGAGGCTGTTTTGCATATGTGAAGTAGAACTGTGATGCATTTGTGTTTGGTCCGTTATTTGCCATGGCCACCACACCCCGGACATTGTGCTAAAGAAGACAAACATTAAAAGGAGGATTAAGTTTGATAAGACTAGACAGATGTCTAAATTGGCGTTTAAGTCAATCTGGTGCAGGCATTATAAACTTGCTTGCTGGATACTGGGGATATATTACTAATATTTTTTGCACAGACTAGATGATTAATTAAAAAGGTATTTAACAGACTGATGTGATCTCAAATCAGCCCAAACAAACACACCCCTCCCTTCACTGCTCCACCCCAAAATGCTTTTCTAATATTAAAGCACAACTAAGTAACTTTTTTTACCTTCATAAATAGTTTTCTACGTCCTTACGATGGTTAATTGACTTGTAGTGGTGTGTTTGAGGCGTGCACTAACCCCCTCTGGCACGTCTACGCCAGAAAACAGCACTTGCAACTTGAGCTGCACCGACCCGAAACAATCTCGCCTCATGTTCACGTTCACGCAAGAGTGACAAAATGCAGTATGATACTTTAAGTATTTACGACAGTGTGATTCACTGAAGGAAACTGTAGGGGGAGCTTCGCAAATCTTACTGAGTTCTGCTTTAACGTGGGTCGTAAAGCTCTTGCCTGATCATAACCCTTCTTTTCCAGTGATTCTCATGCTCCTCCCCCATCATCAGTGGACACGCCCCCTACTGCTGATTAGCAACAAGTGTGTTGTGGCACTCAGGCCCCGTCCACACAAACACACACATTTTCAAAACTGCACCCTTTTCTTTGTGGTTTGGCCACAAAAACTCCTGCCAGGGTGAAGATTTTTAAAAACTCTGGTTACATCGTTGTCGTGAAGACTGTGAAACCGGAGATTTTAGCCAGTGACAGCAGAGTGTGTGCCGTTATCTCCTTTGTTTGGCGTCAGATTGTGTAACGCTATCTCCTTTGTTTACATGAGGCGAGTCTGTGCAATGAAGGACGTAGTCAAAATATTGCTGCTAATAACTGTGCTAACAGGGCTTATAACATGTACACAGATACATGCACAGTTCTCCCATTGTATTGCGGAACAGAGGCGTCAGAATGCAATACTATGCAGGTCACTGCTTATGACAATTTTTTTTTAATGAACTTTGAATGAATGTCTCATTGTATTGTTCTTGTTCATGGAATAAATAATAATAATAATAATAATAATAATAGTAATAAAATGACAATGTTTTTAGGCTACCAGAACATGTAAAAATCTTTTTTTCAAGGCTTCTGATTGACCAACATGGCTTTTGACAGTGCTTCATAGCGTGTTTTTGCGTTTTCATGTGGACAGATTTTTTAAAACGCGTGCTTATGTGAACGCAAATTTTTTAAACAGAGGAAAAACTGTTTATAAAAATACCCGTGTACGTGTGGACTAGGCCTCAGTCTGAGCCACTTTCAATGGTGTTTTTCAGAAATCTCTTACTGCACCTTTAAAGGTGTCCTATTTTTTGTAATTTTTTCTTTAGTGTGTAATGTTGCTGTTTGAGTATGAAAAAGTTACAAAGCACAAAATCCACTCCAAACGGAATTATTCTCTATATCAGTAAGCACTGTTTCTGAAACACCTCGATTGTAGTCTCAAGTTTTCTCCAGGCAACGTACACATCACAATATTCCTCATTTATATAATTCTCACCCAAGGAATATGCAAAAATAGCCTACTTGAGTTGCATTAATAGTGGCGTGACATTTCCAAAACAACCTCAAAGTTATTGAACATTCACAACACACTGGTACAACCAAACAATTAGAGCACATTATGTTTTTTGGAAGGAGGGGCTTCAGAGACTGGAAACTAGAGCTTTACTGACAGACTAGGAAGAGAGGTGCTAAATTATTCTATAAACTATTCTAGTAGACCTCAAAAACAAAACAAAGAATTTGAAAAAGGCATAATATATAAGTATAATATATAAGTATAATAACACACAGTAATACATACTTTCAGATGTTCACTGAATTCATCTTCAAACTTTCTTCCCCAAATACTCGTCCCTCCTTTGCCTGTGCCTGCAGGAATTTTTTTTTTATAAAAATCAACAATACTAGACTGGAGATTTAAAAAAATAAAAAAAAATTTTTTAAAAAAGATTTTTTTTTTTTTTTTTAAATCTTTTTTTTAAAAAAGATTTAAAAAATCGTTTTTTTCTGTTATATATATATATATATATATATATATATATATATACACAGAAAAAAAAAAAAACGATTTTTTTTTTTTAAATAAACATTAACCAAGCATTTCACACATGTATAAGCTAAAAACCAAAGCGGTGTGACTTGGGTTAAAGGAGAAGATAAATCTAGGATAATTTACCTGTTGGGTCTCCAGTCTGGACCATAAAACCCTTTATGTTTCGGTGAAAAATACATCCACTGTAAAACCCACCAGCGCACAGTGCAATAAAATTCTGGTGGGAAATTAAATGAGAATTAACGCATGAACAAAGGGTCATCGCTTATTCAAGAAACAAAGAATAGTGTCTTACTTCACAGCTTTTCGGGCACTTCTCACAGAACAACTCTATTTTGATATCACCAAGGTCTGTATGCAGAGTGACAGCCTAAGAGATGATGAAAAAGTTCAGCTTATTAATGTAGTAGAGTTAGATAATATTCGAATAATTTAGTTAATCATAACGAATTCAGAATAGGATATAAATAATTATTGCATGTTGCGCGAAGGTAGGCTTCCCACAGATAATAACTAAACTATAATTTGGCCAGAGTATTCTACCACAATGCTAACATAAAGCAGGTAAAGCATTACATGAATATATTCTATATAATATATAAACTAAAATATAAAGGAATATACTTTTTCCTCGTAATTTTCAGCATTCACAGAGATGTAAATAGCAAACTTACCATCTTCTAAAGCACAAGGTTCATATGGACACTACGAGCAAACCGCCTTCTTGGTGTTGGTGTTTCACTATTAAACATCCGATGGAACTAAATGACGCTGAAAACATTGGTTCCCGTTTATCACCCTGGTCCAATAGCGCGCGCACTCGCACAATTTAAAAAACACTTTTTACCAGTCTATCAAAAAATAAGAGTATTTTTTCAAAAACAACAAAGGTAATTTTAAGTAGTAGCTATACAACAGCAGAAAAAAAGATGAAAAAACAAAACCCAGTTATTCATTATAAAATAGTCAGGACAAATACTAAAATGCTTTTAGTTATTTTTTATTGACACACTAAGAAAACTGAGTGTTTATTCACTCTGTATGGCTTGATACATTTTGTAGCATTTACTTTCTATTTTACATCATAGTGGATTTTATAGAATACACAAATTAATCAAATCATCAACCATAAATATATCAAATGGTTACAAACATGTTAACACTGGAAACAGAGCAACAAATAATAGACATCCTCAAATAATAGACATTAAAAAAAGTGTTGATTTTCAAATGTACAAAGTTGAACAGCACTTACCTGAGTAACAAGTTCTGAAATTCTATTAGCTTAGTTTCCAATGTGTATTTATGGAAGAAAAACAAATTCTACAATGTTTTATACTTGAGGTAATATGAGAAAACATGCAACAAGCTATGTTCAATAACCTATCAACAGTAACAAGTTTGTTAACATATCAACAAACTGAATATGGCCATCACAATAACAAGACAAATCAGCTATGTTAATCATACTAGAAGCAAATAAGTGACATGAAATATTAACCTGCATCACACACTCAAAGTTATAATTCAATGTCTCATACTAAAACTGCATTGCACACATACACAAAATTTCACTAAATACTTCTGATTGTCTTCTTAAGGGTGTGATGTCACAATAACATGTCATGAGTACACATAGAACAGGAGAGAACAGTTAGTGCAAAGTTGAGGGTACTAGTCTATTTCAATGTGAATGTTTACATGTCTGTCAAATGATTACAATGGATAAACCACCTTTACAAAGGGCAAACTGCTCATTAGAAATGATTAATTAATAATTCTCAAAGAGTTTCAAAGTGAGCAGACCGGTGAAAATAAGGTGCTGTATTTGTAAGGTATAATGTAGTCAAGGCTTTATCTAACTTTTTAGAAAAAAGTAATACTAACATGCATATGCTTAATACAAAATAAATACATGGATAGTGATACAGACATTAAAGGATTTGTTCACTTTCAAATAAAATTTTCCTGATAATTTACTCACCCCCATGTCATCCAAGATGTCCATGTCCTTCTTTCTTCAGTCGAAAAGAAATTAAGGTTTTTGATGAAAAAATTCCAGGATTATTCTCCTTATAGTGGAGAATCGTATTCTTCAAAAAGCTTACGCTGTATGTCCTACGCCTTCCCTATTCTACTTACGGAAAAAAATGGAACTGGCGCTGCGTTTGTTCCGTAAGTAGAACAGGGAAGGCGTAGGACATACAGCGTAAGCTTTTTGAAGAATAAGAAAGTGCAGTTTTGGTGGAACCACTTGGAAGGTGATCATTTGTTTATATAAAGCATATACATTTACATTTTTTTCCGAAAATGACCGATCGTTTCGCTAGATAAGACCCTTATTCCTCGTCTGGTATCGTTTAAAGCCCTTTGAAGCTGCACTGAAACTGTAATTTTGACCTTCAACCGTTTGGAGGCCATTGAAGTCCACTATAAGGAGAATAATCCTGAAATGTTTTCATCAAAAACCTTAATTTCTTTTCGACTGAAGAAAGAAGGACATGGACATCTTGGATGACATGGGGGTGAATAAATTATCAGGAAAATTTTATATGAAAGTGAACTAATCCTTTAACACTATCTCTTAGTGTACATTTTTATAAAAGTTCTTAGCTTTCATTTGTGCTTCAGTTACTAAATACTGCAAACATCAAAAATCATTTGCTCAGTTAACACATTAAACTTCCAATAAAGACAATGATTTTAAGAATACTGTAGACAATATTAACTTGCTATGTTTTTGGGGTAAAAGAGGTAATGAATATCGAATCATGCATGTTTCTTATGTAACAGAGATGACATCAGTATGTAAAAAAGACTGTACAGCATATTAATGTTCATGGTAATGTACAGGGCATGTATAAACAAACAAACAAACAAACAAAAAAGTTAATTTGTGTCCTTTATGTGTCTAGAATATATTAACCAGTTATTCACGTATTAATGATTTTCAAGTAAAAAAAATATATTAGAGTAGTAAACCCTAATCGGGTTGAATTGGGAGTCTTCAACAGTACACATGGATTTAAGAATAGGTAAAATTAGAGTGATTTCACAGACTTACACAGTAACACTGGTATAAAACACAGTAGAAATGTTTATAATAAAATACTATAAGTGAATAGTGTTTGTGTATATTAAGGCGAAAATGAACAGCACCTTAATCCTGATGTAATATTTGGTCTGCTCACTCCTAAGTGTCAAGGAGCAGAAATGCCACTGCTTTCTATGTTACAATTAAACACGACATGCCTTATTGTGAAATACTGACCTTTTTCCCTTTGTTTTTCAGGAACATTCTGATGAACCCTGAAAAATGTGACAAACATGTATAATTTAATTTTCTATTGCTTGATTTGAATTCCTCTCCTCACACTATCTTCACACAGGCAAGTGCTCCCAGGTTTATGCATCTGCTTCAAGAAGCCTCTTTGTCAGTTCTCCACAGCTGCTCTTTGACCTCGGAAGGTAAAGTGTTGAAAATATTGTCCTCCACAATTAGACCACTCCTCTTCAGCAATCTGCACTCCCCAAGTTCAACAGGAAGGCACTCGAGCCTGTTGCCCCTCAGCTCGAGCTGCGTCAGACTGGTGAGCTCCCCAAACCGAGAGGGTAGAGACTGCAGGCAGTTGTTTCCGAGGTTCAGCGTTCGCAGTTTCTTACACTGAAACAACTCAGGGGGGAGTGCTTCAATCTATGGGGAAAATGAAAGCATAAAGGAGGACAGAGATCAGAAAACAAAGTTGACTGAAAGTACAATCACATCACACTCAGTGTAATTTACAAGAACGTAGGGTGAATTCAGGTTGATTGGAACACTTTTTCAAAGCCATCTCAATGGCAAAAAGTGTCCCAATCACCCTGAATTCACCCTACTACTTAAAGGTGCCCTAGAACTTTTAAAAAAAAAATGTAATATAAGTCTAAGGTGTCCCCTGAATGTGTCTGTGAAGTTTCAGCTCAAAATACCCCATAGATTTTTTTTAATTCATTTTTTTAACTGCCTATTTTGGGGCATCATTATAAATGAGCCGATTCAGGGTGTGTGGCCCTTTAATTCTTGTGCTCCACGCCCACGGAGCTCGTGCTTGCCTTGAACAGTGCATAAACAAGGTTTACACAGCTAATATAACCCTCAAATGGATCTTTACAAAGTGTTCGTCATGCATGCGGCATGTATGCGTCGGATTATATGAGTATTGTATACTGTTAGATTGTTTACATTTGATTCTGAATGAATTTGAGGCTGTGCTCCGTGGCTAACGGCTAATGCTACACTGTTGGAGAGATTTATAAAGAATGGAGTTGTGTTTATGCATTATACAGACTGCAAGTGTTTAATAATGAAAATAGCGAAGGTCTCTCTTCTCCGTGAATACAGTAAGAAACGATGGTAACTTTAACAACATTTAACAGTACATTAGCAACATGCTAACGAAACATTTAGAAAGACAATTTACAAATATCACTAAAAATATCATGATATCATGGATCATGTCAGTTATTATTGCTCCATCTGCCATTTTTCACAATTGTTCTTGCTTGCTTACCTAGTCTGATGATTCACCTGTGCAGATCCAGAAGTTACTGGCTGCCCTTGTCTAATGCCTTTCATAATGTTGGGAACATGGGCTGGCATATGCAAATATTGGGGTGTACACCCCGACTGTTACGTAACAGTCGGTGTTATGTTGAGATTCGCCTGTTCTTCTGAGGTCTTTTAAACAAATGAGATTTATATAAGAAGGAGGAAACAATGGAGTTTGAGACTCACTGTATGTCATTTCCAGGTACTAAACTCTTGTTATTTGACTATGCCAAAATAAATTCAATTTTTCATTCGAGGGCACCTTTAAATTTCAGCATAAAATCAGTAGCACTTTTGCTTCATCCTTGAACCAGTTATGTTATCACAACCCCATTTCCAGAAAAGTTGGGACATTTTGTAAAATACATAAAAAATAAGAATCTGTGATGTTAATTCTCTTAAACCTTTATTTAACTGACAAAAATACAAATAAAAGATTTCCAATATTTTCACTGACCACAAATTTTGATTTTTGATGGCTGCAACACACTCCAAAAAAGTTGGGACAGAGGTTTAATTAAAATGAAAAGATTATAGAATAGTTTTAAAAAAGTCCACAATTAGCAGGTGAATTAGTAATAAGTGAAAGTGATCGTGATTGGGTATAAACAAAAGATCCACCAAAGCCTCTGTCTTTGCAAGCAAAGATGGGTCATGGCTCACCACTTTGTGCCAAATTTCATGAGAGAATTGTCAAACACTTCAAAAATCTTATTTCTTAATGCAAGATTGCAAAGAATTTAGGCCTTTCACCACCTACCATATATAATAAGATTCAGAGGATCTTGAGAAATCTCAGTCTGTGTAGAGCAAGGCAGGAAACCTCTGTTGAATGTGCGTGACCTTCGAGCCCTCAGATAGCATTGCATGAGGAACCATCATGCTACTGTGTTAAATATAGCCACATGGGCTCGGGAGTACTTTGTAAAACCGCTTTCACTCAACAGTCTGCCACTGCATCAATAAGTGCAACTTGAATCTCTGTTACGCAAGGATAAAGCTATACATCTGTTCAATGCAGAGATGCTGCTGAGTTCTTTGGGCCCGAGTTCATCTCAAATGATCCAAAACACAGTGGAAATGTGTGCTGTGGTCAAATGAGCCCATGTTTCAGCTTGTTTTTGGGAAAAACAAACATCGAGTACTCAGTTCCTAAGACGAAAGGGACCATCCAGACTTTCATAAGCGACAGGTGCAAAAGCAAACATCTGTCATGGTATGGAGGTGCATCAGTGCAAATGGTATGGGTGACGCATATGTGTGAAGGTACCACTGAGGTGGAGGAGTATTTTGGGGATCGTACAAAGACATATACTGCCATCAAAATGGCATCTGTTAAGCAAGACAATGCCAGGCCTCATTCTGCATGTGCTACATCAGAGTGGTTTCTCAGACACCACAGAGAGAATATGCATGACTGACCTGCCTGCAGTCCAGATCTGTCTCCTATTGAAAATGTATGGCCTATCATGAAAAGGAGACTCAGACAGTCAACGGACTGTTGAGCAGTTGTCTTGTATCAGGCGAGATTGGGCAAACATTCCACTTCCAAAACTGTTAGTATCCTCAATTCCCAAACAATTAAAAAGTGTAATTAAAAGGAAAGGTGATATGACACAGTGGTAAACATGCCTCTGTTACAACTTTTTTGGAGTGTGTTGCTGCCATCAAAATGAAAATTTGTTTAGATTTACAAAATACAATTTTGTTTGTCAGTGAAATCTTTTCTTTGTACTTTTGTCAGTTAAATACAGGTTCAAGAGAATTAACAAAAACCACAGATTCTTCTTGGTTTTATTGCATTTTACAAAATGTCTCAACTTTCTGGGGTTCTATCTATTGTTATTGGGTAATTATTCTTTTATTGCATATGCCTGCTTTTAATAAAAATAAAACAACAACATCTGCATCAGTGGCAAGTACACAAGCTATGAAGTGGTATTATCATAATAAAAATTAAATTGAAAGCTAAAACAAAATATTTTTGTCAACTTAAATGAAATAAAATAAAATAAAATACATTTTCATGACTCCAAAACTAACCAAAATAAAATAAAAATGGCCACAAATTAATGATCATTTTAGTTTTTGATTCATAGAATTCTGTAAAACTATATACAGCCCTAGAATACTAAAAAATTTTAAACTCTGAAAAGAAATAATCTAAAAGTGCTAATAACAAACTGAAAACTAAACAAAACTGAAAAACTCAAAACTACAATAGTCATGAACTTGACTTACCCTATTGGCAGTTACAGCAAGGTACTGAAGGTTCTGTAGAGTTCCTATTTCTGATGGGATATCAGTGAGATTGTTATGGCTCAGATCAAGAAACCTCAGCTTCCGGCAGAAGAAGAGCTGATGTGGCATTTTCTCGATCTTGTTGCGGTTCAAATACAGGCGCTCCAGGTTGATCAAAGTACCTATCTGGATAGGTATGTACGCAATCTGATTATACCACAACTTTAGACAAACAAGTCGATGAAGATGCTGAAAACTAATGATCTCTTCAATGGTTTTCAGGTTGTTGTCCTTTAGATCAATCTCCTGTAAATTGTGCAGGCTGAAGATGGAATGCGGAATGCGCTCCAGATCGCAGCGGACAAGCTCCAGCTCTGACAGGTTCACCATCTTCTTTAAGCTGTTGAGCACCATCAACTTGGTACCTTCATTGTTGATGGACAGCTTCTGGAGGTGCATTCCAACATCCGTGACCACCTGAGGCAGCTTTGTTAAGTTACTTTTCAGTCTCAAAACCTTTAGCCGCTTCAACTCTCGTAAACCGTCGATGACAATGTAGCGATTGTTATCAGCACTAAGGTTCCCAGTAAGATGCAACTCGCTTAAGTTCTTCAAGCTGTAGATCCACAGAGGAATCTCCTTTATGTCAGTGAACTTGATGTGCAAAGATTTCAGGTTCTCTCTCAGAAATGCAAGTGCTGGAGCCTCTATTTTGGCTGGCGTGTGGTACAACCACATCTCTCTGAGGTTAGTAAGCTGGGCGATGATTGGTGGGATGGTGACATCAGGAATGAGCTCAAGCTTCAGAACCTCCAACTCCACCAAGTCAAAGACTGTATCTGGAATCCCACTAAGCATGAACAGGTGGAGCTCCAACTTCTCTTGGGAGTTTTTGGTGATCCTCTGCCGAAGCTTTTCCAAAGTCCATTCGTTGTTAAGGTTCAGCTGGCGAAGTTTGTTCTCGCTGACCTCTGAGAGGAACACCGCAAATCGCTTGGAATAGAGGGGGTCGTACTGGTCAATCATATGCAGCATGAAGGCGAAGTCGTTTTTCACGTCTGGAATATCGCTGTAGCTGCTCTCCTCTCGGATAGACTCAAACGAGTACTTTTTGAGGGAACGTCGAAGCATCCAGCTGAGGGTGTATACGCAGATCATGCCATACACAATAACTAGACTAATGTAGAAGCAGGCTAAAATCTTGAAGAGAGTGGCCAAGGGATGGGCACAGTTGTACATGCGATAACCAGTGAGACTCTCGATGTCCACATTGCAGTCGACGCTGAACTGAATATTGTGTACATAGTAGCCAGTATAGCAAATAATAAGAATAAACTTAACAACTTTGATGATAGTCTGTCGGATGTAGAGTCGGTAGACTATATCGCCTTCTTCAACATGAATTCGAAACTTCTTCACCTTCTCAAACAATGCCTTAGCTTGTTCACCTTCCTTTTTATCCAGCACACCAGTATCAGAGTGGTCCACGATTCCATGTTCAATACGAGATCTGGTTGTGGACAGCATGGGAACACTCGCTTCAACGTCTTCGCTAACGTACGAAGCCTTCTTATCGAAGGAGCCATTCATTTTCACCAGAGCTTTAGGGTCGCTTTCCTCCACGACAGTTTCAGACAGAGCTCGTGTGGTCCACGGCGAGTCAAAACATTTCAGGAGGATAGACACAAAATGTTCCAATTTAGAGCTTGTCCAAGGGAACTTGAACCAGAAGTTGCTGCAAGCCAGAAAGATGAGTGTATGCAGTAGCACCAAATATGGGAAATACTTAGCAAACCAGTGCAGCTTGTTTTCATAGCACACAGCGTCGACATAGTTGTATTGGTGCCGATCAAGGTCATACTGGATTCCTTGAGGTTCAAGGGTCAAGGGCACAGAAAACGTAGAATTGAAATACTTCCTACATGTCTTGTTAACTACCCATTTGCAGGGCAGGCAGATCATCTTGTCCTGTGTGACCTGAAGCGTGCCCCCAAATACTGCAATCATCAGCATTACGACGGATAAATAGTCTGTGAACACGTCCCACCATGGCTTTAGGATGCGATACGTAGGTTGCGTGTCCACAAAGTAGCGCAGCTCAGTTATGGGGATCATCATTTACCTGAAATAAAAATATTGGCATGGTCATACAACATCTATACTTACAAATTATGACTTGATTGTCAATGCTATGCACAAGCAGATATTTAAAATTGCCCCATTATTACAAACTAACTCTATATCATCTCCCAACATAAACATCTGAAACATATTTTACCAAAGTCGAGGACGGCTGTCTTCTCCGGCTGTTACACAAGGAGACTCCGCCAAAAGAATGCTCTGGCTTTCTTGTCATCTATTATTAGCCATTTCCGATAATAACACAGAAGAATTGTCTCCTCTGGCTTTGGAGAGTCCGTGACCCCAGGGTTCAAATCCTGTTTGTCTAAGGCAGGGCAGTGTCTGAAGCAGTGTCTCCTCAGTTGGATCTCACCTAATACTCCACATGTCCAGTCAGGAACTGGCACTCATCACAGTCCTTTATGTCAGGATGGGACACAGATCCTGTCGTGATAAAACAGCATACAATACAATGACCAATATGACAACTATGCATTTTCTGAGAGCCATTTCAAAGCAGTTTTAATCTTAGTTTTTCCCTGAGGGAAAAAATATGTTGAAAACTTATTTCCTCTTCATTTACTTGAAGCATTTGTTTTAAATGGCAAAACTGACTAGTGATTATATAAGTCACAAATTAAAAGGGTAGCTGAGACATCCTAAAAACGGAAAAATTATGATAGATATTAACTTAAAGAAAAGAATGACATGATATAGATGTTGCTCCACAAATAAGGGAATAGACAACTGGATTAAACCAGTTCATTTCTGAATCCTCTCAGCTAGATATGGCGAGTCTCTCACAGGTTACCGTCAAAATATTGTTTATGCACTCAAAACAATAATAAACAGGCCCGTGTACCGTTATGTGTGATTATGATGAGAGTCGCCGCTCAGCACATGAATGACTGCATGTCGTAATATTAGTTTGCTGCTTGTCTTTGTATTAAAGGGCAGAGTGTCTTTGTTTTACTCGTCGAGGGAAACTGATCGGCATTTGACAGGATCGTGTACTCACCCAGCTGTGTGCTGCCACCTCTGCTCCATGTGCCTGTTCTCGGACTGATGAGCTCAGAAAGCCAGAAAGGAAAGTGGCTGAACCAAGACAAACAGCGCAAATTGCAATCTCAGCTGCAGGGATCAAATGTATTTTTCATAATCAGTTCATTACACTAGAGGGCAGTGCGTTCTGAGTTTTGGATTTTGTCTTTAGCTTCACTTTACGTCTCATTATCGCCACTCACTGGATTGGAGCTGGAATCACAACATGTAATGTTAAAATTGTATCTAAGCATTCTTGCTACCTCCTTCATACCATTTTATTGTCAAATCTTTTATATATTTTTAATACTTTTATCATTTGCAATGCATTATTATTGTCTTGTGTGTAGCTCCTATCACTATCGTTTTTTTGTCTAAACGTAGATGAAACATCAAATTATTTGCTATATACAGTTATATTTTTTCATTACAATAATAATTTCAGCATGTTTATTTGTCATATTGCAATGATATTGTTAATATTTTGTCATTATTTCCTTTTCACGACGATGAATATGGCACTAAATAGTTAGACAATCCTTTACTATGTATTAGTGATGAGCAAATGTTCATTCATAAGGCAAGGTGCCTTCAAAACCAGTTCTAAAATGTAATGTACTTAAGTCTGCTATATTCACTTCAGAAAAAAACAGAGAACATCTTATTTTATTATTTAATTTTCTTATGTAATAATAATATTTTCTTAATAATAAATGTATGTTTAATTCTATAGTATATCAAATCCATGGTTGTATGAGGAATTTATATATATATAATTTATTTATTTATTTTGTAAAATGCAATAAAATCAAGAATCTGTGATTTGTTAATTCTCTTTAACCTTTATTCAACTGACAAAAGTACAAAGAAGAGATTTCCAGTGTTTTCACTGACCAACATAATTGTATTTTGCAAATATAAACAAATTTTGATTTTGATGGCTGTAACACACTCTAAAAAGTAGGGACTGATCCAGGACCAGAATTTTCAGACCTCAAGTCAGTACATCACAACTACAATCTACACTCAGATCAGCAGTAAGCAGAGCACCAAAACCTTCATCAAAATAAGTGAAAGGCAAAGGCAGAATTCTGTGTCACCGTTTACATTTCCCACAGCAGGAGGCTTAAACAAAGACCACTTCATCCAGAAAGGCTGCAGGTTATGTCAACAAAGCTCCAAACTCTGCTCGACTCATCTGTTGAATGGGCTGCTAGTGCACTTACATGTCACCATAAAATCTACAATTCTTATTTTTTAATGGAATATTGCAGTATTTATAGTAAATTATTTATTTGTGCACATCATCAATATAATATTTAGTCAAAAAAACTTCCCCTACCTCTTGCAACAACATCTCTTTTCTTCTCTGATGACATGTTTATTGGTGTGAGGGCGGGGCAACCTGTCACTCACATGAGATTGCAACAATCCAATCAAATTCCTATGGACAAAATGTCACGCCCTTCATTTTTTCATTGTTGATATGTAAACACTTTAGGTTGACTGAAATCGCATCAGTCCGACTTTAGCATAGTTAAACCAAACCTAGAGAATGCTATTGTAGTTCGTACAACATGTTATTCACAACTGGCTTTCTGCGTTTTGCGCATGCTCTGAAAGACAGCAGTGACACATGAAAATATTTGATTAGAGCGTGTTAAAGGTGCTAAAGAGGATGTTTTGTTTTATACATTTTTGCAATATTACTTGAAACTGTCTTTACTAACTGATAAAAGACTATTTATTAGGTGCACTGAAAGTAATAATATTAATATACATCATCTATGCATGAGGTAGGGCCTTAAAAACATCAGCCAATCGTTTACGCGATCATCGCGTAAACGATTGGCCCTCTGGCTTGTCAATCACTGCCGTGATGTTCCTTGTGAGAGACGTGCGTTGATTGGCCCTCTGGCTTGTCAATCACTGCCATGACGTTCCTTGTGCGAGACGTGCGCGGCTGCGCGCTCCAGTAACTTTCCAGCCTCTACAGGTGCCGCATGCAATGTTTTTGTCAGGAGACAGGAGTAACAACTGCAGATTATGAGTCACCTGAAGTGAGTCTGACATAATGAATCCACTAACATGACACAGCGAATGCCGGTGGTAAACACTCGTGTTCCAATACTCGTGCACGAGTTTTGGGAGGCGTTCCCTCGAAATGAGCTGTGAAGGAGGGGGGTTGTTCTTACGCATGCGCTCATTTCAAAAACTCACTAACAGTCTTTGGTTTCTCAGTCGACGAAAAGATCCTCTTTAGCACCTTTAAGTATGCTTGGAAATCTTGCTATAGCTCGATTGTAATTGCAAATGTAAACATCCTTATTACTTAATGTAAGAGCTAAATAGCATATAAAGACCTGCAAAAGCCTCAAAGGTATGTATTTGTTGTTCTTCATTTATCTGGTGGCTTTTTCTCACCGGTTAAAGGACTAGTCATTTATAGCAGAGCTGTTAAGCAAGATTTTCAGTGAATAACAGCTTAAATTTGAGTCCATTCCTCATATAAAGTTATCATATGGCTTATGGCTAATTATCATTATAATTATTTTTTGGAACCTGACAGCCTTTGGTCATTATTTGCTTTCAGTGGATGAGAGCAGGTCATAAATTCTGAAAGAAAGTCATACAGGTTCGGAACAACATAGGGTGAGTAAATGATGCATGGCATAACATCCAGTTTTGGGGTGAACTATCTCTTTAATAGAATTAAATCTTTATAGTGAGGAAGTACTAAACAGAAACTCTGTTTGAAATGTTAAATGAGATTTTTGAATCAATAAAAGGCCAGTCTATAACACATCTTTGTATTTCCATTGTAGATGCTGTTAAGTGGTGGTCACACTAGACTTTGAGCACACAGTGCAACGGTCATGATATCATACCACAACTTTTTAAAAACATAAATTCAACATATAACAAGTAATAATCAATTCAAAATGTAAAAATACACAATACCAGTATTTTTGCAAACCTGCAGCTTTAAAGTTTATGTTCTTTTAAATCAGCTAAGAGTCACACGTCTTGACTTGATACAAATATTGCAGGTCAGAGTTCACCAAACTTTGGAATGCCGCAAATTCCAAAATTTCTTTGTCTCCAGCATTCGCATGTGTATGAATGGAATGAAAGTGTAGTGTGAACGCCCCTTTATTTCCTCTATAGACTGAGCATGGCCTTCCAAGATGAAGGAAAGCAGTCAGATAAGTAAAAGAAAAAACACACACTTTTTAAGAGTCACTCAACCCTGACAACCGCCCAAGTTTTTTTTTTTTTTTTTGATTGACATTCAAGTTCCCGGTTGGTTTTGATCTGACAGCTGCAGGCTTGAAACTTTCAGTGACCTCAGTGTTCCCCTCACCAGGTGGTCTTTTCATTCCAGTGAATTCCACACAGCTATTTATCATCAAAGATGAGAGAGAATAGTTAAAAACAGTTTAATATAGTTGGGTTTATCACAAAACTACATCCAGCCAATTAAACCATTCTCTGAATTCTTGCAAAAAGATATTTCTCCTCCTGTCCCTTTTTGTCATTTCAGCTGCCAAGCTGTGTTTCTCTCAGTGCCGTAGCCCCCTTTCTGTGATACTGTGATTGTCATTTATGCTAAACACCTCTCTCTCTCTTCCCAAGGCAGTCTCATAATAGAGCTCAACTCTGAATGGTGCCCTTATTCCCAAGAACGAAAGACACAAGAAAGTTTTAAAAAAAGGGGCATCGGACTCGTGAAAAATGTGGTTTAGGCAATGATGTAAAGTGAATTGAGCTTCAAACATTGAGGAAGTAGGCTCATGGATGCTAAGTGGAGAAGAGGGAATAAAGTGTGCTTTTAGTTCACTAGACTGAGTGAACCATTCAGAGGAATGCTGTCCGCCACTTGGATTTGTTCACAGAACAATAGCCATTCAAGCATTCAGAGCTGCTAAATTGAAATGTTTTCTCATAGAGTATGACTACACAGTGCTGTCTGAGCAGATCAATTCTTAGACTATATCACAGTCTGAAAAAATCCCATACAAACTTTGCACTGGGTTTGACAATGAATCCACACAAACTAACAAAGGTTTGGGTACATGGTCATTTTTTTTTATTAATGATATATGCTTTTTTCACACACAGTGTCCACAAAAATATTTGGACAAATCACATTTAAAAATGTCTGAATATAATTGCTTTAGATACAAAATGATGATGCAAACAAATGATGCTAGAGCTGTTCTCAGAGCTAAATTCAATTTTCGGAGCCATTTTTGAAATTCATTTTAATTAAGTAGTTTTTAGTGGATTTATG
The DNA here is from genome assembly GCF_018812025.1 of Megalobrama amblycephala. Lineage (NCBI taxonomy): Eukaryota > Metazoa > Chordata > Actinopteri > Cypriniformes > Xenocyprididae > Megalobrama > Megalobrama amblycephala. Next base: position 41,380,721 of record NC_063047.1, read on the forward strand.
AAGTCACTTCTCCTCACGTTCACACAGGTGTCCTGTAACCAGGTGTAGTTCATGTTTTATGAATGTTTTTTCTTAAAAAGCATGCTTGCATTTTAAAATAAATGTCACTTTTTAATAATGTTATATTTAATACAAAAAATGTTATCCGATGTCACAACATTTTTAGGTGGGCTTAAATGTTCACCCAAAAATGGAAATTCTGTCATCATTTACTCACACTCAAGTTGTTCTAAACCTGTATTTATTTATTTCTTGTGCTGAACACAAAAAGATATTTTGAAGAATGTGGGTAACCAAACAGTTTCTGGTCCCCATTTACTTCCATAATATATATATTTTTTATACTATGGAAGTCAATGGGGACCAGCAACTGTTTGGTTACCAACCTCCTTTAAATATCTTCCTTTATGTTCAACAGAAGAAATAACTTCATGCAGGTGTAGAACATCATGATGGTGAGTAAATGATGACAGAATTTTCATTATTAGGTGAACTATCCCTTTAAGTGTCTATACATTTTGGGTTTACTGTATTACAAGGGAGAGCGGAGAGTCTCTTTGCAAATGAATGCTTTGATTTATAATTACATTTTTAATGTAAACCACACCCACCAATTTCAGGATCCTGTTAAGTTAAATAGCTATTTAAGTGGTCAATAAAACAGTCAGAAGTTGTCTGCTGTCCATCTTGGATGTTTCTTCAGTGAGTTGGGCACTGCATATGTAAAGCGTGTTGTGAAGGAAGGCAGAGGCATGCTGTGAATGAATGGAGAAAGGGGGCTGCATTCCTGGGCCAGGGCTTAGTCGACTCAGTCGAGTGGGAGTGCGCAACAGGCTGTGAGAGTGTGTATGTGGTGAGAGTGTGTGTGAATATAAGGGAGTGCAGAGCAACAACCAACCTCACAGCTAATTAGTTCAACCCTTGACAAAAGGTGGGCCAGCCACTGAAGAGAACTCCTGGGGGCTGGCGTAATAGGGCTCCACAGACTGCTCTGGAGACTAGAGAGCAGAAGGCTAATAGGGGACCTCCTCATGTTCACCCTTTCTGGAGCTTAACTGATGTTTTTAACTTCTCCAGAGCATGTGAGAGCTGGAGACGGAGAAGGAGGATTGCTGTAGGACGTGTGGGACTAGTAGTTGGAAATCATGTCTGGACCAGATTCTGATGATGACAGAACCTTCAAAGACTGTAAGTAAGACCTAGCAGAAATATTAATAAAGTGTGAATGTTCTGATCTTTTACCTTGTGCTTTATGTTCTTCACGGTCATGAAGAAGCAATGCAGCATCCCATAGATGAGAACTGTGTAAGGGGAACTTGTCCTGTTGGGTCAAAAATGTAGTATTTCTTGTTGTGGGTTTGAGTCTTGCTCTAATGACAATTTAGAGTAAATTGCCTTTGATTGTCAGTAGATATATATTTAGACTGATGTACCATTGAAAAGTTTGAGGCCAGCAAGATTTTTTTTTTTTTTTTTTTTTTTTTTTTGAAAGAAAATAATACTTTTATTCAACATGGACACATTAAATTGATCAAAAATGCCAGTAATAACATTTCTATTTTAAATAAATGCTGTTCTTTTTAACTTTCTATTCATCAAACAATCCTGGAAAAAATGTATGACAATTATGTCACAAATTTATTAAACCCTGATATTAATAAGAAATGTTTCTTGAGCAAAAAATCTGCATTAGAATGATTTTTGAAGGACACTGAAGACTGGAGTAATGATGCTGAAAATTCAGCTCTGCCATCATAGGAATAAGTTTTATTTATATTAAAATAGAAAACAACTGTAATATTTTTTAATATAATATTTTTAGTGTGTTTTGGTCAAATAAATGCCTGTTTGAATGATAGGTATGTATAGTGATATAAACAGTGCACAGCATGAATGAGTACACCCCCTCTGAACAAATACAAAAAATGTATTTTTATAATGATCACTAATACAATTCATGGAAAATGGCAAAATTGAAATGTATTAAACATACTTAATAAAGACTGAGAAATTATGTCATTAATATTTGTAAAATAAGTTATAAATTAGCCAATTTTTTTAAATGAAGGATTGCAAAAATGAGTATACCCTAGATTTAATTCAACAAATGTATAATTTTCTACTACTTAGTATGTCCTCCATAATTTTAAGTACTGCTCTGAACCTTCTTGGCACAGAGTGTACAAGTTCATGACAAATTGTCACATCTGTCCTGTTTAATGCTGCCTTTATCGTAAATATGAGTTTCCTAGGTAAAAATTGCACATGAATGCCCTCCCACTTCAAAACTTGAATGTGATGAGCTCATAATCACAACTTCAGAAGTGGGAATTATCAAATTTTCAATAGCACGTGAAGGCTGCATAATTCTTGGATGATAACCTCCTTAAATGCCCTGGCGCCATATTCACAAAACATTTTATCTTACCACTAAGTGTTCTCCTAAATAGCAGTAAAAGTTCTTAGTTAAAGGTGCCCTAGAATTAAATATTGAATTTATATTGGCAGAGTTGAATAACAAGAGTTCAGTACATGGAAAAGACATACACTGAGTTTCAAACTCCATTGTTTGCTCCTTATATAAATCTCATTTGTTTAAAAGACCTCCGAAGAACAGGCGAATCTCAACATAACACCGACTGTTACGTAACATTCGGGATGTACGCCCCCAATATTTGCATATGCCAGCCCATGATCAAGCCATTAGACAAGAGCAGAACGTCTGGATCTGTGCACAGCTGAATCATCAGACTAGGTAAGCAAGCGAGAACAATAGCGAAAAATGGCAGATGGAGCAATAATAACTGACATGATTCATGATAGCATGACATTTTTAGTGATATTTGTGAACTGTCTTTCTAAATGTTCGTTAGCATGTTGCTAATGTACTGTTAAATGTGGTTAAAGTTACCATCGGTTATTACTGTATTCACGGAGACAAGAGAGCCGTCGCTATTTTCATTTTTAAACACTTGCAGTCTGTATAATTCATAAACACAACTTCATTCTTTATAAATCTCTCCAACAGTGTGTAATGTTAGATTTAGCCAAACAGCATAGCCTCAAACTCATTCAGAATCAAATGTAATCCAAATAAATACTATACTTACATGATCCGATGTATGCATGCAGCATGCATGACGAACATCTTGTAAAGATCCATTTTGAGGGTTATATTAGCTGTGTAAACTGTGTTTATGCTGTTGAAGGCAAGCGCGAGCTCCGGGGGAGGGGGAGCACGAGAATTAAAGGGGCCACAACCTATATATCGGTGCATAGTTAATGATGCCCCAAAATAGGCAGTTAAAAAAATGAATAAAAAAAATCTATGGGGTATTTTGAGCTGAAACTTCACAGACACATTCAGGGGACACCTTAGACTTATATTACATCTTTTAAAAAGAAGTTCTAGGGCACCTTTAAGAGTTTTCTCTTAAAACCTATTTACAAAGCTGCTGAGACAAACTTTTATTAAGGAATAAAGAGAAGTCTTAAGCTAAGTGTATGGGTGGTGATGACCTTGTTGCTATGGATGATGTCAACACGCTTACTAACTATGCACACAGTGATTGGCTGATGGGAGGAGTCTCTGTCAGCGATTTAATCATAGAAATATTGTAGAATGAGGTATAATGTTGCCATATTCAAATAAAGGTTTTAAAATAAAAATGTTGCCATATTCAAATAAAGGTTTTAAATTGTAGGCTAAGTGTTACTAATTGAATTAGTATATGTTCAGCTGTCAGCCTCTAACATGTCTGCGTCTCGAGAGAATGCAGAATTCAAGCGACAAATGATGTTTTATAAACAAAGTTTGGGAGGTTCAAACAGCTCGAGAAGAGGTATATACACAGACGAGAGCTGACTCACCTAGTTACCGCAACAGTTTTCTGCATCCCTCCACCACCCCGTTCCTCACTCTCGGCTGGGGATAAGAGGGAGAACTCTGGGTTTGGGCTAAATTTCAAGCTCGGAGCCCTCGATCCGCTTAGACAGCACACCAACTTGTGAACTTGTGAACTTGTGAAAACAACTGCCACAGGTAATCGGACATTAAATATTTATTTATTAATGATTTATTTTTGGTGTTTCATCATAGATTCAAATCTATAAATCAAAATATGTATTGTGTTTATAAAGAAATGGTTCAGCACCCAAGGCTCTGTTGCTATTGCCTCAATGATGTTCAGTGTCTTTGGGTGGATTGCTGAGGCGGATTGGCAGCAACAGCCATTTGGATTGTTTGTGATTTGGTCTTATTGACTTAGGAGTCCTCTTGACTACTCCTAATGTTTCACAGATTTAAGAGCTAGTTTTGGCGCAAAAATGCTTTGTGAAATACTCTTAGAGCAAAAATTTAGGAGTCTTAAAATTAGGACTGACATGCCCATTATTATTAAGATGTTCTCCTAAATCGGCAAGTTCATCACTAAATGAAAGTTTAAAATGAAGGCCTGGTTATTTCAGGGGCCTTGTCACAAGTCCATTGTTTTTTAATCTCTGCTAAACATTGTTTAGCAACTAGTCAGGGGAGGACACAGTGTAATAAATTCAGATTGTAAGGGTCTTTGGTGAAATACACTAACATCTATCATTTTATTAAACCAAAGTTCAAGACACAGCTTTTGTTTCTGTTCCACTTCATCTGAAGGCAGTTCATATACCAAGAGACTGGAATAAAACACTCACGTGTGTTGAACCATTACAAACATAGACTGGGCGGTGCTCGAAGCAGCGGACCCTTTCAAACAAACAAAAAGCTGGAAAATTTCATGCTGTAAAAACAAGTCTGTGTTCCCACATACATGCTCTTTTTACAAAAATATACCTTTGGTTCCCCTTCTCAATATTATTGCTGACCCTTTTAGAGGGGGTGTGTTTTATATGCCAGGCTTGAGCTGATTAAAGCAAGACTGAACAAACATTGCACTTACTGTGGGTGTAAAACACTGAAATCACAGCACAACTCCCTGATGTGTGACGCTTGTCCATGGACACCTGTTTGTTTTGCTAGGAAAATGATTCCATGTGCTGATGCTGGACAGCCGTCTGATGTTACAGTGGATGTTGGTATGAATGGAAAGATAGACATGGAGGTAAACAATTGTGTTTTAACAGCGATGTGTTAAAATTGAGCATAATTATTTAGGTACTGGAATGACTAAGTAAGTAAAATTACAATGAACTAACATAAAATGATTAATAATATTTATCTTTGGTTTCTTCCACTGCTCTATGATTGTACAGCATAAAAGTGATTTAAAAACATTCTGCAAAGTTGTGATTTGTAACCTAATAATCAAAATTTATAGGGAAACATTGTTGAAGAGCATGGCGCTAGCAGTGCCAAGGCTGTGAGTTTGATTTCTAAGGGGTTCGATTGCATTAACTGATGAAATACCTTGAACGCAATGTGGGATGCTTTGGATAAAAGTGTCTGCCAAATGCTTAAATGTATATATATATATTATGTTGGGAAATACATGGTGTCACTTCTCACTAAAATAGATAGTTCACCTCAACATGAAAATTCTGTCATTTATTCATCCTCATGTCGTTTCAAACCTGTATGACTTTCTTTCCTTTGTGGAACAGAATGTCTGTGTATTTTTGTCTATCAAAAAAATCAGCGTGGTGTTGTTTCATTTGCCTGTTGCAATGATTATACAACTAATGTGCCGGGTGACTTAGATCTGTGTATCAGAGCCATAGATCAGTATAAAATTGTAACTTTCATCTCAAGAGTTTGGCAGAGACACTGTCTGAACTGGGTTTGTTTGATTAACAGGCACAATTTCAATAAACACAGCAGTCAAAAACCTCTTATGTAACCACTTAGACTCTTAGACATGTAAACAACTGAGCCTCTGCAAATTATCAGTGATCTGTGATGTAAACGATTGAATACTAACAGAAAAGATTTTAATGAAATACATAATATACTGAATTCATCACAAATCATCTTAAAGGAATTGTTCACTCAAAAATGAATATGTATTATTTACTCTCCCTCATATCATTCCAAACCTATATGAGCTTCTTTCTTCTGCAGAAAAGAAAAGATAAGAAGGAAGAAAAAAACATGACATTTTTCATTATATTTTCTTTTGTGTTCTGCAGAAGAAAGAAAATAATTCAAGTTTGGAACGACATGAAGGTGATTAAATAATGACAGTTTTATGTGTTTGTGTGTGTCTCCAACAAGGATGGTAATACCAGAAATCTTTGATCTTGTGAGGACATTTTTTGGTCCCCATGAGGAAAAGAGCCTATAAATCATACTAAATTATTATTATTATTATTATTATTATTATTATTATTATTATTATTATTATTAAAGTGTAAAAAAATGCTGAAAGTTTTCTGTGAAGGTTGTTTTTAGGGGTAGCGTTAGGGGATAGAATATATATTTATTGTACAGTATAAAAATCATTATGTCTTTGGAAAGCCCCCATAAAGCACAAAACCCCAACATGTGTGTGAGACTACATTATGAGGACCAAATAGTCCCCTAAATATAAAAATACCAGTTATTTTTCACCTTGTGGGGACAATTTTTTGGACCCCATGAGGAAAACCGCTTAAAAATCATACAAAATGGTGTACAAATGCATAAAGTTCTCTTATGGTTAGGGGATAGAATATAAAGCTAGTAAAGAACAAATCTTTGAAATCTTTGACCTTGTGGGGACATTTTTTGGTCCCCATGAGGAAAACAGCCTATATAAACCATCCTAAATTATGTTTTTATTTTTTATTTTTTGAAAATGTAAAAAATGCATAAAGTTTTCTGTGAGGGTTGTGTTTAGAGGGAGGGTTAGGGGATAGAATATATTTGTACAGTATAAAAATCGTTATGTCTTTGGAAAGTCTCCATAAAACAATGAAATCCAATGTGTGTGTGCCTGGTATTCCCTACATTGTAAGGATAAAATATTTTCCTATAATTAAATATTACCATTACAGAAAGTTTTAATAGGGTTATGGGATTGAATATACAGTTTGTATGGTAAAAATCATTAAATTCCCTATATAACAGAAACCCAATGTGTGTGCTTGCGTGCGTGCGTTTTTGTGACATATCAGGACACACATGTGTGACATGGGTATGACATAGGTATTACAAAAAGAGGTGACTTATGAGGACATTACCCCATGTCCCCACTTTTCAAAAGGCTTATAAATCATACAGAATGAGTTTTTGTGAGAAAGTAAAAGTGTGCACAGTTTCCTGTGATGGGTAGGTTTAGGGGTAGGGGTAGTGTAGGGGGACAGAAAATACAGTTTGTACAGTATAAAAACCATTACACCTATGGAATGTCCCCACAATTCACAAAAACTAACGTGTGTGTGTGTATGAACTAACCCTTTGAGAGAAACTCAACAGTGTCTCTTTCAATAAAAACAATAGGTAACTTGGGAAATATTTAAGTAAGAGAAATTATACTTCCGTACTAGTGGTGCAAATTGAGCACATCAAAATGCATTTAATGTGATAACATTTCTAAAGTTTCTCCTTCTTTTCCTTTTTAGTGAATGTTGTGGGAATGCTTCACAAGTTTTGGGAGCAGAAACAAGTGAAAGGTGTGATGATGGAGACAGAGAATCTGGTAGTCTATGAGTCCATTCCCTCACCCAGCCCTCCCTACATATGCTACGTCACCTTACCAGGTGGCAGCTGCTTTGGAAATTTTAAGGTTAGTGAGCTAAATGCCATTTTGAATGTCCACTACATTTTTATTTGGCATGTTCTGTAAAGGATAAATTAATACAGGCACTCTTATGTGATTTTTAAAAATTATTGAGCAAAAGATTTGTTTAAAATTAACTTTAATCCCTTCATTTTGGTACAATTCAAGCTTTATTCCATTACTAAATCAGGTCTAGAGTCTTTCTGAACAGCGTGTCATCAGTACTATTCAGTCCAGCCATAAAAGAAGAGGCTTTTGTGTGAAAATGAGGAGGGCCAACAGGTGGTTCTTATTAGCTAAATTACTCCTGCCAGCAGCAAATCAGTATGTGGCATTTTACTTAAGCTCAAATGGAATGTTCTATGAAATTAATCTTGAAAATAAATGAGTTTATTTGTTCATTTGACATTGTGAAGCGCATGACATGACCATTTAAAAGGATCTAACCCTCTGATGTTGTTACCATGGTTTCTATTTGAAATGACTGTTATTTGTGGAAAGTTCAGGACTAGCTGCTGCCCTTTGGAGAGACTAAAGTGCACCAGGGAATGACTACTTCAGTGGTACTTCTGTCTAAATGACCATCATTGATCAGGGATTGAGCACTTGGGAAATACTCTCACAACTTATAGGCTACTGATTATTTAATTCACAAAGTAGCTCAGTTCCAGCAGGAGTTTTCTTTTAGATCAAAGACCTGGGTTGCATTTCCCAAAAAGCATTGTAAGCCTAAGTAGATCACAGAGATCATTGGTTCCAAGGGTTTCTACGATCTCTTACAATGCTTTTGGGCAATAACCCAGAACTTTTTTTCTCTTATATCCTCAAAACACTACTCTCATCTATTTCTGCTCACTCTTTCTCTTTTATTCTCAGAACTCCTAACATATAATCATCTTCATTCCAGCACTGCTTGTAAATGTAATAGCCTTATTATTACTTTGCACAGTAAAAGTTTTCAGCAATATTACAAATTCAGAAACTAATCTCAGCACTGCTAGCCTAAAATCTGTCTCTAATCGTGTTTGTGGTTCACAGACATCATCTAAAACAATCTTGTGATGTGGCATTCTGTGACTCTGTGTTTAAGACACGCTTTTGAGGATGGTAATTTAACGTAAAGGATTAGTTCATCCTAAAATGAAAATTCTGTCATTTACTCATTCTCATGGTCTAGCCTTGTATGACTTGCTTACTTGCATGCAACACAAAAGGAGATATTCTGAAGGCTGTGCTGGCTGCTCTTTTTCATGCAGTGATAATGAATGTGACTGCCCTTATGAATAAGAACTACACTTTAGCTTACCTTTAAAAAGAATACTTATTAAGTAAATAAATACAGAATAAAATACTATAAAAGAATATTGTTACACATTGCTGGTCAGCAAGCACGACGAAGGAGATTCACTCGAACAGTCTTCATTTACAATCCAAATATGATTAGAACACAGGAATACATAAGAGAAAACACTAACCAAACATTACCTTTAACGAGAACCGACAAAACTAAACTGAGACACGGGGGTATATATCAGTGACGTACAGTGGTGTTCTGAAATGAGGAGGCAAATTCCTCACAAGTTTTTTTTATGTTTTATGACTTGTATAATGTAAAATGTAAATTCATGTCCCAGTTACACTTAAAAGATTTAGTTCACCCCAAAATGAAAAATCTGTCATTATTTAGGCTACTCACCTCAAGTAGTTCCAAACCTGTATGAATTTCTTTGTTCTGCTGAACATAAAGGAAGATATTTTGAAGAATAACCAAACAGTTGTTAGGCACCTTTGACTTTTCCTACTATGGAAGTCATTGGGCCCCATAATTGTTTGATTCATACAAGTTTGGAACAACACGAGGGTGAGTAAATGATGACAACATTTTCATTTTTTGGTGAACTATCACTTTAATGTTGTCACATTTTCCTGGTTAAAGATGCAATATGTAATATTTTTTTAAGTAAAATATCCAAAAACCACTAGGCCAGGAGTTGCCTGTCAATTGCGTCATACCTGCGTTAACCCTCGGTCTGCCTCGGTTTCCGGTATTATTTTGTAGAAACCATGGAACCACCAAAGACGCTTTAATATATTACACGTTTTAATAGACAAGGGAACAATTGTTTTGATATAATTATAGACAGGGATGGGCAGTATTTATGATACATGTATTTCAAATACGTATTTCAAATACAAAATAGTATTTTGTAATTTGTATTTGATAGGGTTGACGAAAATGGTGTTGTATTTTGTATCAAAATACTTAAGAGTTTTGTATTTTTGTATTTTTAAAATACTGTAATATACTTTGTAAAAAAGTCTAAATGATGACATCATAAAATTGTAGCATCTGATTGGTGCATACTCAGTAGTTTGCCCAGACTTGTTGAGATCAGAACAGAAAATGTATCCATATAGAAGAACCTGGTCAAGGTTAGAAACATGCAGGCTGTCAGCTCCATCAATTTTTCCATCAATTTTTATCATAAATTGCTATAATTTTTAACAGTTCATGTTAAGTTTTGGTGTTCGTTTTGGTAGCCTAGGCTAAATAGTTTACCAATTTACACAATGTTCTTGAAAACTATTATACCGAGCAACAGCCCCCTGTATTTTTGATTAACAATCAAATGATTAATTAGTTAGAAACTAGTTGCTATGAATACAGGTGCCATCAGTTGTCTTATTATAAATGACTTGTTGTCATTGAGTCAGTGTTGCTGATTCAAAGTAGGCCCTTCGTTACCAAACACCAAGTAACTAAATTAGGATACAATTATGAGTCAGTCGCAAACATTAAACTGTTGGTTACTTTAAAACTAACCTTCATCTTCAGATCACAGGGATATGTGAATATTTGATTTGTTAAAGCCACAATATGTAAATTTTTGCTGCTAGAAGTCTCTTATTCAAAACAAAGGCGTAGCTTGATGACACCTTGATTTCGTGGAGTTAATGGGAGGTGTTGTCTTTACGTCTACAACCAGTGGAAAAGAATCGGGATGGGACTCAGGCAGAAATCATGTTCATGGATAGATTATAACAAAACTCCTACTACTCTGGGTAAGAGGCTGTCATAAATCTGAATTTTGGGAGGACTCAATATCTAACAATAAACATAAATTAGACCGTTCGAAACCAAGCAATTAAGCGTCATGAATAGTTTATATACCATATGAAAGTATAGCACCAAAAACCAACAACTGAACAAACAAACAAATTAATTCAGATAAGGAGTTATATTGGGAGACTGATGACTGCAAGACAATTTGTTAAAGATTGTCCGTTGATGAAATTGTTCCTTGTAGTTTGAGGTAAAGCAAAAAAATCCGTGCATGTAGAAAAATCCCAGAAGAAAAATAATCTCCCAAAAATCCATCAAGAAAATCACATAGAAAGAAGTTGATCTTAATCCTTGTGTGCAAAATCCCACAGGATCCACAAGCGATGCCAACAAAGTTCAGGATAGAACAGAAATCCACTTGATCTCTGCTTCCAATGAATTACACCATAATTTCACATACAATGTTCAAGGAGTCCTTCTATAAACACAGATGAACTAACATTAGAAAAATGGCATGATCGCAAACACAAACGCAATAGCTATGAAAACATAAAATAACATCAGAAAACACATTGCTGGAAATACCCTGCACAGATAGAACAAAATAATATCTTACTTCGATTGAGCAGGAAACCAAAAGTTTCTCAATCAGGACATCTTGACTTGAGACGATGCAGCAGGTAAGCCATGCTCCAAGTCTTCTTCTACTACGTACCTTGATTTATACCTCATACTTGAGTATACTAGCGCCCCCTTTTGGTATGTAGTAGCAAACCATAACAGACTTGTGTCTGTTATAAGATTATTAAATTATAATTAATAATTATTATAGATTATAGACGTTACTGTAGTATGAAGCAGAGCAGGACCGAATGCTGTGAGAGCATTAACGAGTCCGCTGGAACGATTGCTAATGAGAGATGAGCGCGACACTAGGGATGGGCATATCGATATGAAGTATCGATATATCGATACTGACGTTGAGTATCGAAAGTATAAAATGTGAAATATCGATATTAAGATGTGTTTTTTTTTTTACCAGTGATTTTGTTGATAAATTAACAATAAATTTAATGCATACAATTGGACAAATAACCTATGTTAGTGAATAATTGTGTTTTTCCTGCTCATCTGAACACACGCAATTGTTGCAAGTCAGAACCAATCAATCACAGAAAGCGTTCGCTCACTGCCGACACTACATTCAAACGGCTGCATGCATTTAATATTGTTAGAAACCATTGATGCTTTTGGGAAACGCAACCCAGAACGATGCTTAACAGAAGACAGAACAACATGATATATTTGAGTTATTTCACAACAAACAACATGAAATAGTAGCCTACATAGTTTTTGCAATTACATTTTTTTAAATTGAACATTAAATGTTCGTACTGATGTTCTGTTCTGTAACTACACTTTCAGAATACAAAGTTTGCATTTTATGGCAACAGCCTGTCACTGGCAGTCCCATATGAAACTGAACCATTACTACAGTGACCATAGTTCAGCTAGGTATTTGTAGATTTCGATGGTTACCACTACAAGTAAACATTTTAACCATGTGTAAACAAAATATAATCCAATAAATTGCAATTAAGGCATATTGAATGTTAAAATACCTTTCAAATATAATATTAAGTGGTTACCATTACCCATTTTACTCATAGTAATTCAATAATTTTGGGACTTAAATTATTAATAACTTAATAACTTAAATTCAGATTAGAGGTATCGTATCGATATCGGCGATTTTGGCCTTGAAAGTATCGGTATTGTATCGAAAACAAAATAAGTGGTATCGCCCATCCCTACGCGACACACGTCTCGACAGCAGCGGAACTTTTATTATGCCACAGTCGCTGCTTCCGCTCCTTCCGGTCATTCGTATTTGGGGTAAAGCAGCGCTGTTTTATCATGTTAGACATATTTGTGTGTTTAAAGTTGTAATAGTGCTACTCTGTGCGTTCGCTCGGAGGCTACTATGAGACATTTAATGCACACTGCAGTAAACTAGATTGATATTAGGCATGCAAAACATGTTACTCGTGGTAAATTAAGAAAGATTCAAACAAAAAAGACTTACAGTGTTGAGCTATATAACAATGATTAGTTTTCTGTCAATGAATGTTTCCAAACAGGGTGCCTTTCAACCCTGATTATTGTTATATAGCTCAACACGTTTAGTCTTATTGTTTAAATCTAATTTTCTTGATTTTTTGTGAGTACTATGCTTTACCATGCCTCAGAGAAAAACACTATTTTGTGAAGTAGCTAACATAGCATAATCAGATGCAGCTTTATTAACAGTAATACAGCATTTTCTCCATCATACAATACATTTTAAAATGAATTGCATGCCATTTATCAACCCAAGCCATCCAGCATTTAATATGTTATTCTAAAATCGATCTATCTTACTGCAGTGTGTAACAGTGTCTCACAGCAGCCGCCGAGCAAACGCACAGAGTAATGTTATAACATCATTTTCAACACTCAAATGTATCTAATATGATAAACAGAGCTGCGTTACCTCATACTCATGACCGGAAAAGCGGAAAAGGCGCCGACGACTGTAGCATAATAAAAGTTCCACTGCTTGTGAGCCGTGTGTTGTGCAATCGCTCCAGCGACCTCGTTCAGCTCCCACAACACTTGGTCCTGCTCTGCTTCATATTACAATAATATTAATAATTGCATCCATGAACATGATTTCTTCCCAAGTCCTATCCCTATTCTTTTGCACCGGCCGTTGAGGTGAAGACCACATGTTCCAAGATTCTGCGCTCAAACTTGGCGTCATCAAGCTACGCCTTTTTGTATAGGCCTCTAGCTACCTCTAGTGGACAGAAATCCTACATACTGCATTATTGTGAACTATTTTCAGATCATCATTCTTCAAGCTCAGTAAACACTGGTCACAGACACAAAGATGTAGCTGACCTTTCACCAAGCAGATTTCACACTAAAAATGACACAAAAGCAGCATAAAAGTATCATAAAAGTGTCCCACACAACTTTTTTTGTATTTTAAGTCTTATGAATTCAATTCACATATTATAAAGACATACAGTAGTCTTTGGTGAGAAATAGACAGAAATTTATGCCATTATTCACTGATAACCTTCCCCTTCTCCAGTTCATCATTGTGACTGTATCACTTTTTTGGGGTGTACTATTCCTTTGAAGTCCAATTAGAGTGTTTATGTTATCAAGAATAAAATAAATCCCAAAGAAGGCCCAATCAGTGAAAATGATCATATTTCAGCATTTCATGATGATGATGATGATAAATTGAAAGCCTCTCTCTCACTGACAGTACTGCTACAGTAAAGCAGAGGCCAGACGTGATGCAGCTCGTATCGCTCTGATGAACTCCACATTTAACGAGTTGCCCTGTCGCCGCATCACTCCTGAGTTCATATCACACAGCGTGAAAGAGGCCGTCAGCACCACCAGCGTGAGTCTCACTACTAAGCTGCTTATCAACAAATCATCAAGTTTGCCGTCACACTGTTGAGATTTACAAGATGTTTTGGACTTTTTGTCAAGTGAATACATTATTAGCAGTAGCAACAAATTTCATTGCTACATTCTTCTTAGTTGTAGATTACTCTTTGTGTAGACATACAGCTCTAAAGCTTTCCAGTCTATAGAAACTGTATAGTTTGGAAAAATGGAAGGCCACCCACTGTAGCTATAGATCCATGTCCTTACACTGGCTCTATTCCTTATAATGAAGAGCCAAGAAGCAATTCCAATGATAAATTGGCTTTTTACCAAAAAAAAAAAAAAAAAAAAAAATTCTACAAAGAAAAGTTATGCCACCCTCCCTCACCCCAAACCTGTATGTAGCTGCCAAGATTTTCACATTCTGTGGGGGTATGTGTGTGTGGGGGTGTGCATGTGTGGTCTTCCTTCACTCTCATGTCATTTATCCTCTACAGTCTTGGCCTTTTCTCCTCCAACAATAAAGACAAGTTGCTCCGACTGAATTACAAAGCAAAGGGGTGTCTAATGAAACCCAGACCTCCTTCTGTATTTGTGTCTGCTCAGGCTGAGTGATGACACGTCTGTAAGTCATTGTGTCCCACTGTTCACAGGGTAACATTTCAGATGCATCTGACCCCGGTACCAGTATAGGAGCATACTGCCTTATGCTGGAGCTGAACACTGGGAGAACCATGCTGGAATTTCAGGTTAGAAAGAAAAAAAAAATAAAACAGCCTTTATATAACCGTTCTGAAAAGACCAGCTGGTCCAGACTGGTTTATGCTGGTTAAGTGCTGCTGATCTAACTGGTACTTTTAGCGAAGCTGGTTGATAAATAAAATCTGCTGGTTTAGATAGTATTTGTTTGTCCAAAAATCTCTTATCATTTACTTTCCTTCATGTCATTTTAAATCTGTATGACTTTCTGTCAGGTTCTATTTTCTGTGGAGCAGAAAAGAATGTATTTTGAATGATGTTCCAGATGTGGTTTTCCATGCAATGATAATGAATAGGGACTGGAGCTTTTAAGGTTCAAATAGGATGCAAATGCACCATAAGAGAAGTCCATATTACTACTGTGACTATATTCCAGAGGTGTCAAGAGTACCTGAAAATCATACTTGATTAATACCTTGCAGCAAAAATGACTCCATTACAAGTTACAAGTTATGATTTCAGTAAAAGTCTTAGAGTATCTGATTTTAACAGTACTTAAGTATTTTACTCATACTGAATGTAGGCTCAGAGATGCAGTCCTCAACACCTAAGAGACATGCCAGTGAAAATAAGAAACAGTTGATTTGTAAGATGAGAAATCATGTTTATTTTCTAAAATCAAAATAAAACTGAACTCCTCAAAATTGCAATAAATCAAGGTCGACACAACAGCTTCTTAAACGTCTACAAACTCTCAAGTCTCAGTTAAGCTCAAGTGCACAAAAAAAAATAAAAATAAAATAAAATAAATTTCCTTCAGCAAGGTCTTATCAATAATGTTAAGTAAAATTAAATAGTCAAAGTCTACTTTTGGTTTCTGCCTCATCACCAGCTGCAGTCATGACCTCATCTCTTAAAGGTGCCCAAGAATGCTTTTTCACAAGATGTAATGTAAGTCTAAGGTGTCCCCTGAATGTGTCTGTGAAGTTTCAGCTCAAAATACCCCATAGATTTTTTTAAATTAATTTTCCTATTTTGGGGCATCATTAACTATGCACTGATTTTTTCAGCGCGCCGCCCCTTTAATTCGCGTGCTCCCTGCCACACGAGCTCTCGATTATATTACAGCACATTTACAAAGTTCACATAGCTAATATAACCCTCAAATGGATCTTTACAAGATGTTTGTCATGCATGCTGTATGCATGCTTCGAATTATGTGAGTAAAGTATTTATTTTGATGTTTATATTTGATTCTCTATGAGTTTGAGGCTGTGCTCCGTGGCTAACGGCTAATGCTACACTGTTGGAGAGATTTATAAAGAATGAAGTTTAAAAATGTTTTAAAAATGAAAATAGCGATGGCTCTTGTCTCCGTGAATTCAGTAAGAAACGATGGTAACTTTAACCTCATTTAACAGTACATTAGCAACATGCTAACAAAACATTTAGATAGACAATTTACAAATATCACTAAAAATATCATGCTATCATGGATCATGTCAGTTATTATTGCTCCATCTGCCATTTTTGCTGTTGTTCTTGATTACCTAGTCTGTTGATTCACCTGTGCACATCCAGACGTTACTGGCTGCCCTTGTCTAATGCCTTTCATAATGTTGGGAACATGGGCTGGCATATGCAAATATTGTGGCGTACACCCTGACTGTTACGTAACAGTCGGTGTTATGTTGAGATCCGCGTGTTTTCCAGAAGTCTTTTAAACAAATGAGATTTACATAAGAAAGAGAAAGCAATGGAGTTTGAAACTCAATGTATGTCTTTTCCATGTACTGAACTCTTGTTATTCAACTATGCCGAGGTAAATTCAAATTTTGAATCTAGGGCACCTTTAAATCAGAAATCACCTTTAAATCTGCGATTCAGCATCTACCTGCTGATGCACTCACATTCATGTAAATTAGCCTTGCTGATAAGTTTTGGTGAGTAAAGGCAAAATGCACAAGATATAGTACCTCCAATGACTTTAGATGGCAATATCGCTTCTTTATTACATAAACAAACTGCTGCAGAAAACGTTAGGTGCCATGCAAAATGTTATGTTTTATAAATGCAAAATGCGTTACTCATCACAAATGTATTGGAGTAAAAAGTACATTTACTTATTCAAAAATGTAGTCATGTAGAGAGTAAAATTTGCTAATATCTTTGATACTGTCACAGACACGTCAGGTTCCACCTCACTGCCTTACCCACGCACTCAGTCACCTGAGTATTAATCACCGCCACCTGCACGTCATCAACTCAGCAATCACCAGCACCATATAACCACCACACTCACACACAGTCTTTGTCCGGTCTCGTTTGCACTACAGACTTTGTATGCTTACCTCAAGGACTCCAAAACGCCATACTTACCTGCTCCAGTCGTCTCCTTCAGCTCCTTCGTCTCCTGTTCTCCTCGTGTGCCTACCTGCTTGTGTGTGTGAGTGTCTCCGCCATCATCCCTCTACTCATCTCTCCATCTGCATCTGTAAGACATCAAAGGACAGTATCACATTCTCTCCTCCATTCAAGAACTGCTCCATATCCACTATATCACTATCTGCTCTGCTGTTTCACCAATAAACTTACCTGCATTGCTTTTACTCCTGCCTCCGTGTCTCTGTTGTAACAGAAGACCGGACCATAACAACAGTTGAACAGTATGAGCACCAACGACCCGTTTCAAGAGCTCGTGGACGCACTGCGCCGAGCACTCACACCACAACCACACTCACCGCCTTCCACCAACGCTGCAGCTTCCGCACCCTCCATCACCGCTTCTTCGCCAGCATTCACTTCTACCCCACCGACACGGCTAAAATTGCGTTCATCATTTCACAACTGCAAGGTAAGGCCCTACAATGGGCAGACTCGCTATGGACTCAGAAAGGCTCCGTTGTCAAGTCATATCCGGCGTTCGTCTCTCACTTCCGTGAGGTCTTCGGGAAACCTCTGACAGATTCATCAACTGGTGAGAAACTCTATAATCTGAAACAAGGAAATCTCTCTGTTAACGAATATGCCTTGCAGTTCAGAACGCTAGCCGCCACCAGCGGATGGAATGAACAAGCCCTCATCACCACTTTCCGTCAGGGATTGGAGCCTAATGTGCGGCTGCATCACGCTGCATACGAGGACTCCATAGGACTCGAACGCTTCATCCAACTCGCCATCCGCGTGGGTTCTCGTATGCAGTCGTGTCTCCTCGAGCACCAGGGCCAGTCACCTTCCACCATCCTCCTCCGTCGGTCCGAACCCGTCAGCTCTCCAGAACCAGCCAACAAACCCATGCAAGTAGATCACTCCCGTCTCACAACTAATGAAAGACAAAGAAGACTGACCCTGAACTTATGTCTATACTGTGGATTACCGTGGCATGTCATCTCTACATGCCCAACCCGTCCTCCTCGGCCCGTGGTGAGTGCAATAATTCCTTCCATTCAGAAAATGAAACCACTCACTACCATGATAATCCTTACTGCTGCAAATACCTCTGTTCCAGTGGTGGCGCTCCTCGACTCAGGGTCAGCAGGAAACTTCATCTCCGGCGCCCTCTGTCGACAACTCAAGCTCAAGATCTCCCCGTCTCCGGTTAACTATCAAATCCACTCCATCACGGGCAAACCCCTGAGCCGTAAGACCGTCCGTCATTGTGCAGGACCACTTCAACTCCGTGTGGGCATGCTTCATACAGAAAACATCCATCTGCTGGTTCTGGAGGAGTCCACCGCTGACGTGGTTCTAGGGCGCCCCTGGCTGGAACAACACAGTCCCACCATCTCCTGGTGCACGGGCGAAGTCCTGAAGTGGGGCAACCACTGCTTCCCTGACTGCTTCCCAGTACTTCCGGTTCCGAAATCTCCACTCTCCAAGACTCTCTCTATCAATGCCACGTCCATCGAAAGTCCTGTAGAGAAGCGTTCCGTGGATGTTCCCCCTGACTACGCCCAATTCAGTGACGTTTTCTGTCCGCAACGCGCCTCCAAGCTTCCTCCACACCGGCCATGGGACTGTGCCATCGATCTGCTACCGGGTGAGCCAGTGCCCAGGGGACGCATTTACCCCCTGTCAATACCGGAGGAGAAGGCCATGGAGGAATACATCAAAGAGGCCCTCAGTCAAGGTTACATCCGCCCGTCTACTTCCCCTGCTGCTTCAAGCTTCTTTTTTGTGACTAAGAAGGACGGAGGCTTGCGGCCCTGCATTGACTACCGTGCCCTCAATAAAATTACTGTCAAGTTCCGCTACCCACTTCCCCTTGTCCCAGCGGCCCTGGAACATCTCCGCGGTGCCACTGTGTTCACCAAGTTGGACCTCCGCAGCGCGTATAACCTCATCCGGATACGTGAGGGGGACGAGTGGAAGACCGCCTTCGTCACACCCACCGGACACTACGAATATCTCGTGATGCCGTTTGGCCTGGTCAACGCCCCCTCCGTATTCCAGGATTTCATACACAAGGTGCTCCGGGAGTTTCTCCACAAGTTCGTTCTGGTGTATATTGACGACATCCTCATCTACTCCCGGAGCTTGGCCGAACATCGCCACAACGTTGCGGAGGTCCTCCAACGCTTACGGCAATTCCATCTCTTCCTCAAAGCTGAAAAGTGCTCCTTTCACCAGCCTTCCGTCCAGTTCCTGGGGTACGTGATTGACCACAGTGGCATCCGGATGGACGAGGGGAAAGTCTCCACTATACAGACCTGGCCCACTCCATCAACAATTAAAGAACTCCAACGTTTTCTAGGATTCTCCAACTTCTACCGCCGATTCATCAAAAACTACAGTACCATCGTCAGTCCACTTACCAACTTGCTCCGTCACCAGCCCAAGTCTCTGTCCTGGTCCCAACAAGCCACCAACGCCTTCAAAACACCCTCAAGAGAGCCTTCACCACCGCTCCCCTCCTCGTCCACCCTAACCCTGACCTACCTTTCGTCGTGGAGGTGGACGCCTCCACCACCGGAGTGGGAGCGGTCCTCTCACAGCAGCAGGGGATACCAAGTAGACTCCATCCATGCGCCTTCTTCTCCCGCAAGCTCAACCCGGCGGAGGTCAACTACGACATCGGTGACCGTGAACTCCTGGCCGTCAAGCTTGCCCTAGAGGAGTGGAGGCATTGGCTGGAGGGGGCTACCCATCCTTTCCAAGTTCTCACCAACCATAAAAACCTTGAGTATCTAAAGGCTGCCAAAAGACTCAACCCTCGCCAAGCTCGCTGGGCTATGTTTTTCTCAAGGTTCAACTTCTCCATTTCATATCGCCCCGGTTCTAAGAATACCAAAGCTGATGCTCTCTCTCGCCTCCATGCCCCAGAGGAAAAGCCCGAAACCCCAGAGACGATCCTACTGGAGTCAATCTTCATGAACCCTATCCAATGGTCCGAGGAAACCGTTCCCTCCTCCAATGCCTCCACACGCACTCCGCCGGGTTGTCCCCAAGGCTTGCAATACGTCACACGGGCACGACGCACTCCACTTCTGCACAATACCCACTCTTCACTTGGCACTGGCCACCCGGGGGTCAATGAGACCCTCTCGTTGCTCAAACAACGCTTCTGGTGGCCCAACATGGCCAACGATGTCAGAAGGTATGTGCAGGGCTGCAGGGAGTGCGCCATCTCCAAGAGCCCACGCCATCTTCCCACCGGCAAGCTCCATCCTCTGCCCGTTCCTGAGAGACCCTGGTCACACCTGGGAGTGGACTTCGTCACCGATCTCCCTGAGTCTGATGGTCACACTTGCATCCTGGTGGTGGTAGACCGCTTCTCAAAATCCTGCCGTCTGATCCCCCTGGAGGGTCTACCTACCGCCATGACCACCGCAGAACTGTTGTTCAACCATGTTTTTCGTCATTACGGAATACCCGAAGACATCGTCTCCGACAGAGGACCCCAGTTTATCTCCCACGTCTGGAAGGCGTTCTTCTCCCTCCTGGGTGTGACCGTCAGCCTGTCATCTGGATACCATCCTCAGTCGAACGGGCAGACGGAACGGAAGATCCAGGAGATAGGCCGCTTCCTGCGTACCTTCTGTCACGGCCACCAGAACTCCTGGAACCAGTACCTGGGTTGGGCCGAGTACGCACAAAACTCCCTCCGTCAAGCCACAACTGGATTAACACCGTTTCAGTGCGTACTCGGTTACCAACCCCCACTGTTCCCCTGGGATGGGGAACCCTCCAACGTTCCCGCAGTCGACTACTGGTTCCGGGAGAGCGAGAGGGTTTGGGACTCGGCTCACCACCAACTGCAGAGAGCCCTGCGCAGACGCAAGATGACAGCCGACCTTCGGCGCTCCGACGCTCCAGTCTACCAACCGGGGCAGAAGGTCTGGCTGTCCACCAGAGACATCAGGATGCATCTGCCCTGCAAGAAGCTGAGTCCCCGCTTCATTGGCCCGTTCACCATCGTCCGGCAGATCAACCCCGTCACCTACCGTCTCCAACTCCCAGCACAGTATAGTAGAATTCATCCTACATTCCACGTATCACTGCTCAAACCTCACCACCCTTCTGTTCTTCCCTCCACAGAACCTGACGTGGCAGCCGCCGAGCCCCCCCTTCCACTCATCCTGGATGATGGCACTGCTTACGTGGTACATGAGATTCTGGATTCCCGGCGCCGTGGTGGTCAACTAGAGTATCTGGTCGACTGGGAAGGCTATGGCCCCGAGGAACGCTCATGGGTTCCCAAGAATGATATCCTTGATCCTATTCTGTTACAGACCTTCCACACCAACCATCCGGACAGACCTGCCCCACGCCCTAGAGGTCGACCACCACGACGTCGGGGTCCGCGGCCCTCAGGAGCAGGCCGTGGGAGGGGGGGTACTGTCACAGACACGTCAGGTTCCACCTCACTGCCTTACCCACGCACTCAATCACCTGAGTATTAATCACCGCCACCTGCACGTCATCAACTCAGCAATCACCAGCACCATATAACCACCACACTCACACACAGTCTTTGTCCGGTCTCGTTTGCACTACAGACTTTGTATGCTTACCTCAAGGACTCCAAAACACCATACTTACCTGCTCCAGTCGTCTCCTTCAGCTCCGTCTCATAACTTCAGAATATAGAATTGGAATACAGTGCACAAGTCATATGCAGTGCACAAGTCATCACTACTTTAATGATACATTTATGGTGCTGTTGTGTCCTCTTTGAAGCTTGAAAGCTTCAGCTACTTTGTGATGACTATAACTCCATATTTACGCTGATGTTTCACATACAAATATTTCATAGCTGCAGGTAAATGCTATAAATAATGTTTATGCGATCAAAACATTACTCATGCTGCTCATCTGTCAAACGTGTAAAACCGGACAAATAGCAGCTTTCTTCATTTCATGAAAGACTAGGATTTTTTCTTACAATCACTGAGCAAAATCTACTTTTGGATGCTTACCAGATGTAAGATCATGTGTGTTGAAAAAAGAAAAGAAAAAACAAACAGATAATTTTCACACTGTGCGCACAATGGGGCTCTGTTTAACACACCGTCTACACTAATCCTCAGTATGACATCAGTGAAGAAAAAAAAATGCTAAAGCAATACGCATCTGCACTGTAATGTGTTAAATATGATCAACACGCTTCAAAAATAAAATCATGTGATGATGTCTCGATGAATTTGATTATTTACATCAACACAAACTGTAGGCCTCTTTGTTCTGGTGAACATACCTAAATGCTTTGTCCTAATGCTTTGAAATTTTGCCTCAAATATCTTTGAGAGGTTAAAGGAATAATTCACCCAAAAATGAAATTATCCTTAATCACCCTCAAGCCATCCTAGGTGTATATGACTTTCTTCTTTCAGCCAAACACAATCAGAGCTATATTAAATAATATCCTGGCTCTTCCCAGCTTTGTAAAAAGAGTTTTTGAAATTCCAAAAAGCACATCCATCCATCATAAAAGTAATCCATATGACTCCAGTAGGGTAATAAATGCCTTCTGAAGCGAAGCGATGGGTTTTTGTAAGAAAAATATCTATATTTAAAACTTTATAAACTATAATCACTGGCTTCCCGCAAAAGTATCTTTGTCTATATCAACAAAAACTGTAGGCATTTTAGTTATAGAATTAGTTGTATTATGAACTCTTTTGTTTGTATTTTATTTATTTATTTATTTTTGTAGGAAATAATGACTGTTTTTCAACTATTGCACTGGAATGGCACTCTGAAGGCTTTTCGGGATATGAGATGTAGCCGTCAGGTAAGAATAAATAGCTTTTTGAAATCCTTTCTAAAGTAAATGTGAGTAATGCTATGCATAGTTCACCACCATGATGCTAGATAGCATGTAATCATTGAAAAAATGTTGAGTCAGTGTTGATGCATCAACTTTAATTGTATTGAATTTATTGTTTTAAAATGATGTTGCTTCAGTATCACTCTTGCACCCTCAGTTAATGTTGAAGCAATGTTGAGATTTCAACAACAAATCAATGGCAATATTATTGATTCAACATTACAAAGTGATATTTTTTCAGCATCACTTTTGCACCCTCAGTTACTGACTTCAACAAAAAATCAATGATAATATCATTGATTCAACATTATGAGGTGACGTTGGTTCAATATCACGTTTGCACCTGCACAGAAAATCAATGGTAATGCTATTGAATCAACATAACACTATGATTGATTCTACATCACTGATGTTGAAGCAATATTGAAATTTACAAAAATAATCAATGGTAAAATTGCTGAATCAACATTACACCTTGATGTTGATTTTACATTTACTGCAATTGAATCAACACAAATTAACAAAAATAATCTTTGGTAATATTGTTTGATCATTATTACAATGTGATGTTGATTCTAAATCACTTTTGTTGAAACGTTGAAAATACAACTGAAATGTAATGACAACATAAAACAGTTGCCATCTGATTTATCAAGTTAATGTTGAAACAACATTAATATTTCAAATACACTTCAATGGCGCTTCAACAATTCCATTTCAAAGTTTGAGGAAAACCTTTTAAAATTTAAATGAAACCTTTCCAAGCAGTGGAGTCAATTTATTTTATTTAACAGTTTAACACAATGACAAAAATATATAGAAGATCATTCTTTAAAAAAGGGGGAGAAATAGGACAAAAGCATTACAACCTTTAAAAATGAAATTAGCTTCAGAAGTCTGATGTCATTATGGTGGCCCAACGGTTCAGGTTTTAAAAATCTGGCTTGCATCAGACCACTGCCTCTTTTCCTTTGGGTTCTCTGAAATCTGAAAAAGAAAGCATTACTTAAAAACAAGTCAATTCAGTTGTCATAAGAATGTTAATATACTAAACACAATATGATTCACTTAAAAAAAATTGATCAACACAAAATATTCTAATTATGATTATAGAATTTTTTTTTTTAATCTATTAATGCTTCAGTATCAAAAGAAAGCACTATGGTAAGCACATCTGAATCAGCTAATCAAGGTCATTATGATCAATGAAAACTTCCAGGAAGGTGTAGGAACTAAACATGTATAAACACCTCTGAGCTATGGCCATTACTATAAACCAGGGGTGTCCAATCCTGCTCCTGGAGAGTCACCATCCTGCAGAGTTCAGCAACAACCCCAATTATTAAACACAGATGAACCCGCTAATCAAGATCTACTTGGCCAACTAGAAACTTCCTGTCAGGTGTGTTGAGGCAAGTTGGAGCTAAACTTTGCATGACATTGGTCCTCAAGGACCGAGTTTGGACACCACTGCTATAAACTATACATCTTAGTTCATTTTCCATAAAACTACATACCATAAAGTAACAAGTTTATCTTGAAGAATGAAAGAGCTTTGTTTTTTTCAATGGAAATTTCTTTAAAGGGATAATTCACCCTGAATGAAAATTCTGTCATGTTGGTATCCCGACAGTTGACGGTAGCCATTGATTTCCATAGGAAAAAAATACTATGGAAGTCAATGGCTACCGTCAACTGTCTGGATACCAACATTCTTTAAAATATATTCTTTTGATATTAAAATAATCCTTAATCTCTTTAAATATCACAAAATAGCCATGTCACTTTCTCAGTAAACACAAGGTGTTTTTTGTGATTGTGTTTCAGCAGAAACTGAATGGAAATCAGTTACATTATTCAAATTTAATAGTGATTCAGGAATATGAATGATTACCTGATTAAGCAGTAGCCTAATCAGGGAGAAGGAGTGAAGGCACAGGCTAGCATCAGGTCCCAGGTCAGGTGATTATGCTGTCGACAACAACTCAATGTCAACATTATCAGGAGGGTACTTCTCATTTTGTTAAACTGAGTTTTGCCTTTTGACCCCAGTAAAAAGCCTGTTCCCAAGTCCCTACTGTCAATAGATCCAATGCTGTCAATTGTACACAAAACCTTCTCATGCTTGTTTAATTGTCTTTTACAGGACGTTATCCACTACTACTCACAGCAGCATCTGGACGAGCGTACGCGCAGCCACATGGCGCTGGACTGGTTACAGAAGGAGCAGCAATCCCCCGGCCTGCTCTCTCAAGAGCTGCAGCTGGCCGTGAAGGAGCTGGGGGAGGCCCGGAGAACCGGCAGGGAACTCCGCTTCTACAAGGAGAAAAAAGAAATCCTGAGCTTAGCTCTCAGTCACGCTAATGCTGAGGATCTGGAGGGCTACCACAGTGAGGAGATGTCCTGGAGAGAAGAAACTGAATTTGAGTACTACGCTCAAGAGGGAGTCTGTCTGGAGGAGAGTATGACTGACCCTTCAGAGCACGGTCAGTTTCACTCTCAGGGGAGTGATGGAGAATCAGTGGAGTGAGCTGTGAGAGATGAAATGTATATACTGTACATTTGTACTTTTTTACAATTTTTTAAAAATAGCAAGTGCTTCATGTGATATCAATATAATTTTTTTTTATGCTTCTTCATTAACATAAGATGTTTTAGTCCATATTCTTTATTTCCATTACATTTTAACACAAAAAGGCCAGTATTAAAGATGTTCTGTACATGTAATAAACTAACAAACATGCTGGTGTTAGTTTTACAGATGTATAGAGACTAAAACGATCTGCTATAAAAGGTGTTGTGGCACGAGGACATTTGCATTGTCGTTATTTTATTATTCTGCTAGTCTGCCAGTAGAGGACGCTGTTTCTGTACTTTTGTAATGAAGTGTCGTGTTCCTTAATTGAACAGGACAAAGCGCTAACAGCACTGTCATTATTCATTACCCGCCCTTGACTGGAACTGTGATTAGCTCATTTTTTGTTCCAAACAAATACACACACCTAATCAGCTTCTATTGAACATTTGTTAATTAAAATTAGTCCTTTGTAGAAGCAATTGTGAATAAATGTTTGAACAGATCTATTTGCAATGTTTTGAGTAAACTGGTACATGGAATCTGGACTAATGTCCATAAAATGGCTTCCTGTGAAGACTACAATGCATAACATTATTGTCAGTTTCTTGTGCAGCTTTTGATGGTGATTTTTACATGGTTTTGATCATATTACAGGCCTATAATATAATGTAAACAACAAATGGACAGGGGAAAACATCACTAATCGGAGCAATGAACACTAATCTCAACAAGGATCATTGTAGTAAAAAAATCCACCATATTTGCTTGAGATAATGTACACTAAAAAACAGGTACACTAAATTTTACATAAAAATTGAAAGTTGCAACATGTAGTTATTAGTTCATTACAATTTGGTTTTGACTACTTTAAATTTAATGACTGAAAAATAGTTTAAATCAAGTACGAATGACAGAAATGACAAATTAAGTGAATGGATACAAAGATGTGCACAAAAACTAGGCCATAATACTTCTTGTTTTGCTCAACTTTATTACCGGTATTTTTTTTAACATCACAGTGGTTGCTAGGAGACTATTGAACCTAAACCAAAAAATCTTGAGCTACAGCGATGATGGGTATGTGTCCTCATAAAGTGCTCTTGGTGGGAATTGATAATGTTATATAAGATGCTAATTTGCCCCTTTCTAATTTTCTTCTTCTTGAACTGGGCTTTAAGTTTGTTATTTTCTCTCCTTTGCAGCTTAACAAGCAATAAGATCCCATAGTGACAAAGAGCCTCACTGGAGGAGAGGTGTTTTTGCTTGTGTTTTTTTTTTTTTTTTTTAAATCATCTGCTCATCTGCAGATCCTACACAGTCTTATTCTGCAAAGGCCTAATTATTATTCACCCTGAATCACTTTTCATTGCATGATTTTACATAAATTATCTAATTACACAACAAGAGAGCTTCTCTGTAATGCACTGCTTTCACACATTCACTCATGCCAATTTGCAGTTTTTTTTCTTTTATCGCTCTTTGAGGTGTGATATATCTAGTCGACCTACAGATGGGAAAAAGAGTGGGATAATGACGTCTCTGGCTGTTTTACTCTTGGGAGGCAGAGCAATTTTCCAGATTCAGTGATTGTCAGGCACCTGAAGGGCTCAAGCCATCGGTAGAGCCGCCTTTCTTTAATTTACTGAGCAAAAAAAAAAAATAATGTTCGCTTTCAAATTGAAAAGCGTGACTTTCTCCTTTCTTTTCCTTCTCAGGACAATGAGATGTAAATTACACCATTCCGGGCTTTGGGCTGAGAGGAAATGACAATGAGATCGAGAGCATTAGTGTTATTCCATACAATGTTTGAAGCTGACCAAAGGGAACGAAAATCATATTTCCTGTTTCAATATTGAATTAATAACCAGACAGATGGAGGAGCACACAAATTAAATCCATTTTGATGGCATATTGTGATAAAGATTTTAAATGGCACTGGTTTCTTTGGCCCTGATTTATTAACATTATGAGAATCTTATGGAAAATTGAATTAAAAGACATTTACATTTTTAACCTTTTCATTGTTCAATGTTATTAAAATCACATTTTAGTTCATTTTTGGCTTGAATGGGGGAAATGCTTCTTTTCTTTTTGCCCTGTTCTTCAAGTGGAACAAGAAGCTACAGTGATGATTGAAAGCAAAAGACAACAAGTGAGAGACGCTGTGCTATTTGTCTCCTCTCAGCTGCGAGCACACCGTTCCATTTTCACACAAATCCCACTGCAATTGCAATCTCCAACTGATGCTGCCATCCACTCACGTTTGATGCCGGTCTAAATGCTGTTTCTGCAAAGCCTGCAGTGCTGAGGTGTCTGAAATCCCAGGAGAGCTCTGCTTCAGTCCCATGCTATGCAGAAAGACAGACTGACCCATTCTGTATGTTCATAATTTTGCATCTTGTTAACCTTGCATGGAAGTTCCTGTCAAGGCGTCTGTGCAGCAGCTTGCTGAGTGAAGCAGGGCTCAGCGTGAATGCCATGTGGCCCTTTTTTCCTTTGACATCTCTTCCAACACACCCACTCTCCTACTCTTCACCCAGCGAAGGACATCTCACCCTTTCCTCGCCTTTTCCCTCTTCTTTTCCTCCTTCCAGTGTCCTCATTAATCCGGCAGCTATGCAGTCCTTTATTGTTATGTTGGATTTCGTTTTAGGATATGTTATATAACACAAAATTGAAAATTCTGTCATTATTTACTTGGGTTTATATTTTTTAAACCGGCATGCTGTTATTTATTTCTGTGGACCATGGCTCTCAAGTTCAAAAAAGGACCAAAATCCACCATAAAGGCACTTCAGATTGTGTGTGCGTGCTATGTTCCAGGTCTTCCAAATACATGACAGCTATGCACAAGGAACAGACCTAAATTTAAGTCAGCAATTACTGATAATCAGAACAAGCACAACTGCAAGTGTGATATTGCTTTTAGAGACATTTATAAAGTAGCACATATTTTAATTTTGGGTTTATGGAGTTCTGGAATGTGCTGTGTGTGGACAGACGGTCCCCCCAGGAAAGCGCTGCTTTGTTACGTCAGCGTGACTTATTGAACTGAAAGTGTCATCAATAGGTGATCATGACTGCCACATTCCTTAGAACGTTCCGTGGATATAAAGAGTCCAGACAAGGTTAAATCACACATTTAGATGCCATTGCTGATGTCCATCTGTCCAGGGAGTAAGCTTCATCTTCAGGCAGGATCTGCCAGAATCTACATCCCTCAAGAGCTGAAACCCGGGACAGAGAAGTTGACATGCCGCCATGCAGCCAGCACAATAAACGCTGCTTGCGGAGCTGGTCAAATCACTCGCCAGTCTCCACCAGACAAAACACCAAGCCCTCATGGACCTCAGACTGGAGCAGGAGAACTGCTTCCTTCTGCTTCCTCACGCCCAATAGCTGGTGCGCCTGATCCCGCTGCTTACCGGGGGGGCACAGGTAGCAGCCCAACAGTTGCCTGTGGAGAACCTCCTTGCATACGATGACCTCAAGTGGGCCATTCTGCAACGGGTCAGCCGCTCCCCCGAACAACATCGCCAATGCTTCAGGTCATTTGAGTTGGGGGATGATGGTCAGCCTTTCGTGATGGCCCAACAGCTCCGGGACGCTTGCTGCAAGTGGCTGCTGACCCAGACTCGCGATGTTGTGGAAGTGATCGACCTGGTGGTGCTGGAGCAGGTTATCGCTCAACTGACATGCAGTACTGCTGAGTGGGTCCAGTGCCACCACCCAGTGTCGCTGAATCTGGCCAGTCCACTGGAGATGTGGGGACACTGGCCATTTCCAGGACAGGTGTCCAGTTATGGAGGTCGGGACATTGATCTAGTTCCCTGACTCCCTGCATGCTGCCCTTGAACAAGCCAGGCAGTACCTAATACCTGTGAGTAATAAGGGGGTACATATAAGGCTTTGGTGGATTCAGGCTGTTACCAAACCTCCATTCATAAATGCCTGATGCAAAACAGTGCATTGGATATGAGTTGCAAGGTTAAGGTGAGGTGTGTACAAGGAAGTGTGGTGGATTACCCTCTAGTGCTTGCTAATATCCAATTAAGGGGAAAAACGCATAGAGTAAAGGTGGTGGTTAATTCCCACCTTAGACATCCATTGATTTTGGGAACGGATTGACCTGCTTTTACACAATTATTGGGAATTCTTTGTGCGGATGCACAAGGATCAAGGATATTTTGCCATAATAAGGGACAGGTTGTATCAGGTGGCCCAAGACTCAAAGACAAAAGAAGATACAACCCAATTTCTAGTTCCAAAAAGCTGTCGGGAATCTTTTTTCCAGGCAGCTCATTGTAATCTGATGGCAGGACAACTAAGGTGTCCCTTCCCTTTCTAAGGGAAGATGGCAAACATTGGGATAATTGGCTTGAGCCTCTGTTGTTCGTGGTGCATAAGGTTCCACAAGCCTCCATAGGGTTTTCGCCTGTTCGAGTATCTCTATGGACGGCAGCCATGTGGGGTGCCTGATGTCATTAGCGAGACTTGGGAGGAGGGGCCTTCAAACAGCCATAACAAAATTCAGTATGCCCTGTATCTCCAAGCAAAACTCCACACATTGGGGCGGCTCTCCATGGAGAATTTGCTTCAGGCGGGATTGGTCAAATTTATGTCAACATGTCAAATTTATCACCTCAACCTGCTAAAATGCTGGAATGAGACATCAGTCAAGCTAGTGATGGTGGGTTTGGCAGAAGATTATCTTGGGCCAGAAGCGGCTGTCCCAGTCAATCTGCTCGCTCTGGTCCCGTGGGTGATCATCTCTTTCCAGCACAGCTCGCCGATGTAACCAAATGGCATTTTACAGATCGCCCCTGCCCGGTCCTGCTGAGACCTTACAGGGAACACTCATGCCCAAGTGATCCCCACAAGAAGCACCTGTGCCTGCTAGGACACCATAGGGTGCACCACTTCTTGCTGGGACCCCACAGGGAGTATCCATTCCTACTGGGATTCCACAGAGACTGTCACCCTTGCATGATTGTTCCCCACATGAAGCACCCATACCTGCTTTGTCACCACATGGAGCACCTGTTCACAATTCTCTCCATGAGGAATGACTCTGTCTGCTTCTTTCCCGGGGGTGTGGCTTTGCCCACCTTTTTCACACAGGGAAAGTCTGTGCTCTTCTCTTTCACACAGGAGTTGAACGGACTCTTCAAACAGACAACTCCCATACCCACCTATTTTCCAAAGGGAGCAGTCATACCTGCCCCATTCCAATCTCCTGCCTCTTTCCCTTGGAGAGTGGACAAGGCTGCCTTAGTCTCAGAGGGAGCACCAGTGTCTGTGTCTTTACCACAGGGAGTGCACCATTTTTTTGCACAAGCAGCCCACACCCTACAGACTGTTCAAGCACCCATGGAGCATAGGAGCATTGGAGCATCAGTTTGTATTTATTACTTTATTACTTAGTATTTATAACACTGTCTTCAACTTAACTACTTTGTTTTCTTTGTTTCTACCTTTTCATACAATCTGAGATCATAACCGTAACCTTTTCAGTTTATAGCTGTCATATGTTAAAATAATAAAAGTGATAGCCTGCCTCTTTCCTAGAAATCATGAGTGCCTGCCTGGAGCCAGAGAGCTTCTAGCAGCCCTCACCTAACAGCCTTTTCAAGCTCCCAGCCTAGTCTGAAGAGGAAGTGCCCCTGGAGCATAAGAGCATTGGTTTGTCCTTCCTATCTGTTACTTATTTTCACACTTATTCAAAATACAAAACAATGTCTTCAGCTAAACTCATTTGTTATCTGGAAATTATCTGTATTACATTTCTTTACATACTTCAATACTTTTCAATTCATGGACTACTTAAGCTAAAATTATAGAAGTGATATGTCCTTAGAGTCTTTCTAAAAGACACTCATCAAACATGGTCATCATTACATGTTGTAGCAAATTAACTCAAAGGGGAAATATTAATAATAATTCATAACTCAATATGATTTATTAATTATGATTAATTATGAATATGTAAATCTGTTAATCAGATTTACTGGATATAGCTACATTAATCTTAATATTACAATCAATTAACCTGTTGTCCAGGGAACACTTAGTGTTGATTGTTTAATAATTCTAAGAAATGTTCATTTCCAGGTTATGGAAAAATAACATTCTTATCACACTGTGCTACTTAGAGCATAGGTTCGGGATCTAAATCACTTCAGAGGCAATTTATTAGCAGACGGAGTCAGAACCAAACATGTATTGTGCACAATCTTTATTAACTAACTCACAAACACATAGCTAAACTAACAAACACATAACATACAACAAAAGTCACACACATATGTATTGTAGGTAAGAATGAGTAATGATATAGTTGAACCGGAGGAGGTACTGTTACTAGAGCAATAGGAAAAATTCAAAGACAATCTGGAAAAGAATCATCAGTTTCCTCAGTAATAAAACACCTTTGCTGACAAAGGTAAGTTTTACACATCAATACTAAATTGCTATTTAGTGTTCAAATGTACAATACTTGTAAGATGCCTTTAGGCTGAGGAGCATCGGCTCTGCCATCTGAGGAGAGATCTTGAGGATTCAGTCCGAAGCTGTTGCCAATCTTTTCTATGTTTTCTATGTTGAACACATGGCTGAGTTGTAGGCCTAGGCCTGCGGCAAGGAGGGTTCCGTTTAGTTGTCCAAACGCAAGGAAAAGAGACAGAGTGGCATTGTTCGCTGGCTTTTAACCTCTGATCAAAGCCCAACCTCTTAAAGTTGATGCAGCCAGTGAAGGTGTTTTTCCGGGTGACAACACACCTCCTGTCAGGGCTTTTACGACCAAGAAAGATTAACAAGCTGAGTCCCTGAATAAGAACTATTAAAGATTCTTGTAATACTGATGTGTTGCACAGGTATGGACATAACATAAATTAACAAATAGGAATCGAAAGTTGGAGTCCGTAGATACCAAACATGCTACCCATGTGATTCCAGTTAACTATACATTGCAACTCTGGAATATTAATACCAAACTAGTTCAAAAGAGAAAATGAATACATAGAATAAAGCCCATGAAAGAAAAGTCATGAGATGGGAAACTTGGATACATGTTTATACATTTCCCAAGTGGTATTGGTGAACTACTATTGGTGAACTAACAAATAATTGTGTCTGATTTGTCTCAGTCATTAATGTGCATCTGTTCCTTCAAAAGGAAATGCAGATGTGTCACACTGGAACCAGAAAGCTAAGATCTTGCCAATGTGGCATGAGGCTGTGCATATGGAGCACAGAAGAATCCCCCCATTATTAATTGTAACATCTTTACAGACTGATGAGAAAATGAGATAATGAAAAAAAGTTTTCTGAAGTTATCCTTTGCTTGTGGAGTATGAGGGCATGGAAGAAAGCCCCACCCACATTCCCACCATTCCTGCTGTCACTGATGATGCTGCCACCTAGCCTCCCTCTCCCATCTCCTCTATCCAAACCAGCCAGTTCTTTGGCTCCACCTCTGCTGGCTCCCTTCAGTCCCTCTGCTATTGGCTTCACCAAGCAACCTGGATCTGCCTTGGATCTTCTGGTCACCAGCTCTGTCTTGGCAAGAGGATCCCCTGGCTCTGCTTCCAGCCGTTGAGTCCATCACTCCACCTCAGCTTGTCTACCTGTTGGTTCCACCTTGGCTCCTCCCTCCCTTGGCTCCACTTGGTACCATTGTCCTTAAGGCTCCACCAGTCTCCCTTGTCCCTCTGGCATCACTTTGGTCAGATGTTGCTCTGCCTGCTCCACAGACCTTCTGGGCCTTCAACTGCCCTTCATCCCTCCACCCCTTCGGCTCCTCCAGGTTCCACCTTCCCTTCAGCTCCGCCTTGGTCCTCAGTTCCCAGTTCCGCCTCATTCCTCTGGTAGCATCTGGTAGCATCATAATCCTGTCAGGATTATGTTTTGTTCTGATTAGTTTCATTGGCCCTCATTTATCAAACGATCGTATGCCAGAAAACTGTGCGTACGCTTGTTTCCACGAAAAATGTGACATTTATCAATATGAGCGTGAGCGGTGACTACGACCAAATCTCACGTCAGGTCGCAGGTTTTTGAGTCAGTGGAGAACTGTTATGAAAACATTTAGTTTATTTTCTTGACCAACAATCACTCACTAACTGATCATTAACCATTAAACGACACTATTAAAATGTCAAATTAAAATTAAATTAGAATAGATGTGTGTCTTAAAATACCACAAATGTTTTCTTTTTTTTTTCTTTCCAGGGATTTTGCTTTGTATGCGCAAATGGCTGCATCAACAGAACATTAGGATTCACACATCATGCACCTGCAACGCAGAGAAAAACAAAATATAGCCTACATGGAATAGGACTACACAAAATATATTTCACTCAAATAATTAACATTAACAAAACAAAAGAGAAAAACTGTGCATCAAGTAGGGCTATTCCAGGCTACGCTCGCATTGTAGCCTATTTGTTTTCTTTATTTTATTAAAATATTTATCTTTATTTTATTAAATCCAATTAATCACGTGGGTGCTTCACTCACACACGCAGACCCAACATATCAGTTCTAGCGTTGCTAATTTTACATTTTAACCATTTATCAGCAAACTAAAATGCAGACAAAGTTTACACTGCTCAGTTTAAGGGTCCGCTATCCGTCTGTACCAGTCGGCGCGCGCAACGCCAAACCAAACACATTTCTGCGTATGTGAAGGATGATGTTTTACGTGGATATTGAAACAAGAGTGAATTACAAAGCCTTGTTTACACAATGAACAGTAGTTCAATGCAACCAATAAATGTTACATCATGAAACGTTTGGATTCCTCCCTAATGAGAGAGGTAGGCTATGTGAGCCCAATTCAGTTTTGCTTTAAATAAATTCATTTCTGCTTTGTAATGAATGCCACTATAGCCTAATTTGTGTTTCAATTTATAATATATAGCTACTTATTTTTCGTTCTTGTTCTGTTCTGAATAAAATAAATTTAACGTATTTTCTGTGGAGTGAGGTACTAAAAAAACAAATTTATATATAATGTTTATAAGTAGGCTATTTATTTTTATTTACCAGTATTTTCTTTTTAAATTAATTTTATTGTTTGCAATTACAAGGTTGAGTGGT
Organism: Megalobrama amblycephala; assembly: GCF_018812025.1. Classification (NCBI taxonomy): domain Eukaryota; kingdom Metazoa; phylum Chordata; class Actinopteri; order Cypriniformes; family Xenocyprididae; genus Megalobrama; species Megalobrama amblycephala. The sequence goes on from NC_063047.1 coordinate 41,415,571, forward strand.
GTTTTTAGTGTAAGATAAATTTCTTTTTCATGTGATCACTTCCTCTTAATGGCCGGGTTACGTTTCTCTGTGTCGTAAACTATAGGGTGAGGCTTCTAAAATGTGGGGCATGATATTTAAATGAAGACAGTTTTCAGCCGCCACATTTATCAACACCCGTTCATTCTTGAGACGGAATTGGCTGCATACGAAAGTTTAATGAATCACACGCGAGCGTTGTCGTAAGCTGATTTTTACGTTCGGATGTACGCTGGATTCTACGTTCGTTTGATAAATGAGGGCCAGTGTGTTTTGGTTTAATTCTGTTCTGTTTCTGTTCTCGCATTTGTATATTGACCTAGTTTCCTTGTGTTATTCACTAATTAAGTTCACCGGTTGCTCCTTTAGTTTCCTCATTTACCCATGTGTATTTAAGTCCTCAGTTTCCTTTGTTCATTTGTCCATTCTATGTTGTGTGTATTGCGGTTGTAAAGTTCCATAGTGTTATTAGTGTTTTCAGTTCTGTTAATAAATTCATTGCTGCTGAGAAAATATCCTTTTTCTCATCTTTATTGCAAGCAAATGTGACAAAAGGATGTAATCTGCCAAAAAATCCCCAACACTAATGCACAGTTTGTCTGGAACACACAAACACATTCAAGTGATACAAACAGCGATAAGTCCCATTGGACTGTCCACTTGGAATACCACTCTGCAAATAAAAGTTGTCATTTTTGGATCTTGACTGTATTGGCCACTATGAACTGTCATTCAGTAACAGCATACAGGTTTGGAAGGATATGTGGGGGAGTAAATGATGACCGGACTATTCCTTTAAGCTGTTTCAATCCTTGCTACTCTTTTCAAACATTCAGTCGTTTGTTAAACTAATGGGGAAGAACAACTGGGTGGGCGGCTTTAGTTTTTTCTCAAACCTGTCTATCTTTTTGCTGCTGCCCTGTATGACACTGCCAGAAATGGATGCCAAAGCAAGACAGCAATGTAATGAGTGATGGGTTGAACAAAACAGCTCTGCCGTGTGGTTGTGTGTGTGTGTGCGCACGGGCAAGTGTGTGTGTGGACATCTGTGGAGAAATTGTGAGGCAGATGGAACTGTCAGCTTGTCCTCTATGCACAGTTGAGCCCCTGAAGCCTCATGCAGACACTTGCTTTATTGCAGCAGTGTGCACAAATGCTGCACTCCATCTAACATAGTCCTAACGCAGTCCCATCCACCCTAGACAAACCAACTGAAGAAATGCGTTGAAATAGAAACTCAGCATGAGATTTACTCACACTGTTCACTGTCTGTTAAGCACGCCAAGACAACCACAAAACAGGTACACAAATGGTATGTACGAATAACCAGCAGTTATAGAAGCAGACTCTGAAGTACAGAAATACATGTATAACAGAGAGTACAATACACACAAAAACCTAAAAAGACATACTGTGTGTACAGGAATATTTCAAATTAGATTCTCAGTTGAATAGTTAAATAGTTTGACTTCATTCCACAAAATGCTTAGCAAGGAAAATCAGTTTGATTAGGAACTAAATAGTTAGCTTCTATTATTCTATTATTCCTCTTTGTCTCTAATTAACTAAAACATTCATATGGCCTGCAACCACTTCACTAGTCAGTTTGCTATGGATAATAGCGATTGACTAAATCTAATAATCTTCATTTTTAACATAAAGGTAAGGTTATCCATGAAAAAATGATACAGGTCACTGAACATATGCTGACCTTTTTGGTGGATGTTGTCGCACTACATGGGGTAAGTTGTCACAGTGGAATCTGCTAATAAACAGTCTATTACAGGTTTTTCAGCTAAATTTAAGTAAAACCAAACCTTTACATTTAATCTTGATCAGAAGTGTTTTCAAAAAGAATAAATGTGTCTGTTTGCGACCTTGTCAGCCTGTGGTGCAGATGTGATGTCCATTCTCTGTTAGAGCTCAAATCTAATGTTGAAGAATAGTGGAGGAATTATTCCTGTGGACACTTCAGCTTTCGCTTTCTCTCTCTGTCAGTATGTCTGTGTCTCCTCCTCATCTCTCGTCACTCTTTCTCGTCATCTCCTTTCTCTCAGCTAGACAACAAGCTCAAAGTGTCTGTCACAGACAGGTTGTGCCAATGACAAAATGCCTCATCTCCAAATTGCATTTTCCAAAAGAGGAAAACACAAAGTCAGCTGTAGGTCAGATAGATTAGCGGTGGGATCATGAGAGCTCTAGGATGGTAATTGAACACGGCTCTTTTTCTGTTGAGACAGAAAACAGCAGCTTGATAAAATTGGATTTCAAAAACTAATGGAACAGAATATAAGATTTAAATGGCAAAACAAGTAAAGCATTTATTTCTGGCATGACGTCCTCTCCATATGCCCATAAGAAATATATTGTGTGAAAGGGAAGGAGGTTTTCCTCTCTCAAACCAAGTGCACATCGAGAAATAGCAGTCTGCAACGACTCTCGAATTGATAGCACATCACGTGTATTTCAATCTCCTGAACTATCTTTATCCTGCGGAAAGTGTGCTCTATTGATTGGTGAGTGAAGAAAACAGAACAAAAGATCCCTCAGGTGAAGGGTGTTGCTAAGTGCCCAGTGGTGCAACACTGCTACTGTTAACAACAACCTACAAAAATCACTTTCTTAGTAATTACTTTAATCTTGTTTTCCACTAAAATACCAGCATGAACCCTCATTTAAAGCATAAATCTAACAAAAATAATGGTTATGCTTAAAAAATTACAATGGGGTAAGAAAAAAAAAAAACCCTCAATGTATGTATATATATATATTCTTTGAAGTCTTAATATCTTTCACAATTTTGCTTCTAAAGTAAATATATCTTGTTTTAAGGATGTTAAGATACTTTTAATGGAAAACACTCCAAGAATACTGATAAAATGGTCTGCATAAAACCAGGCACTAGTGACATCAAATGAAAGTAAAATTGTGATGTTTCTAATTCTTAATGAAACTAAAAAGATTATACTCAAAAAGCTAGAAAAGAAAAAGAAAAGAAAAAAAGCTAAAAGAAGAAGAAGAAGAAGAAGAAAAGCAAGAAAGAAACATCCCAAAGGTGCTCTATTTGGTTGAAATTTGGTGAGTGTGGAGGCCATTTGAGTATAGTGAACTCAGTGTCATGTTTAAGAAACTAGTTTCAGATGATTTGAACTTTGTGTATTATCCTGCTGGAAGATGGGTATACTGTGATAATAAAGGTCAGCAACAAGACTCAGACTATGGTGTTTAAACAATGCTCAATTGGTACTAAGGGAACAAAGTGTGCCAAGAAAATGTCCTCCACACCATTACACCACCATCACCAGCCTGAACCATTGATGGTGAGACAAGGCAGGATGGATACATGCTTTCATGTTGTTTTTTGCCAAATGCTGACCCTATCATCTGAATGTTGCAAGCAGGAATTGAGATTCATCAGACCAGTCAACATTTTTCTAATGTTCTGTTGTCCAATTTTGGTGAGCCCGTGCAATTTTAGCCTCAGTTTCCTGTTCAATCTCTCGTCTATGTATGCATCCATTGTTGCTTTAGCTTGCATGCGTTCCGGTCTGTTCTGTTTATGCAGTTTTTTAAACTACCTTGTGAATCGACAGCCCCAGGGCATGGTTGCCACCTTGTGGATGAACTAATTATTGTCAAAAATATTAAATACGCATGTGCGACTTACAAAGTAAGGGCGCGGTTACAAAAATCCGGCGGTGCACGTACAGTACGCACATACTATTCTGATGATGAAATTCGCGTCACGTGCACTGTACACTGACCCTCGCGTACCCATAAAAAGTGAAGTATACTATGGGCTTTAGGGATACAACAGCTTGTCTCTTAAAGGGATAGTTCACCCAAAAATGAAAATTATCCCATGATTTACTCGCCCTCAAGTCATCCTAGGTGTATATGACTATCTTCTTTCAGATGAACACTATCTGAGATAGGATATTTAAAAATAGCCTTAGTACTCCAAAGTTTATAATGATTGTGAATGGGGGGGGGGGCATCCATCCATAAAAAAAGTAATCCATACAACTCCAGGGGGTTAATAAATGCCTTCTAAAGCAAAGCAATTCATAAATATCCATATTTAAAATTTCTTTATAAATTCAAATAACTAGCTTCCGGCAGACGACCGTACGCAGAATGCGCAAGTAGACTTGTGCCAAATGAGTAATCCTCTGACGCGATGTAGGATGTAGGAGTATCGTAAGCTTAGACGCCTCTTGTGGTTCAAACAAATACTGTGCAACAAATTTAAGCTCCTCTTCTCTTATATTGAAATACTCAGAAATTTCTCTTTAAAAATGGTCATTTTAGACTTATAATCCGTGACTGGTGATTTGTTTTGCTATATCCTCTGCGCCTCCTCTTTCACAATTATGTTGTGCGTCAAGTCAAGGGATACTCTTCCGCTGCAAATCGACTTGTACATTCTGCGTATGTCACGTGTAGCTGGTCAAGAGATGAGGCAGATGCGGATTTCCACAATAATATAACACTTTAATCAAACAAGGGCAAGGAACGCCAACATACACATTAAACAACATTCAGAACGGACCAGGAGTGAAGGGAGTGAGTGCCATATAAAGGGAGTGAAGACAATAGAGTCCAGGTGCAGGTGATGAGTGATGAGGAGCTGACGAGGGAAGTGAGTGCAGGTGTAGAAACAGGAGGATCATGGGAAATGGAGTCCAGGGAAACAAGGGATCTGTGACAGCGTACAGTTGTCCACCGGAAACTAGTTATTTGAATTTATAAAGTTTTAAATATGGATATTTTTCTTACAAAAAAAAAAAAAAAAAAAAACACATCTCTTTGCTTCAGAAGGCCTTTATTAACCCACTGGAGTTGTATGGATTTTTTATTTTATTTTTATGGATGGATGCATTATTTTTGACTTCTAAACAAGGCCCCCCATTCACAACCATTATAAACCATGGAGGACTAAGGATATTTTAAATATATCTCTGATTGTGTTCGTCTGAAAGAAGATACACCTAGGATGGTTTGAAGGTGAGTAAATCATGGGATAATTTTCATTTTTGAGGGAACTATCCCTTTAAAGGGACATTTATGTACCTTATTTACTCTTATGTTTTGAAATTTTAGTTTTTTTTTGCTTCATCGGAATGTGATGAAATGTGGTCGCTTCTGTTGTATTAGCTATGCGAACACACAAAAAAAAAATCATGGACATGATTTGGATTTGTTAAAGGGTCATACAAAAAAAAAACAAACACACATTTAAGCTCCTTCATGGTCAAAAACGACCGACATAGGAAATGAATGAGAAATACGAAAAAATACAAACTCTCAGAGAAACTTTTGGTGGTAGAAACTACAATTCAGCCACTGTGCAGAAAAAAAGTGCACAGTAATGAAGGGGTGACACTCTAAAATGTCAAGAGTGTAAAACAGACACATCCACCACCCCCACCACCCCCATGAACTTGAGTGACTATAACACAGAGCAAGTTTTTACAAAATTTGTGAAATTAAATGAATAATTCAGGCACAAAGCAGTAAAAAAAAGAACAGCAAGGAAGAGGTTACACTCTAAAAGAGACTCTTGTACACTCTATCAAGAGTACAAAACAGAAATGCCCCCCCCCCCACACACAAAATGTTCTCCTCTGTGTTCAAGTTTGACTGTAGTAAAATTAATGCAAAAACTGACACTTGAAATCAACATTTCAAAACAAACAAACATAAAAATATAAACCTTGACAAAAAGTAGTCATTGACAATGTCTAAGTATAAATCCAAATCCACAACTTAATAAAAATAAGTATTTATGTCTAAAAACACTAGACAATTTATAAGCCATCTAGTGGTTACAACATGGCATTACAAAAGTTTTTCTTATTTTACTCCTACCAGATGGCACTAATCTACCTTCATTTTTTTTTTTTTTTTTTTTCAAATGCCTTGTCTCTATTTTAACATATATCTGAAAATATATTAGAAAAAAAAGTGTATCATTTTCAATGGGGAAAAATAGCTAATAAAAGTTTTATATTGCATTGTATCATAAAATACCCTCAAAAGTCAAAATAATAATCAAAAAATGTTATTGAACAAAATATATTACATTGGTTTTCCTGGGGGGAAAAAGTTACGTTTTAAGGCTCCGGTCACTTTTGACTGTGAAGAAGCCAAGTGAGACCCCTAAACGAAGAGGCCCAGAGGGTTAAAGGTTTATAGTACCACAGTACTATATTAATATGCACCTTTTAGGTGTAGATAAGGTACACAGCTGTCCCTTTAAGGGTTCAATTCTCATTTAATGGTATTGTGACAATGTACCCCTTGTGTTGTGACAATCTGTTCAATGTATGTTAAATGAACTGTATATTTTTTCTCTGGTTAATGATGGTGGAAAGGTTCAAGCTTATATATAACTATATCGATCTAAAAGAAATTAACCAAAATATTGAGTGCTGTGGTCAAAGTAACGTGAATAGATGAGTACTAATGGGAATAAAATTCTATTGTGGAACATCATTACATAATTCCACTTTGATACATGATGTGTGTCAGGTTAGTGTCTCTGTGATTCTGTTCCACACGGACACTTACGCAATACTCGGAAGCACAGAGTATCAAAGCTTTATAGGGAGGAACTGAAGCTTATAGCTAGATGTTTTGTACATCATAAACCTGAATATGAAGCCATGTAGTATTTAATCTAATTTTAAACCCACTGCATTTTGTTCTGAAACTTAGAAAAGCAGCACAGAAAAAAGACTTGTGTAATAGGCTAAGCCTGAATAGAAAACCAAGTTGTAATATATCCTAGCCTTTCTGTGACCATAATACATGTTTTACCCTGTTAAGTCTTTCATCTCATCATCATTGTTCTTGGACAAGTGCATTTCAAAAGGCCTCATTACAGTCAAGTATTGTCTCAGATTAAAGTGGTTCTGCACAAACTGAACGATTCATTTCCCATTCTTTTTCTCTCTTTTAGCATGTGGAACACACAGTTCCACATGCTACCCTGTGTTCGAACATCTTTGAAGTCTCTGAATCGCTTCCCCTTGTGATGTAAGTTCTTAAATAATTTCTTCCTTCCTGATCCTGAAATAGTATCCATCAAAGAAACCAGTCATCTTAGATTCAGCTGCTAAGTTATGAATGAGTGGGATTCTTATGAAAGCTTGCAGGATGAGAACAATCCACCTTATGAAGATCCATTATATGCAAATCAGCAATATTCATCTCTACTAATCACCTTTGAGCACAGGTGGTACACAGAAGCACAGATTTCTTTTCTTAGCAACACATAAAGGATTACAGTATATAGAGATGTAAGCACTTTCCCCTCACTAATTTAACATCAGCTGAATAAAAAGAATCAACTCAATTGGTTTAGTGAAGTCAGGTGAGATTGTCACGGCACTCTCGCTGAACAGGAGATGAGACAGGCAGGGCTTTCCAAATGATGAGGCAGCGGGACATCAAAGCGGACCTCCCATTACTCAAAAGTAGCATTGTGTGTAGTCCTCAGGCTAAGCCTTTTAAGTGATGGTGGGACAGGAGCGGCAGTGTGTGGTGAACATCTGAAATGAGGAGGCCAAGTTTCCCTTCTGTGTTTGAGTTTTATAATCCAATATAAATTCATTTTTCATTTCCATTTGATGTTTACACATGATTTCAGGCTTATGGAAGACCATTATGCCACACACGTGGGACTATCTGCAGGCAACAAATCCTATAATATTTATATTAAAATGCATATTAATTTATATTAACAGAATATTTTTGACATTGCTTTAAAAAAAATCAATTTCTTCTTTGTTACCTGGCACTGTAATATAAAAATAAGTAATAATAATAAAAAAATAATCCAAACTATCCAATAAGTCCAATATATAGGTCAATTTCACACTTTGAATAGCTCTCCAATAAGAATATTCCACCTGCAAAATGTCAACTATAATATGAAATATGTAAATTTGCTTGCTTATTTTTAGTATCAGTATACAGAGATACTTCAAATAGAGAAATAGAGAAAGATGATTTAGAATCAGATGATCTAGTCACAGAAGGGCTAATGGTGCCATGTTAGCTAGCCAACCACACCATGACTCTCTGAAACATTATCTGTCACTGCTGTACTGTTGAAACCCTTTTTGATCTCATTTTGTTTTTATTTTTGTACTGTCAATTATTTTCTCATCCATTTTTTTTTAATCTGTATCCTCCTCAGAGAAAGTTCCTGGCTAAGAGGGTTCCCAGAATTTTGTATTGCCAAACAGGTTTATGGATCTTCCTTGGTGCCTCAGACAGTATATCTTCGCGATAGCTCAGCCCCCCTGAAGACAGAACCGGAGAGGGAATCAAGAGGGTAAAAATAGCATAGAGCAGATGCTCCGTTTTCTGAAAAGCCATTATCAGTCAGGAGAGAGGTGTTGCTCTGGGCTGCTGCAGAGGTATGCACAGCAACACTTTAGCACCCTCACACATCCCAGGTGAGGTGAGAAAGAGACGGCAAGGCAAGAGAAACAGCCAAGCAAAAGAATATTGTACTGCTTGTATGATACATCTGCTAAATAATGCATTGACTTGGTCATGTTTGCAGTTTATCAGTGCTTCTAAAGATAACCTTTAGCTCATTACTTTCATAATGCTATAGTCTCTCCTGTTCTAAAAATGTGAGATTATCTCATGTCTCTTGATACTGCAGCCAGTGTAGTAAGCATGTTTTTAGGATATGTCGCTCAGAACAAGTGTTAAAATAATTTAAAGGGTTAGTTCACCAACTAATAAAAATTCTGTCATTTATTACTCACTCTCAAGTCGTTCCAAACACGTAAGACCTTCATTCATCTTCGGAATACAAATTAAGATATTTTAGATGAAATCCAAGAGCTTTCTGTCCTCAGATAGACTGCAACGTTATTACCACTTTCAAGGCCCAGAAAGGTAGTAAAGACATTGTTAAAATAGTCCATGTGACTCCAGTGGTTTAATCTTAATGTTATGAAGCAGCAAAACTATTTAGTTGAATGAACAAAAGAAATTTAAGTAAAGCTGACAAAATTTCTTTGAGTAAATACAAATCATTTGAATGTCACTGTTACATAATATTTATATGTGCAGTTTACTATGTTATGTTGATTATGTAAGGTGAACACATTTTTTTTTTTAATAATCATTTAAATAAAAAAGATACAACATATCAGAATGCAGCCCCTCACCCCAAAATGCACTCAAAAAATAACTAAGTGAACAAACTCAATTAAATTGAGAGCAGGAATTTCATCCTATAATCATGCGTATATGAGTGCTCACTACGGTGGCCGAGAGAGCTCAACACGCTGCAAATGAAGAAAACATCTTCATCAGTTTGACAACACATGCGCTGCAAATTCCACAACACTTACAAATAGACAAACGCGCTGCAAATAGGACTGCTCATAATCAGAATGTTAACAAACAAAACGAAAAAACTCACCTTTCAGTACTCACCTAAGAGTAAACATGAACAATCCCAGCCAGCGGTCCCAGACAGGTACGTCAATGTGTTCCCTATAACATTTTCGTTGTGGTCTGTGCCAGTCTCGGCACCAGGACAAACGATTTGGGGGATATTATTTTGCGTTAAAATATTATTAATAAATGATTAATAATAAATAATATATATTTTTTAATAATTTACTTGATTTTATGTCTCAAACCCCAGTCAATTATTCACTGCAGAAAGTGAAAGTGCCCATACGTATTGAAAAAAAATGAAGAGATATAGGTGTTACTTTTTTTTTTTTTTTTTAAGTAACACCTATATCTCTTCTCATTTTTTTTCAATACGTATGGGCCACAAGAGAAATATTAAGAAATAAATTAAGGTTAAATAGTTATCAGAACATGTTGAAGTAGAGCTCTCATCGCTGAGTTTTTACTTTCACTTTAGCTGAGTTTTTCTAATTAGCTAATCTCATCGCGTCGGTTATGCATGATGCACTATAAATTATTGCGGGGCAAATTAAATTATTATTTTAATTCTAAAAGTAGCCTAATCATTATCGTCACCGTCATCATCATCATTCAGATCATCGCAGAAGGACTTGAGATCGCTGGGTCTGGTATGTGCTATTTGCAGCGCGTTTGTCTATTTGTAAGTGTTGTGGAATTTGCAGCGCATGTGTTGTCAAACTGATGAAGATGTTTTCTTTATTTACATGAGTTTTCTTCATTTGCAGCGCGTTGAGTTCTCTCGGCCACCGTAGCGCAAAGCCTAAATACAGGCGACACTCTTCTGCATGATGGTAACCACAAAATTCAAAAACATTACAGAAAATACTCTAAATGTCCAACATAACTGAACATTAAACACTAACATAAACTAACAACATCTTTCCCTTTACTGAAAAACACATAAAATAACACTTTAATCCCTAAATTTACTCTCCTAATGCAGTCCCTTGCAAAGCATGCTGGGAACTATGGATCCACTGCAGTTAGTTATGTCAATAATAATGTGTGCGTTTCACACAGCAATGTTAAGTTGACTGAACAAACACTCACTAAGTAAAGCTGACAATACTCAATTTTAGTAGAAACAACGCAGTTAAATTACGTTCATGTAGTTACATGAGTTTTTTTAAGTAATGTGAACAAGGGTGGTTTGAGCGAAACTAACAACAGTGAAAGTTCATTTTTTTGAGCGTTTCGTGTTGTATGTCAGAACGCCGACTCATTATTGGCCAGCTCCTACGTCAGCATCACACGCATGCATCGTGCTGCTCATGTGAACAGCATCGGCCAATACTGAAATTATAGAATTAAATTGTAGAAGAAATTGCAGAAAGTCTTTTTTTTTTTTTTTTTGCACACAAAAAGTAGTCTTGTTGCTTCTCATTTCGATACCACAGCAAAAACTAATACTAGGCTTACTAATGTAAGTAAAAAGTTCTTAAGCAATTATTAAATACAAGTAAACAGTAATAAAATAAAACCAGACATAATTTAATAGCAATAGGACAAATAAATACAATGAAACACAAAGATACAAATTAAATAAAGTGATACGGTTTTCAGTACGCATATAACAGAAGATATACTACAGAAATTAAATAAAGTATTCAATGTAAAATAAAACACTGCATAGTGTTCATTGTAACAATTAAATACACACTGATATTTATTAAAGCTACAAAATTTATTCAGTCAAGAGCAGTAAGTGATTTTCTCTTTGAGTTTTGTTTATTAACATTATTGACATAGACAGCAGCTGTATTAGTTTTGATCCAAACCATCATTTTGGTTGAGATTGACATTTCAGTGTTTAATGTATGTTGGATCAGCATTGAAATTTTGATGAAAGTCGACAGCACACATGGGTGACATTGGACAGTGACATTGAACTAACATTGATTGCAGTTGATGACCACAAGATCATGTAGGCGTGTATCTCTGCAGAACACTAGTGATTTTTTCCCCATAAATGGGGCGTTTTCAAACCACGATGGGCTTTTATCCAATTTGCTCTAATCCACTGGGGGCATGGTTTGGGGTGGGTCTTCATAATTTTAGCAAGTCTGTTGAAAAATGGTTGAAAAATATCCATTGTAATTTGAAATTGGCCACTGATTGGTAAACGCCCATTTTGGTTTTGCATGTGCACTTCTCAGTAGTCTAATCAATTCCTCCTCATTCGAGAGAAAACACAGGTGCATCCTATACAGTACACTGCGTTCCAAATTATTATGCAAGAGACAAATCAGTAAGATTTCTGTACAATAAACATTCAGATTTTAGTTTTTCTAAGAAAATGTTTGTTCGTTTATTTATCCATGTGTTTTTAGATAACTGGTATCAATCACAGACAAAATAATTTGCCAGACAAAATAATTTGCCAGATCTATGGAAACCCTACTTAGAGGTTGTTTCACATTATTAAGCAAGTCACTGTTTTCATGCAATATGGGGAGGAAGAAAGATCTTTCTGAAGATGAAAAGCATGAAATGGTGCAATGTTGTGCAAAAGGCATGAAAACAACTAATATTGTGTGAAACTGAATGGAGATTATCGAATTATCATAAGATTTGTGCGTGATTTAGAGCACAGCAGAACTCGGTCAGATAAAGGTTTATTGAGGAAAGTTCCTGTCAAAAAAATTAATTGTATTAAAAGGGCAGCTATAAAAAAGCCAGTGTTGAGCAGCAAACAGGTATTTGAAGCTGCTGGTGTCTCTGGAGTCTCAAGAAGTTCTCCATGCAGGCTGGCAGTTGTGCGTAAAGATGCATTTCAGCCACTCCAAACCAAACCTCACAAAGAGAAACATTTGCAGTGGATTTAGAAATACTCAATGTCAATGTTTTAAAAGGTTTTTCCAAAACTTTGAAATGGTCAGAAAATCGTTGACATACCATTGAAGTGTAGCTGAAATATTAATGTTGTTCAGAACATTATTTTATGTTGTCATTTCAGTTCAATCAACATCACATTAATCACACTTGATCAAACAATATTACTAATTTTTTTTATTGAAATCTCAACATTGTTTCAACATTAACTGAGAGCGCAAAAGTGATGTTGAAAAAATATCACATCGTAATGTTGAATCAATAATATTACCATTGATTTGAGGTTGAAATCTCAACATTGCTTCAACATTAACTGAGGGTGCAAGAGTGATACTGAAGCAACATCACTTTGTAAAGTTAATTCAATGCAATTAGCGTTGACACATCAACCCTGACTCGACATTGTTTCAATGATTACATGCTATCTTGCCACGATATATATCGTCATATCACCCAGTCCTATAGCAAACAGTAATGCTTAAACACATTAGACTAGCTAGTTGATAAAACCATCAATCGATTAACTATCAAGACTGACTGGCTAATGCTATTTTTTCCCTAGCCAGTGTTCTTTTATTTCTTCATGTTAACTGAAGGCAAATCTGAATGATGTTCCAGTATTTTAAATACATGTATCTGAAATACTGCCCATAATGAGTGGCTATTAGAGTATATTGTATAGGCTAGGATAAATCTGAGTGATATCCCAAACGGTATTTAAAAAAAAATATATATATAAATACAGTTTGGGATATCTCTCAGATTTATCCTAGCCTATAGATATAACAGAAAACATTCCACTTCAGAGGTATTTGGAGCAAAGCAACATGGGAAATACTCTTTAGAGTGTGGTTTATGTGATTTACATAAAAGTCATTCCCACAATAGGAAGACAACTGAGAGAGGAGAGCTGTAAGAGGAAGAAAGTCGATGCATGCGGCTAAAAAGATAAGTGCACATTTAGGATGTCCATAGGGACAAACCGAAGCCTATTGGCCCAACATCTCAGATCCTGATGAACAGCATATCTGAGCAACTGACCTAAAACCGGGCTAGCAGACAATTCATAGATAATATAGCTTTTTGCAATTCTGTGGTTGGTATGGTCACTTGTTCACCATCTGTGGTCATTAATTAAGTTATACTAGGGTCAAGTGCTGAAATCTAAAGGTCATAGCATGTAATTTATTCAGTTCACATTTGGCAAATATATTAACAAGGACAAACAACAAAAAAAGTCTTCACTTCGCTTATTTTAACGATCTCCCCTGAAGGCCCCAGCGTGATTTATACAGAGGGGGCCCAATGCAAGAACCTTACAGTGGGCCTAGAAAACCTTGCAACACCACTACAGGTTAGGTTCAAGGAGGCCTATAATACCTGTAGAGAGCTTTATTTTGGATTTCCCATTCCCCTCAATGGCAGTTTCATGGGATAACATAAAAATCAAGTACCCATAAATTTTTTTTATAAAAAATCTAAAAGCTCTTACTTGAAATATGTAAAAACATTTTATATCTTTATCAGAATGTAATGCACTACTGGTTTTGAATGGCCCTCAATAGAGAAATATGCTTTTTTGCAGCCAGATGGTGCCAGTCACGCCATCTACCAGCAGGGGCTAACAGGGCCACACTAGCCAGCCAAACAGCCTGTTAAAGAACCGCAATATGGTTCAATATGGTATTAAAGGGATAGTTCACCCAAATTCTCTCATTTACTCACCCTGATGTTGCTGCAAGCAAGTATGACTTTCTGTGGAACACAAAATGAGACATTTTATTTAAAAAAAATCCAAAACAACACTGAAAAAAACAACACTTTGTTTTCAAAATATCTAATAGTTTTGGAACAACATGAGAGCCAGTAAAGGGGTGAGAATTTGTATTTATATATATCCTTTGCATCTGGAAGCATTAAAAGATTTGCTTTCATTGTGAAATAATTACATTAGTTGATTATAAAGAATGAAGGTGACTCTCTCATCACAATGAGAACGTAACACAGAGGCTCATTTATGACTGTGGTGGCTCCATGGCACTGACGTGTTGAGGGGAATTAGATTAGCTGATTAGATCTGATGGCTACCTTGAGATGAAAGAAGAAAGAATTGCATTAAATCTAAGCACCTTTAGTGCTTGATGTCTTCCCTGAATAGCGGTTTGCCAGTGTCACAGTGGCTTGAATTAAATGTGCATTTGCTGAGCGCAGACAGACCAGACAATTCAATTTGACACTGCCTTTAGAGAAGAGCTGAGGGCTAATGAGTTGCTCTGTCTTTAGTGCGTGTCCCACTGCTTCCGGATCAGCTCTTTCACTGCAGACAAACAGATGAGGTCATCACTTTCTGCCCCCGTTGCCATGGAGAAAGAATATAAGTTGGTAATGATATCCACCTTTATTTTTTCTTTAGACTATTCAGTCCCACTTGACATTTCCCTTGGCTCCAGAAGCTGGAGTTGGGTCGTTATCCGCAGAAATCGTTTTCTCAGCAGACAAAAGAGAATATTGTTTTCTTTATTTATAGATCTTTATTTTGGAGACTGTAATTTGATCTACACATATCTGGCTCATGATTTCATTTCCTTCAGGTAAGAAGTGTAAAATAAAGACTGGCTTTATTGATATGAATCACATTGCAAGTACAACACAGATGCAAGCATAACAGTTTAAGATGACACCATCTATTTCTTCTAACTAAGATAGCTAACACATGAATCTGTCTTGAAATACAATCAAAGAGTAATACCTTGTAAATACATTTTTTTTTTTTAAATTGTCTTTTGATACCTTTTTTGCAGACAACTTTTATATATATATATATATATATATATATATATATATATATATATATATATATATATATATATATATATATATATATATCTCTTGGCTTCGTTTTCTTACAATCCATCCTACTATTTAAGTCACTTTATGAACACAAATTTAAAAAAAGATAGCACAACACAAAAGATATAGCAAAAATGAAACATGGCAGGAAGAATAGCAAACCCATCACTAATCTAATCTCTTTTTCACATACAAGGTTCATATTACTGCAGGGGAAAAAAACAACAAAAAAACAAAAAACATACAATCATGTGAATTGTAGTGCTAAAAAATCTCATGCAAATCTTTGCGAAGATTAGAAACTACATACAGTCACAACAACACACTGCAGTTCTTTAACAGATTGCCTCCAACAGTCAGTGCCTTCGGTTCTTTAGTTGATGTTAAATAGTTTTGATTGCTCTCAATACAAAGGACATAACGGTAACTTAATGACATTTCTTGCTTCCTTGCCCTCTATATGTAAATTGAATCATGTTTGTAAAGCTGTACAAGTGTGTATATATATATATATATATATATATATATATATATATATATATATATATATATATATATATATACATTTTTTGTTTTAAGGATAAATCTAAACGAACTTTGTTCAATTTATGCTTAAAACAAGAAAAAAGCTTATCGTATGTAATTTAGCTTAATCGTGTTTTAATATTTTTAACGGACAATAAGATAAAAATACTAATTAATAAAATCTTTTTTTTTTTAGCAGTGAAAATTCAAACACAATCATCTAAGGAGAGCTTAAAAAAAGGCTTTCTGGCAGCTGTTCGTATGTTGCCATTAAATATTACTTTTGATACACCTTCTTTTATTGAACAATCATCAGGCATTACTCTAATTTTCAGTAATAAATTTCCTCAGTGCTACTGTATATCGAATGGTGAATGTCACTTTAGAGTTCCTCAGAGCGAATGACGTGGAACAAGGTGACGTTATACAGCACCTGGTGTCCATTGTTCCATGCATAAAGAGCTCTGTCCCTAGGGTTATAATCCAGCATGGAGATATGGGAATACTTGTTCTGTAAGGGGATGTCGATATACTCATAAGTAGAGGAGTTGGTATGGAAAGCATAGTAGACCTTTGTCCCTCCCGAGTATCCATTGGTGACATAAAGCGTCCCGCAGATCATGAAGGCCTCGCCCGCGCTCCTCTTTGGGTGGTTGGTGGTGTAGCTTTTGATGACCTGCAGGGTTGATGGGTTGAGCTTGCTGATTATAATGTTTCCTGCATTTTGATTGGTGGCATACACAGCCCAAAGCCCACTTTCGTCCACCATAAGGTCAATGTCGGAGTGACCACCCCAGGAATAATGGTAACGGTTGTTGTAGCCGGCGTAATCCAGCTGACCGGACTTGCTGATGGTGGCTGTCTTAAAGTCGAATTTGATGATGGTGTTGCTTTGGAACTTATTGAAGTAGATGGAGCCGTTGTACACCACCTGTCCTGTGCCCGACCAGGGGTGAGGAAGTCGATGTGAGGTGAAGTTGTCCGAATACATGAAGTCGACCATGGACTTGTATTCCCGGACAAAGCGGTTGTTGTGGTAACCGTCCATGTACCACACCTGGTAGTGGAACAATGAATGAGCATCAGTGTGCATCAGTGAATGCATTACAAATGCATATAGTGACTCATGCTATTGAGCATGTTTTTTATTTCTGAAAACTCAAATTAATTTTGATATTATTTGGGTAAAAATGTCAGGGTGATACAACTGTCATGATATGAACTGTCCTGGAAAGTCTCATTAAAGAATTAAATTCTTGAAGAACAAATTTTTAAGCACTTTTGTATAGGTTAAAAAACATAAAATTAAATGGCTTCACAGTTTTTAATATTTGAAAACTTCTGTCAACCAAATAACCAAGTCTTATGGAGTATATATGCACCAATATGCATCAACATGTGAAACAAAAAAAAACAAAAAAAGAAAAACAAATCAGGAAATTATATCATAAAGAGGATGCTTGCAGATCCTCGTGACTGCCTCTTCAATTATCAAATAGTCTGACCTTTTTATGACAAGGCAAAGTGAGTTCAGGTTGTAAAATGTCATGTGGTGCGACTCCCTAAAAATATGAATTGTATGTATGAATTAATAAATATGAATTGTTGATCATTTATGAATTATTAATGAATGAAAAACTCAGTATATTTGTTTAAAAAAGCTTTTCCTTAAAGTATATTATATTTATTTTTAAATAATAATTAAACGTATACACTCACATGTATTCAAGGAGTAAGGAAAATATGTTATTACTTTTTTACTTGATGTTTACATCACATGACATTCACTTGGCACGTGTGATTTTTCCCCCCCTTTTCTTTATCATGGAAACTCTTATGTCATTAATCCCTTCACAGTCAAGGTTAGCATGTAACTTGAGTCCTTGGGACAGATGTTTTTTTTTTTTTTTTTTTTACTCGCCTATATTAGCATATCCCTGCTGCGAATCTATTTCCTAAAAGCCAATCCTTAAAACAAGCACATTTTAAAACGGTCTGACCCTGAAATATATGGAAGCTGCACACTAAGGCTATCAGAGGCTTCACGCAAGGGCAACTCTCTGACCCTTCATCAATCATTTAAGGCTCAGACAGATCTGCAGGCCAGATGCCTTTCTGTTTCTGGGCTTTTCTACTGGATCGATCCATCTCAAAGGGGCTAAAAACTCCACCGCTTCACCTTCAGCCATCCTCTTTGAAGTTGTTGCATTAATATATGATGGGATCATGGATTAGTTGTCAAGCAACTTACTTGCTACTGACATCTAACCAAGATGGATGTGTTAGATTTGTTCAAGAAATTGGAGAAAGACAGAAAGCTTGTACAAAGGCAGGGAACTAAAATAGTCTTACAAGATTTTTGTTTTTAGCACAAAATACTAAATTATGTGTGAAAACAAAGATATGAAAACAACAGCAATATAACAATGTTTGTGTGTGGGAAATACTGACACAGGAATTAACAGACATCATTCAGCTCTTACTGGGAATGACTTTGCTGCCAAACTAATGAAATCCTGCAAGATTTACACCCATCATTTGCATCTTAATGTGTGCTGGTAATTTAATAAGCCACACTCTTGGCATGTTTGCAAGAAAATTCACTGCAGGGATAAAAAGAGTGCTGATAAGATGAAGTCAAATACATTTTAGCCAAGAAAAACAAAAAACAAAACAAAACCAGTTGTGATTAAAATGAGGGATGTGAAGAGATTAAAGCTATTTTTGTTTTAAAAAAAAAAAAAAAAAATAAAATCCAGAGGAATTCAGTTAAGACAGTAAAGAATTGATGAACTCACCCTCGTATCACCATCAGGAGCAAGCGGATCTGTCATCCAGGATCCATATCTTGATCCAGATGTCTTTATGGTTATAGCATCACTTATTCCTGTCAGTTTCCCACAAGCTGGTAATAACAGTAGAAAATACAATTTTATTTTCATCATTTTTCATCATTTACTCACTCATGTGTACTTCCGAACATGTATGACTTTTTTCTTCTTCCATAGAACACACAAAAGGAGAGTATTTATGCTGCTCTTTTCCATGCAGTGAAAGTGGATGGTGACCAGAGGCTGTCAAGCTCCAACAATATTAAAAAGAACCAAAAACAAGTGTGTTATATAAGTCTTTTGAAGGAATTCAGTTAAGACAGTAAATATTTGATGAACTTGCCCTCATATCACCATCAGGGGGAAATTTAAGCTATTCACTGATAATATTCTATTGTGCGCCAAGCTGTATCACACCAGGTTTGACGTCAGTGACACCAAACGTCATTTGTTCTCATAATGTGATGTGCATATTCAAATTGCATGAATAACTTGGAATATAGTGCATGAGTTATGCTACTTTTATGGTGATTTGTTGTCATTTTTGGAGCATGACAGCTTTGGTCATCGTTTGCTTTCATTGTGTAGAAAAGAGCAATCCATTGTAACACCTCTTAGAATAAAGGAATATGGGTTCTTAATGACATGAGGGTGAGTAAATGATGACAGAATTTTCATTCTTCTATTTCCTTTAACATGTTGCTCCTTTGCTTTCTCATGAGAGAGAGAGCGAAATGCTGTTAAACTTCAGTGTTCCGCACTGATAAATGGGCTTGTGGCAGATGGGGGAGGCATTGGAGTTCCTGTCATATTCTAGTGTGTGTTAGGCACTCAGGCAGAAGTTTGCAGGCATCAGTGAAGCTCTCATACTCACTGTTTTGACACAGTGTCAGACAGACGCACTGGAGCATAACTTGTGTAGACGTCTGCAGTGTTGTAAGAGTCCTCGTATACACAAGGAAACGTGTTCTTCTTTCATTTACACTTCTTTCTGGACCTCTTTTTCACTCTTTTTCTGTCACTTTATGTCTTTCAGAGAATTGATGCTGTATCCCTTTCTCTCACTTTCTCTTTCTTTCTTTGGCTGTGCTGTTCTGGCAGTTCACTAGGGAATAGCAACTGCTTTTAAACGAAATGTACATTTATAGATACTCCTCTGTTTCCCATGATATTTTTCCAATATTCTGTTCTTGCCACTGAAATGCGATCATTATGATGGTTTATGTAAAGCCTCACTGGAGCCAGTTCTGGTGAAAAAGAATTGTTTTATATTTCACTGACCTGGCTTTCTGGTGTCATTAGATGGCTCTTCAGAATACTTGATTCTGATAGGTCAATCACTGAAATATAATGACACTAAACTGTATATCTGACAATTGTCCCTGACAACCAATCTCCATGCTAGTTTCAAGTCTCTCGTTTCCCTCTGTGCTCTCTTTCTTCTCACAGGATAAATAAAACTCAAATCAATTTTTCATGTTCATGTATTTATTTATTTGGTGAGTCAGCTAGTCGTTGTCACAAAATAAACCCTTCCAATATGATATACAACCCTTCTGCTTCACGTCTGGGTTTATTTTGCGATCATGACCATCTGACTGTCCATTATCTCTTATTTATTTTATATTGTCCTCTCATTTCAAATTACAAATCAGTGGGCTATATTATACGTATTTTATAATATAAGCATTGGCATAAAATTACTGCAATCAAATAATACTGATTTACCCTACATAAACTGAACATTAATTTCACTGAAAAGCCCTTGAACAGACTGACCTCTATACGATTACTCATAATCTGCTAATATTGACCTGTGCAATTCCATAATCCGTTTGGGATTGAATGAGATGTGATTTATTCACCCAATTCTCTGTTTCAGACGTACTGCTGCAAACAGAATCTGCATTCAAAGATATTCTATGACACACAATATTCAGTAAGTACCAGCCTGACTAACTTTCTCAGCACAGGTGGTCAGTCTTTACACCAGACCCAGTGGCCAAATGTTGAATTTATATTAGTGTATTTAGGAGATACATTGCAAAGTACCTCTTGTTGGATTGTAAAGTAGTGGTACAACTGAATATACATGAAATGAAGGATAGGATCTATAGTGCTGATGATGCTGACTGTTGATGCAATTATGTTGAAATATACAGCAAGCAACACAAGTTCACAGCCCTACATCCCTAATTTGTGACTGTTCACAGCCCTACATCCCTAATTTGTGACTGCTGCGCTGCATAGATAACATGTTTATGTAATTTTCCCAGATATTTACATAATGTCATGGTATTAACTGTTGCCAACCCATCCCAATTTTTTAAAGGTTAGAGAAGCTTAGCAGAAACCCATTACTACTCTTAAAGTATCTCTTTGCTTTGACTTGGTCATTTTTATCCAAGCTACCAAATGAAGGCATCTTTTATGGCACAACATTATGCACCTTAATAAATGGAACTGGAAATAAAGGAACCGGTTGACTTTTTTTAAGATTTTAGATTAAATTTTACATATATGCGTGTAAATAAAGCATAATATCAACTATACCATTATACTATACCAAGTAATATTTTTTGAAAGAAATTCATACTTTTATTTAGCAAGGATGCATTGATTAATCAAAAGTTACAGTAAAGTCTTTTACATTATGAATGCTGTTCTTTTTAACTTTCTATTCATCAAAGAATCCTGAAAATAATGTATCACAGATCACAGTTTCCATCCACAAAAATATTAGGCAGCGAAACTGTTTTCAACATTGATAATAATAAGAAATGTTTCTTGAGCATCAAATCAGCATATTTGAATCATATTCCAAGGGATCATGTGACATTGCAAATTCAGCTTTACCATCAAATGAATAAATTATATTTGAAAATATATTAAATTATAAAACAGTTATTTTAAATTGTAATAAAGGTTTTTACCATACTGTACTTTTGATTAAATAAAAGCATCCTTGGTGAGCATAAGATACTTTAATATAATATAATATAATATAATATAATATAATATAATATAATATAATATAATATAATATAATATAATATAATATAATATAATATAATATAATATAATATAATATAATAATATACAGACGTGGACAAAATTGTTGGTTACCCTTGATAAATATGATCAAAGATGACTGTAAAAATAAATCTGCATTGTTTATCCTTTTGATCTTTAATTAATAAAATGATCAAAAATCTAACCTTTCATTGAAGGAAAAGAATTGAAAGTGGGGTTAAAATCACATTATGAAATAAATGTTTTTCTCCAAAACATGTTGGCCACAATTATTGGCACCCTTAGAATTTTTTTATGAGTAAAATATCTCTGAAGTATATTCCCATTCATATTTACATTTTTTTTTAGCACACCAGGTGATCATGAACATGAAATTGTCCAGCCATGACTTCCTGTTCCACAGGAGTATAAACATGAGGAAACACAAATTCCCCTAATCATTCATCACAATGATAAAACCAAAGAATATAGTTCTGATGTGCAGCAAAAGATTGATGAGCTTCACAACATAGAAAGTGGCTTGATTTCCACCATCAGGGCAATAATTAAGAAGTTACAATCAACTAAAGATGTTACAAATCTGCCTGGAAGAGGACGTGTGTCTAAATCGTCGTAATGCTTGTGGCCAAAGACTCTCCAAGGATCACAGCTGGAAAATTGCAGAGATTAGTTGAGTCTCAGAAAGCCTAAAAAAATGATCAAACATCATCTACAAGTTGTTCGGGAGGGTTTCAAGAAAAATCCTCTGCTCTCATCCAGAAAAATCTCCAGCATATTCAGTTGTCAGACAAGACTGGAGATTCAAATGGGACCGGCTTCTATGGTCAGATGAAACTAAAAAAAGAGCTTTTTGGCAGCAAACCCACCAGATGGTACCCCATGTCCACTGTTAAATATACTGCTGGATTTTTAATGTTGTGGGCCTATTTTTCTGCTGGAGGTCCTGGACATCTTTTTCAGATACATGGCATCATGGATTCTATCAAATACCAACAGATAAAAAATCAAAACCTGACCGCTTCTGCTAGAAATCCAATAATGGGCCGTGGTTGGATCTTCCATCAGGACAGTGATGCAAAACAAACATCAAAACCAACACAAAAATGTGTCACTGAGAACAAAATGAAGCTTCTGCCATGGCCATATCAGTCCCTTGAACTGAACCCTAAAGCAAATGAGTGGAGTGAACTGAAGAGAAGAAGCACCAACATGGAGCTGGGAATCTGAAGGATCTGTAGAGATTCTGCATGAAGGAATGGTCTCTGATCTCTTGTCAGGTGTTCTCCAAACTCATCAGGCATTATAGGTGAAGAGCTGTTATCTTGGCAAAATGAGGTTGCAAAAAGTATTGAATAAAAGGGTGCCAATAATTGTGGCCAATGTGTTTTGGAGAAAAAACATTTATTTCATAATGTGATTTTAACCCCACTTTCAATTCTTTTCCTTCAGTGAAAGGTTAGATTTTTGCTAATTTTCTGAATTAATGATCAAAAGGATAAACAATGCAGATTTATTTGTACAGTCATCTTTGATCATATTTATCAAGGGTACCAACAATTTTGTCTATAATATAATATAATATAATATAATATAATATAATATAATATAATATAATATAATATAATATAATATAATATAATATAATATAATATGACCTCATACTAATTACATTATAATTATAGAATAATTGGGAAAAAATGGTTTAAATTATTATGAAATTATTAGATGATTATAGCATCACATTGCAGGACACTGTTTATGGTCAACAATCACAAAATAGCTGGTTCAGACTTGCTTCTCTCAAAACACTATTATCTACAATGAAGTCCACCTCATTTATACTGTACTGGTGAACAAATTATCAGTGTTTTTTTTCTCATCCAGTGATTTTTTCTCATCCAGTGAACTCCCTTGCGTAATGAAGTATTAGAAATTCAGGCAGCCAGGAGATTACTGTACTGGGAACTGTAATCTTTCAATAGAATCCCGTGATCATATTTAGATGGCTCTCTTTATCACTGCATGTAGCTTTAGCTCAGTAGAAAACTTAAGAGTGCAGCTCTTTTTTGGTATTTATTGTTAAGCACCAAAACCCAACATGCTGTCCTCCTTTAATCAATCAAAGTAAGGCTGCATTTGCATTATGCATGAGTACTAAATCTGTTATTCGTCTGAATCTAAAATAAATGCTCCAAAAAGAAGAGAAATTCTCTATTGTTACTCGGAGCTTCTGACCTATATTCCAATGTATGAATAGTTATTAAGATTTCTTTGAAAATGTACATTTTGCTTTTGGATAAAATCATTTGGATGTTCATTCAACTGAGGATTTGTCTATAAATGTGTCAAAGACTGTTTCCTGTCATATTGAATTTGATAATGTTATTAAATTTACCTGTAAAGTCGCTATGAATTCATGCCATGGCTCAGGTGGACCCAAAGGCATTTGTTATATGAGAGAACAGCACAGCAGCTTCTCATTAGTCACGTCTGTGTCTAACATCCATATGAGATCCATTCCTCACTTTAGAATAAGGCAACATCTGAATCTGCTGCTGCTATCTGTATCAGATTAGCTATGCTGAGACACAGCATTTCAAACAGGGAAAATGACAGGGATAAAGGAAGACTGGCACATATGTTGTGTTGTTTAAATTCAGCATGCTAATGCCTCCAAGCAGCACAATAAATAACAGTGTTTTGCTCAATCGTCCTTCAACGAGTCAGGACCAATGTATCTGATGCGAAGTATCTTGAATTTGAATATTGAGGCTACACAGCAATTTCAAATGTGCTGTAAAAAGCACATTTTTTAATTAGACAAAAAGCGTGCCTTTATTTATGCTTTATTTTTTAACTGTATAAAAGCAACACCAATATATTTTTTTCTAGCTGCTTTTTCTGGGCTGTTCAAATCGTAATTGAAAAAAACAAAGAAGTGAAATAGAGAAAAATCTCATATTTTCTTGCATGCTAAAGTGTGTGTGTTATAGCAACAAATTGGTGTTCTTGTGCACTGTCATATATAATATTTTGAAATTAAATATCAAGGTTGTTTGTGATTGTGCTCAAACTCATCCTACCTAATTTTTGCATGCATGCACGGAGCCTCTCCTCAAGATTAGACACCCTGTTGTGAAGCTCCTCGTAGTCAAAGGCCCCGATCTCCTCCTGCAGTTCACTTAGCACTGATGTCAGATTCTTGACCTCCTCTTTAAACTGCATTACCAATTTTGCATCGGCCTTGTATTCCTCCAACACTGGTATCATTGGCCTAAGTTCCTCCATTTTCGCTTTTATGGCCTGAAAGGTTAAAATAGGCTTGGTTCAGTAGGCATGTGTGCAACGATTGCGTCCAAACACCTGTCTTGCCCTACACTTGCCCTCTCTGCCTACTCTATAACGATTTCTGAGTGTGCCTAGCAAACAGATGTAGAGTTCAACATGGTATAAAACAAGTTCTCAGTACACCAGCAAAAATTTGAAAAATCTCTCTTTATTTTCCAGTGTTTAAAATGCAAGGTGTCGAAGGTTACATGCTTCACATATACAACAATAGTTTTTCTTGTTTCAAAATATCCAAATGTGCATAAACAAATCTGAATTAGGAAAGACATAGAGATGTCATAACATAAGAAAATCTACTCAAGGAAGGCTGCAATAGTGGCATGCAGAAAAAGAGCGCAAACAGAATTCAAAGGTGCTTTGTATTTAAAATAAACTGAATGATGCGATCAGTTGACCAGCTGAGGATTACAATGGGATTGAACTTGTTCTTCAGTCTCTGCAGCTTTGTTTTAATTCATAAAGTTAGCCCTGCAAGCAAGAAAATGAAATTTGGTTGAATAGCTAACTCGCTAGCCTTTCTAATACACACATTTTCACAGATACAGCTGTATGTACAGAAATGATGCAACACATTTTATTTGAAAAATTATTCGATGGGATGAACTAACACACAAACGCATGCTTGAAATTATTTGCACATATGGAAATAATCATGATGGTTTATGCCCAAGTTTATACACATAAATGAGGACATAGATTAAGAAAGAACGTAATATTAAAGGGTTAGTTCACCCAAAAATGAAAATGATGTCATTAATTAATCATGTCGTTCCACACCCGTAAGACCTTCGTTCATCTTAAGATATTTTTGATTAAATCCGATGGCTCAGTGAGGCCTCCATTGCCAGCAAGATAATTAACACTTTCAGATGCCCAGAAAGCTACTAAAGACGTATTTAAAACAGTTCACGTGACTACAGTGTGTAACCTTTTGTGCGCCAAAAAACAAAACAAAATAATGACTTTCCAACAATATCTAGTGATGGGTGATTTCAAAACACTGCTTTGAAGCTTTATGAATCTTTTGTTTCGATCCGTGGTTCGGATCGGGTATCAAACTGCCAAAGTCACGTGAACTATTCAAATTTCGAAACACTTATGACGTAACGAAGCCTCGTTTACTGAAATCACGTGACTTTAGTGCTCCAAACCAAAAAACCAAAAACAAAATAACGACTTTTCAACAATATCTATTGATGGCCGATTTCAAAACACTGCTTTGAAGCTTTACGAATCTTTTGTTTTGAATCAGTGTTTTGAAATCGGCCATCACTAGATACTGGTGAAAAGTCGTTATTTTGTTTTTTTGCCGCACAATAAGTATTCTTGTCACTTCATAACATTAAGGTTGAACCACTGTAGTCACATGAACTGTTTTAAATATGTTTTTAGTAGCTTTCTGGGCATCTGAAAGTGTTAATTATCTTGCTGGCAATAGAGGCCTCACTGAGCCATCGGATTTCATCAAAAATAACTTAATTTGTGTTCCGAAGGACTTCCGGGTGTGGAACGACATGAGGGTGGGTAATTTATGACATAATTTTCATTTTTGGGTGAACAAACCCTTTAATAGCAAGTATTATATGCACACACTACCGTTCAAAAGGTTTGGAGTCAGTATGATTTTTTTTATGTTTTTAAAATAAGTCTCTAATGCTCACCAAGGCTGCATTTATTTGACAAAAAAACACAGTAAAACAGTTATATTGTGAAATATTATAATTTAATATAATCTTCAGTGTCACATGATCCTTCAGAAATCATTCTAATATGTTGATTTGGTGCTCAAGAAACATTACTTATTATTATCAGTGTTGAAAATTCTTTGAAGAATAGAAAGTTCAAAAGAACAGCATTGATTTGAAATAGAAAATCTTTTGTAATATTAGAAATGTCTTTACTGTAAATCACATTCTTGCTGAATAAAACAATTAATTTATTTAAAAAAAATCACTTAATAAATAAAGAAAGAAATAAACTTACTGACCTCAAACTTTTGAAAGGACGTTTTATATTATATTATATTGTACTTGGATCATAAAGTGCAAAATCATTCTCGTCCAAACAAAGAAAAATGCATTTCCCATGTCCCTTGATTGCATTTATCAAATTCATTCTTTATGTTTTCCTACTTCGGCTGAAATACCATGTTTGTATATGCTCTGTGTAGACCTGAACTTCTGAGAATGAACAGCACCATGTAGACTCTGCTATAATGATGGTGAATAAGATGACCTTTTCCAGTGATTGCATCCAAATATTTGATGTTTTCATGTAATAAATGTTTAAAGGTCAAGCCATAAAATGTTTTGAGTAGATTTCTTACTTGGTAAATGAACAAGAGGTGCCTCCAACACTGGCCTGCTGACCTGCCTGATTTGCGTGGACATTCCTGACCATAATATTCAGTTTGACGAGCAAAATGTTCAATGCCCTATTTTTGTTTAAAAGATTCTGAAGGGCCAGATGATGCAGAAGGAGCTAAAGATTGTGCTAGACAGATCTATAAAATCTATGCCACTTTGGGAGCTCGATACACACACAACAAATTGCAGTGTGCAACAAAATCACTGCGCCTCCATTTCGAAAAATAGCAACGGCCTCATTAGCATGCAGATGCAATTGATGTCAGGCAGCTAACAATACCTAAGATGGAAAATGAATCATATTTTGTAATTCACTTCTCGTGGGAAAATGCCTGTGTCGTCCACTCTGGAGGAGAAAATCATTCATAACAAATATTCTGAGCTCACTTGGCTTGCAGATATACAGAAAATGAATATGCTCAGTCATTTTCTCCAAGATCGATTAGTTAATGTAATGTTAAAGGCCAGTGTTGGGAGCTGAATGAAATAAGTGAGTTAACCTTTTGTAAATGGGAAATATTATATGTGGTCACGAATGAAATCTGACATTTACAAATGGAATAACCACAGTGAAGAATATTTGGATGAGCTCATATATTTGTACGCACCTTGTATTGCTTTGCGATATTCTGCTTGTGGCTTTCCTCCACCTGTTTGAACTTAGATTCCAGGCCTTTCAACTGCACCTCCATTCTTTGCACATACTGCAGGTCTTTCTGGGTCCTCTGGTCAAGACTCTGGATGGACTGAGTCATATTCTGGACCTGAAAGAGAGAAACAGAACATAAGAGATGAGTAATAAGCCATGTTCTGCGTGACAACCCTGCTAAAAAGATCTATGAAAGGCGTCCAGTGAGCTATTTATTCTGTCAGTATGGCTTTGTGTGGATATGTGCGTGGAATATTTTCAAAGGTTACTTTTTCCAGGAGCTGTCTCAGTTGTTTGGTCCTGGCATCCCGTGAACACATGGTCTGCTGAGGAGCCACAACAGTGCACACACACCTGCCCTCACTGTCTTGTGCTGAGCTGTACACCTGCCACGACTCTTCAGGGTTAGCAGGCAGCACCTGGGCAAGGGGCAAAACAAAGAGGAAACAAGGTCAGTGAATGATCGGGATATGCTGTAGCAGCTTTGTAACAATTTTATCCTTTCTCTCACTGCAGTATTTGGGGAAGGTTAATTGCCTGAACACTTACACAAGGGTCAGACTAAAATAGTTTTTGGCCAGTTGACGGAAACGGTCATGCCAGTTCTTAAATGTTTACAGTGCGTTGCAATAATCTTACATTTAAAGGATTAGTTCACTTCAGAATTAAAATTTTCTGATAATTTACTCACCCCCATGTCATCCAAGATGTTTATGTCTTTCTTTCTTCAGTTGAAAAGAAATCAAGGTTTTTGAGGAAAACATTCCAGCTTTTTTCTCCATATAGTGGACTTCAACAGTTGCCAATGGTTTGAAGGTCCAAATTGCAGTTTCAGTGCAGCTGATGAATAAGGGTCTTCTCTAGCGAAAAGACCAGATCGGCCATTTACATTTACATACTTTTAAACCACAAATGCTCGTCTTGCACTAGCTCTGCGATGCGCCACGCATTACTTAATCATGTTGGAAAGGTCACAGGTGACCGGTGGAAGTACCACGGTAGGGCAAAAAACTCTCATCCAACTTCAAAATTGTCCAACATACTTTTTTTTAACCTTTTTTTT
This sequence comes from Megalobrama amblycephala, assembly GCF_018812025.1. Taxonomy (NCBI): domain Eukaryota; kingdom Metazoa; phylum Chordata; class Actinopteri; order Cypriniformes; family Xenocyprididae; genus Megalobrama; species Megalobrama amblycephala. The sequence goes on from NC_063047.1 coordinate 41,444,560, forward strand.
TTTTTGTAAAGGTCGTTTGACTTCGCTTCGGACATTCGCTACTTCCACCTATGTCACGCGTGATTGTCATGCGTGGCGTATCGCAGAGTTAGTGCAAGACGAGCATTTTTAGTTAAAAAGTATATATATTTTTATTAATTAATTAATTTTTTTTTTTTTTTTTTTTTTTTTACAAAATTACCTATTGTTTCACTAGATAAGACCCTTATTCCTTGGCTGGGATCATGTAGAGCCCTTTGAAGCTGCATTGAAACTGCAATTTGGACCTTCAACCCGTTGGTTGCCATTGAAGTCCACTATATGGATAAAAATCCTGGAATGCTTTCCTCAAAAACCTTAATTTTCTTTTCGACTGAAGAAAGAAGGACATGAACATCTTGGATGACATGGGGGTGAGTAAATTATCAGAAAATTTTAATTCTGAAGTGAACTAATCCTTTAATTGATCATGTGTTTTTTATGCAACACAAACTTAAACACTTGGTTGTCTGTGGTTTATGGAATGTTGTTTTTGTGAATTCTGCTGAAGTAAATATGTCACCAAGGTAAGGTTATTTAGCTGGATGATATAGATGAAGGTTTTGTAATTGTATGACTTGCGATAATCTTGGAAACATGAGTTTTATTCAAAATAAGATGAAAATGATAAACAAATTAGTAATGTGTCACACTCTGCAATCGTTTTCCAGCAAAAGTGTTTATAAAGCATATAGTTTAACAAAATAATATATATGATTATTTGTGCAGGACTAAGTTCCAACTTGTTCAGAAAACTTATTGTTGAGCTCAGCTACAGTATTTATTCTCTGTTTTACTTTCTATCTGTCTGTCTCTCTCACTCTCATTTTGTTTCTCCTTGTCCATCAAGAGCAGAGCAGTGTATTAGTGGTCAATATATACTGACAAAATGCAGTTTTCTAAGGATTTTCATGTTTGGTGCTTTGATGTGAAATGGATTCTCGAAGAGGATTTTATGACCCAGTGGCTTTACATAAAAGAGCCATCTGGAAGAGTGAGCGTTTCCGTATGTCTTGCCCTAATCCTGAGTAATCTAATGAATAATCCATATTCAAAACCAGTGTGGACAGAAAGCATTTTTTTATTAAATCTAAGGAACATCTTTGTAAATCTGCTGCTGCTGTAATGCTGAATTCAGATTAAAATACAATCTAATGTTTTTATTATTGTATGAGGACAGAGCTTACCACAATATCAAAATAGTGAAGGCATACATAAAAAATAAAAAAAATAAATAAATAAATAGAAATAGAAATGATAGTATTTTTGTCTTGCTCACAAACAACTGATTTAAATAGTATAGATTTCAGCATAGGATTTCTATAGGTGACTCATAGAAATTACCCAAGGATACAAACACACTCAAAGTCAATAATCCCCCCGCTGAGACACATTTTACCCGACTGCAGCATTTAAACCTGAGGAGACAAAGGTTTTTGTCCATTGAAAGAGATGAATAACACTGGATATCAATTAAAATTAATCACACACTGTCACTGTCAGGTTCCTAACACCTCCTTAATGTCATCCCATAAATGAGCACCTTCTGATAAATATGTCTAATGTCTAAAACTGAACTAATGAAGTATTTTTTTTTAATTCCTGTGCAAAAGTCAAAAGTAAAAAAAAAAAAGTCAAAAAAGTAAAAAAAAAAAAATTGTATTGTCATTGTTTGCCACCTTTTGCGTTGCTACACTACATGATTTATGCAGTGACATAAAAGTGGAATATATCCAGTTAAAGTCGTGCAATCCCATAGAATAATTGAGGTCTGTGACTGATGCACAAAATCCAAATCAACATTAAAGACGGGCAAACACTTAAATACTTGCACTGCATACTGATACTCTCCTTATAAAAAATATATATGGCAGTAGTAGACTATAGGTAATGCAGGGTAATACCATAGTACTTAAATCTATAGTACTAAATAATTACCATATTCATATATTGTGGTATTTACATGGTACTCCAATGTAATGCAATAGGTATACGCTGGCATATTAGACTACAATGTAAAAAAAAGTAAAAACCACTGAGTTTTGTTCTTTCTTTTTATTGAGACGGAATGGATTTTTTTAGGGTGCTGTATGAATAACATATTTTTTTTCATGTTACAGCATGCATTATTTAAATAGTATAGGCCCAGTTTCTAACGTATAAATAATATAAATGTTTTGCAGCTCATATTGTCTAAACAGAACATGAAGAAAGAGGAAATAAGTAAACTCACGCCAGTGCTCCGGTCCGGCACACCCGGAGGTGCCACGCTTAATTTGGTGCTATTCAGACCTACTAGAGTGGGCAGCGTTTGCGACATCCAGTTGGTGATCATCGCCATCGTGCTGAGCACTACTCCAATTTTCAGCAAAGGCACCGACATCTCTGCTCGTCTCTTTCCCTAACCTTCATTATACACATTCCAGTGGAGAACTGTACTGGTAACCGGCGCTGCTGAGAGAGGAGATGTGCTTCTGTAAAGCACCCAGTTTAAATGAATTCATCTCGGACATTTCTACTCGCACCTATCCTATACTGAACTTTATAATTACGCAAGCTCTCTCGGTTTATGAGAAGACTGCTGTTCTGTCTTCTCTCTCCACACGAATAATGACGGCAGTTCAGCAGATCATCTCATCTCATTGGTTCCATGCCCCCGCCCACACGGCATACTGGTGAAATATTCATAAATATCACAAACCTCCTCCTGACGCTTGACGCACGAACTAAATCACTGAACACGTACAAAGTTTTCCTTAGTATCACAATACCCATACTGACAGCAATAGTTAAAACGGTTAATAGATAAAATAGTGCACTCTGCTCTCAAATTGCCTATAAGTGTACGCTAAATGTAGGCTATGTTAAATAGGCGCGTGCCTTTGATGCAGAGAGCGATGTCTTAATAAGTCAACTTATTATTTAAAAAGTGTATTTAAACAACGTTTTAGTAGCCTGTGCACCAAATGTGGGTAACGGATTACAAGTTTTTCAGAATATGTGCTAAATAGACGCTTGCGAACAGAAATCGCGTTCGCCTCTGGCAACGGCTCGCTCCCGGAGCGCATAGGTTCAGAATTGAAAACATTAGTAGACCTACTGTGATTATTTATCGCTTTGTTATAAATTTACATATGCACACAGGGTGCTGTCAAAGGTGCTGGAGACGATAAAAAATTTGGTTTGCGCGAGACGACATTACCCACTGGTTAAAGTTACTCTATAAAGTCGACTCCATTGAATAATTTGCGCGCTGTGTAATACTGCGGCTCATCGGTGTAGTGTAGCGATTACTGGTACAACGACTCTCTCTTTTCGGTATGCAGTACACACATGCCTACACACATTATTTATATGCTAGAATAAAGTAACTATGATTGTTAATGCTCTCTGAGCATTTAATTAAACTCTAAATATCAGCAGATGTTAGATAACTCAGTTAACTTTGAAACAGTGCTTTATGAGTGCTATTTATGAGTCACTTCTGAACAGGGGGATTTTAATAGGATAGCCTGACCAATTGTCTCTCAACATGTCATGATATTATTTGACCAAAAGAGGGCAGTACAGGTTGCCTTCTCATTTATTTATTTATTTATTTTTTATCTTGAACAAGTTCCAATCAGACCCCCTGCCACCCACCACCCATGCCCAGCATACACTAGTTTTTTTTTTTTTTTTTTTCAAACATATTTGGTTTATACACATATACACCATAGACACGTTCCTAATGAACTGGTGACAAATAGCACTCGCAGCCAGACCTTTTAAACATATTTAACGTAAGAGCATCCTTGTTCTTTTTCTTTTTAATTTTGGCTAGCAACACTTGATTTCACCTGCTCTAAAAAAGGGGGAATACCTGATAGGTCACTGATTTACACATGAGACATTTCTTTCCTATGCAGGTCAACAATATTTATGAACATTTTGAGCAAACATATATATATACATATATATATATATATATATATATATATATATATATATATATATATATATATATATACATATATATACATATATATATATATATATATATATATATATATATATATATGTATGTATATAGTTAACTAATGAACCTTATTGTAAAGTGTTACCACACACACACACACACACACACATATATATATATATATATATATAAATATAGGTCCCACTTTATATTAGGTGGCCTTAACTATGTACTTACATTTAAATGGATCATTTGATACAATGTACCTATTGTGTACATACATGATTTTACATTGTACTTATATTTTAAAAAATACCTCCTGCATGTGATTACACTGTTGACCCATCCCTTACACCTTAACCCACCCTTAAACCTACCCATACTACTGAACCTGTCACTAACCTTACCCATATCCCACCTCAATAGCAGCAAAGGTGTTTTGCAATACAATATTAACACAAGACGTACATTGTACTTATTTTTTGATGTAAGTACATAGTACTTACATAAAGTAGGACCAAAAAACAACATGCGAAACAACTTATTTTGATTGAAAAATAATTAAAGGTGTTGTCTAAAATAATGTTTGACATCTGAAATTATTATATACTGTAATATTAAGTGCCTCTAATTCCATTGTTGATATAATAACTGGAAACAATGTAAATTTTTTTTTTTTTTATCAACTTGCATTTTATCACATGAAACAGGAGCTTTTTTTTTTTCTTCTTCAGTGATTCATAATTTGAGACAGATTACAAATCATGGCACAGGGCACTTAGTTTCAGACGACCGATTCAGTTAATGAACCATATAATAAATGGCAGTTCAAAAACTAGCTCCATATGAACATTTTCTTAATAGCTACTTGTAGTATTAAGGTGAAATAAAAAATAAGCCCATGAAAGAAAAAAAAAAAAAAAAAAAAACGAATGAAGATAAGGAAAACTTGCATTAAATTTGCAAAATTAATTTTCATAAAAGCTAATGACCTTGCCTCTTCAGTATAGCTGTTTCCAGTTGATTAACTCACCAACAGTGATTTACAATGTCAAAGGTGTAAAACTGAAGAGGAAGCATCAATGTGGAGTGTGGAGAAAGCAATTTACTTGCTATTTTTGTCTTCAAAGTGAGATTGTAGAGTGTCAGAGACAATCACAGCGTGTTGATAATGAGAATACACTGCACAAGCCCTGGAGTGTTTTATCTTGAATAGGAATAATCATACAAATGATACAATGATACTGATGATCACTCTCTCACACAGAGACTTCACAGCTTCCAAGATGCATTTATCTTTAAATACTAAAACTGTCAACTATTATTATGAAAACACATTCATTATCATGCACAATAACCTACATAAAAGTTACTATAAAATAACCCCTCTAGCCAAAAGCTCAGATAGGAGAAACCTTGCTGTGATTTTCTTCTAAATGAGGTTTAATCATATCAGTCCATCCCGATCTCTGCTGCCCAATAGATTAATTTGCACTTATGATAATACATGTAACCGGCTTATTTTGAGCATATCTGCCTAATTAGCCCGAGATGTGCGCTGAAAATGGCGTTTATAAACCTACTTGGGTGAGTTCAGTGCCCATCAGTACAAGGAGGGTGAGACTCAGGAGCTTGCTTGCAGGCTGCATCTTCAGCTGCCGATGCCACCTGATCCGAAGATATCACATGCAGAGCTGTTTTCTGTGCAGCTGTCCGGCTCTCTATTAGATGCTCCTCTTCAAATTGCGTATAGGCTGTTTTAATTCAGCGCCAAAATAATGGGAAAATAAGATTGAAATGGTTTGCACAGCCGTCTCTTTGCATATTTATCTCATCTCAGCTTCTCGACGCCTCCTCGTCCTCTTTCCTCCTGGACCACCGATCCGATCGCGAATGTAGGGATGTGCACGAAAGCGGCGAAAATATTACTTCATCACTAGACAAACTTGGCTTGGTTAATACGAGAGGGTAGGTGTGGGCAGGAAATTTGAGAAGCGGGGCCAAGCAGTGGTGCTGAACCGGATGTGACACGGACTGGAGTGGGAAATTCAAAAAACGTACGAGGGACATGAGCAGTGAGAAGGACGCGAGCAGCGTGAGAAGAGCTGCTGGAGTGGAGAGCGCGCTCTTAATAACCTCTCACTGTTGGACATGAGCTCTCAGTGCGCGTGTGAAACAGCGCAGGTCACAGCAGAAGTGTCAGGGCTTAACTAAAGGATAATAAAAAGAGTGGCGAGGTTGCCATGGATACTGCGTCCTCCTTGGGTATCACAAATAATAATGATGAAAAACATACAAAATTGTATTACTTTCATGTAGATATAAGCACTATAATAAATAAATGTCGTTTTATAGCCTACCAAACCAACCTATACAAAACAAATTCAGGACATTAAAGTTTCAACACTCTCATTTAATCAATAGAAACGTCCTCAAATGCCATCGTTAAGGTTTCTCCATTTACTGACAGTAATTGACTCACCCAAAAGAGCGATAGGCTAAATGTCATCACCACGGTGGCCTTAAGAAGCACAACAGTCTAGAGTAAACTCCTTGAATTAAAGGTCGAATTAACACCTGCTGTTGCAGTACTACAACAAACAGAATGTGCAAGCAGTCTTTGTTTGAAGACTACTTTTTACATTTACATATTCAGGGGGCTTTTTCACGCCATCCCAGATTTAATAGATTTTTTTTATAAGAACGTTCTCCAAATATTCAGTGTTGGTTCTGGGAACGTAAAAAATGTCCATTTTTTTTGACGTTAGAGGAACGTGTTTTAAAAGGTATGATGTTCCTTAAATGTTCTTTCAACATAATTTCGATTAAAAATTCACCATTCCATGATTTGGAACATTCCAAGAACATAAAAACGTTAATGGAATGTTATGTAAAGGTTAGTATAATGTTCCTGAAACATTCGTTCAGTCATTCAAACACCTGCTGTGAACAAGCACTGACAGTAAGAGAAATAATGACACAAACTACAACTTTCTTCAGCCACAGCCTTAGATGAAATCAGACATTAAATCTCTCAAGATCTCAGCAGAGGAGGATTAAAGGCACAATATGTAAGATTTTTGCAGTTAAATATCCAAAAACCACTAGGCCAGTGTTATATATTTTGTTCAGTTGAGTACTTATAATATCCCAAATGTTACTATAATTCGTGAGAAAATCGCAATTTTTAACCAAGAATACGGGACGTGTCCGGGAGTCACCTGTCAATGGCGTAATATTCGCGTTACCCTCGGTTTCCAGTTCTATTTTGTAGAAACCATGGGAACACCAAAGACGCTTTAATATATTACGTGTTTTATTAGACAAGGGAACAACTGTTTGGTTACATTTATAGACAGAAAACAAATTATTGTTACATAGCTCAACAAGTTTAGTCTTATTGTTTAAATCTAGTTTTCTTGATTTTCCGAGAGTACCATGCTTTACCATGCCTCAGAGAAAAACACTATTTTGTCAAATAGCTAAGTAATACAGCATTTTCTCCATCATACAATACGTTTTAAAATGAATTGCATGCCATTTATTAACACAAGCCACCCAGCATTTATTAATATGATATTCTAAAATCAATCTAGCTTACTGTAGTGCGCAACAAATGTCTCACAGCAGCCGCTGAGCGAACGCACAGAGTAAAGTTATAACATGATTTTCAACACAGTAAACTGTATCTAATATGATAAACAGCACTGCTACCTCATACACTTGACCGGAAGAAGCAGAAGTGACAACTGCGGCATAATCTACATACTGCATTTAAACAGCTCCAAAAATAGCATTGCCAGCTTCACTTATTACTAACCAGATTGACTTTATTTCTGTCAGATGTCTATAGCAGTTCTTACTGAGAATTAACAGAGGTTTGTTTGAAAATGTTTTGTTTGAAACAGTGTTCGCTTTAGTTGGCCTCTTGACCCTTGACTTTTGTTAAGTTACTTTTATTCAGCAATTGCAGGTGTTTTAAAAAACATTTCTACATTGATAAAGCAGACCATTATGGCTGCTTTAATGGTCAAATGACTGCATTTTCTGAGATCTTGATAGATTTAATGTCTTTTATCTTCAGTTGATTTCATCTAAGGCTGTGGCTGAAGAAAGTTGTAGTTTGTGTTCTTATTTGTGTGCTTGTTTACAGCTTGTTCACGTTGTTTGAATGATTGAAAGAATGTTTCAGGTACATCATTCTAACCTTTAAATAACATGCTATTAACATTAATGAAACTGGGCAATATGGTATTGATGTTAACTTTCTAGATTATCACAACACGGAAATAAACTCTTCAGAACTAAACCACTTCAGAAAGTATTGTGTAGCTTGTCTTGAACATGTAGCTGTGTTGTCTGTGTAGGGGGACTCTCAGGTCCATGAGTCCGTTAGTCTCCATTTGTTATGCTAGGCAGCAGTCGATGTATTGTTGAGAAACTTCTGCAGTGTAAACTAGTGATATATATATATAGGACATGTGTGAAGGTGAAGTTGAATAGAGAACAGCACCCTGAGCTGCTCACTACAATCTCTGACACACACAGCTTCACAAACTGTTGCCTGTCAGTATAAGACAGTCCATGACGCAGGAGACTCTAGGGGAGCCCACCTGCATAGAATTGTGCTTGTTAGCGTTGGGCTAAAAGCACTGGAGAATTGGAAGAACACAAATCTCTTTGTGGATATATATATACTTTTCATGTAATATCATTCTAATAATAGATACCAAATTTATCCTAAGATAAATGTGCTCTCACAACAGGCTCTTATATCAGTGTCTATACAGCAAATAGTTTGTTTTCCGCTGCAAATACTTGAACCAGGCTTATAAATGAATGCATAAATAGACTCCCTGCTTAGGCAAAATGAAGCTCTTGAGAGGTTTTGAGACAAGCTTGGGGAGATGTCCCACTTTTCAGTTTCTTTCTCCTTTTGATTTTGAGATCAGTGAAAATACACAATGTGTTTTTGTTTCTTTTCAATACCTGCTGGCACAATCGTTCTGTTCTTTACAAAGAGGTTTTTTTTTTTTTTTATCAAAACAAAACCATATGTTGACAAAAAAAAAAAAAAAAGCTTCAAGTCTTCAAGCATGTTTGTGTGAAAGGGAAAGTAGAATTATGGGGCAAATGAATGCTTTGAGTTACATAATGTTGGACTTGTAAATGAATCATAGCTCAGTGTAACACAGAGGAACACTCATTATATTTCAGATTGGACATTGATTGATGTCTCTAGAGGAGTGAAATTCAACATCAGCCACTTTCTTTTACAGAAATTCAGGTCATGCTGCTTTCGCACACATCAATTTTCTATATCGTTTCACCCTGCCATCCTCTTCATTTAACATTTCAGTGAAGATATCTTGGTTTGCACAAGTGCAGTATTCCATAATTTAAGTTTTTCCTTAGTTGCCTGGTTACTTGTCATTTTGCAGATTCTTTATTTACATGTCAGAGACAGCCCGACTGAACAACTTGTGGTCAAGTGTCTTGCTCATGATACAGTATGGGTGGAGGATTTTAGTAAGTCTTCAAATAATGGGATGGATCAAATAAGATAGAGCAGTTTGTCTGCCAGAACAATAACCGAACGACTGGTATTCGAAGAGATCGTGCAAAAATAGAAGTGTGAATTAAAATCATGCTGTGACATGCATCAAAAGGAGATCTTATTAACTCGCTTATGCTAATCAACAGCATTTAGTCTTCAGCTGCAGTGTTCAGTGGCACCATAGAGAAAGATTAAAACACTTTTTTGACTCTCATTAGAGGACAAACCCTCTCTGAAACAATTTCAGTGGGATGCTAAGGACTAACCTTTGATGTAGATACTAAAACAAAGGGCAGTAGAAAAATGTCTCATTTTTGTGGTGGTAATCTTTTGATGCAAATCTGCCCATTTTTCATTATTATATTTGATTGTAAGGCCAGAAGTGGCTGTGATAGCTTGGTGATGCATCTGGATTTATGTTTCCAAATAAACATTCAGAGGGTTAAAACGCAGCGTTTGTAATCTGTGTTATGGAACAGATACTTTGACAAGCAAGACAATGTGATGTCTTTGGTATAAAGCAGACTTGCCAATAAGTTCTTTGGTTCCAGAGATATCTTTGGATCCATTGTATGCTCTAAAAATCCCAGTATCAATAACAGAACACAGTGACTAGCTATTCTGCTTGTAGCGTTGTGACAGAGAGCTTGTATCATTCTCTCATGCTTCCATCTAAAGTTTTTTTTTCTGAAGGAGTTAAAGAATCTGAATTGTTTGGAAGCTTGTTTCTGCCATGAAATAAAAAAGGTCATTGCGACTTTTTATCTCACAATTCTCACTTCTGCGAGATGACACATTGTTTGTGTCATTATATTATACAAACATCCAAGTATGATGTGCAGATTTTTAGAAATACTCACAGTTTAAATTCACTGTTTTTATTCACATTTCAATCTCATTTTGACATAATTTGATCTTCTTAAAAAGATAAGATTCCACAAAATGAAAATGAAAATTCTGTCATTATTTCACCCTCATGTCATTTTAGGATTTTTTGTCCATAATATTAAAAGTCAGTTGTACTCAATGTTGTTGACACCCTCCTCGACTTTCTTTTTTCTGTGGACCATGAAAGTTGATTGTGAAGGAACTGTATCTTTCAAGATTGGAGATTGCTACTTTTGACAATTCTAACTGAGTTTACATTTCCTGTTCTTAGTAGTAAAAAGGCTCATAGCATTCAAGGGAACAGATAGCACCTTTGTTCAGACGAGGAGTTCACACTTCAGAAGAAGTGATATGGTTATATTTAAGAATGACTAACATGCCTCTGAAATATTTATAAGGTCCTTCCACACTGACTGCTCATTCACAGTATCTCCAATTTTAATTGCAAATCAAAATTAGTCATCGAAATCATTCCGTTAACTCAACACGTACACGCGGTTCCAAAAGATCTGTGACTTGAGTCATAGGCTGTCATGTTTGCTGCCAAGAAGAGAAGGATGGCATTCCAGATCTGACTGTGGGGACCATCTGCCACTCTCTAATCCAGTAACCAAACAAGAACCTCACTCTGGTTCCTTTCCTTACCCACAGTGCTCTGCTGCTGAGGACATGAAGGCACTGGCAACTTACTAAAGAGCAGATTAATGCAACTTGTCTCAGTGGATAAGATGTTGGTTAGGTTGAGAGCTTGACTTTTTGAATTAGCCTTATAACATTAGTTGGCTTATAAACCTTATATTGTTCTAAAGGTAGGGTATGTATTTTTTCAACAACACTGTTGGACATTGTTGATTTTTGAAATCAACCCAAACAAACCCACCCCTCTCTTCATTGCTCCGCCTCCAAAACTCACCCTCCAATCCTAACCACCCTGCTCCGATTCGGTCTCAAACTCCGGCCCGATCGCTGCTGGCACTGGCAGGCGAGTGCACTGAAAATGACACTAAACACCGCATTCTCTAGCGGTCGTCAGTGTGCAGTGGTTTACCTGCATAACTCTCACTACTATAGGTGCGTTCACGCGGCCTCGTAATTCCTGTTGTTACGAGATTCCTGCTTGTAAAAAGCGTTCACGTCCTTGTAGAGCTCGTAATTACAGCTTGTAAGCTGGGAGTTTTCTGAAAGCTCCCACATGTACCATGTTGCCGCTATACCACCTGACCGCTGCAGATTGATTTATTAGGCGTTGATAGTGGTGCCATGGAAACGCATAGGACGACAAGGAAGCACAAAAAATGAACATACAGTAAACAAGAGTAAATACAAACAAGTGTTCGCTGTTAGTCAAAACAAGCACAGCAGCTCCAGACAATCATGACACTCAAGGGACGCAGCTGATGCCGTAGGTCACATGATAAAGACAATAGTAGACATAGTACAGACATTCATACTATACAGAACATAAGTTTTTAACAGTTGAGAAGTAAATTTCAAACCAATATACACTATTATTACATTTATTTTGAGGGGACAATAGTGCCAGTTAGCTAAAAAATGACCAAAGTATAAGATGTATGGAATCTTATTTTCGCCTCAGAGTAAAACAAACAAGGTTATTGTAAGCTATAAAGTCACAAATGTGAAATATAAAGTCATAATGTGAGTTATGACTTTACATTTTTTACATTTTTGGGCCTGAAAAGGGTTTCCATAAATATGTGAGAGTTTAGTGTTTTTATTTCGAAGCCATGGGACCAATGTTCATATATTTAGTAAACCAACAATAACTGCAGCTTTGACATTTTATTTCCACAAGAAAAACATGAGGGTGGGGTAGATGATGACAGCATTTTCAGTTTAACACTGTTAAGCCTGACATAAGAAATAATGAAAAAAAAAGAAGAAAAAAAAAAGAAAAGAAACATTTTTAAATGTAAAAATAAAATAAAGTAATCTAAAAAAAACTTCATTCATCTTTTTGATACTTGCATCTGTTCTATTTAATACATCAGGCTTTTATGGCTCATATAGTATGATATAATCAGAATATGGCACTCGAAGAGGAAAAACTTCAGATGTAGAACCTGGAAGCGCTGAACATAAACAGCGGAGGAGAATGACACAGAAGAGAAGATGTAGTTGAATAAAGTCGTTTAAAATTTTTATTTTGTTTTTGCACACAAAATGTATTCTCATCACTTCATAAAATTAAGGTTTAATCACTGTAGTCACATGGACTATTTTAACAATGTCTTTAGTACCTTTCTGGAACTTGAAAGTGGTGGTTAAATTGCTGTCTACGGAGGAGTCAGAGAGCTCTTGGATTTCATCAAAAATATCTTAATTAGTGTTCCGAGGATGAATTACGGGTGTGGAATGACATTAGAGTGAGTAATTAATGACAGAATTTTCATTTTTGGGTGAACTAACCCTTTAAGGCAAGAAAATATTATGATCATTATCATCATGATTTTCTGTAAAGCTGCTTTGAAACATTGTAAAAAGCGCTATACAAATAAAATTGCAATTTAAATTTCTACTACAGCATTTTAGACAAACATTTTTACCTACAATAATTTTTTTTTTTTTTTGGAAGTTGCATTGAAAAAAGCTATTTTTTAGACTATGTCTGATTATTGACCCATCTGATAGAGTCTGCTTCAGACTTTATCGTTTTCCACATGCGGTTGATAGATTGTGTTTAATCTCAGGTAATGACCCTGTACTGACTGTACTGTAGGTTGTGAACAAGCCCGTCAGTTGTTCATCTAAGAAATAGCTCACTGGAGCGCAGTATGCCTTAAAGCTGTTAAACAAGCTAACCACAGCAGTCAGCCAGCACAAGTACAGACCTCCCATCATTTCACATGAGTTTAAAGGAGAAACGCTGAGAGAAATAAAAAGGAGACAGGAAAACAGCAACAATGTGTCAGCCTTTATGGACTCAAACATGGATTGAAGAGGGGTTAAGGCATAAACAAAGCACATTCACAAAATTACATTTAGCTTTGATTTGACAGCAGAGACTTTGCGTTGTAGTTACGACTGATAATAAAACACTCCGTAAGTGAGTATGACATGCCCCAGTAGTCCTGTTATTAAAGGCCTGGAAGCTATCAACACTTTAAAAGAGCGAAATAAGAGTTTCAAGAGGAGCAACAAGTGTTTTCTTTTTGTCTTAAAGGTGCCATAGAATCGAAAATTGAATTTACCTTGGCATAGTTGAAGAACAAGAGTTCAGTACATGACATACAGTGAGTCTCAAACACCATTGTTTCCTCCTTCTTATATAAATCTCATTTGTTTAAAAGAACAGGCGAATCTCAACATAACACCGACTGTTACGCAACAGTCGGGATCATTAATATGTACGCCCCTCAGTATTTGCATATGCCAGCTCATGTTCAAGGCATTACACAAGGGCAGGCAGTATTAATGTCTGGATCTGTGCACAGCTGAATCATCAGACTAGGTAAGCAAGCAAGGACAATAGCGAAAAATGGCAGATGGAGCAATAATAACTGACATGATCCATGATATCATGATATTTTTAGTGATATTTGTAAATTGTCTTTCTAAATGTTTCGTTAGCATGTTGCTAATGTACTGTTAAATGTGGTTAAAGTTACCATCCTTTATTACTGTATTCACAGAGACAAGAGACGTCACTATTTTCATTTTTAAACACTTGCAGTCTGTATAATTCATAAACACAACTTCATTCTTTATAAATCTCTCCAACAGTGTGTAATGTTAGCTTTAGCCTGTTAGCCACGAAACATAGCCTCAGACTCATTCAGAATCAAATGTAAACATTCAAATAAATACTGTACTTAGATGATCTGATGCATGCATGAAGCATGCATGACAAACATTTTGTGAAGATCCATTTTCATGGTTATTTTAGCTGTGTGAACTTTGTTTATGCTATGTATTAGATTCGCGAGCTCGGGGGCGGGGAGTGCAAGGATTTAAAAAGGACACAGCCTGAATCGGCACATATTTAATTATGCCCCAAAATAGGCAGTTACAAAAATTAATTTTAAAAAAATAATTTAATTTTGAGCTGAAACTTCAAAGACACAATCAGTGGACACCTTAGACTTATATTACATCTTGTGAAAAAGCATTCTAGTGCACCTTTAACAAAAACTGTATAAAATTAAACATCAGCAACAACTTTACCAGAAAATTGCATCATTTTGAACAGTATATCATTTTTATATTGTGCATAGTCTGAGGTGCCTTGTGACGCAGCCAATTATCTTTTGTTTTTGAGTTCTGAGCAGAAAGGTCACTGGCAGAATTGTGTTGTGTGAATAGATTGGGAGGGATGAAGGATGAGAAGTTTTCACATACAATCCTTTCACAAGTCAAGTGTAAACAACAAGTCTAGTTCAATACTCCCATTTCTCCTGAATACTTCAATTCTCTTGCTGCTCAGTAAAACATTAAAAGAGGTAAGAATAGCCTTAGACAGGTTGTTTGGATCTGGGTGGCTGTCAGAGTGGTGTGGGTCAAACAGCCAGAGCTTTGGATATAATTGGCAAAGCTTTCATGCCAAGCTAGATCCTCAAAAAAGAGAAAGAAACCTTTCTTTTTAGAGTGCCTTACTTGGTCTTTTTCTGTTTTTCAGTAAAGGCTATATACACTGATGAGCCCAAACATTAAGACCAGTCACAGGTGAAGTGAATATAACTGATCATCTCCTAACAAGGCCATAAAATTAAGGTCTAGATGGTTAAATAAAATAAAATAAAATAAAATAAAATAAAATGATGTGTAGCCAAGTATGGTGTCCCATCCTTGGAATTTGTGCTCTGAATTTCACCCATCCAAGTGCACACACACAGCAGTGAGTAGTGGGCAGCCATTTTTTTTTTTTGAGACTCAAACCCACAACCTTCAGGCTACAATGACTCTGGCTGTTTCTCAATATGTGTTCTTAAGCGATCTTGCGTCCTTGTGTTCTTGCTCGACGTCATTATCAACCATCGAAGTTCAGTTCCAATACTCAAGAATGCAAGAACAGAGGACACATAAAAGTACCCGGATGTGTTCTTGATATCGAGGATGCATCGAATGCAGACTTGAGATAATCAAACCGTTAAAAATCCCAGAAGACTCTGCGGGCAGTCGACGTACGGAAGCCTGCAAGCTTTAAAGTTCTCGTTCTCACTTATGAGATTCCCACTACAAACTTGCAAATACGTGACAGCTCGTTTCTTTTGCTTAATTTTAATAAAGTGATAACCTGAAGAAAGCCTGCAGTATTTTTATTGGAATATAAAAAATTATCTTAACATTGACAAAGCATATAACACAAAGGCTACTCATTTTCATAAATACACGCGGTGAAATAAAAAGATATAAAATTATATGAAAACAATGTCTAAAATAGTATGAAAGAAATCTTTTAATAGGTTATGACATTTGTTTGTGATGTTATGTTGTATTTATTGTGCATTAGCCACTTATAAGATGCTGGGACGGTCAGTTGAGCAACTAGATCGCAGCACATCTCAATTCTCAAATGATGCGTTCTGTCCGTTCTCTGCGTTCTTGGAATTGAGAAACAGCCTCTCTAACCATTAGGCCACAACTGCAGTTCTTGTAATCAACATGTTGGATGAGGAAATGGGCAGGACTAAATACCTGAGTGACAAGGGCCAGATTGTTATGGCAAGGTGACTTGGTCAGTGTATCTCTGAAATGGCAAGGCTTGTGGGTTGTTCCCGGCCAGCAATGGTGAGAACTTACCAACAGTGGTTCGAGGAAGGACAAACCACAAATTGGGAACAGGGTGATGGGTTCCCAAGGCTCATTGATGCTTGGGGGCAACGAAGGCTATACTGTCTGGTCCGAGCCAATTGAAGGTCTACTGTGGCATAATTCACAAAAAATTTTAATGATTTTTTTTTGGGAGGAATGTGTCACAACACGAAGTGCATCACACTCTGATGCGTATGGGGCTGCATAGCTGCAGACCAGTCAGAGTGCCTATGATGACCCCTGTCCTTCATCGAAAGTGCCTACAATGGACATGCGAGTGTGGGATCTGGATCTTGGAGCAGCGGAAGAGGGTCTCATGGTCTGATGATTCGTGTTTTCTTTTACATCAAGCATACCAGGTACACTTCTTAATGCAATGGTGTTCCCTGGTGGAAGTGGCCTCTTTCAGTAGGATAAAGCACCCTGCCACACTGCACACATTGTTCAGAAATGGTTTGAGGAACATGCTGAAGAGTTCAGGGTGTTGCCCTGGCCTCCAAATTCCCTAGATCTCAATTCAATTGAGCATCATTCAAGTTCAAGCCATGGTGGCTCCACCTCTCAACCTGCAGGACTTGAAGGATTTGCTGCTAATGTATTGGTGCCAAATACTATAGGACACCTTCAGGGGTCTTGTAGAGCCATGCCTTGGCGGGTCAACACTGTCTTGGCAGCACCCGGAGGGCCAACAGCATATTAGGCAGGTGGTCATAATATTTTGGCTCATCTGTGTATAGTTAACTATGCAGGATATTACAATATAATGACAGAAAAGCTATTGATGCAACAAATAATAGATGTAATGCAAATATTTATAGTCAGATAACAATTGTGAAAAAGAAGTGTGCTTAATTGTATTGAATGCATACTTGTGTACTTCAAATCCTAAAAGTACAGTGTATTTAAAAACTGTACTTGCAGAACACATTATTAATGAAATAAAAGGCTACTTAAGTGTACTTAGAATTTCATGTTTGTATTGCACTTAAATACACTTTTTACCATAAATGCTTGTCAGTACACTTGGAAGTACACTTAAAACCTATTTCAAAGATGACGGAATTATGAAAATATATATAATATATGTACATAATTACATTTAATTACAAATAATTTAAATTGTAATACATTTCCATTTAAATGCAATTAACATGCAATTGCTTATGTGTGTGATAAGTACTCTTTTTAAGAGTATGCTAACATTTTTTTTTACAAAAGAGAAAACATTGTTGGATAAAGGTAAAAGAACTCCCCATCATATCATTACAGATACCTCAGTGACTTTCTTTATTATAGACCACAGAACAAACAATGTTCTTTTTCATATATTGAAAGGGAATGGTGACCAGCTGCAGCCAAGCTCCAGAAATTACAAAAAAAAAAAAGAGTAAAATGATATTTCAGTCATTGTTCACTGAAAATCTTCCCCTCGACATGTCATGATCATGTCTTGTTTAGTTTCATTGTCATGTTTTGTTTAGTTTCTGTGTCATAGACATATTGTTCTTTTTAGTCCACACTTTTCCTTTGTTTCGTTAATGATCATTCCCTGTGTTTTTAAGCACTCTGTTTCATCAGTTCATTTGTTTTGCGTCATTAATGGTTTATGTGTAGTGGGTTTTGTGATTCTGGTGTTGATAAAATCTCTTTATCGTTCACTCTACGTCACACATCGTCTTTTTGATTATTACTACACAGCTACCCGTGAC
Source organism: Megalobrama amblycephala (assembly GCF_018812025.1). NCBI lineage: Eukaryota > Metazoa > Chordata > Actinopteri > Cypriniformes > Xenocyprididae > Megalobrama > Megalobrama amblycephala. Next base: position 41,462,462 of record NC_063047.1, read on the forward strand.
ACCACATGAGATCGCAAATGCATGTTTGATGTGTTAATATTGAGACCCACAACAACCAATGAAGTTTGAATGAGATTAGAGAATTTTTGATTTTTGTCATTTTTGGAGTTTGACAGCTCCTGGTCACCATTTGGTGTCACGGTATGTTGTTAAAAAAAAAAAAAAAAAATCTGTACATGTGCTAAACTTTTCCTTTTGTCTTCCATGGAAAAAAAAAAAGTGTGTTAAATGATGACAATATATATATTTTTATTTTTTTGGGTAAGCCATTCCCTTCAGTCAAAACCAAAGCATTTCAGAAAGACATTGTATGTTAAGCATCTTCAAAAACCTCTCATTTTTATTTTTGTCTGTATTGCGTTCATTCATTTTCAACCAAGTAATAGCTATGAATTTCTGCTGAGCTCTGTTTTGCTCTCCGAAGCCTGGTAAGCTCTGAGTTAAAGCATGATCATTAATGTACATTTCTAGTTCAACACACTCTATTATGGATTGAGCTGTCATTGTTCCTAGTGTTAATGCGTTCCGCTCATGTATAATGGAATATAGCCGAGTCTTGAGCCAGAACCAGCTGCCAGCTGCATTACATCAAAAGCAGATTGAAGTGGAGAGAGACTGCACCTCCATGAATAAAATGCATGTCACCTGCACGGCCAGGGCTAAATGCATCACTCGCAAGGGTCCGCCAGGCCTGCATAATCATGACTTCATAACGCACTGACTTTTATGGTAAGTCACAATAGGGACTGATGAGAATAATGCAACAACTTGAATTTCGGGTTAGTGTTTTTTTTTCTATCCTCTGATTTTCTGTGTTTAATTCTCTTAACATATTTCCCATCAGCACAATTTCCATTATCCTGTAGTTTCCTGTTAAGTCAGAGTCCTTGCGCCAAACTGAGTAAATCACAAATTCAGGGTGAATTGTCTAACCACTCTATCAAAGGTCTAATAGTATGGCTTCAGGGAAGCTTTTACAGACGAGCAGAACTGATAGACATGTCTGAAGAAAATCTATTGAAGTTGTGATTTTTCTTCTCTCTGAAACCTGCTTTGAGGCATATTCATTCACAGGTAGGATTTGGCATGGCCATGATGTTTCCATATCTGTGCAAGAAAAGCGTTGTTACCTGGGCTGTGCGTATAACATTTAGTCCAATCCTTCTCCACGCTAACAGATGGTTCCTCTATGGGTGGTAGTAGAGTGGGTGTACTTTCCTGTACTCCTATGATGAGCATGCCGAATTGTTTGGCTTGTGTCTAGAGAGATATATATACATATTAAAACTTTTTTGTCACTTCAGGGACAGCAATTGACTTCTAAAGCCATGGTTTGGTTTTAAGTCTATTCTGTTTCCTCATATATGTACTCAAATGCCTGTTCAACTCTTTGTTTGAAGCACTAGTTGGATATTTATGCAAGAACATGAACAAGCAATCAAAATCTATCATCTCCTGGGATGTCCATATTAAACTGAACCACAAATATAATTTCCATAGACGTAACTTGGCAGGTATTGCACATTATGCAGTGATTTTTATATGCATTATATATTATCTTCATGTTATGTGATAAATGGATGATGCAGATATTAAAATGCTATACTATTTTCTTTAAATAAATTTGGCTACTTTTTAAATGTAAATTTTCTTTTAGAAAATGAGTGATGGTTTCTCTAGATAAGACTCTTATTCCTCGCCTGGGATCGCGTAGAACGCTTTGAAGCTGCACTCTAACTGTAATGATTACGCCATGACTTACTCAACCTCAAGCCATCCTGTATATGACTTTCTTTTTTCTTTTTTATATTAATAATCACCCTGACCCATGTTGATGGCACATGAAAAAAAAAAAATATTCCACATCATTTTTTGGTTCAGTTGGGAACATTTTATCTATATAAAAAAAAAAAAATTTGTTGATAAAAATTATCATCAAAATCAATTTTTTTTTTTTTTTTAATTCAAGAAATCATTAAGTAAAAAGGGAAAAACACTTGAAAGACACTGATATACTGAATTTGATACATGCATAGGTCTGTATCATGTAGTGTGCTATGCCATATAATGTACTTCATGTGATAAGATTTCACTCCGTACGAAACGTCAAAAAGCAGTTCTTCTCTGCTGTGACATAGTGGTGTATGTTACAATTTTTGCACATCACTTTGGGTGTTCCTGCACACCCAGGAACCCTGCATCTTCCCTTCTTATAATACATTGTTGCCAATGTGAGGTATTGTCTAAAACCTCCTCGAAAAGTATCCCTTATTGCACAACGTTGCCCTGAGGCAACGAAAAGAAAAACTGAATTTCTGAACATGCAAAAAAAACCCTTCATAAAACCTGACAAAAGGCTTCTCTACACCTTCATACATGCACACATATTTTTTATGTACAGTTCATGTCATTTTAAATAAGATTACTAAAGCAAATAATATTGCCTTCTTCTCACACCATGTGCTCCTGTGACCATGTGTCAGAACAGGATGTTCCACCTCTTAATGGTGCTTGATATTGACTCCAACACCTTACTGGACTGTTATTTGGTACTTTCTCGACCTTTCTAATTGGTTGTAATCATTTAAAGAAAAATTTACTAAAACTTTCCATTGCCTGAGGGCAATGCTGTGCTGTAAAGGGTTAATAATGGCAGTGTGCGCAAACCACATGTTTGAAGCTCAAAAAAGTGCATCCATCCATTATGAACGTACTACACGTGGCTCCGGGGGGTTAAAGGATTAGTTCACTTTGAAATGAAGCTTTACTCACCCTCAAGCCATCCTAGGTGTATATGACTTTCTTGTTTCTGATGAAGACAATCAGAGAAATATTAATAAATATCCTGACACATCCGAGCTTTATAATTGGCAGTGATAGGGTTCAATGAGTAGGAGCTGAACAAAGTCAAGTCAAGTCAAATTTATTTATATAGCGCTTTTTACAATTGGTAATTGTTTCAAAGCAGCTTTACATATTAGGAGCACAGAAAAAAGAGAAATGGTTAAAAATAAGCTGTACAAGCAAGCGTGGTAATATGTAACATATACAAGATGGTGCTACATTAAGCCAATGTCGGCTGACTCCCAGGGGTGGAAAAAACCCCCTAGGAGAAAAACCCAGCGTGCTAGCACTGGGAAAAAAGTCCTAGGAGGGAAAAAACCCCTTGGAAGATATATATAATATATGTAAATGGATATGGAGATCAAAATCTGAATTATACATTTTTATTATAGAGATTAAAAATAGATTATATATAAATATATGTAAGCGGATACGGAGATTTAAAAATCTGAATTATAGATGCAGCCAGAACTGGATCTGTAGGCCAATTGTCTCCTGGGCTACGTTGTAGTCAGGTCCGTTGTAGTCAGGTCCAGACACAGGTTCTCCATCTGATCTGGATACGGCCTGGATCCAGCACCCGGCAAACCTCAGGATAAGCAGAGAGACTGATATTAGCGTAGATGCCATTCTTATTCTGATGTACAGGTATATCTAGTGTTATAGGAAATGTTCTCGGTTCCGGCCGACCTAATTATTGCAGCGTAACAATCCTTTAACGGATTTGAAAAATGTTAATGTATTGATAATGTGTTATGTGTATGCAAGAGCAAAGAGATGTGTTTTTAGTCTAGATTTAAACTGACAGAGTGTGTCTGCTTCCCGAACAATGCTAGGAAGATTGTTCCAGAGTTTAGGTGCTAAATAGGAAAAGGATCTGCCGCCTTCAGTTGATTTTGATATTCTGGGTATTATCAACTGGCCTGAATTCTGAGATCGCAATAGACGTGAAGGACTATAATGCACCAAGAGCTCGCTTAGATATTGGGGAGCTAAACCATTTAGAGCTTTATAAGTAAGTAGCAAGATTTTAAAATCTATACAATGTTTAATAGGGAGCCAATGTAATGTTGACAGAACTGGGCTAATATGGTCATACTTTCTGGTTCTAGTAAGAACTCTAGCTGCCGCATTTTGGACCAACTGTAGTCTGTTTAAAAGCCGAGCAGAACAACCACCCAGTAGAGCGTTACAGTAATCTAGTCTTGAGGTCATGAATGCATGAACCAACTGTTCCGCATTTGTCATTGAGAGCATATGTCGTAATTTAGATATATCTTTTAGATGGAAGAAGGCGGTTTTACAGATACTAGAAACATGACTTTCAAATGAAAGATTGGTATCAAAGAGCACACCCAGGTTCCTAACTGAGGACGAAGATTTAATGGAGCACCCGTCAAGTGTTAGAGAGTATTCAAGGTTTTTTCGTGAGGAAGTTTTTGGTCCAAAGATTAGGATATCAGTTTTTTCTGAATTTAATAATAGGAAATTTCTTGTCATCCAGTTTTTAATGTCAGCTATGCATTCTGTTAGTTTTGTGAATTTGTAGGTTTCGTCAGGGCGCGAGGAAATATAGAGCTGAGTATCGTCAGCGTAGCAGTGAAAACTAACACCATGCTTCCTAATTATCTCTCCTAAGGGCAGCATGTACAGAGTGAAAAGCAACGGTCCTAGTACTGAGCCTTGTGGTACTCCATATTGAACTTGTGATCGATACGACATCTCTTCATTAACTACTACAGACTGATAACGGTCAGATAAGTAAGATTTGAACCATGCCAAAGCAATTCCACTAATGCCAATATAGTTTTCAAGTCTTTTTAAAAGAATGTTGTGATCGATAGTGTCAAAAGCAGCACTGAGATCTAATAACACTAATAGAGAAATACAGCCACGATCGGATGATACGAGTAGATCGTTTGTAACTCTAACGAGAGCAGTCTCAGTACTATGGTATGGTCTAAATCCTGACTGGAAATCCTCACAGATTCCATTTCTTTCTAAAAAGGAGCACAGTTGTGTTGAAACTGCCTTTTCTAGTATCTTTGACAGAAAAGGTAGATTCGAGATTGGCCTGTAATTTACTAAATCTCTCGGATCTAATTGAGGTTTTTTAATAAGAGGTTTAATAATAGCCTGCTTAAAAGTTTTTGGCACGTATCCTAGTGTTAACGATGAATTAATTATATCAAGAAGTGGACCTACGACCTCTGGAAGCATTTCTTTCAGTAGTTTAGTCGGCATTGGGTCTAACATACATGTTGTTGATTTTGATGATTTGATAAGTTTAGATAATTCTTCCTCTCCTATAGCAGCGAATGATTCTAGTTTTACCTCAGGGACACTACAGTGCACTGTCTGAAGCGAAACTGTAGACGGTTGCATGTTTATAATTTTCTCTCTAATATTGTCAATCTTGCAAGTAAAGAAGTTCATAAAGTCATTACTGCTGTGCTCTTTGGAAACGTCAGCAGTTGAATCTCTGTTTCTAGTTAATTTAGCCACTGTGTCAAATAAGTACCTAGGATTATGTTTGTTTTCTATTAAGAGATTTGAAAAATAAGTAGATCTAGCATTTCTTATAGCCGTTCTGTACTCAATCATTTTTTCTTTCCACGAAAGGCGAAAAACTTCTAGTTTTGTTTTCTTCCAACTACGTTCAGCTTTTCTCACAGCTTGTTTTAGAGCCCGAGTGTGCTCATCATACCACGGCGTTGGATTAGTTTCCTTAATCTTCTTTAGACGTAAAGGAGCGACTGCATCTAATGTGCTGGAAAAGAGAGAGCCAATAGTTTCTGTTGCAGCATCGAGTTCTTCTAAGTTGTCAGGTATACTAAGGCGATGAAACTGCTCGGGGAGATTATTTATAAAGCAATCTTTAGTGGTAGAAGTGATGGTTCTACCATATTTATGGCTGGGTGGTGGTTTTGTAGCCTTGGCTAACTGTATTATACACGACACTAAATAATGATCTGATATATCATCGCTCTGCTGTAGAATTTCAACAGCATCAATATCAATTCCATGCGACAGTATTAGATCTAAGGTATGATTACGACAATGAGTGGGTCCCGACACGTGTTGTCTAACTCCAATAGAGTTTAAAATGTCTGCAAATGCCAATCCAAATGCGTCTTTATTATTATCTACATGGATATTAAAATCACCAACAACAAGGACTTTATCCGCAGCCAGTACTAACTCTGATAGAAAATCAGCAAATTCTTTGATAAAGTCAGTATGGTGCCCTGGTGGCCTGTATACAGTAGCCAGCACAAATGTCAACTTACATAATGTTACATAAAGCACCATCACTTCAAAGGAATTATATTTGAAATTCTTTTGAATGATTCTGAATATATTACTATAAATTACAGCAACACCTCCCCTTTGCCTTTCTGTCGAGGATTGTGTCGATAGTCATAACCTTGAGGACTAGACTCATTTAAAATAATGTAATCGTCTGGTTTTAGCCAGGTTTCTGTCAAACACAGCAAGTCTAGTTTATTTTCTGTGGTAATTTCATTTACAATAAGTGCTTTTGAAGAAATAGATCTAATATTCAGTAGCCCAAGCTTTATCATTTGTTTATCTAATTTATCTGTGATTTTCATTTTTTGAACATCAATTAAATTTTTACCCTTAAAAGGTTTCGGAAGTTTTTTGTATTTACTAGTTCGAGGTACAGACACAGTCTCTATGTGATAATATCTAGGTGAAAGAGTTTCTATGTGCTGTGAATTATCTGAGTTCTGTGACATGAGGCGGCTAGCAGACGGTCGGTTTAGCCAGTTTGTCTGCGTCCTGATCTGGGCCCTGGTTTGTCATGGTTTAGCTCTAAGACTATTTGCCAAATTTCTAGATAGAAGAGCAGCACCATCCCGGGAGGGATGAATACCATCTCTTTTCAACAGATCAGGTCTGCCCCAAAAGCTTTTCCAATTGTCTATGAAACCTATATTATTCTGCGGACACCACTTAGACAGCCAGCCATTGAGTGATGATAACCTGCTAACTATCTCATCACTCCGACGAACAGGAAGAGGGCCAGAACAAATTACTTCTGCTGACATTGAATTTGCGAGTTCACACACCTCTTTAATGTTAATTTTAGTGATCTCCGACTGGCGAAGTCGAACATCATTTGTGCCGACGTGGATAATGATTTTAGAATATTTACGTTTAGCATTAGCCAGCACTTTTAAATTTGCTTTGATGTCAGGTGCTCTGGCCCCCGGCAAACATGTGACTATGGTGGCTGGTGTCTCCATTTTCACGTTCCGTGTAATAGAATCGCCAATAACTAGGGCACTTTCAACAGGATTCTCAGTGGGTGCGTCACTGAGTGGGGAGAACCTGTTTGATGTTCTAATCGGAACGGAAGAGTGGTGTTTGTTCTTGCCACTATGCTGCCTCACAGTCACCCAGTTAGCCTGCTGCGTGGCTTCTACAACCGGAACCGAATGTGCAGTGTTTACTAGGCTAGTCGCATCCAAAGCAGTATCTAAGGCCCTTTCATTCTCACTATCCTCAATTAAAGTTTGGATGCGTGTCTCTAATTCTGAGATTCTCTCTGTCAGCCTGACAATATCCTTGCATTTATCACATGTGTAAGTCTCACTGCTGACAGAAAGAGCTAAGCTGTACATGTTGCATTTAATACACATGATAATCGTCGGACATGACTGACCGTGTTTTTGTAGAGTAGTGTGTCCGTCGCCGTCCGAAAAGCTGCATCGCACACGGGACTCGCTAGCTGGATGTCTCGGTCGCTTGCCGGTGCCTGGGGCAAGGGTGATGTGCGGGACGCTGTACCTCACGGTGGATCTGTGAATGCCGGGCAGCAAAGTCTCCACAGCTTCCCGATCTGGCGAGGACAGATCAGAATAACATACATCGGATAAATCCGCCATTAGATCGACAAGGAAGGTTAGTTTAGAGGGGGAAAAAAAGAAAATAGACGGTAGCTAGCAGGCTAGCGGGCTATGGCTGACACTAGGTGATTACGCTGGTAGATTACTAGTAATAAATCGTTCCGTTTAGTAATACTATGCAATAGGTTAAGTAATCTAGTGAAAAATAAGAAAGTTATATTATGTGAATAGGAATAAAGAGAAGGATTTAGGATAAACTCCACGAAGCTTCGAGCGTAGGTCAGACAGCAGGCAGGCAAAACGTGCTTCCGTTCACATCCATCTATCATAAACATGTACTCCACACGGCTCCGGAGTGTTAATAAAGGCCTTCTGAAGCGATGCGTTTGTGAAAACAGCTTTAATTGAACCCTCTCACTGCCATTATAAAGCTCGGATGCGTCAGGATATTTATTAATATTTCTCCGATTGTCTTCGTCAGAAACAAGAAAGTCATATACAGGATGACTTGAGGGTGAGTAAAGGTTGGGCTAATTTTTATTTCAAAGTGAACTAATCCTTTAATAAAGGCCTTCTGAAGTGAAGCGATGCGTTTGTGTAAGAAAAATATCTATATTTCACACATTATAAAGTAAAATAACTAGCATCCTCATGAAGGTCTGGTGGAGGCTAGTTATTTTACTTTACTTTAACGTGTTAAATATGGATATTTTTCTTAGAAAAACGCATCGCTTTGCTTCAGAAGGCCTTTATTAACCCCCCCCCACACACACACTCCCACCCTCAGTGCTCTGTGGAGTACGTTTTGATGGTTATGATGGATGCATACACTTTTTTGTGCACTTTTCATTTTAAAGTGAAATTATCCTTTAAATATCTTAATCGACCAATAGCTTATATGGTCCAAATATATTGTCCTAACATTACATAGCACTTATTAATAGCACCTGTCACCTCACAACTGCTTTGCTTATAAAAATGGTAAAATGCCCTCTCCCCTCAAAAAACATATATAAAACATTAATCTGCTCTCTACACCTAGTACATCAATTCACCAATGGTTAATTTACAGCATGATGCATGGTGAAAAGAGCAGAAATTAATAGTAAATATGTCACATTTGTGTTTGCATTTGCCCATGTCTCCCTGTTTATATTGAGAATCTCTAAATGTGGCCCTGCACATCTCCTTAATCACTCTCACACCTGACACTCCCCCCGTCGTCATAGCAACATGATCCAAGTGATCTTTCTGCATCCTCTTGAGCGTTGCTCTCTTTTCTCTGAGCCAAAGTGAGATCTAATCAACATTGTGTGTGAACAACTATTTATGCTGTTTGGCAATTCACCATAGGCATTGCATGAATGATTTGTTAAAATTTTTAAAGAGAGGACTAAAGAAATAGAAAATATTTGAAAGTATCCTTCATTATCAGATACTCCAGCCCAGCGTTTCTTAGAAAAGATATGCTATTTTTGGTCTAGTTTATGAACAGAAGATTTAGTTTGCATCAGAAATCATCCCCTTCAAGCTGCCCTTAAGCACGAAATTGTAGCCAATAAAAATGCATATTCAAAAATAAGGATCGTTATTGGTAATTATTTGTTCGAGCTCTCTCTTCCTTTCACACTGAACAGACTCGCTGGAGCCAACTGCAACAATTAGCATTTGAAAATGCTCTACGGCCATGGCTGTTGACTGAGCATGCATAATGAATAGTGTTTGAAAGAAAAACATCTCAGAGAGCACAGCTGAGATGTCTGTAGCACCATGGCCTGATGATATGCATTGATTCTGCTGTACAACTTCACATTTGAATCACAGAATAACATTTCACTGCAAGCTGTCAGCCCTGTTAGCTCAGTCCCATGAAAGTATATCACAGAGAAAAAAATAAACCAATATATTGTTGGTGCGATGCTGCAGTCAGCCAATAAAGCTTTCATTGCTTCAGATTTATAGTTTCATTTGGGTGGCACAGAAATCATAAACCATCTGATGTTTGGGATGAACTCAGGATTGACAGGATTTAGAGGCAGCTAATGGGACAACAGAGGCCGTAACTGTCACCTTCACTGATCTAGGATCTGTTAATGATGTGAGTCGCTATATGTTTGCCTTGAGATTCAGTTTTGAAATGTAATTTGGATGTCACTATTGTCACAGTGGTTTGGTTGGATACTGTAATGATCGGACATCTGTGTTTATCCTTTAGGACAGCTCACATGATGATTGCATTATTTGACTACAGTCTTGCAGCCAAGTGCATTATCAATAACAAGCTCACAAGACAGAAAGAAGCCAAAAACCATCAGATTTCAGTTCAATCGCTGCTCTCTGGAAGTGATCAAACTATCCTCTTCAGATGCCTTTGTGTTTCCAATGCTATCATCCTCATTTTTTTTTGCAGTGCAAAGACTGTCTGACACAGTACTCAAAGATATTGATTTTCTCTTTTCTCTTGTAGTCTTTCAGGGTCATTTCCTAAATGAGGATTACAGCAGCAGTGTTTGAAGTCACGGGCAGTGAGCTCTCAGTCTTGCCCATTGAGCTTTTGAACTGCTCAGAATTTCTAAAGGCCCTGCACTGCAAAAAAAAAAATAATTTCCTTTAGCATCATTTCATCTTGTTTACATCAAAGAAATATCTGAACAAGCTTAAAACAACATAATTGTACTAATAATATCAATAATGCAAGAATATCTTAGTGAATAAAATATCAGAGCTTGATTTTTAGAGTATATATTCTTTTTTTTTACCCCATTGGCAAATTTTGTTTTCTTGTTTCATAACCATAAACCTAATAAAAATGAACAAGGTTTACGCATAAAACAATTTGAAAAAACTATTTGCCATTGGTATGTTCTCTGAAAACAAGTATCATGTCATACTTTACATTTCTCAACTTTCTCAAGGAAATTTATCATTTCATTGAAGGCACACTATGTAAGTTTTTGCCGCCAGAGGTCGCAGTTTCAAAACAATAACAAAGACGAAGCTTGATGATGCAATGAAGGAGTATGGAATTCACAAATCATGTTCATGGATGAGGTAATGAAATAGTTTTTGTATTATCTGTACCGTTTGAACATCGTAATGAATTTGCTGCAAGGAACGTGAAATTTAATGCTATATTAGCCTGTTACTGATATCTGACTATTTGTCAAATGATTTGGTAGGTTAAAGGCACAATATGTAAGATTTTTGCAGTAAAATATCCAAAAACCACTAGGCCAGTGTTATGCACTGCTCAAAAAAATTAAAGGAACACTTTTAATCAGAGAAAAGCATCTAGTTAGTTAAACTCCTGCAATATTGATCTGGTCAGTTAAGTAGCAGAGGGGGTTGTTAATCAGTTTCAGCTGCTTTGGTGTTAATGAAATTAACAACAGGTGCACTAGATGGGCAACAATGAGATGACCCCCAAAACAGAAATGGTTTTACAGATGGAGGCCACTGACATTTTTTTTCCACTTTTGCATTTGGCTAGGGTCAGTGTCATTACTGGTAACATGAGGGGATACCTGGACCCTACAGATGTTGCACACTCTAGGAGAGCTGGGCAGGGCTGTAGAAGGTCCTTAACCCATGAGCAGTACCGGTCTCTGCTCCTTTGTGCAAGGAGGAACAGGATAAGCACTGCCAGAGCCCTACAAAACGACCTCTAGCAGGGCACTGGTGTGAATGTCTCTGACCAAACAATCAGAAACAGACTTCATGAGGGTGGCCTGAGGGCCTGACATCCTCTAGTGGGCCCTGTGCTCACTGCCCGGCACCGTGGAGCTCGATTGGCATTTGCCATTGAACATCAGAATTGGCAGGTCCGCCACTGGCACCCTGTGCTTTTCACAGATGAGAGCAGGTTCACCCTGAGCACATGTGACAGCCGTGAAAGGATCTGGAGAACCTGTGAAGAACGTTATGCTGCCTGTAACATCATTCAGAATGACCGGTTTGGTGGTGGGTCAGTGATGGTCTGGGGAGACATATCCATGGAGGGACACACAGACCTCTAGAGGCTAGACAATGGCACCCTGACTGCCATTAGGTATCGGGATGAAATCCTTGGACACATTGTCAGACCTTACGCTGGTGCAGTAGGTCCTGGTTTCCTCCTGGTGCACGACAATTCCCAGCCTCATGTGGCGAGAGTATGCAGGCAGTTCCTGGAGAATGAGGGAATTGATACCGTTGAATGACCCCCACGCTCACCTGACCTAAATCCAATATAGAGCACAGAGCACGCTGCCAGGTTGCACCTCAGACTGTCCAGGAGCTCAGTGATGCTCTGGTCCAGATCTGGGAGGAAATACCCCAGGACACCACCGTTGTCTTATTAGGAACATGCCCCGACATTGTCAGGCATGCATACATGCCATACAAACTACTGAGTACCATTTTGAGTTGCTGCAATGAAATTTCAGCAGAATGGACTAGCCTGCTGCATCATTTCTTCACTTTGATTTTCGGGGTATTTTGAATTCAGTCTTCTGTAGGTTGATAATTTTTATATCTGCGTTATCCTCAGTTTCCGCCAGTTTTATTTTGTAGAAACCATGGAAACACCAAAGACGCTTTAATATATTACATGTATTATTAGACAAGGGAACTGCTTGCAGCTTTATTAAAACACAGCAGTGTTACAAACAAGGGCAAGGCAGTACCGTAAACGGGGACAGGCAAAGGTCCTCCATGAGTGTGGGGTCTAGGATATCATCCCGGTTGACCCAGGATCGCTCCTCCGGTCCGTACCCCTCCCAATCGACCAGATATTGTAGTCTCTGACCCCGACGCCTGGAATCGAGCAGTTCCCGAACTTGATAAGCCTCCTCGCCCTCGATTACTACCGGTGGGGGATGACGGCCCTCGGCTCCAGCAGCGAAACATGGAAAGTGGGAGAAACACGATAGTTAGCAGGCAAATTTAAACGGAAAGAGACAGGAGTGACTTGTTTGATAATTTGAAAAGGCCCTACAAACCTGGGACTGAGTTTCTTGCATGGACGTCTTAGTCATAGGTCCCTTGTGGATAGCCAGACCCACTGTCCCACGGTGTATTGGGGATTGGGACGCCGATGTCTATTGGCCTGTACCTCCTGTCGCTGAACTGCACGCTGTAGATGGTGATGAGCCAAGTCCCAAGTCTCCTCGCTCTTTTTTAGCCATTTGTTGACGGAGGGTAATTCGGAAGGTTCACCGGACCAAGGGAATAGTGATGGTTGATATCCTAGGACACATTGGAACGGGGTGATACCTGTAGCAGGTTTTCTCAGGGAGTTCTGGGCGTACCCGGCCCACATCAAGTAACGGCTCCACTCAACCTGTTCCTGCTGACAATAGGTGCGGAGGAAACGTGTGATCTCCTGGTTCAGGCGTTCTGTTTGACCATTTGACTCTGGATGGTAGCCAGATGTGAGGCTGACGTTGACGTTCAGATTTTTGAAGAATGCTGACCATACTCGGGAGGTAAACTGTGGTCCCCTGTCCGACACGATGTCTTCGGGTAGCCCATAGAATCTGAATACAAAGTTGCATATTAGTTTGGCAGTTTCAAAGGCCGTGGGAAGCTTGGGAAGAGGGATGAGGCGACAGGCCTTGGAGAAGCGGTCGATGACCGTGAGTATGGTGGTGTTGCCTTGTGACAGTGGCAGTTCGGTAACGAAGCCGATGGCGATGTGCGACCAGGGGCGTTGTGGAATGGGTAGTGGCTGGAGCAGACCGGCAGGAGATTGGTGTGGTGTTTTGGATGTCTGGCAGGTGGTGCAATTGTGGATGAACTGGGTTACATCGAGGAGCATGGAGTCCCACCAGAACCGGTTTTGCAAGAGATGGTGAGTGGCAGTAATCCCTGGATGTCCAGAGCTGGGCAGATCGTGAACGGTCAGGTGGACATGTAGCTGGGGGAGCGGACTGTTCGTTGGCCATCTCAGATATTACGTCCCACTGAACTGGTGCAAGAAGGAGGGTGTCAGGAATGATATGTTCTTCGAGTTTAGTTCGTTCTATGTGTTCAGATTGCCAAGATAATGCGTCGGCCTTAGTGTTCTTGGAGCCAGGTCTGTATGTTACCTTGAACTGGAAGCGGGTATAGAACATAGCCCACCGGGCCTGGCGAGGATTAAGTCGTTTGGCTGAGCGGAGATACTCCAGATTCTTATTATCCGTGAGCACGGTGAATGGGTGTTGGGCTCCCTCCAACCAATGATGCCATTCCTCCAGCGCCGCCTTCATTGCTAACAGCTCACGATCACCCACATCATAGTTACGGAGAATGGGAGCTGTGGTGAACCGTTCCTTTAACTCTTTAAATGCTATCTTTGCCTCTGGGGACCAGTGTAGACGGGAGGTTAGAGGTGCTGCAACACTGCTGAAGCCTCGTATAAACCGCCTGTAGAAATTAGCGAACCCCAGAAACCTCTGTAGTTTCTTTAATGTGCTTGGTTTCGGCCAGTCAAGTACGGCTTTCACTTTGCTGTCGTCCATGGCGATGCTGTCTCGGCTGATGACATACTTCAATACTCGCACTTCTCTGCCTTTGCGTACAGTTGTTGCTGGATGAGTCTCGAACATGTTGAATGTGTTCCTCCAGTGTATTGGAATATATGAGGATGTCGTCAATGTAGACTATAACCCAACGATTCAACATGTCTCTGAACACATCATTAAAGTATGATTGAAATATGGATGGACTGTTGGAAAGCCCGAACAGCATAACAAGGGTTTCGTAGTGACCAGTGGTTGTGGAGAAAGCCGTTTTCCATTCATCCCCCTCTCGTATCCGAATAAGGTTGTACGCACAGCGGAGGTCGAGTTCTGTGAAGTATTCAGCTTGTCGTAGTTGTTCCAGAGCGGCAGGTACTAATGGTAGGGGGTAGCGAAATTTGACTGTAATGTCATTCATACCTTGATAATCGATGCAGGGTCTCAGTCCACCATCCTTCTTTTTAACAAAGAAAAACCCTGATGATGCTGGGGATGTGGACGGCCGAATAAAGCCCTTGGCTAACTTCTCCTCAATGTAAGCTTTCATGGCCGCTGACTCAGGTTGTGACAGGGGGAAAATTCTGCCTTTGGGAGGCGTGGTATTAGGTAGCAAGTCTATAGCGCAGTCTCCAGGTCGGTGAGGAGGTAGTTCCGTAGCTTTTTGTTTGCTAAAGGCTATGGCCAAGTCAGCGTATTCGACCGGTATGTCGAGCTTCCCAGGGGTAGATTCGTGCATTTCAACAGAGCGAATGGGTAGAGGAATGACTTGCTTTAAACAGTTTAAACAGTCAGAGTGAAGAGGAGAACTCACCGCCCTGGAGCCGGTCGAAGTGGGTCGAACCGGGCAGTTAACCTTGACGTGACCAGCCTGGCCGCAGTACAAGCAGAGATGCATCTGCCGCCTTCTCTCTCGTTCCTCTGGTTGGAGTGGAGTGTATCCAATCTGCATGGATTCAGGGGTGATGTTGGTTGAACTGGGACTCCGTGCAGGGCGCCGTGTGCGGAGGAGATTATTGATATGGATGGCAAGTTCAATAAACGTGTTTAATGAACTTCCCTCATCACGGCAGGCGAGTTCCGCTTGTAACTCCATGTATATCCCTCGACGAAACAGCAGTTTCAGTGTGTCCTCTACCCAGTTAGTTTGAGCTGCTAGAGTGCGGAATTGTAAGGCATATTCGGCTGCTGTTGCTTTACCTTGTGTGAGAGAGATTAATTGGTCACCTGGGCTCTGGCCACCTGCGGGATGTTCAAACACCTCTCTGAACCGCTGCAGAAATTCAGTGAAAGTGAGAAATACTGAGCTGTCATCCCTCCAAACAGCAGTGGCCCAATCCAAAGCCTTGCCAGTCAACAAAGAGCAAACGAACGATATTCGACTCGTCTCGGTGGGATACAGAGAGGGTTGTTGATTTACATCACTGAAGTAGGAAGCCCTTACATTTGGCCGGAGTGCCATCAAATTTTTCTGGAAGGGCCAGGCGAGGATTGACGGCGGGAGGAGGCTGGCACTAGAGAATCAGAGTTGAGTCACAGGCAGAGATCAAGACAGGCGGCAAACAAACACAGTCCAGGGTACAGGCAGAGATCAGGGTAGGCAGCAAAGGTTCAGAAGTAATAAACAGTCCAAGTAACAACGAGATATCAGTCCACAGAATAACGCTCAGAAATGACCACCGTAGCAAATCAAGACTTCGCGATGTATGTGTGCATGTGTGCGTTAAATAGGGTGTGTGTGATGCAGAGCAGGTGTGTGCGTAATCAGTCCCAGGAATGAGGGCCTATGGGTAATGGAGTCCGAATGGGAATGAATCAATATTCCGGTGATGGCTCCCTCGGCGTTCCGGAGGATGGCCACATTCATGACAGAAACAACTGTTTGGTTACATTTATAGACAGAAAACAAATAATTGTTACATAGCTCAATACGTTTAGTCTTGTTTAAATCTAGTTTTCTTGATTATCAGAGAGTACATGCCTCAGAGAATAACACTATTTTGTCAAATAGCTAAATAATACAGCATTTTCTCCATCATATAATATGTAAAATTAATTGCATGCCATTTATCAACACAAGCCACCCAGCATTTATTAATGATATTCTGAAATCGATCTAGCTTACTGCAGTGTGCAACAGTGTCTCACAACAGCTGCCGAGCGAACGCACAGAGTAACTTTATAACATCATTTTCAACACAGTCAAATGTATCTAATATGATAAAACAGCTCTGTGTTACCTCATACGCTTGACCGGAAGAAGCAGGGGGCGACTGCAGCATAATAGAGTACCCCAGGGATGACGCGTTTTTGTAGGCCAACCCGGAAGTTAGCGGCGCACGGGTTCCCTCGGTTGAAAGCTTATGCATTTTTCACATAGACTTTTGGAAAATCGCAGAAAATAAGCTCTGTGTTTAACAAAGGGTTATGACACTTGCACGTTTTGTCTATAAAGATAATCTTTACAAGTTAACACAACATTTATAGATTTTGAAGCCTAAATAAAGTCATCAGATATAAAAGGCTAACAGTAGGCTATAAACGGACTACAGCACACCATGGTCGCGGATCAACGTCGTCACCACCAAGCTTCCTCAAACTGTATTTAAAAAACAACTTTATTTATAAACATGCTCGCTGATTATGATCTGTGCTGTTATGAATACTTATCCACTTTTTCATTAGAAATGCTGTCCAAATGTCCCGTTTTTAATGATGACGTCTAAAGTCCCTGCCAAAGGAAGTAGTCCCTTTTAGCAATTTGTTAGCAACCGCCGATTTTAAGACACAGTAAAAGTTTAAACAATCACAAGTGGGTTATAACTGGTGTGTTTTACAGTGAGTCTCAAACACCATTGTTTCCTCCTCCTTGTGTAAATCTCATTTGTTTAAAAGACCTCCAAAAAACAGGCGAATCTCAACATAACACCGACTGTTACGTAACAGTCGGGATCATTAATATATACGCCCCCAATATTTGCATATGCCAGCTCATGTTCAAGGCATTACACAAGGGCAGTCAGTATTAACGTCTGGATCTGTGCACAGCTGAATCATCAGACTAGGTAAGCAAGAAAGAACAATAGCGAAAAATGGCAGATGGAGCGATAATAACTGACATGATCCATGATTACATGATATTTTTAGTGATATTTGTAAATTGTCTTTCTAAATGTTCCGTTAGCATGTTGCTAATGTACTGTTAAATGTGGTTAAAGTTACCATCGTTTCTTACTGTATTCACGGAGACAAGAGAGTCGTCGCTATTTTCATTTTTAAACACTTGCAGTCTGTATATGTTACCAGTGTACTGGTAGAAGGATGAGGCAGATACAGATTTCCACAATTATAGACACTTAATAAACACAGGCAAGGAGTACCAAACATACACTTTAACATAACACAAGACAGACGAGGAGTGAAAGGAGTGAGTGCAATATAAAGGGAGTGAAGATAATCAAGTCCAGGTGCAGGTGATCCGTGATGATGGGGAGATGATGAGGGAAGTGAGTGCAGGTGTGGGAACATGAGGATTCTGGGAAATGGAGTCCAGGGAACAAGGGATCTGTGACAGTATAATGCATAAACACATCTTCATTCTTTATAAATCTCTCCAACAGTGTGTAATGTTAGCTTTAGCCACGAAGCACAGCCTCAAACTCATTCAAAATCAAATGTAAACATCCAAATAAATACTATACTCACATGATCCAACGCATGCATGCAGTATGCATGACGAACATCTTATAAAGATCCATTTGAGGGTTATATTAGCTGTGTGAACTTTGTAAATGCACTGTATTAGAGTCGAGAGCTCAGGGGGTGCCCCAAAATAGGCAGTTAAAAAAAATAATAAAAAAAAATGTATGGGGTATTTTGAGCTGAAACTTCATAGACACATTCAGGGGACACCTTAGACTTATATTACATCTTTTAAAAACTGGTTCTAGGGCACCTTTAATGCTAAATAACTGTACTAAAAGTAAATGTGAACTAACCCACAGTATTTGCAAGTAATGGCTAAATATTTTGTGCAACACATAATATATTTAATTTCACGGCCATAGATGTGTTCACCAGATTTGATAAAAAGCATTACTGAAGTACAAACTAAGTGCAATATAACTGTATGTGTAGTTTCATTAGCATAACCCACAGAATTATGTAATTATGAACACTCGATAGTCTTTCAAGTGAATCCACCTATTATCAGCTGTCACATCATATCTGTATCTTGCATTGTTTATATGTGCTGTTATTGACATTCATATCTATTCAAATCATCTGTCTATCTATTCAAATCATCTCCATCTCAAAATTCATCCCACGCCAATACTGATCCTTGTTTTATTTCTCCGTTTGTCCCAAAGCCTGCTTGCCTCAGTTGATCTTTTTTTTTTTGGTGGTGGTGGTGGTGGGGGGATTTCTGTACTTGTCAATGAATAATCGCAATCCATGATGACTAAACGACAGAACAGCAGCATGCTAGATTCTTAATAACCAACACTTTCGCATTTTGTCCATGTGAGTTGCCATAGCTTCTACAAGTGCATACCGGGGATAGCGCGGATATTGCGTCATTGATAGGCAACAATGACAAGGGACGAGCCATTATTTAAAATTGGAATTTCTCTGGATTTACAAATCCTTGGGAACTTCTGGGATAATGTAAGTTGCATGAAATATATCACACTGTGCAAGTGGTTTTAGGATATTTTATTACAAAAATCTTACAGATTGTATCTTTAAGCATGCATCGAATCAAATTGAATGAGTTTAGGATTAAAACAAGGATTAAAACAAGGAACAAACTAAAATGCAAAGGGAGTTTAAAAAAAAATTCAAGAAATGTGAAATTGTTCTCTGAAATCCTGTTTTGTACTTTAACCTACTTGTTTCAAAGTAAATTGATCTTATTTATGCATTCTACTGGAAAGCAAGACATAAAAACATTTTGCAGTGCTGTGGTCTCTAACCTATTTCAATGCAGGTTGGTAATTTTCCTAGCTTGTTTAGTTTATTAGATGAAGGTGACATGGTGTAATTGAGCTAAATGTGAAAAAACTCAACAGGTAATTCATTTTCAGGCTTTTCTTGGATCTCATTTTCTTGGTAAACTCCTTTATCTCTCTATATCTCTCACACACTGTGCTTTTCTCAGCCTCGATATCTCGTGACTGATATTGATTTTCAGGGTTGCTACAAGAGCAGAACCGCCTGAAGCAATTAGCACTCTGAACTCTAAAGATACTTTAAATGCAATGTACCAAAAAAAAAAAAAAAAAAAAAATAAATAATTAAAAATAGCAACCGCTAAACTCCTATACCTACAAAAAAATCAAAATTGGTAAAGGTTCACACCGTGCTCTTTGGACAGATATCATTGTACTAAAAGTGAATTTTGGAAAATGGCTTTTCATTAGTGCTAAAATTAATAATCTAGACAATCTGATAGTCCATGACTGCTAAATGCGCAACAAGCAAAAAGAATGTTCATTTTAAATTCTTATCTGTCAGAATGTGATTGTAATTTGTTATCTAATCTGTCAGAATGTGGTTTCTTCTGCTCTGAAATAGAACATATTGAAATTTAAGGCATCACACTCTACGCAGCAGTTATTTTAGTTCACCACAAGAGATCAGCTGCTTTTCTCTATGCCAGACTTGTGCTTGCTATTGATTCCTTTAAATCAATACACACTGCACAATCATATAAATAATCGTATTTGAGGCGCAGGGGGTGATGGCTCATTTTCAGCCTTTATATGCATTTTGTTTAAATGGCAGAAACCACTGATTGTCAGGGCTGAGATTTAGTCTAGCTTGGGTGAAACGGCAAAGTAGAAATGTATTCATTTCATTGTAGAGCACCAGCGTAAAAAAAAAAAATCTGTTATGTAGGCGAGACTGGGGAGTGTTGTAACATTTTGTTTCAACGTCTGTAAGTCATTTTTCATTGTTGTTGTTTTTGCAGTAGCTATGCATCTCAAGCTTTAATATAATATTCTCATATTTCTCTGCTACATATTACAGTAGTTTAAAAACACAACATCTTCATAAACTCTGTAAATTATTTAAAATACCGTACTATGGTAGAATCATATTGGAAATATATCAAAATAAAAACAGTAGAAAACCATATAAAAACAGTATTCTCAAAAGTACATTAGGGTACCATGTAAACACCCTATTTACACTAACATTCAAATGTTTAAAATTTGAAAAAAAAAGAAAGAAAAGAAAATATACTTTCTTCAGCAAGGATGTGTTAAATTGATCAAATGCAATAGTGAAGTCTTTTACTTTGTTATAGAAGATTTCTATTTGAAACTGTCTATTCAAAGAATCATGAAAAAAAAAAAAAAAAAAAAAAGAAATCCCTGAAAACTGCAGTTGTTAAGCCCCTCCTGATAAAGATCAATCTGGATAACATCATATTGAGCAACTACAGACCAATCTCAAATCTTCCTTTCATAGGCAAAATCATTGAAAATGTAGTTTTCAATCAGCTGAACAAATGCTTAAAGGTTCAATGTGTAAAATTGGGAGCATCTATATCATAAATGCAATATAATATACATAACTATGTTTTATACATAAAGACCTTACATAATTAACCATTATGTTTTTATTACCTTAGAATGAGCCATTTCTATCACATACACCAAGGGTCCCCCCTCCATGTCAAGTCACCATTATGCGCCGGCATGTTTCTACAGCAGCCCTAAACGGACAAACAATACAAAGCGCGTTTCATCACTATGTTGTTGTTTGTGTTTTTAGAGGCAGCTTGCATCATCACTACGTTGAATACACACAAAT
This sequence comes from Megalobrama amblycephala, assembly GCF_018812025.1. Classification (NCBI taxonomy): domain Eukaryota; kingdom Metazoa; phylum Chordata; class Actinopteri; order Cypriniformes; family Xenocyprididae; genus Megalobrama; species Megalobrama amblycephala. Next base: position 41,483,481 of record NC_063047.1, read on the forward strand.
AGTAGTAGTAGTAGTAGTGGTGCTCTGGTTTATTAGAAGCAGACCGTTCTTTGTTAGAAGTAAGAAGAAACCTCATTGCTTTACACAAGCTACTCTCTGCTCTCTCAGAAGATGACATGACAGCCAGACAGCCACCGTAGCTTCTCTGAAAGGGAGGGTGCAAGGGGTGTGCGCCGTTAGTTGCAGTTTGCAACCTCACTGCTAGATGCCGCTAAAATTTACACACTGCACCTTTAAGCTTGAATGGATACTTTGACAACTTTCAATCTGGTTTCCAACTGCATCACAGCACAGAGACAGCGCTCAAAAAGATAATAAATGATATTCGCTTAAATACAAATACAGGCAAAATATAAGTGTACTACTCAACCTTAGTTCTGCATTTGACACTGTCCATCACAACATACTTCTTGACAGGCTAGAAAACTGGGGCGGGCTTTCTGGGATGGTCCTCAAATGGTTCAGGTCCATAAGTCTGGACATCCATGACATGTACATGAGTTCCTCAAGGCTCAGTTCTTGAACTGTTCTTGTTCAACCTGTATATCCTGCCACTGAGCCAATTAGTGAGAAGAAACCAAATTACCTATCACAGCGATGCAGATAACACCTACACATTTCTTGCAGATTTACCTAGCCCTATCACCTAATGACTTCAGCCCCATTAACTCACTCTGCCAAAATGTATTGATGAAATTAACAGTGGATGTTCTTCAGTTAAACAAAGACAAAACTTAAGTAATTGCGTTTGGAAACAAAGATGAAGTTCTCAAGGTAAACGCATGGTGTACCTTGACTCTAGGGGTCAAACAACTAAAAATAAAGTCAGGAATCTTGGTGTGATTTTGGACTTTAGTTTCAATAGTCATGTCAATGCAATAATCTCAAGAATATAGCAAGAATGAAATGTTTTGTTTCCAGTCAAGGCTTAGAGAAACTTATTCATGCTTTTATCACCAGCAGGCTATTGCAATGGGTTTAATCATGGTTTCCACAAAAATATTAAGCAATACAACTGTTTTCAACATTTATAATGTTTCTTGAGCACCAAATCAACATATTAGAAACTTCTTTTACAAATATTAAAAAACTTACTGACTCCAAACTTTTAAACGGTATAGTGTAAATAAAAGTAGCATGGTATTACAATGGAATGAAATATGTGTTTTGATTTTGCGCACAAAAAATTCTCGTCGCTTCATAAAATTAATGTTGAACCACTGCAGTCACATGGACTATTTTAAAGTACTAAAGACATTGTTAAAATAGTCCATGTGACTGCAGTGGTTCAACATTAATTTTATGAAGCGACAAGAATACTTTTTGTGCGCAAAAACAAAACAAAAATAACGACTGTAGTCACGTGGACTATTTTAACGATGTCTTTACTACCTTTCTGAAAGTGGTGGTTAAATTGCTGTCTATGGAAGAGTCAGATATATCTCGGATTTCATCAAAAATATCTTAATTTGTGTTCCGAAGATGAACAAAGGTCTTACGGTTGTGGAACGACATGAGGGGGAGTAATTAATGACAGAATTTTCATTTTTGGGTGAACTAAACCTTTAAAGGGTTAGTTCACCCCAAAAATGAAAATTCTGTCATTTATTACTTACCCTCATGCCATTCCACACCCGTAAAACCTTCGTTAATCTTCGGAACACAAATTACGATATTTTAGTTGAAATCCGATGGCTCTGTGAGGCCTCCATAGGGAGCAATGACACTTCCTCTCTCAAGATCCATAAAGGTACTAAAAACATATTTAAATCGGTTCATGTGAGTACAGTGGTTCAATATTATTATTATAAAGCGACGAGAATATTTTTGGTGCGTCAAAAAAAAACAAAAAAAAACCTACTTATTTAGTGATGGCCGATTTAAAAACACTGCTTCAGGAAGATTCGGAGCACAAATTAATCAGTGTATCGAATCATGATTTAGATCGCGTGTCAAACTGCCAACGGCTGAAATCATGTGACTTTGGCGCTCCGAACAGCAGATTCGATACACTGATTCATTTATGCTCCGATGCTTCCTGAAGCAGTGTTTTGAAATCGGCCATCACTAAATAAGTTGTTATTTAGTTTTTTTTGGTGCTCCAAAAATATTTTCATCGCTTTATAATGTTAATATTGAACCACTGTACTCACATGAACCGATTTAAATATGTTTTTAGTACCTTTATGGATCTTGAGAGAGGAAGTGTCATTGCTCCCTATGGAGGCCTCACGGAGCCAAATGATTTCAATTAAAATATCTTAATTTGTGTTCCGAAGATTAACAAAGGTCTTACGTGTGTGAAACGGCATGAGGGTAAATAATAAATGACAGAATTTTCATTTTTGGGTGAACTAACCCTTTAAGGTGCTCCACTACTGAGGTGAGTTGTAACATAAAAAGGAAAAGTCATACTCATATTTCATATTGAATTCATACTTAAACTGCAGACTCAACAGCATCAAGTATGTGAAAATAATTGCTGTTTTCAAGCAGGTTTCCCGAACACTCCCAGTCTCCTGCCACTGATCAGACAAAGAGTTAGACCGGCCCAAAACTCATGCCATTGTTTAAGCCAGTGTTGTTGTGCCAGGCTGGACAGAACACTCAAACAAACATACAGTATCCTGCTTCTGAATATGCCTAGTTTCCATACTATATGGTGAAAAATAGCATGTGAAATGAGTTTGTCAGAACTCACAGTATTCATAAAACAGTAGGTGAAAAGTACCAAGATGGCGTACTACTTCTAAATTCTGAAGCGGCATCCAATGCACACTCTACTATCTCATGAGACGACTGTAGAGGAGTTGTAAATGGCAGTGAAGCAACCAACTGATGCTGTACAGTAGGTCACATGACAAAGCCAACATGGTGGATGTTACTGTAGTACATCCAGATTTTATTCATATTACACATTCATACTATATGAAGCATACTTTTAACATAAAGATACGAAATTCATTATTATAATCAAATGTAGGTCCTACTCAGTGAGCTTGTGAACACCCTTCTGAAACCTAAAATGGCAAATGGGAAACACTGCGGCTTTGTGGACTTATGGACACTCACACACAAGTTCGAAATGATGTGTGCCATTTGGGACAGGACCTCAGTCAGCATGTGATTTTGGACATACCAATAGCTATGTTTTGATAGTGCTTGTCCTTATTTAACATCGGTTCTATCAGTTTTGGAATCATAGCTAAAATATCTACAGTATGTAACTGGAAATTCTTTGGGCTAAAAAAAATGTTTAAGCATAGTAAAAATGATCAGGTACAGAACTGAGGCTTTGGGAAATACACATAAGCTCTGGCACTTGATTAATTTAGTATGTATGCTTAGTCGAAGCATACATATATGTGGCCATTTAAATAGTAGTTAGTAAGAATTAGAAAAAAAAAGGTATGTTTTCATCTGCTTAGACCTGTAACTAGTTGACTAGTTAAGTTCAATCTATGTACAGAACACATTAGGTTAACTTGATGACACTAATGACACAAGTTTGGAAAGGCATCTCTGAAATTATTACCTCTTCACCTTTTACATAGGCAACACAAGGGGGGAAAATATTGTAAGAGGTTTGCGGCTTGATGAATAGTTCTTGGAATAAAGCTTTGTTGCAATTTCATACTTTCTTCTGTGTGTCATAATATCTTTATAGAGGACACTGCCCATCTGCTGGTCAACATAGTGAAGTGCACTAGGACACCCTATTGAATTCCATGGTTTTCCATATCAGGATATAATAAAAATGTATCTGGTCCTTGGCAGGTCTTAAAATAATAAAAAAAAAAAAAAGGCAACTTCAGATGAACAACAACACATGACATAGGTGTCATTATTCATTTAACAAAAACTAAGCCAAAATGGAAAAGCCATGGGTGACAAAAACTAAGTACCCATTGTTTTCTTAGGAATTAAGAGGGTAAATAGCAGTCAGGCGCTGCTAATCAAATGCCTTTGATTAATCATCAGCAAGTGTTATCACCTCTGCAGTTCTGGCAGCTTGCTGGACTGGAGCCTTCAGGTGTGTGTTAACACAATAACCAAGGAGGGAAGACATCATCGGCAATGGTCTTAGAGAAGCAAATGTTGCTGCCATCAATCTGGGAAGGGTTATACAGCCATTTCCAAACAATTTGAAGTTCATAATTCTGCAGTGAGGAAGATTGTCCACAAGTGGAAGACATTCAAAACAGACACCAATCTTCCCAGGAGTGGGCGTCCCAGCAAATTCACCCCAAGATCAGACCATGTAATGCTCAGAGGAACTGCAGACAACCCAAGAGCGACACCTCAGACTCTACAGGCCTCAGTTAACATGTTAAATAATAAAGTTCAAGACAGTACAATTAGAAAAAGAGGGGTCAAATATGACATGTTTGGAAGGGTTGCCAGGAGAAAGCCTCTTGTATCTAAAAAAACAAAAAACAAAAACATGACAGCCTGGCTTAAGTTTGCAAAGTTGCATCTAAACAAACCACAAGACTTCTGGAACAAAGTCCTTTGGACAGACAAGACCAAAGTGGAGATGTTTGGCTATAATGCACAGCGCCAATTTTGGTGAAAATTAAACACAGCATATCAGAACAAACACCTCATACCAAAAGTCAAGCATGCGGGTATAGGGCTGATGATTTTGGGCCCTGGGAGTTGACCATGAACTCCTTTTAATACCAAATTATTCTAGAGTCAGGTGTTAGGCCATCTGTCCGTCAGCTAATGCTTGGTCAAAATTGGATCATGCAACTGGACAATGATCTGAAGATCACCAGCAAATCTACAATATAATGGCTGAAAAAGAAAAGAATCAAGGTGTTGCAATGGGCCAGTCAAGTTCAGACCTCATCTTGACTGAAAAGTTGTGGCGAGAGCTGTGTATAGACACAAACCTCAATAAACTGGAGTAACATTGTAAAGAAGAATGCTAAAATTCCTCTAGACTGATGCGAGAGACTGATAAAGTAATTCAGAAAAGTTATTGCTGCTAAAAGTGGATCTATAAGAATTGAATATAGGGTGTCCTTAGTTTGTCACCCATGGCTTTCCATTTTGGCTTTATTTTTGTTAAATAAATATTTGCACGGTGTGATATCTGATATGTCATGTGTTGTTGTTCATCTGAGGTTTTATTTTCCTAATTTTAAGACTTGCCAAGGACCAGATGATTTTTTATTAGGCTATTTCCTGATACGGAAGACCATGGAATTCAATAGGGTGTCCTAACTTTTTCACATGACCGTAAGAACATATTCTCCAGACTAAATTGTGAGTCAAATAATTTATAAGGAGAGCTGAGGGAGAGAAGATTTTCTCTGTGATTGGCACTGTAAATTTACAGTACTGTACATTTAGCAGTGGGCCCTGAATGTAACTTGTGCAAGAAGAGAAAATATTTATTATATAACAAATATACTGCTGCTGTTAAGAGGCTTGCAGACTGCTGTTATGTTGTTATTAAATAAACAAAAGGACACCAAAAATGACAAAAGGACAGCAAGTGTAGAATCAGAAGCTCAAGCAGTGTCAAGGAAAGACATTTTTTTAATGTCAAACCATTAGCCATGTTACTGAAATCAACATACAAACCACTGAGAATTAAGGTTTGTTTTACAACCTCTCCCGCAATATAAGTGTATTCTGTGATTTGATGAGTAACCCACTCTGCTCTCTAGTGGACATTTAATGGCAATACACAGCGTGACACCCTCAGTGACTGTTTTGACAGCATGCTGTCTGTGCTTAAGATATCCTTTAGCTGCTTATCGGCACTTACTTTAAGACTTGTTTGCACTTTACGGATTACTGTAAGCTTTTGACTCTTCAAGAGCACCAATGAAATGGTTTCTCAAATCAGATTATACCCACACAGCCACAAATTGTTTAGTTGGTTCATTTTCTGAAAGGACATTATTATGTTTAAGAATTAAAAGCACCTGCTGTGGTGGTCGCACATCAGGCTGTTTTTATTCTCTTATATGCATTACTTGACATAATGCTGCTGTCGCATTAACTTTTTTTTTATTATTATACAAAATTCCAATGCAGTAATTCACATAAAATTTTGACCAGACATATTAGCTCAAGAAATCAATACAAATAAGGGAATCATAATACTAGAATCCATATAAAAAGTTATGTATAATAAAGTGAAATGACACAGGAAAAAAGTATTGAACACACTAAGAAAAAGCAGTACACTAAGGCAGAACAAGTCAAGAAAGCAACAGATTTCACTAAGTAGTTCTACCTGCTACCTGCACAAATTAGAATCAGTTGGATTAGTGCATGTTGTTAGGTTAGAAAAAGGCTTACCCACATCTGAATGCAAGTATTGGACATCTCATGATGGGTAGAGGCAAAGACCACTCCCAAGACTTTCACAACAAGATTTATGCTATACATAACAACGATACTAGTTACAGAAGGATTTTCCAACTCTTAAATGTTCCTGTAAGCACCATTGGGGCCATTTTCCACGACTGAAAGAAACATCAACTGGCCATGCAAAGGAGCTCCTCACAAGATTTCTCTTCAGGGAGTCAGAAGGTTAGTCAGAAGTGTAGCCCAAGAACCAAGGACCACTCGGAAAGAATGACTTGGAGGCAGCAGGTAGAGTTGTCACATTTCTTATTGTTTTCTATCACAGAAAACAATAAGAAATGCACTCCACCGCCACAGCCTCCATGCACACTCACCACAGAAAGAAATGTCTTTGCATATGATGATAAAAATACCATACCAACAGTGATGTTTTTGAGGTGGGAACATCATGGTATGGGGCTGTTTCTCTTCTTATGGTACTGGCAGAATCAATATTATTGAAGGGAAGATGAATGGAGCCATGTACTTTGTACCATGTACCATGGAATTTTTTTAATGAATTTGTTGCCTTCCACCAGGATGATGAAGATGAGACTTTGGTGGACCTTCCACCAGGACAACAATCCAAAACAAAGCAAAGGAGACTTTGAATTGGTTCCAGAAGAAGAAAATAAAGTTGTTAGAATGTCCCAGTAAATCACCAGACCTAAACCCAACAGAGCATTTGTGGAAGGAACTGAAGATCAAAATTCACAAGAGAGACCCCCAGAATATTCAAGATTTAAAGTTTACTGGATGTGCATTGATGTTGTCATTGCAAAAAAGACTTCTCCACCAACTATTAAATACAAATTCGGTTAGTGTGTTCAATACTTTTTTCCTGTGTCATTTCACTTTATTACACATAACTTTTTAATGGATTGTAGTATTATGATTTCCTTATTTGTTTTGATTTCTTGAGCTAATACCAACGTCTTGTCAGAATTTTATGTAAATTACTACACTGGAACTTTGTATAATAAAAAAAAAGTTAACATATTTAATACGTATTTTACCCGCTGTATTTTAGTTTCAGTTTTAGTCACTGTGTCATTTAGTCATGTGCTTTTGCAATTTTTATTCAAAAATATTTCTATTTAGCTTTATTTTATTTTATTTTTAGTCATTTTAGTAGTTCAACACATTTCAGTTTGTTGCTAATCTATTTATTAATATATTTTATTTCATTTAGGCTTTATTTAAATTGCAGAAAACTATTTTCTAGTGTTTGTGTAATGGACTTGTTCTGTTTTGGTTTCATTTTCACTATTTTCCCTTTTCCTGTTTGCCTGAGTTCTCATTCATTGCTAGTTGCCATGGTTTCTGATTTGAGTTACGCACTTGTTTCATGTTATGTTAATTAGTCCTTAAGACCTTAGTTCCTTCATATTTCTTTATTTACCACATAGTATATTTACACCTACGATCTCCAGCGTATTCCTAATCTTTACTTTAATAAAGTGTTTTGGGGACATTAAGCTTGACTTGAATTGACAAACTTATTAGACTTGAAATCACAACCTTGGAAATCTGTGATAGCAGCTCCTGTGGATAGAACACAAGTCAAAGTGCTGAACTCCTGAGTTGATGTTCAGAGTGAGTAGCTGTGAGTTGTCTCCAGTTTATTTTGATCTGTATGAAAGTGAACATGCAGGGATGGACTGCAGGCTGAGTCACTAGAGTTCAGCCGTAGATTTGCCCTGCAGCAGTCTTTGTTTTAAGAGCCAGAATATACTGTCTTAGGCTTCATCATTGTGACAGTAACCAGCTTTTTCCTGAGAAGTGCGTAGTATATACAATGTGCTATATTTCATCTTTAGAAAGATGAAAAATGCTAAAATGTTTGATTAATGTTATTTTTTATTTATAGTCGAGTTCTGAATAAGCAAAGAAATGAAACCTTCACTCCAACAATGCCGCCTGATTTGAGAACAAATATGCATAAGCTCAGTTGAATTCCTGCCACAGCCTAATGTGAGACCATCAAGCTTAAATGAAATTACAGTAATCGGATAGTCTTTGGAAACCATATATTCTTCTCATGCAGGCGCATTTCTAAAGGGGATTATTGCTTAATGTCACTATGAGCCCATCACACACCTGATGAATAGCCCAAGTAGTAAACAGTGAATCTCTCATCACCTCCTGAAAGACATGAGGTATAGCAGAAGGCTTGTCTTTTGGATCGTCGGAGCGAGATGAAAATTTCATGCTTTTGTGTTCTCATGATTTTTGTAATATTGCTGGACTGATGCCTCAGCTGTCTTTGTCTTTGTGCCTGCACAGCATGAAGGATTCAGAATCCTGCACCACACGCTTGTCGCTCACTCTTTTGCTGTCCTAAATAACAACAGACTCATGCAGAGCTATTATGAGCAATTATGTGTACTAACCCAGAGCTAAGCCAGAAGCTACTTGGGAAGCTGTTCCTCATCTGCAGGGTTAATCTCTGCACTTCTGGATCTTGCCAAATAGAGTAGGAGTGAAGACGTAGACCTTTTTCAGTCTCCACTTACACTTTCTTTATACTTCATCTTTGTGCTGCAAGAAGGAAAGAGTGCTTTCTTACAAATGCGCTTTACTAAGATCTCACTAAAGTTTTAGTTTTTCCATTTTTGTTTTTAAATAATTTAAGAATACAATTAACATTAAAACTCTATAAAATAATATTTCCATTCTACTTTATGTATTATACATTGAAAATGTGGGATTCTTTACGACATTTACAAAATTTTCTGGATCACTAATAAAATGATCAAATTTGTGACAATGATGGTAACTCATCCAACACTGCTTGTGCTACATGCAGGAATGATAGATCAATTGTATGTCTTGTTAAGAAGAGGTTTCTTTAACTTTTACAAGTAATTGAATTAATGGTTTTTGACTGGCAGGACAGTAAAACTGGCAAAAGAAAAAAAAAAAATCAGAAACCAATCAGAACACCATTTGCATGGGCAAATACCACTCTTTCTTTACACTTCATCCTTGTGCTGCAGGCAGAAGAGCAATCCTGCTGATAACAGGCGGATGGTGCTAGCTTTTGACGTGACCAACCCGAGTTCAAATCTGCATTTTTCCAAAATCATTGTTCTCCCTTTTCTTATCGCATATCAGCTTTGTGAGGCATAATTATATAATAAAAATTAAGAAAATGTTCAAAAAGTGGAAATAAAGTGCCTAATGGATATTTAATAGTCGGAATAAAGTGTTTAACTAGGGTCATGGTAGATACAGGGAAGGGCTTTAGGGACAGGGACAAGTAATGTTTCAATAAAGCAGCATCCATTTATGATTTTAATATAATCATATACACTGAATATGTTGTTAATATATAAAGGGGTCATGAACTGAGAAATCAAATTTTCTTTGAGCTTTTGACATGTAAGAGGTCATCATACTATAAGAATATCCTGTAAATTTCAGAACAGAAAACTTCCTTGTTAGTCCAAAAACAGCTTTCATTGTAACCAAGCCCAGATAAGGACTCGATGTGGAATGTGCCTAGATAGGTAAAAGTCCGCCTCTGCAGAAGAAAATCAACGCCTACTTCTGCATTGCAAGGTTAGTCCCACCTACTGGTGTGTTAGTGAGATGACAAGGAAAGAAAAGGATCAGGATACAGGACTAAAAATAACATGACCTTTCAAAGGATCCTAAAGCTAGGAATATGGTTATTTATTTTCAACAATGTGAATGTCTCAGCTGAGCAGTATTTATTTGTATTCGGTACATTTCACTGTGGATTTTTTGGTAAATCAGTCACTTTCGGCGCAGGCTTTGCAAACAGACTTTTATGATGTGGACTCGACAGTAATGCAACAACATGTAAGTAATTATGTTAATTATAATGCCTGATCTGTGACCAGTGATTTGTGATATGTAATTATTCATGTACAGTCAGATGTTCTTTGTCTATGTGACTCAAACCAGTTCACATTGTTTCTAGTAGGATGAAAATAATCTGTGTAATCAGGTGAGTACAGATGAGTCTGTTTGTCAAGTGATGAAACCAGACACTGAGGTGAAGGGAGTGGTGGTTTATAAAGGGTGCACTGATGATGGTGAACAGGTGCAGATGATCAGTATTCTGGGGACTGTGAGTGAGTGGGCGGATCTGGTACTGATGGCTGGGTCGATGGTGTTGCTGACTCCAAACAGAGTTTATCGGTGACTGTGTTCTGGACTCTCACTAAAACTCCCGTTATATTCAACGAATCTCTTTTTTACATCGTGTTTGCACTGCTAGTTATGATGAAAGCATTCGTTAGTGTGCAGAAATTGAGTTGCAGTGACGAAAAAATACTTTTTGTTGCTATTTGCACGTACTGTAGCTGCTGCCATATAATTAACATCAAAAAACAACTCTATGAAAGACTACAGTATTTCCATTCTATTTACAGCAGGGTCTAATTGTCTGAGACCACACTGAAAATTTGAGATTCACAATCTATTTTAAGCCTGGAAATTAAGAAATCAGAAATGATATAAAATGAATTGTTAAGGAGAGGTTTACTTTATCTTTTAAAAGTATATAGATTTTAACTGTCGGACAGAGACAAGAAAGTCTTAAAGGGTTAGTTCACCCAAAAATGAAAATAATGTAATTTATTACTCACCCTCATGCCGTTCCACACCCGTCCTTCGTTAATCTTCGGAACACAAATTAAGATATTTTTGCTGAAATCCTGATTCATGATTCGGATCACGTGTCAAACTGCCAAACTGCTGAAATCACGTGACTTTGGCGCTCGGAACTGCTGATTCGACACGCTGATTCATAACGCTCTGAAGCTTCCTGAAGCAGTGTCTTGAAATCGGCAATCACTATATAAGTCGTTTTTTTTTTTTTTTTTGGCGCACCAAAAATATTGTAGTCGCTTTATAATATTAATATTGAACCACTGTATTCACATGAACTGATTTAAATATGTTTTTAGTACCTTTATGGATCTTGAGAGAGGAAATGTCTTTGCTTCCTATGCAGGCCTCATCGGATTTCAACAAAAATATCTTAATTTGCGTTCTGAAGATTAACAAAGGTCTTACGGGTGTGGAACGGCATGAGGGTGAGTAATAAATGACAGAATTTAAATTTTTGGGTGAACTAACCCTTTAAAGATTTTGGGCTGGGCTTCTTGAGTTGGGCCAGTAAGTAACCACCTACTGTAGCAACCATTCAGAACACTCTAGCAATGACCTTGCAATGCCCTGAAAACCACCTAAGAAACCCTAGCAACCATACAGCAACACCCTAGCAACCAGCCTAGAACTGTGGCAGGGAGTTTCGCACATGCAAATAGCAGTCACGTTTTCTTTAGAACATGTAAAAGTCTAGTTTTACTATGTGATTGTGGTTTGGAAAACAAGTAAATGGATAAAATGTGCATACACTTCCTTTAAATGTAATGTGTTAATTCACATGAATATTTATGGCATCCTTACCACTTCCCTAATTAGACCCGCTACACATGCCAGACACCTCTACTCCCTTGATCATGACAGTATCATGAAGAGAAACTCTATTAAAAGAACTAGATAGGAAGAGTAGCAGAAGAAGAGAGAGAGACATCTAACGTTAATGACTGTATACAGTATATGAACGTGTTTCAGGGCCCCATCTAATCACTTCTGAAACTGATTGTACCCTTCAAAGCACAGCAAGCTCTTTTGATTTGTGTCTGTTTGTTTCAAAACCCACCCACTCCTTCATTAACCATCACTTCCCGAGTGTGGATTTGCTTCTCAAATTTTCATTAAACGGAATATGGCCTGAGGACTCAGACACACTAATACCACACACATAAGAGCATCAAGACTGACTCTTCTGTCACAGCGAGAAACTGGGCGTGAAAGTGTTTATCTAGGGCTTTGGGATTATCAATGAGCAAATTACCACTGATCCAGCAAAGGGGTCTCAGGCAGACTGTGCTTCTGGCAGGGACTGAAGATTCTCTCTCTAGGGTTTAAGAAGGATAGGAGAAACAAGGGACAAATGACTGCTCTTTATTTTGATGAAACATATGCAGTCTATTCTTAATGGCTCATTATTCATTCTTCTTTTTTCCTTTTTGATATCACGCCCCTCCCCTTTTCCTTTGGAGTATCTGTGTGAGTGTTTTTTGTTTGAGAGTGGTGGCTCATGCTGAAAGAGGCAGAGAGCACTACTCCCAGGAGGATTCATCTCACTACCAGCCTGAGTGACTTTTCCTCCAGCTGCACCAATGACTCTCCATACACGCCAGCTGCACGGATATGGATTGTATTATTTGTTGGCATGGCTGACACTTTTCATGTCACAAGGTAGGTGTATGTGTATGTTTGTGTCAGTCACATTGAAAAAAAACAACAACTAATATATAAATATATAAATATATATTTGTATATTTATTTCTTTACTTATTCTTTATTTTTCTTCCTCTATTAATTGTTTTGTCATTCATTTTACAATTTTTGTTAGGTTTGTGCAAGAAAAAAAACTATTGGGTAAGAAAAATAAGCTTAATTCACGCAATATTTCATTAAATTCTGCTTTTTAAGTAAATGTATCCTGTTATCAGGATATTTGGATATTTTGTACTGGAAAACAAGACAGTTTTTTTGTAGTTTTTGAACAGTATTTTTCTGTACTTGTTTATTTAAACTCAAATTGTGTGTATACTATGCTTGTGTTATTTGGATGCCCTTGTTTTTTGAACAATCCACCTCAATAAACTTGCTTGGTGACCTCCATGTAACATTCAGAAAAATTTCCTTTGTGTTCATTGCATTACTCTTAACACAAAAATCAAATTAACACACATTTTGTATTTGAAACTAATAACACTTATATTACAATATAATTCTTCATGCCAAATGTATCTGAGATATACGACAGTAATGAATTCAGATATCTTTGTTTGCTTGCAGTGTTGCCTCCTAAAGCTCACTAGCCTCATTTAGATCTAATCTTACATGCAAATACAACATTTCTGTCTGAACAGATTCCACTGAGGGGGTTATATAAAGTGAGCCACCGCCACCAGATGAACTTTGCCTTTTGAAAAGGACATGGAGATCACATTACCAGAAATCATAAATTACCATACACAAGAAAAAGCCAATTACCTGTCAGAAACTGCACACATTATGCAGATTTCTTCTGGATAGTTTCAAAGCACAATGTCAGATGCAGATTGCATGTCACTGCAAATCATTCAAAAGATTAGGGGGACACAATTGCATCAATAATGCATTCAAGCGAATGCTTTTCCTTGTTGATGTAAATGATTTACTTTTTTTCGAAGCGTTTCATTAATAATATGTAATGTACTGCCCTTCCCGCATTACGTTATCAAAGAGGAGCAGTACATTAGCCTAACAACCACCTGTCATAGTGTAGCCAGAAGCACTGTGCAGCTAAACCCATGTGTATCAACAGCAGGGTTCTAAGCACATGGCTGAGTGACTTAAAACCTCAGGGCTAAATTCAATCTCAGTCGCTATAACCTCATCCCTGTTTGATCTGATGCCGCAGTGGGGGCGAAATCATTGAGAAACTGATGGTGAACGAAGATATTGCTGTACATTTACTTTGAATTTGACTTATTGTGGAATACAGTAGGCTGCTTTTGTTTTGATTTATTAGTATTCTCCATAGCTCAGATAAAAACAAATATCTGCTTTCTGCTTTATAGTTGATGGGCTGCAGTGTTATGCCTGTAACATTGTGCATAACCAGAGGTATGTGGATGTAGGCTGCTCTAGCCCCGAAGTCATCACCTGCTCCCACTCCCACAAGGGCTTTAAGCATCGCTTCTGCATCAGGACCGAAAGTGGTAAGAATATCGCCCTCGACTACAACCACCCACCAGCAACCACTAGTTTATCAACAATCAGAAATGACTGCCTGGCTTCCTATGGCTGAGGCAATCATTACATGAGCATCACTGTGGAGAATAATGCATCATGATGATTGTTTTTTGTTGACAATTTGGTTCGTTAAATTCATGGTGAGGATTTCTAAAATCCTGAGAAACAGAACTCCAGCAGCGACACCTTAATCCTCCCTGTGAGACTCCCAGCGTGTAATTGTCATCACACTTTGGCAGCGTAAGGAGCATTAGAGGCGGATGATCGCTCCTCAGAAAAGACCAACTGAAGTTAGTGATCACAGTGTTCCCTGCCCCCCATCTAATTAACCTGCTTTAACCTGTACTTCCAACACCTTTGTCTCCTAATCAACCAAAAAAACCTACATGGGTTTTGAATGTATGTAATACATTGAGTTCATAGACTGTCTGTGAATTTTTACACACTCTTGGTTCTTTATTCGGCATAAGAACCTTTAGCATCTATAGAACCCAGTTCAAAAGGTTCTTTCTTCTTAAGATCATTAAAATATTCTTCACACTAAGGAAAAAATGGTTCTTTTTAGGAAATGAAAAGGTTATTTCTTTGGGGAACTGAAAATGCTTTTTCTATAGCATTGCTGTGAAAACGCATTTTGGAGCCTTTATTTTTAAGAGTGATGCTTCCAGCACAACTTTCAGATATCACTGCATGAGCAAAATTCTTTGTAACCTGAAAACCTGACCGCATTTATGACCCAAATGGCAATGACAGAACACAGCCAGACAGTCCTCCAGATAGGTGACAGGCCTGCACAGTCAAATTGATAAGGCTGATAAGAGCATTTAGACAGCGATCATCAGGGATTTCTCTCTCTCTCTGTGTTGGATCATCGGCCAGCTGTAATCCTCCAGAGTTATCCACTTTCACAAGTTGAGCCTGCTCTGCCTCCCTCCACGGCTAAGCATGCCTCACAGACCTGTCACATGACTCAGCCCTGAGCAATTGCTCATGCCGTTTGTTTTACTGTAGTGTATGGCCGGATCTTCCTTTAGTTGAAGGTATGCTCTGGCTTCAAAATAAGTTAGACTCTAACAGTTTCTATGACACGTTGTTGATCGTGACTGACAATAATTATGACTCTTCACTCAGTGATAAAAATGCTCTTACAATGGTAGTCTTTGTAGAGTGTGCTTGTGTTTTTGTTGCAACACCTATACTGATTCCTCACTATGAAGCAGTCTGAATTATCCTTTGAGCAGTGAGACTACCGTAGGTGGATTAACTTATGGTTATGCGTTACTGACATAACTCCTGTGGGTAGATTTGTTTCTTTGTAAACAGTCCCTTGGTATCCTTGACTGTATCATGTGAATTTGGCAGGAATTGCTAGTAGATATAAAAAAAGCTCAGGGCAGCATTTCCCAAAAGCATTGTGAGCCTAAGTTGATCGTAGCTCCATTGGTGGCAATGGAGCTACGATCAATTTAGGCTTACGATGCTTTTGGGAAACACTGCTCAGACAAGTAATTTTTTATGGAACTAGTCTCATGTTAACATGTACATTGTGGGTCATGAATCAGTATATCATGCTCATGAATTCAGGCACTGCTAGGACCCTGGCTTGCTACACATTAGGACATGGATGATATTTCCGGTGAATAAGTCCTCATTGTACAATGTCATTACTAGTATTTATGAACAACAGCAGAACTGATATCTTTCTGACATTTGTTTTTTAAATGTTTAAGTACATAATGATAAATACTCTGCTTGTTACATATCCCTGCAACATTTCAGCCCAAAAATAAATTATAAAAGTTAGTGTTACAATGCACATGACGTAAATTTAATCATCTGCATAGTTAGCACGTAATGTAGGCAAACAGATTTTTTTTTTTTTTATTCTTTTTTATTCTATATATATATATATATATATATATATATATATATATATATATATAAGTATATTTCTTTTGATAGTGTGACCGAACACAGGGGCTTAACACAAGAGGAGCATATTCAGGTAATCTTGCCAATCAGTACAAGAGGAAGCCTATGAACGGAAGTCTCTCACCACCCTCCCTTGTTTTTCGGGCATTTGGCCTTGCCCTAAGGATTCATCATGTCCCAAATCAAGCTTTTCCCATCCAATGAAGAATCGTTCATCTCTGAGGAATCTCTGCTGCAATCCGCTGGCCCAAGGAGCGAGTTTCCTCTGCCTAACACCACCGCCAAGTCTGTCATCATTGCAGGGTATCAGGCCACACAAAAGGGTCTCTGTACATCAAGATGCAGAGGCCCACCATTGACCCCGCCATCTTCCTCCACTTCTTCTTCTACTCTGGCCCCTCCAGCCATCCCTGCCGTTGAGAAATGGACAGTAAAAGTGCTGAGACAAATTTCACATATAAAATAAAGCTTAACTATAGAACCTGTACTGCAGTCTGTTAACCCTTCTTCCAAAGCCATCTGAACTTCCAGTCGAGTGAGTATGGTCCGTCAGGCCCCATGCTTATGTTCTGGGGCAACTCCACCCTCCTCCTGCAGGGGAGTGGGCCTTTCTCCAGTGTCAGGTCATAGCAGCACATCCTAAGTAAGACAGGTCCCAGCTTCCACTTCCCTCTCCTACCTACTCAGACCCATACCACGGATCTACCACACCATCTGACCCAGTCCCTACCTTCCACAATGTCTACCCCGCATCAACCACTCAGACATTGCCTTTTCCTCCCATTATTTCTAATCCTCTTCTACACAACAAAATCCACAGTGTTAAATTAACACCCAAAGTGTACATATGAGTCCATCTTGCCGGGTGTTAAAAATGAGTGATGATTGACAATTAGTGGAGACATCTGATGTTAATAAGCAGAATCATTGAAGAAACAACAAGAGGAAAAGAGAGAGAGCAACTACAACTGACTTCCAGCCATTAAACATTATTACACTTATTATTAACCAGTTTGATTTTATTTCTGTCATACATCAACGAAAGTTCTTATTGAGAATTAACAGATGTTTAGATGTTAATGTTTTAATGAAAGTTTAGTTTGAAGTCATCATGATGGTGAAAAGCATTTCCTTTAGTTGGGCTCTTGACTCTACTGTTTATTAACATTAATTTATTTCTGGCTGCTCCAACTTTGTGTTTGTAGAGCACATTTGTTATGATCTGAGCTGTGTTTCCCAAAAGTGCTGTGAGCCAAAGTTGGTCAATTTAGGTTTACAGTGCTTTGGGACGCACAGTCATAATGGTTGTGTTTTCTCATTGTGAAATGGCCAGATTCATTGGTGACATCCAGTATTAACTGGTGATATAGATGCTATATTATTTCTTTATAGTAAATCTCTGTTACCACTTGAGATCCAGCAGAGCTTTTATAATCTGAAGGGTTTTTTTGAAACACACACAGACATCAAGAATCAGCATATGACCCTCAACAATGGTGACAATCAAACAAAGTGCTTCATGTTGCAGTGCATGATGGGAGCCACCAATCAAAACTCATCCATGGCTCCCATCATGCATTGCTGCATGAATAAATTATGCAGCTGAATTGTCCTGTAATTTTCGTAGATTGTTCATGTTTGCTTTTATTTTTCTGTTGTTTTGTTGTGACAGTAGCTTGTTTTGTGATGTTCAGAGTTGATCTGTTTTTCAGTATTTTGTATTTATTTATCGTCACCGTTCTTGAGAATCAGATGCTGATTCTTGATGTGTGTTTAAACCCTGAAGCTTCAGTGCATAATGCATTATTCTTTAAAAAAAAAAAAAAAAAAGTCATACTATTGTGGGATCTCAAGCTGTAAAATCACAGGACTACGATTATTAATGCTAAAGCTACACATCAAGCACACAGTCAGAGATTTAGACTCTAAACGACATCAGGCCATCACCTGATGAGTATATCATTATCAAAATATATTGTGACCAGATCCTATTCTCTCTGACCATAACAAATGTGCTTTACAAACACAAAGTTGGAGCAGCCAGAGAACAATTAATAATAAAAGGTAAAGAGTCAAGAGCCCAACTAAAGCAAACGCTGACCTCTTTCATGGTGACTTGAAATGAAACATTCATAAAACATTAATTAACACCTTTTTTCTCTCTTTCCTTCAATGATTCTGCTTATTAACATCAGGTGTCACCACTAATTGTCAATCATCACTCAATCATCAATCAATTATCTCATTAACTTTAACACTGCTTCGGTGTTACTTTTTAACACCCGGCAAGATGGATTCATATGTACACTTTGGGTATTAATTTAACATTGGGGATTTTGCTGTATACCCTTGGCTTTCAGCTACAGGGGCAGACCCTGGTGTGATGTGTCCTTACCAATGGAATCAGTGTCCTTACTGGGGTGCTTTGGACACCGATCTCCACAACAGGGTTTTCCTGGGCTGCTATAATATTTCTTGCGTGGTGTGTAGATCAGTCAATCACCACATCCTGTCTGCAAAATAACCCTCTAATCCTCTCATGCCTGGAGTCAAATCCACAAGTTATGTTCTGTGGTTTGAATGCTTCCACCAAATTACGACGCTAGGGTCAGAATTGTTCATTTTTGATCCAGGAGGAAGGTATGCAACAATTTCAGTTATGTGAAATGTAGTACACAGCATTGCCATTTCTTACATGTCTGTAATTACTGTGGCGGTGCTCACGCACACTGTATTTGTCCAGTTTTTAAGTCTGTCAATAATAATAGAGACCCTAAAAACTATTTGTCTACTCCTGTCAGTACTTCTCATCTTGCTGTTGAATTATCTAACCACCCTGATGTTCATTTTTCTAACTGTTATCCAGTCTCAAATATGATGTCAACCCCGGTAAAGAGAGCATTAACAGCCTCGAAGAATATTCTCTTCATTATTACAAAATCAAGTGATAACAGTGAATAAAAACATCGGAATGTGGCTTGTCAAAGTAGACATCACCTCAGCATTTTTTAAAAATTATTGTTTATCTATCCAGATTCATGGTATTTATTGATAGATTTTATTTCACAGTTCGTTTAACCTTTGGCTCAAAAGCAGGCCCAAAATTTTCGACACGCTGCCTGAAGAAATATGCTGGATTTTGTCCAATAATTATGCAATCCCATACCTCCTACATCCACTTGTTCTGCGATGTCTCACCACATGACACTATTCCAGCCACCCATCTTCTCACAGTTCAAAAAGTTTTTGCAGACCTGGGGATTCAGATTGCCCAGAACAAAACAGTGGGTCCAGCCTTATCCATCGTGTTTCTAGGCATTAACATAAACTCACTACTACATAACTCACTACTACATAAACTAGACTTGATCATATCAAGTCAAGTCACATTTATTTATATAGTGCTTTTTACAATGCAGATTTTGTCAAAGCAGCTTTACAGTGATAACTGGTATATAATTTTGGCTGCACAGCAGCTCTTAAAGAAAATGGTGTCAGTATCCATCTTAAGTAAATTCAGTATTGCACCAAATGTCTAACCGGACCTGTTCTAAACACGGACTCCTCTCTCTGCTCGGCCATCTAAATTTCATAATGCGTATAAGGTGAAAAAAGGTATACTTGAGTGCATTAAAAAAATACTTAAATACAAGCAAGTACATTTGTAGTACATTCTTTATTTTGGTGCTAAATAAAAGTGTCAAAGTTTTACACTATAAATACACTAATTCAAAGTATATTTGTACTTCAGTAGTACTTGGAAAAGTATACTAAATAGCACTAATACTTAAATTAAATTTTTAGTACATTGAAATAAAGTATACTACCTCAAAAATATACAGAGGAGTTGAATTAGTATATTTGTTAAAAGTGTATAATGTACTACAATTTCCCAATTGTGGTACTTAAGTACACTTAATATAAATGCAGTAATTAGCGCTAACACTTAACTAGTTTTTAGTGCATTGAAATAAAGTATATAACCACAAAATACAGAGGACTTTTATTAGTGTATTTGTCACGTTCCCAGTCATTCCCGGACTACATTTCCCACAATCCTCCCTGGCAATCACCTGCACTCTCTCCACCAATCACCAATTGCCACATACTGCTGCAGCACATTATTTGGACTATTTAAGCCACACACACCCTCACACACTTTGCGAGGTCTTGTTTCACCTTGTGTTCAATTCTGAGCGTTTCCCTGTGTTGATTACCTGCCTGTTTCTGATCCTGTTTGCCTTTCGTTTACGACCCTCTGCTGCCTGCCTTTGGACTGTGTTGTTTCCTGACCTGTGAGTGATATCTGCCTGTCCCGACTTCTGCCTGTACTGTGACCACGATTCTGCCTATCCCTTGCTGTTCCTGTTTGCCCCTGCTTTACCATGCTTGTACGACCACGCTCTTATTTAATAAAGCTTGCAAATGGATCTCTGCCTGAGTCCCGCCTCATTACAGTATTTCTTAAAAGTGTGTTTTGAATGCTGTAAAATTAGTTCAATCTTAGTACACTTTTATACAGTATTCCTAAATTTAAACGACATTAAAATCCAGTAAAATGTTATGTAAAGCGAATATTCAAAGAACACTTTAAGTAATGTACTTATAAAACACTGTATATTTGGTTTACTTTATTTGACTACACTTAAAATCAATATGTTAATATAAATGCACTAATTTGCACTAAGTGTAGTTAAGTACTACACTTGGGAAATTGCACTTATAACTAGTACATTAGTTATATATTTGTGATAAAATCAATGTCATTTAAACTTAGGTTTACTACATAAAAGTCTACTAAGATTGAACTAATTTTGCATTCAAAGCACACTTTTAACAAATACA
The DNA here is from genome assembly GCF_018812025.1 of Megalobrama amblycephala. Classification (NCBI taxonomy): domain Eukaryota; kingdom Metazoa; phylum Chordata; class Actinopteri; order Cypriniformes; family Xenocyprididae; genus Megalobrama; species Megalobrama amblycephala. The sequence continues at coordinate 41,504,478 of NC_063047.1, forward strand.
CTAATAAAACTCCTCTGCATATTTTTGAGGTAGTATACTTTATTTCAATGCGCTAAAAATCTTTAAGTAGTAGTGGGATTTAGTATACTTGTACTACTGAAGTACAGATATACTTTGAATTAGTGTATTTATAATGTCAAACTTTGACACTTTTATTTAGCACCAAAATAATTTACTACAAATGTACTTGTTTGTATTTAAGTATTTTTTAATGCACTCAGGTATACTTTTTTTCACCTCCGAATTGTGCAGTGCAATTTCCCAACTGTGGTACTAAGTGTAGTCAGATAAAGTAAACCAAATATACAGTGTTTTATAAGTGCATTACGTAAAAGTGTGCTATGAATGCTTTACATAAACTTTTATTGGATTTTTATATATATTGTTCTATTTTAATGGATTTTCATGCAAAATACGGTACAAATGAATTAATTATAAGTAAGCCCTTTGTTCACTGTGCTACTATAAATGCACCAATTTCACGTGATTGGATTATGCATTCATATAAAAAAGTACACTACCCCAAAATACGTAAGCATGTTACATAAAAGTGTGCTTTGCTTTTGCAGTAAAACAGGAAAATCTTGAATTATATATAAATTTGTTGTCATTTATTTTCATTAAAAAACAGATATTTCAAAGATTCACTCATTTCACATTTGACAGGAATCAAAAATAAAAAAATTCAACACTGCACAGTCTGTGTCAGTTCATATTTACAACAGGTATGTCAACAATATCTTTTATAAATTCTGCGCTTTGTACTGCAAAAAAAAAAAAAAAAATACAAATAAAACTGGCAGGCTTACAGGTTTAAGTAGTTTGGAAGGCATCTTGTATGCATATGAATGTGTAATCAGTTAATATTTAATCTCTCTATGTATTATTTGGGAGTCCCAGGTGAAAAAAACAATGCAGTAAAGTATACTTTATTTTAGAACACTTAATACACTTCCATAATGTACTATATTTTTGTGCATTTATTTTGTACTTAATATATAAAAAGTTCTTCTTTTGTACTTCTTAAGATAGTCTTAAGAACATCTAAGTGTACTCAACTGTGCTATTTTGAGACACCATGAATATGAACTAAAATGTGCTTTTAATATACTTATCAAAAAAAAATTATTTACCACTTTTAAATATACTCATCAGTCATAGAAAATACACATGATGTATTTCAAATATAAGAATAATATATGAGAAATATATACAAAATGTATTTAGAATGTTGTAGGCAATACATATAAATACATTTTGTATATATTTATTATAAATGATTCTTCATGTGTATTTTCTATGCCTGATGAGTATAAGTGTATGCAAGATGGGTTCAAGTGTACTACAAGTACAACTAAATACATAGATAATATATCAAAAGCACATTTTAGTTCATCTTCATGGTGTCTCAAAATAGCATAGTTGAGTATACTTAGATGTTCTTAAGATTATCTTAAGAAATATTAAAGAAGAATTTTTAGTATATTAAGTGCAAGAAAATATAGCACTTTAATACATTATGGAAGTGTATTAAGTGTACTAAAATAAAGTGCACTTTACTGCATTTCTTTTTCACCTGGGTTGGTCTGGAGGAACAAATCTCCCCTACCTCATCCATGCCACGATGAGCTAAATTTGTGGATAACCTTTCTATAACAATGGAGCGGTCTCAATTTCTTTTACTACAATCGTTTATCTCTCCCCGATGATATCCAGCTGTTCACTGATGCAGCCCCCTCCATCGGCTTCGGGGAGTTTTATCAAGGACGCTGGTTTGCGTCTCTGTGGTCTCCCAGCTCCTAAACATACAAGTCTTCAGCCTCTTCGGCTCTTTTCAAGCTCTACCCCCTCATCATCATGGCCTTGTTGTGGGGGAAAGAATGGCCTCCAACAGTATTTTAGTCTACTGCGATAATGAAGCAATGGTGCACTGCATTAACAAAGGTCATTCACGGTCTATACAATAATGCCATTCCTAAAGGCCTGACACACCAATCTGATGGTCGATCAATGTTGGGCCATCAATGAGAAAGAACTCTGACTGGCTATTCAGCTTAGCGAATGAGTCAGTGCACGAGAATAAAAGCAAAAATTATGAAAGATGACACAGACAGAAGGCTATTCTGAATTCAGAAATTCAGATTGCTGGCTCCAGAGGCAAATTCAAAAACAACCCCTCCACCTCCTTATTATCATTCATTTACGGCAACCCCTCTCCTGCAATAAGCAATCCTCAGACCTCCCTCAGAGAACCCAACCCTTCTGCCCAGCTTGCAGACAACCCTTAACCTTAGACTTACTCACCAAATGTATCTCCATTCTCTGCTTAGGCTACCACTCCATCAACACTGCCCGTACACTTGAAGCAATGTTCATTTTAGCTTTTGTTGGACATCTCTGCTCCTCAGAACTCACAATCACCTCTATTTTTAACCAAAAAGCCCATCTTACAACTTCAGATATGCTAGTATTAGACAATAAAACCATTTATTTTTTCATTAAACAAAGCCAAAAAAGGCCATTTCACCTCCCGACCCAAGCCGCTCAACGCTGGCCGTCCCAGTTTTTGCAGTGTATCCCATTCAACTGTCCCATTCCCTCTTATCTTACCTGCAATTCAGACACTCTAAGGTTGTCACCCTTTGACCCGCTATTTGTCGATTCTTATCCAATCCAGCATCTAAGCAGAAAATTTCTCTAGCCACTTATTCTGCAAAGGAGCAGCAACCACCACTGCTCAAAAAGGTCTATCACAGCAGCAGAGAACAGCAAGCCAAATATGCATCTTTAATCTGATTTTGTACATGTGAACTCCTGAATCATACTTGTACAGTTTCTGTGCTATTTCTCTACAAATGTTTTGATTGATAAAAATGCCACCTTGAGGACACTAATTATTACCAAAAAAAAAAAACCCACATAAAAATCAGTTAGAAAAATTGGTTTGTTTGTGTACAGCACACTATGCTGATCATGAAATTTACGTGATGCACATGGTATGCATACCCTAGTGTATTCGTAAAAAACAAAAAACTTGGAAAGGTGTTGTTGTTGTTGTGGTAATCAATACTGTCATGGTAATGGTAATCACCTGTGCTTGTAAAAACAAGCAAAATTCCATTTACAGTAGAGCTCACAGGTAGACCTATTGATTCCTTTAATGTGTCATAGAGCTGTTCAGTCATGACCTCAATTTTTACACCATGCCAGAAAGCTAATTCCCTTATTGATTAAAAGAATGTCTGTGGTTAACATTACTTTCCTGTTTTGTTCTGTAATATAAGCTACTGTACACACATGGATTTTGAAGCCACTGTTTTTTTAATATAAGTCACTAATAAATTGCTAAAGAAATACAGTTGTGTACAGACTGTGCATTCACTTGTAGTAGTTGAATAGTTCTTATACCAGCAACGTCTTAGTAAATTATCCTTTTAACAGTTACTTCATAATTCATGTCTGACTGTGTGTATTTTATGTTGCAGAAGTCACTTCATGCAGTGTTAACCACAGACATTAATTCTACTCATAATTCCAAAATGTCATTCTAAAATCACAGGAAATTCTTAACCCATGAACCCTTAGCTCAAAAATGCTGAATCTCCTCCATGTTTTACAACTAGCAACTCCACAGTTCTGTTGCAGCCTGCTGCATTACAATCATGCCTTCAAATTAAATTCCTCTGAAGTTGATTCTATGTAACCCACATGCTGGGTTTCTCAAAAACACTGTTTTGTTTTGCTGCAGTTGCACTGGGAGTCATGCTGACCAGTGGCTGTGCCACAGCCCGACACTGCCACACGGAGGAGCTGCCGGGAGTCAACATCCACTGCTGCGACTCTGATCTGTGCAACAGCGCCACCCGCTGGCGGACAACCACACTGATGCCTATGTGCTCATTGACGTTTGCTCTGTTGCTTCAAAGTGTCATACTGTCGACGAAATAACTTAGAACTTTGAACTTCACGGCAAAATCACGGCAGCTACACTTGGATTCAATACATAAAGGAGGGAACCTTGAAAACATAATTTTAAAATCTGTGAACACAGATCATGGAGTATGTGGATAAACCAAACAAATTACTGTGTAACCTTCTTCACATCACGTATCACATATGATCTTCAATTTAAAGTTGTCTTTGGATCATTAGATCATTTCTTAAAAACAAAACAAAACAAAACAAAACAAAAAACTCAATGTTAGCCTCACAAGGACTTTTTATATGGCCAACAAACCAACTTAATTTGTAACCATTTAATTCATTTTAAAGCATAACATGTCCTTTACATGTATGTTATTTTACTTTGAAGAAGCTTTCCATGTCTTCAGAAATTGTATACAGATGCCCAAATGTAAAATGTCTTTGTATTAGAAACAAAATCTTAAAACAAGTGGGCAATGGAAATGTTGACCTTTTCTCAGACATTTTTTGCAATTTCTTTTAATCAGTTGGTCTCAGTGTGATTTTTAGTGGACGTATGATGTCAGTTCCTGTCAAGTTCCTGCAGGTGTAACCACAGGTTTAGTTTATTGCATAACTTTGAACATGATGCGCTAACATTTGACAATCAAGAAAGTGCTTATTCCAAATTTAGACTTTTTGTCTTAATTTGGAATAATCAAATAAGACATCTATAGTACTGCACTGCAAATGATTTTGTTTAAAAATGTAAAAAACTTTCCATAATTGATCAAATACATTAAAATGTTGTTTTCTTAATTTGATTCATAGCCTGACTGGTTTGTATTTACGTCAAGATTTACGTCATGTCCGTAAACAGAAAAGAAGGTCTGGCTATAGCCTACACATATATGACAGTACAGTGTAATTGCTGATCCATATGAATTCTTGGCTGAGAAGTGACAATTTATCTCTAAATGATGTCTAAAGAGAGCTCAGATCTACAGGAGATGGCAGTGTTTCACAGTCTCTTGACACAGGCATAAATGTTCAACCTGACAGAATCTCTGACACAGCAGATATGTTGTGGTGCTCAGTCCACTGTGTTCGTCGTAATTAGAGCCATGAAACATGCCTGACTAGAGCAATATTTTACTGGGATTCATTCTTTGCTAGAAATCATGTTTGTAATATATGCACAGTGATTCTTCATATGGGTCCTTTGAAGAGGCGACAGATTCAGAGAACAGAGAACAAAAAGAGCAATGGCCTGTCTTATGGTGAAAGCTCTTATGAAAATAAACGGGAAGAGATCCGCAGAGGCTCATGGCTCTGTTTTGATTTGTTTAATCCAGCCTTTGAGAAAACACAGGCACTGAGAGCCATCTCTCACTGAATGGAGGAAGAAGTGTTTCATCTTTTAACTCTCCTCATGATTCATCCAGAAATTAGCAGAGAGAGATTGCGGAGACAGGTTTGAGAGCTGGCGTATGAAATAAGGCAGTCTAGTATATGCTCCTTCCAGACTCTAAAACTGTGCACTGCCTCTGAGTAACAGAGCTAATGAGCGCTGAAGCACAAGCTGTGGCAGCAACATCAGCTCTCTCCTGTCTTTAACTTCTGCTGTCATATGCCTCTGACACTGAAATGACTACTTTTGCAATTGATTGCACAGAATTTGGTGAGATTCTATAATCCATTTTGTGCTGAGTGGATTTGTTTCAGTTTTCTTCAATATTTGTCAATGTCAGACCACAAATGAGCCAAAGCAGGAATCAAGTCATGAAAGGCAAATGACAACTGATTAAATGTATTTGTCCTATTTAACATGCAAAATGCTTCACCAGTCTGTTGCAGTGGTCCATGTCCCATACAAAACCCACTGCTATGATGCAGCAGTGTTCTGGACAGTTGGCAGGTCATTGTTTGTGGTTTCTAAGATGTTCTGAGTGGTTGAAAGGCAGAGTTGTAAACAGTACCTGAAAACCATGCAGACAGATATCATATAGCGAAAATGTAATCGCGAAAATGCGAAAAAGTTACAAGTCACCAATTCCAATACGACTTGAGCCATGAGGGGCAAGCTGGATTCCGTCCATTCGGAGGCTGTTGTGACCAGATCTTTTCTATCCACCAGTTGATGGAGGAGAGAATCCGCTGTGCCAAGTGTATTGTCATCGTCTTTATTGACTTCAAATCAGCGTTCGATGTCTTGCACTGGCCAGCACTCTGGAAGGCGCTGGAGACCGAACATGTCCCTCCCAAAGTCATCCACCTCTTTCAGAACCTCTATGTCGGCTCGACAAGCCGTTTACGCATTCTCAGTGAAGTGTCTGAGGAGTTTTCCATCCGTACCTGTGTCTGGCAAGGTGACATCGCCTCCCCACTTTGGTTCAATACATTGATCGTTGCGATCATGAGGAAGGTCTTTGGGAACAAGCAGGGAGTCCAGTATAGCATCGATGGCTACATGACTGATCTTATGTTCGCCGACGACAGTGCCATCCTTGCCGATACGGATGTAGAGGCCACCAATGCCCTTTACAATGTTGTTTGTTTCGCTGAGCCATGCGGACAGAAAATCAACATCGATAAGACCAAAGTTATGATGACCGATGGCTCACCAGCATCTCTCCATCTTAAGGGAGCCCAAATTGAGCAAGTACAAGACTTCAAGTATCTAGGATCATTGGTCCAAGAAAAGAAGATCGCCTCGACCACTTAAGTTATTTCGAAATTGTTCGAATTGACCAGGCAACAGCGGTGTTTGCCTCATTGAAGTGGTGTTTGTGGAAGTAGGCCAACATCACTACTGCGACTAAGATAAGACTCTACTGAACTCTGATCATTCCTATCGTGTTATATGGATCCGAAACCTGGACTGTTCTTAAGTCAGAACTTAACAAGCTGGAGGTCTTTCAAATGCAATGCCTCCGACTAATCCTCGTCATCTCATGGTACCGCGCTGAAGAAGACCTGGCTGAAGCTAATCGGCGATGACCTAAGAAACCAACGCATCACCCTCATGGATGCCAAGGCTTTGGCCACCGATCGATATGCATGAAGGCTTGTAGTGAATGAGGTCCCTGTTGAACCCACAGCAACATACACGCTTCGGTGGCAGCTAGGGAGTTAAGTCAAAAGTCAAGTAAGTCAGTATACACTCACATTCACGTAAAGTAGCCTTGTTGACAGGTTTACATTGACATTTACATTTAGTCATTTAGCAGACCCTTTTCTCCAAAGCAACTTACAAATGAGAATAGTAGAAGCAATCAAATCAACATGAGTACAACAGTATGTAAGTGCCGTGTCAAGTCACAGTTTCATCAGCAAAGTGCTCGTAGCAAGGTTTTTTTTAAAATACAAATAGATGGAGAAAGAATAGAAATCGAAAAAGAAAAGTAAAATATGAATAAAAAGTAAGTGCTAATATTACTGAGTCAAGTGTTGACGAAAAAGATATGTCTTTAGCAGTTTTTGAAAATGGCTAAAGACTTAGCTGCTCGGATATAGCGTGGTAGGTCATTCCACCAGTCAGGAACAGACCAGGAGAAGGTCAGTGAGAGTGATTTTGTGCCCCTTTGGGATGGCACCACAAGGCACCATTCACTTGCAGAACACAAGCTTCTGGAGGGCGCATAAGTCTGAAATAGTGAGTTTAGGTACAGTGGTGCGGAGCCAGTGGGTGTTCTGTAGGCAAATATTAGAGTCTTGAATTGGATGCGAGCAGCTATTGGCAGGCAATGCAAACTAATGAAGAGCGGTGTGTCTTGCTGCAGCATTCTGGATCAGTTGTAGAGGCTTGACAGTACATGCTGGAAGGCCTGCCAAGAGAGCATTACAATAGTCCAGTCTGGAGAGAACAAGAGCTTGGACAAGAATTTGTGTGGAATGCTTCAATAGGAAGGGTCTAATCTTCTTAATGTTGTACAAGGCAAATCTGCAGGACTGGGCCGTTTTAGCGATATGATCTGTGAAGCTTAAACAATCATCCATTACCACTCCAAAGTTCCTGGCTGGAAGGAGTTATGGTTGACGACCCAAGTTGAATGGAAAGGTTATGAAGAAGTGTTGGGTTGGCACCGACCACAAGCAGTTCCGTTTTTGCAAGGTTGAGTTGAAGGTGGTGGTCCTTCATCCAGGCAGAAATGGCTGTCAGGCAGGCTGCGATGTGACCAGCAACCGTCGGATCATCTGGTTGGAATGAGATGTAGAGTTGTGTGTCATCAGCATAACAGTGATAGGAAAAACCATGTTCCTGAATGACAGATCCTAGTGATGACATGTAGATGGAGAAGAAAATTGGTCCAAGCAGTGAGCCCTGAGGTACCCCAGTAGCAAGATGATGTGACTTGGACACCTCACCACTCCAAAATACCCTGAAGGACCTACCTGAGAGGTAAGACTTGAACCACTGGCGTTGCGGTTCCTGAGATGCCCTTCGACATGAGGCTCTGGTGGTTAACTGTGTCAAAAGCAGCAGACAGATCCAGCAAGATGAGTACTGATGATTTTGAAGTTGCTCATGCCAGTCTGAGGGCTTCAGTAACTGAGAGCAGGGCAGTCTCAGTTGAGTGGCCACTCTTGAAGCCAGACTGGTTTAGGTGAGTAAGGGCAAAACGAACAAGATACAGTACCTTCAATGCCCTGTAAATGGCAATATCACTTCTTTTGTAATGTAAATAAACTGCTGCAGAAAAAGTGAGGTGCCATGCAAAATGTAACGAGTAACTGAATTACTCATCTCAAATGTTTTGGAGTAAAGAGTACATATACTTATTCAAAAACGTAGTCAAGTAGAGAGTAAAAGTTGCTAATATCTTAAAACTAAGTAGTCAAAAAGATACAGTAAAGATACTTAATTAAAGTAACTATTAACATTTACTCAAATACTTTGTGAAAGGTGATTTCTTACTGGCCTAAAGCTGCGTTCACACTAGAGATATGAGAGATTTCTGTCCTCCAAAGAAAGTCTATTCCACTACAACTTCAAAAAATTAAAAAAATAAATCCATATGCATCAAATTGTTTAATCTTCTAAAACATGATCAATTTATATGATGAACAGATTTATTTTAGTAATGTAAATTTTAGTTATTTTTATTCACATATAAGCATGCACATACATCAAGTAAACGGAAGCTAAAACATACAAAACAATATCTCTTAGATTTAGCTAAAACTGCTTGATTCATATGGATTTTTTTTTTTTTTACAACATCTTTATGAACCATTCAAAGCATTTTCAATGGAGGAACAGAAATCTCAGGTTTCATTATCTTCAATTCACAATCTTCAATTGTGTTTCAAAGATGAACAAAAGTCTAATTGGTTTAGAATGACATGAGGGTGATTACATGATGACAAGTTTTTCAGTTTTGGATGAACTAACCTTTTAATTCAGCCAAGAGGTCAATATGTGACATTTAGATTACCTGTTGGTCACACATCTTCATGCGAATTCTTCAAAGCTTTCAAACACAACTAAATGCAAAACTTCTTCACATGAGCCTGTGTTTCCGATCTTCTGCTTTTGTGGTTGTATAAATACAAGTCTATAGAAATGTCTAACGTCTAATCTAATCGTCCTAAAGTCCAGTCTATATGCTGTTGCTGTGTATGTATTTTTGAGAATCACAGTCTCAGTTTATGATGAACACCAAGTATTTATCCTGTCAGTCTTGAGCTTTACCTAATTTGTTATTGAGCATGAATCTCAGAACTGTATCACACACAGCAGCAAAAAGAGCTGGCAGAAAACAGACTGCAGATTAATGGCAAATTAGGGCTGATTGAAATTTTGCCACAACCTGGAGGAGGCAAGCCCATGATGACTTATACTGTATATATTTTCATTGATTTATTTTCCCCAGAATGCCTATTTTTTAAGCTGACATGGAAAACCAATGTTTAGAGCAGCCAAGACTATACAGGTTTAATCCAACTGATAGATGAACTATTGACAGTTCTGAGAGATATCACAGCTTTTAATGTGGAGCAGGAGAAAACTTATCTTGTCATTTGTTTTTATGTGACTAACGCCTCAACCTGCAACACAGCCCACCTCACACAACCTCATATACTGCTGATTCAGTGTCTTCTCTCACTATGACCACAATGTGTGACCTGAGCTGCTTTAAAGTTGTGTTGAAACTGAAGTAGCGAAAGATCTTTTCTTCTGCATTGTGACATACGTACATCTGAGTGTAACAAATTATTGAAAAAGAAAAAAATGTAGGCAGATGAATGTTAGCTTGGGGTTTAAAGGTGCCATCGAATGGAAAATTTAATTTATCTTGGCATAGTTGAATAACAAGAGTTCAGTACATGGAAATAACAAATGAGATTTATATAAGAAGGAGGAAACAATGGTGTTTGAGACTCACTGTATATCATATACAGTGAGTCTCAAACACCATTGTTTCCTCCTTCTTATATAAATCTCATTTGTTTAAAAGACCTCCAAAGAACAGGCGAATCTCAACATAACACCGACTGTTACGTAACAGTCGGGATCATTAACATGTACACCCCCAATATTTGCATATGCCAGCCCATGTTCAAGGCATTAGACAAGCCAGTATTAACATCTGGATCTGTGCACAGCTGAATCAACAGACTAGGTAAGCAAGCAAGGACAATAACGAACAATGGCAAAAATAACTGACATGATCCATGATATCATGATATTTTTAGTGATATTTGTAAATTGTCTTTCTAAAAGTTTTGTTAGCATGTTGCTAATGTACTGTTAAATGTGGTTAAAGTTATCATTGTTTCTTACTGTATTCACGGAGACAAGAGAGCCATCGCTATTTTCATTTTTAAACACTTGCAGTCTGTATAATGCATAAACACAACTTCATTCTTTATAAATCTCTCCAACAGTGTGTAATGTTAGCTTTAGCCACTAAGCACAGCCTCAAACTCATTCAGAATCAAATGTAAACATCCAAATAAATACTATACTCACATGATCCGAGGCATGCATGCAGTATGCATGATGAACATCTTGTAAAGCACCATTTGAGGGTTATATTAGCTGTGTGAACTTTGTAAATGCACTGTATTAGAGTGGGGAGGCAGGGAGTGCGCGATTTAAAGGGGGTGCGCGCTGAATCGGTGCATAGTTAATGATGCCCCAAAATAGGCTGTTACGGTTAGATGTTGCAAGAAGAGGCATTCACGGACGTCCACAGCAAATGGGTATTTATTTGACACAACGTGGAGACACAACATCTAAATCCAAGGTATAACATAAAAGAACAGACAAGGAGTGAAGGGAGTGAGTCCATATATATAGGGAGTGCAAACGAGGAAGTCCAGGTGATGGTGATGGGTGATGATGAGGAGCTGACGAGGGAAGTGAGTGCAGGTGTGGAGACAAGAGGATCATGGGATTTGGAGTCCGGGAGACAAGGGATCCGTGACATAGGCAGTTAAAAAAATTTATAAAAAAAAAAATCTCTGGGGTATTTTGAGCTGAAACTTCACAGACACATTCAGGGGACACCTTAGACTTATATTACATCTTGTAAAAACTGGTTCTAGGGCACCTTTAAGGCTTAATGATTGGAGAAGTCCTGCATACGTCACCAGAGAGAAGTCATTTTCATTGGTAGATTTTGATTTTGATTAAACATTAACAAGGCCTTTAAAAATGGAATCATATGCACAGATGAACCTATAACATACATTTAGAAAATAGATTTGAATTTTCATTACATGCTGATTCTAAGTGAATAAGCTGTGAATAGAGCAGCTGCCAACTAGGGAAAGACCTGGTGACTGCCTGGAAAGACAGCTGGCAGAAGGGAAAGACCACCATAGGCTAGATAAACTAAGGCAAGAGGAACCCGGCTCAATTAGTGTACGGGTCCCACCCATCCATGGCTACAAGTAGATAAAGAAAAAAAAAATACTCCTAGAGTCAGCAAGAGCGGAGGTGGAAGATGACTCCTCAGCAGACAACACGGCAACAAGGCTGCAAGGACCTTGCATCGACCACTGTTTATAAGAAGTAAGTTGAGTCAGTCAAGGGAAGTTCAGCAGCAGGATGAACCCAATAGGGCTAATCTACCCCAACCTGCAACTCAAACTAAGATCCAGGGGCGAAAGCCACTTGTCAAGAGGCAAAAGCCTGTGAGAAAAAAGGAGTGGGAAACAGTCAATACACATCTCAGGAAACTCCTAGACCATTTGAGGGGAACCACAGTAAAGAAACTGGAGAGTATGGGAAAAATAATCTACACTTATGGATCTGAGCAATATTGAGTTCCAGAGAAAAGGGAGAAAATATCACTCATTAGGGCAAAGACTCTGGACCCCTCACATCCAGCACACTCCCTCTTTGAACTGTTGCCATCTGGTCGACGCTACAGAGCCCTGAGCACCAGAATGACCAGACACAGGAACAGTTTCTTCGCCCAAGCAATTCATCTCATGACCACTTGACAAACACGGAACACACAAAACTATTATATATTATTTACTTAAAACACTTATTTATATTTCAAATTAGCACACATCATAACTGTACATACAAATTATCTATATTATATATTGTTTTTTGCTTTTTTTGCACTTTGTCTATCTTGTATATTTGTATATTATTCTTTTATTCTTTTTATTATCTGTGTCTTGTCTTGTCTTGTCGCTGTCATTCTGTTGCACTGTGGAGCTTCTGTCACTAAAACAAATTCCTAGTATGTGTAAACATACCTCTAATTCTGATTAGATCTTTTGACAGCAGCCTATTAAACCTGCTGTGACTTTAATGATAATCAAACAACAAACGACCTTTTGGACTCGGACCTGAGTCAGACTCTGCCCCTTTTGGACTCAGACTTGATTTGGACCCGATTGGCAAAAGACTCAGAATCGACTAAGGTTTGACTAAAGAATGCACAGAAAGAAAGATCAAGCAAGAACAAACTTCTTTACAATCTTCTTTACTTTACCTGAAGGGGTTTGTACAGAGTCTGTTGACAAAGGAAAAGAGTGGCAGTCTCGTAACATCAAGAAAGGATCTAGATGCTCGCCTAAAAATAATCCACTCTGACAGCCGGCGGTGTGAGCAGATTACACTTCCACCTGACATGCCACCACGACATGCCCCAGAGCATCAGCTGGATGATAGTCCACCCAGGTGGAATGAAGTGGTAAGCACTGTGCATCAAACAAGAGCTGCCTCCTCTCCTTGGTGCAACAGAGACTCCTATAGGTTTTATAAAAGTGCACCAGATGTCCTACGTTTTTTGTGGAGACAGATATAGGTGGTGTGGCAAAAACGAGAGATACCAACAGCTTGGAGGAGGGCAAGAGGCATACCAATCTCAAAGGAAAAGGATTCTACTGACATCAGCCAGTTCCACCACATCAGCCTTCTTAATGTTGAGGGAAAAATCTTCATCAGTATCTTCTTCGGAGATAAGCTGCCAGCCTCTGCAAAAAACAATACGTGAATATATCTGTGTTGATCTGTGCTGAAGGCAGGAATCCCAGACTTCGCAGGGTGTTTGGAGCACACAAGCATGATTTGGCAGCAAATCCAGACAGCCAAAAAAGATGGAAGAGATCTCCATGTCGTGTTCCTGGACCTTGCCAATGCCTTCAGTTCAGTTCCATGCAATCTCCTCTGGACTGCATTCAACTTCTTCAGGGTTCAAGAGGCATTCACTGCCCTTGTAAAAGCCTATTTTCCCAATATACAACTATGCCTTATAAATGATAAGTATACCACAGCATGTCAGTGATTGGAAATAGGTATTATGGCAGGATGCACCATCTCACCTCTCACCTTTTACCATGGCTATGTAAGTTATCATCCAAGCCTCTCAGTGGGTAGTAGGAAGAGAAAAGTTCAAGCCTGGGTTGCGGCGATTGAAAGGTTGATTAGCTTATTTGTTTAAATGTCTATAAATGCTCCAAAGTGGAGTATTAATGATCCAAAGTAAGGCTAGAAAATGATAATGATGGAATCATGCAATCCATGCATAGCCCAAATTGTTCCTGCCCTCAACAATGGAAGGAGGTGGACTCCATCCACAGCTGTACAGCAGGCTAAGTTAGCCCTTAAGCACCAGACAACAAGGGAGAGGAGGCCTTGGAGACCATCCTGGCACAAGGCAACTCTATCTCAGCATCAAAAACTTTTGGTTGAGGAGGTGCACCGGCAAAAGCAAGCAACGAGATGTGCAATGGCTATATCCCAAGCAAAGCAAGGGCAGTGGGTGAATGGGAGGGAGTTCAGGGGTGAAAGTTCTCTTGGAAGGAGCTGTGGGGCATGGAAGCATCTCAAATTCACTTCCTTTTACAAGCCCCCTATGATGCCCTGCCATCTCTAATGAATCTCAGCCAATGGTATGGAGAAGATCCTATGTGCCCCCTCTGTTCAACTACAGTGAACCTGAAGCACATCTTGGTTGGCTGCAAGATAAGCTTGACAGTAAAATAAAAGCTTGTTGTGGAAGGGGCAAGGGAGGTCAAAGCGATGACCCCGTGATTGGAAGCTTTCAGCTGACCTGATTCAGGGGCTTTGCTTCACATCCAAAATTGTAGCTACTAATCTCAGACCAGACCTTATGCTTTGGTCCTCATCACTTTGCACTGTGCCCTGGAAGGATGCTGTGGAGGTGGCCTATGAACGCAAGAGCCTTAAGTATGTTGAGCTAGCAACAGACCTGGAACAACATGGCTGGAAAGCAAATGTTTGCCCGGTGGAAGTTGGCTGTCGAGGCTTCATAGGTAGATCATCCATCAAAATTCTTAAGGACTTGGTATCCAAAGGCCAAGTCCAAAGACAAGCTGTGGGACATTGTCTGGGTCTCGTAGAGTGGGGGTAAAAGCAGAGGGGGGCGCACATGGGACGCCAGATGTTGCTGATGAGCCCTCTGGAGGTGTCTTGGGCATATATCATTGAAACACCAAAGAAAAGAGGGTACCCACCTGATGACCCCAATGAAGTTTTGTACCTCCATCTATCCCTATCACCACCATATTGCTCCATATTTGTTCTCCACTCATGTCAGGAAGGATATTAGCATCTAGACCTAAAATGTAACTAATAGCTCTCAAACTAGGCTGCAGCAACACACCAAATCAACAAACATCAATCAAACAAATTTACATGCTAATATATACTTCCTAACACCAGACACAGGCTGTTAGTTTTACATATTTAGTAAGAATTTGAAAGAAACAACTGCTTTTCAATCTCTCCTTTTTTCTGTTCAGTTATACTATAGCTTAGGAATGTTATTTAAGTATCAATATGTTTCTTGTAAAATTATGTAGAGAAAATAAATATAGAAAAAAGACATACAGTAGGGATATAGAGCTATAATGTTAATGTGGATAACATAGCTCAGATAATTTGGTTAGAGAAGGATTTGATGAGAAAAGTTGTATAGAAATTCAGTTCATGAAAACTTTTAAATGCACTCTTCACTACCTTGGCAAATAAGACTGAGTTAGTGACATTTCTGGGATTTCATCTGACACAGTAGAGGAGTATATATGTGAAATGAACAGGTTTTTTTTCCTCTGGAAAAGCAGGAGTTTTTTTTTTTTTTTGTAAAACTCATAATTTGTTCTTTGTTTCTTCTCATTCCTGTCTGAGGGAAACAGCTGATATATTAATGAGCTCTCATTTTTAATGAATCTCATTTTTAACTTAGAAAAAAGACATTTCCTGCCTTCCCCATATGCCCTATTCTGTCTCTCTTATTGATTTTCCACTCTTTTGTTTTTGAATTTCAAAGTCAGCATGCATTATTGACGAGACATGAATAACATTTAAAGTGCTGAAGGAGCTAAATTAATTGAATTTGGACAGAAGCATTAAATGACAAGAGGATAGTAATGTTTTACAAGATTATTTTTCTCTTTTACTCACTCTCTCTTTCTTCCCCTTAAATCATTCTTGTAATCACATAGCTTTTTTGATGGTCCAGTTAAAACACTTTAAAAACACTGCATTCTTCTGGGAAATGGTTCGTGCACATTCAGTAAACAAGGCTGTCAGAATAAATGCCATGGTTTATACCTTATATCACAAACGAAATAGGAATTATTGTAGTGATTGAATGTAGAGCAGAAGTATTGGTTAACCTTTAAATGATGCAGAGGCATTTGCTTTTCTGTGCATGTGCTGTATGATTTTTCTATCAATAAACAAACACAAGAAAGTTACACTTCCTCATCACTGCTGTTAACAATTACGTTGTCTTTTGAAACATGGGCACAATGGTTGTTTCTTTGTACATCATGCTTGGTCCAATCAAATATATTCAGAGCAGATTTTTTTTTACCATAATGGGTAATTTTCTCCACTCTTCCCCTCCTACTTGTCCACCACAGATCTGACAGTGCTTTAGTGTTCTCAACCGCTAATTGCTACATATGGTTTTATAAAATGTGGAACAACGGAGCATTCAGCTTTACATGAGAGCTCAACATGGCCGTCAACTGATTGCCTACATTTTTTTTAGTGCGCAAAGATCCAAACAGCAGGCTGTGTTTACACTGAGACTGTTTATCATTGTCATTACTGCATGAGTGCTCTGTTGTATGGTTAAGAGGCCATAGAAAAACATGATTGTTTGATGTTATTGGATTGGAGAAGTGTGGGAATAGTTAAAGAAGTGTTTCTGTATGTCCGACACATTGTCTCCAGGGCATGATGCTGGATAATAACACACAACTGTAAGTACACCAGTGTAGAGTTTCTGTTGCATTATAGAGACTGTTAACGTGAAGGATCATGACAAAGTCAGGCATCTGTTCTCTGAGGTAATTTCTGTAGGGTTCATAATAGGTTCACTGAGTATTATGCAATTCTTTAGGCTGAGAGGGGCCAGCAGACCACAGACCTATTACAGCTCAGGCACCGACTGTGTGTTGGAAAGTATATAGCAATAGTGTGACACTTACATGCATAATGAATGGTATAGCTATTTATTATTATTTCATGATGTCATTTATAGATTAGTATAATCTGACCAGTCTCATTTGAATTACATTTATTTATTTATTTTTATCTTTCTAACTCAGGCTGTTCTATCTCGTCTTTTTTGAGAATTTTACTTTTATTTTTTATACATTACTGTTTGGGGTATTAAGTTTTTATTTTAAATAAAATTAATAAACATATTCAGCAAAGATTCATACAATTGATCAAAAGTGACAGTAAAGACTTTTACATTGTTACAAAATATTTCCAATTATTGCTGGGGCTTTTTAACTTTACATTTTTAACTTTACATATATATTTTTTTTTCTTCTAAGTGATGAAAGCTCATGCATGTCTCTCTGTTTTGTATTAGTTTGAGCTGAGCCTGAGGCTGTTGACACATGGAGTAATTAACAGAGAAACTCAATAGGATTGTTGTTAATGTCTGGTCTCTGTAATGTACACATCTCTGAGAAAGAAAACCACTCTGCGATGTTCAGAATGATATAAGACCGATGACATTTCAAAAGAGCTGAACATACACTGGGTCTTGACAATATGGCTTCAGCTCAAACAAGAAAACTGACTAATACTCTTTTTTGGACTTCACTAAAAGACAGCTTAGAGAATGGGCTTGATGGCCAATTCGCAGTGCAAGAATACATGCTTGAAGTAATTTGCTGCCTGTCAGGATTATAAGTAAGTATATCTGTTCTGGTTGTTTTCAATTGCTTGTGGCTGTACAGATGAAAAAAAAAAAAAAAATCTGAATATAAAAATTGATATAATTCCATATCTTGATCTTTATTATCTCTGTACCATACAATCATGTCTAATTTATAACACATTCAGTTTTCCAGTCCCTCTTTTTGATTGTCCTCTAGGACTATCAAGACTGTTCAGATGTCCACTTTAGGTCAGTAACATGATCTGTGAAAATAAACCTTGAGGCTTTCCGTGCCAGAAATGGGAGAGGAGATTGTGAGGTTGTAGGTGCTGGCTAATGGCTTGTGTCATTGTAATTTAGTGGATTGTGTGGCAGGGTGGAATTAAGATCAAATGACAATGTCTTGTCAGCACTTCACCAGGGACACTTTCAAAAGACAGTCCCCCCCCCCCCCCCCCCCCTTTTTTTTTTTTTTGCTTGAGGCAGAATTGTATGCTCTCTAATACTACCTGATGTTAGTTTAGTAAGAATCATTTGAGAAGGCTGGATTTGTTGAGAAATTCAAGGGCAGCTGCAGAACACAAAGGGAGAAAGAAATAGAAACAGAGTCCAATAACACAATCATTTAAAGGACTTTTTTTTTTTTTTGGTCAATACAAATCTGTATCATAACGTTATTATGAATCATTTTGAATTATCCCTCATTTCCATTGTAGTATCTCTCTATAACCTTGATTTTCACTTTAAAAATCAAGGTTATAGAGAGACTACAATGGAAATGAAAGAGGCGTTATTTTGCAGGATATAAAAGCTGAAATATGAAGTTTATCATTTTTATAAACCACTTAAATTCAACTTGTATATTGAGCTGTAAAAATGTAAAAACAAATACACAGAAATAATTACACAGAAAAGGTTAGTAAACAATTTTTTTTTTTTTATATATATACTAAAATCATATTAACACATATTCTTTACTCCTTATGAAACAGTGAGTATTTTAACATTGGCTATTTTCCTTTTTAAAGGAAGGAAAATTGATTACAATTGAAATGTATAATATATTTATATATTTTACATATATAATATAATATAATATAATTAGCTTTTTGTGGTAATCAACATTATGCCACAAATGCTGTTGACTGAGTGCAACTTGTAATGAGCCCAGAATATTTCTGTTAGCAGTCTGACACACTCAGAAATTACTTATGATCTGACAAATTGGTAACTGGTGCTGGTAAATAAATTACAGCCAATGCAGTATGTTTTTACTAATGGTTTCGAAGCCCATACTATATCAGAGTTACGACATCAGGTTTCATTTTTCCAAGGCATATGAATCACAAATGTCAGATAGATACAAAAGTCATGTGATCAGTGCGCATGACATCATATTTTTTGTTATTCTGAGCTGTTTTGACGTCTCAAGCAATGTACAGTGATGTTTATGGAGGGTAAAAGGGAAGCAGAAGTGTCACCCTCTCTGCAGTGAAAGTCCCACTCGTATTATGACATCTGTCTCCCACATAAAGCATGATCATTATGTTACAAAGCTCAGTTTGTACAGAGACACTTCCTCACATACCAAGGATGTGTGAGTCGACCATGGTCACAAGGAGCCAATTTTTCCTCAGCCAGTTTCACTGAGCATTTTTGCACTTCCCAAAATTTGAAAAAGTGTGAGAGATGATCTATATTTGACAGTTGTGCTGTGGTTAATGACAGGATTTGCCTCTATTCAAAGGGGAGGATTTTTTCACCCCCTTTCTTTAAATATATACAGACGTCCGAAAAAAGTTTTGTATTTTACACAATACAGTGTATACAGTAAATTTAAAGCTAAGTAGTACAGAAAAAAGAGAGATTTCAACAGAAACGTCACAAATTTTAAAGGAGCATTATATTAGAAACAGTATCTATCACATGCCTAATTTTAAATGTAATGTAACGAATTGCAGTTCACATACATTCAAGTTTTGTTAATATTGATCCAAACAATTAAAAAAAAAAAAAATGTTGGTAATGGCAATTCACCCTCAGAAGAAAGTTTGCCTTGTGACTCAGAAAGAGAAAAATAGTTTTATAAACCAAAAATACACCCATCCCATATGAACTTTTCTTTTAATGTTTAAAATACAGTTGTTTTTCTCGTTGTACTTGGGGTAATGCCATCACTTAAGCAGCAGACTGCACCAATAGCCCACTGTTGGGGTCCAAATGGCTCCAATTCACTCTAATGAGCATGTTCATTGGAGGGGGCATGTGAGGGTGAGGGGTTACACCAGACTCTTAGCCTGATGATGGTAGAGAGCCTGTGAGTTGACCTGACTCTGACCCACTCTCTAGTGAAGTTCGCCTGACTGTGGCCTCACCACACCATTACAAAATGGCAGAATCTCAGTGTGAGGGGCCACCTAGGGGAGACTGTGATGGCCAACATACAGTAAGCACCTGTAAATCAACAGTTGACTTGAGAGCGTTTTAAAATTATGAATGTGAGATGATGGTAAATGTTGTTTCTTTGTAATTATATATAAAGTCAATACATCGCTAGTGTATACAGAACAGCACCAAAACATATTTGGACACTTGTGGACACTTAACCTATAGCAAAGGCCTCAAAATTATTAACATGGGCTTAAAAACGTTGCTGAAAACCTACAATCTACTCACAATCTATGGCATGCCTTCTGCCCTCTTGATAGTTCATTCTTTTTTTTAAGCAAATAAAAGACCTTTTTATTTCATAAAAACATCCCTCTTCAGGTCATTGTACATGGTACAATCTTTAATGATTTAGAGTGTTGTAAGTAGTCTGCTATACTGTTATAAAGATCTCACTG
The DNA here is from genome assembly GCF_018812025.1 of Megalobrama amblycephala. Lineage (NCBI taxonomy): Eukaryota > Metazoa > Chordata > Actinopteri > Cypriniformes > Xenocyprididae > Megalobrama > Megalobrama amblycephala. The sequence goes on from NC_063047.1 coordinate 41,524,849, forward strand.
ATTTACATTACAGCTATCAGAATTTCATATTACTTTTTGGCCAAATACTGTATAAGCAACTGAACCAAACTGCATATTTTTGTTGGTCCCCTGAATAAAATTTAGATGTGTTTTTCCTCCTTGAGTTTTTCCTCGTTGAGTGTGAGCTACATATTCTTCTATATCTTATATGAGCAATTAAAGCCAGATGGATCAAATATGATACACAACAAAAACATAAGCAAACTGTTATTTATTCATTTATTTTGTTAGGCTCAATAAACTGTTCTATTAAAAAGTAGATTTTTCTGACTACACTGTAAAAAACGAAAAGTTGAGAAAACTTAAAAGTTTAAGGCAACAAACTTCAACAGATTTTTGTGTTTTCTCAACTTGTTGTATTCAGTTTATATAACATTTTAGACTTTGCAGGGTTAAGAAGCACATACATTTCACTTTAATAGATATAAAATATCAAACAATTACTTTAAACCAACTGGTCCCATGATTTTTAGTGGACGTATAAAGTTAGTTGTCCTCAAGTTCACACAGGTGCTGTTCATCACATTAACTATGAACATCTACTAATGTTTGACAATTAGAAGTGTCACAATACATTTTATCTTAATTTTAAACAGAAAATGTATTGTTTTATTATTTTAAACTTTATATTTTGTTTTATAATTCATAGAAATGTTTGTTTTTTCAAGCGTTTAAATACTTTTTAGAGCCCACTGTTTGGCCACTTGTGTTCTTCACTTGTTTTATATATTTATTATTTTTGTAGGCTCTTTACATTTAATTAGAAGAGTTTAAGGTAACTTTCCACCCACTGGTCGCATCTGTACTTTTAAGTATTTAAGGACAGGTCATTCACATTACAGACTTGGCACTCGTATCATAGAGCCAGGTGGTTTTCTAAGCACCCTCTCCATATGGTGCCCTTTTGTTTGCCTCTCTCCCTCTGTCTCTCTCCCTCCGACTGGCTCTCTCTGCCTTTTACGTCTTGAGAAAGTCCTAACTGTTGACAGCTCTTTGAGCAACAGCAGGCTGTTGTTGTGAATGTATATAGAGCGAGCGAGTGAGCGGGACACAGAGAGGGAGCGCGTGTGTGCTGGATGCTAATGAAAAGCAGATGTTGGGTCAGTGTCAGAGCCTGCGGTTGTGTATGTGTGTGTGCAGGTCCACATTTATGCACGCTTGTCTGTGTGTGTGTGTGTGTGTGTGTGTGTGTGTGTGTGTGTGTGTGTGTGTGTGTGTGTGTGTGTGTGTGTGTGTGTGTGCATGTGTGTGTGTATTTACATGTTTGCCCCCCTACTGTCTCCTAACCGCTGAGTGCTCTTGGTGTTCCAGCACCTGATAGGACGGCAGTTATTGATAAATAATATTCAGGCTGCATGGTGCAGCTAGCCCAGGGAGTTCATAGTGAGTTGACCATCTGGATACACTGGTGGAGATGCAAACAGGGAGAGAGTGTGCCAAGTATCTAGGGCTATGGAGAAGTCAGCCACACTTCACTTACTAATTATTCACAGCAGTAAATCTTTCGACTCATACTGAAGCTCATACAGCGGAACTGGGCCTCAGTGCTTTGAACAATGTATTTCAGTACTACATATTTCATTTTGTGTTGTGCCCTGCAAATACTCACCCCTTGTAAATTTTGTATGTGCATTTTGCATAAAACATGAATCTTATAACATTTTCAAGAAGCAAGAAAAAAAGCCGATAATAATCTGATGGAGAGTCAACCATAACTTTAAGCCCCAAAGCTTAAAGGAATACTTCGTCCAAAAATTTTTAATTACTTTAAAATAAAATTTGAGATTAGTAGTATGCATAATGTTATAATAATATTACATTTATATACTGTGTATATATATATATATACACACACAAAAAGTCTTAGGCCACCACCAGCTTTGTTGTTTTAGCAATGTTTTAATGACCATCCATATTTATTTTTTGGTCTTAATCACGATATACAAACAGAAAATACAGGAAATATGTACACAAAACAAACAAACAAAAAAAAAATCTGAACAAAACGGCTTCTTTAAGCAAAAATCTGTATTTAGTGTTACCTCCTTGACTTCTTCCATTTTCTCAAAGAAGAAAATCTGAGAAACTTCTCATATTTTGAAAGTTTTCTTGGCATTCTAGTCCTTTTCCATTCCATTTAGGTTTAAGAGAGCCAGGTTCTCAAATGTAAGGGGAGGTCTCTAAATACTTGCCACTTTAGCCTATATAAGTCTTTTTTTTTTTTTTTTTTTTTTTTTTAATACTGCATACAAATTTTCTGTATTTTCTGGTTATATTCCAATAAAGAGACTGAGAAATAATTATATATGGTTATTATACCATTGCTAAAACAATAAAAAGTGACAGTAAAGACATTTATAATGTTACAAAATGCTGTTCTTTTGAACTTTCTATTTTACTTAAGAATCCTGAAATCCTAAATCCTGATCCTTTTTTCCATAGTAAGCAGCACAATAGTTTTTAACATTGATAAAAATAAGAAATGTTTTTGAACAGCACATGACAGAGTAAATTACTGGAGTAATGGCTGCTAAAAACAAAACAAAAAACATCTTTGCCATCAATAAATTTTATATATATACTGTATATATATAAATTGATCTAAAACTTTTGAATGGGACTGTGTATTCACATATACTATGTATTTGTATTCCATGGAAAAACTAACAGCATATGAGTTTGAAACAACATACATAATTACAGAATGTTTCCATGAGCTATTTCTTTAATTGCAGGCTTGTCTATAATTCTTCCATACATTCACCAGTCCAAACATTTTTATATTTAGTTCATGACACTTTTTTTTCCAGATCTCACATGATGGATGCATTTAACAGACATGAAATGACTGATTACTTGCTGCTATGTTGGACCTTGGCGGATCGTCTAAGTGTGAGTGTGTGTGTGTGTGTCCGGGGGCAAACAGGTTTAATGGGCTGTGTACGAGGGGGTTGGGGGGTATTTCTCTTGAACTGGTGATGGTGGGAGGAAGTGTAGAGATTTATGACGAGGCTGATTGCCCCTCTCTTTCCTCCACAGTGGCTGACCAGCAGAGAGAGTGAGACGCACTAAATCACTCCTGCCATTGAGCCCCTGCACTTGGCGTTGATCCTTAAGGGATCAGTCAGTGAGACACATCTCAATTTGTCTCCCTGAGAAAGTCACACTGCACAAGGATTTTGGTTTCTTATCACTAACCCCTGATAATACCATAGTTTGATGGAGTTGCTCCTGTTCTGAGGAGTGTGGTGTTTTCATTTCTGTTGTGCCGTTCGTTGGCCTGTTAGTAAATCTCTATAGGAAAACCATTCCTGAGAGTATGGATGTATTCTGACAGAGTAATTACAAAACCTGTAACAGCCAAGTGATAAAGAGGCTAGAAAACGAATTATTTGTATTGCTATATATATTGGTATGGCTATATATAAAGAAATTCCCTAACGACAGTTCTGAATTAGGAGCTTATGTATAGATGCTTCAGATTGTTTTGTAGACATATATAAGACCTCTACTCAGTTCTGCTTTCATCCACACAAGAATAAGAAAACACTGTGCTTTCCTCCTGACACAGGTTGACATTTTATATCACATAAACAAAAAAAAAAAATATATGGCATAAAGTAATATTAAACAATTCCTGTAGTAAAATAATGTAGAGGAACGTTTACTTTAGGCACAAAAGAGCGGATTACAATTGTTTAAGTTAAAATTTAAACGATACATTAAAATAAAAAAGGAAAAGATGAAATTGTTTGAACTGTGTTCTGAAACTGCAGTGATCCTTATATTTTATATTTCAGGTGATATAGATATCAGTGGAAAAGGTACATCATATTTGAAAGGAATCACATTTGGATTTTTAGGCTGGATACATTCTTTCTATAGAACTTGGGAATAATTGCAATCTTTCTCGGAAAGCCTTTGGTCTCCTCAGAGAAAGATACTGTTTGAAAAGTGAGTATGCTCTCTCAATCTCACCAGCTGTTATTGTAACCTATGACTCTCTCCTCATCCATTTTTACAGCTATGAGTTGCAGTATAGAACTCAGAAGTTGAACTGTGCCATTTGCTTTGAAAAGCTATTCGACCTCTAAACTTACCATTTAATTAGATCTGAGGCAGCATACTCTTTGCTCAGACAAGCATTATTGGAGAGGTGTCAAGTTTGCACTGAAGTAGTGCAGTATAATGCAGACCAATAGGACAGAAAATTCAATGCTGTAAATAGCTATTTAAACAAACATCTCATCAGATGACACAGCTAATAACATCTGTCTATATAACTCCAAACTATCAAAACCTACATGAAGTGCAATATTTTGTTCTCGGTGTGTACGCTCACTGACACTTCTCCACAAAGGGAAGCTCATGACATTGACCTGCTTGAAGAGATTACATGAGTATTAGTAACATTTCAGAGATCCCAGTTACTTAAAATGCACTTACTGTTTGAATTGAACATAAAGAGTTTAACAAAGAGGAGAAAGTTATGTGGTTACGCATTAGAAAGTAATTTATATACATGTGGATGCATTTCGTTTTTATTGCAGAACTTGCTGAAATAAAATAGTCTCTCTACTGCAATAAGATACTGTCTCTCATTTTATATTTCTCTTTATAGGCTATTTATGTCGGGTTTTATTATACAAAGCCATGAAATTTATATTAAAATAATAAAACTATTATAATATATCTCCACCTTACATAAATAATTCCCCTTGGCACTGAGTAAACCTTCAATCTATATCTATGCATATTCATTTAAATACTCGTTTCATAATGCTAATGATGGTTTTGATCTTTAATGTGCCGTGTACATTAATTAATGATGAATTCCCTGGAGGATACAACAGAGTGTGATGACACACACAGTAACACATTTAGTTTTTCTATAGATAGACATCCCTGAGGTTGTCCATCCTGTACAAACAGGAAAGGGAAAATACTCCAGATAAATGTTTTTATTTATGCAGGGTGAGCTCTTTAATGATAAATACATTTAAAGTTGTTGTTTTCTTTCGTTAATATAGCATTTAAAACAATTGTCATTCAAGCAGAAACATTGCTAAATACACATATGTGTTTTTTATTGCCACTATCTTATAGTCCGAAGGGGGTCAAAAGTAGAAGTGGCTTGTCGCTGCAAAAGTGCTGGCGGTCAGAGTCCCCCTTGGTAGGGTCCCTTGGTTAGGCAGTGCTTGATCGCTGAAGGAATACTGGGAGTGAGTGAGGGAGCGCTCTCGCGGAGTTACAAACTGGATGGAGCCGATTGAAGTAGATACTTTAGTTATATTAAGTGGATTTTGACAGCGGATCTCTGGCTTCGGTCTGACGGCGTTTCCTACTGGAACTTATAGCTTGCCCACTGAGGAAGATAAATCATTATCTACAAGAAACATAGCTGGCATGCGCTAATATGGAAACCAAACCATTCTTGTCTCTAGGTGAGTTTGAATATGGTTTCTATTATCTTAACGCTAATGTCATGAATAGGTACAGACATCTACCAGTTTCTGCTCTGAAGTGCTGAACAAAACGAAACTATGCTGCATATTTACATCCACATGTCTATGAGTGCATTAAACCCGTTTTCCTTAATAATAGGCTAGCATGTCTTCATTTTTCGCGGGCAGGTAACTTAATGGAATAAAATGGAATAAGCAAGCAAGCTACTAGAGTTAATAAAATGATGATGAGCAAGATTGTCATCTTTATTATTAGTTTATATCTATGATGTAATTGTTATTATCAGCAACTTAATAAAATAATCAGTGTTACTTGAGCAATTAAGGTGTGTGACTAATAATTCATGAAGTTCAGACGCGATCACTTTAGTCAAACAGTGAATGTTAATAGTTTATTGAAGCGCGCTCGTTCTTCAGTTGTGCGCTGTCACATTTATTACTCTAAATGCTCATGGCAAGCCGTTTAAACAATTATTCTCGTAAACTAACTAGTAACTATTTTTATGTCTATAGTACTTTTCTTAGGCGTTTAATTTCTTTGCTTGTAGTTACTATGTTAATAGTGAGAACGAGTAACTATTGGCAACATTTTTTTTTCTCTCCATATAATTCAAAAGGGATCTGTGGTCAGATTTCAATTAATCACTTCAAACTATATAATTTAGTTGTTACTGGTAGCTGTTACCTTCCTATACCAGTTTTACTAGTAATTCATCAGGTGCAATGTATTATTCAAATAAGTGTTATCAAATTTATAAATTCCTAATTTAATCAACATCTATTTATTGCATTCCTGTTGTTACTGGCAATATTTTAATCTCATTATAAAGTTGCAATTCTGACTAGTAGTCACATATAACAAATAAAAAAAAGCAGCTAGAGATAACAAATGCTATTGTCGCAAATGGGATAAATACTAGTGTCTCATAAATAAGTTCTATCATCTAATAAATTAGTACTAAATACATAGGGCTACTAGCCAGAAATGAATAGTTGATATCTGAACCACAGATACCATTAGAATTCAATGGCAAAATGGCATTAGAATTGTTACTTGGCACTAGTTGTGAGTAGTAGCAAAAGAAAAAGGCATTGGGTAACACTTTACTTTACAGTGTTACACATGTATAGTAATAACAGTAAATGTTGCAGCATTATAAGCAACTAACCCTAACAAAATCGGTTGCACTTTATTTTACAGTACATGCACTTACATGTACTTACCGTGTACTTACCTAAGAAAGTACTGGGCAATATAAGGCAACTACATGGGTTAAGTTTAGGTTTAGGGGTAGGTTCAGGGTTAGTACCTAGTTATTTCCCAGTTATTGCAATTACTATAATAAGTACATAGTATGTACATGGGGAACAGGACTATAAAATAAAGTACTACCACAAAATCCTAACCCTAATTTTATAGTAAGTACATGTTGTTAAATAATATTACTCAGTACTTATTTGTGTAATAGGTGCACCCTAAGATAAAGTGTAACCTGCTATTGGATATACAGTAGTTCTATTTTATTAATGATAAGTAATCAAAATAATTATTAGTACCATCAAATTAGACAACAAGACTAGCCTATTTAAATGAATAAATGTTAAAATGGCCTGCCATAAAAGCTCAACAAATCGATGTCAGCGTACTTCAGTAGTTATCTCAACCACTTCAAAGGGCTGTATGGTCTGAGGCCGTTGGGATTTGAAGATTTTACGAGATCTCTCGGATTTATCGAGATCTTTATTTTTTCTTTGGTTAGCTTGGTAATTATGCGCTGCGATTATTGCGAATGATAGAGTGTAATAGTGGTCTGTTCTTACCTGAGCTCCTCTTAAGCCTCATTCAGATTCTGTCTGACTCTCTCAAATGAGAAAATGTGCTTGGTTGGAAAATAATAGTTGGGTAGTAGCCATTGAGATTTAGAAAGTAATAACTCATGACACATGTGATGGTACAGAGCTTGTTGTGTAAACTTGCACTGAAATAGTTTTGCAACAATATTCATTTTCCAAGCCACCTATTTATACATTCTTCCTGCGTGTTGGAATTCCAGTGTAAACAGCAAGTTTTGGGGCTTAATGTGCCCAACTTTATTGGCATTTTTAAAGTTTGCTCTCTATAGGTCTCTGGGGGCCACTACCTTTCCCTGGAGCGTCCCAAGTCCATGAGCGTTAATAAGAAATAGAGGGTCCCATTGTAAGAAGGCCCGTCTGTGGTAGTGAGGGGGGTGTATACTGGATGCCGGACCACCCCAATAAAAGAGAACCAGTTTGGTTTACGGCAGAGCAGTTTTGTGTTTCTGAAGAGGTGATTGGTCCTTTGTGAATGTCTGCAGCTGTCAGTTTTATAAGAGAGGCTTTAAAGGGAAAGTTAATTGCTTAAAGTGACAGCGTCTCCCAGACACCCTCCAGCCACTGTCTGTCTCCAAATCAAAAGCAGCTCAGGCAGTTTCTAGACAGGACTACACAGAGGGCCAAACTGCACTTGAGAAAGTTTGTCTGAAGTGTCAGGTGATACACGCACATTGGAGGGGGAGTGTGTTTTTAGATCTTCTCTTGTTTCACTGTTGTACAAACTGTTGCAATTTAAGCATCAGCTCTTCAGCTTTGAAAGTGATGTCAGAGGGGGTATATTTGATCGGCTCAAAAAGCTCCCCTGTTAATCATTTGCTCTATGCAGTGTATGCATGTCTCCTTGATAAAGGCAACGCTGCACCTTGTACTGTGGTCCGTGTTTGGTTGCATATAGAGTTTAGCTTTATCATACAAAGTACAGGCGGCACCAAAAGTCTGAAGGAAACGTTGTGAAGTTGAATGAATTTGAATTATTTTCAATTCTGCACTATTTTTAGGTCACATCAAATGTAAGTGAATGTGTGATGTTGAATATGGTGTAGTTCATGAAGCTTGTATGAGGCTGTCAGTAAAGCGAAAGAAATAATAGGCCCTTTTTCAGTGATTTTTTATATGGTTTGATTCATATAAAAATGATTAAAATAAAATGTCAGTAGTGGACTCAGACCTTTGGAATCCACTATTTGTATGTGTATTTGTAAAAGGTGTGTTCATCGACAGCAAATTTCAGTAAAATTGAAAAAAGCAGGCATTAACAACTTCTTTAAGAGAGTGTTTTAGTCCCTTTTTCTCTGGTGTGGTGTTAATGGGATTACACTTGACCTTATGCATAGTAATTCAGTTTAAGTTAATGGATTTGGAGAATCTAAAGAATGTACAATACCTCTCCCATCCCCACTTTCCATCTTTATGGCAGCATAAGTACCATGTCATTTAGAGTGTGAAGGGTGTGTGTGTGTGTGTGTGCGTGGACTGTAGACTCTGAATTTAATGCTGCACATGGTCTAGAGGCAGGTCACTGCCAGTGTAATTATCTAATATGTTTAAGTCTGTGTCTATCTTTGTTTTTGCATGCTGCGACAGACAAGTTAATGAGAGGTCCAGCTGTCTAATTACCAGGTGCAAACTTTTAAGGTCAACTTCTTCACTGCACATGATGGACACTGATATTTGCAAACTTTGCCAAGCTTTCACACAGTCCCAAAATGAAATGATCTTTATTCAGTCTCTATTATTCAATCTCTATTATTATACACTACCAATGAGATGTTTGAACTTAGTCTTTTTTTCTAAGGAAATTAATACTTTTATTCAGCAAGGACACATTAAACTTTAGTCACGTTATAAAAGACTTTTACATGGTTACAAATAGGGGTGTGACGAAACAGGTATCTCACGAGACGAGACGAGACTCAAGATTGAGTTCACGAGACGAGACAAGATTTTTACACACTATTTTTAAGAAATCCTCAATGGCGAAATACATGACTCGAAAAAATATTCTGCAGGTGTATTTGAAATGTTTTAATAATCATCTTGTAATGAATGCCATTTCAGTTCTACTTTCTGAGTATGAATTATCATATGCAGTAAAAGAAAACAATACTCAAGTACTCTAAAAGGTTTTGCTGCAAACTCAACTGACTGACTTCTCTTCTGTATTATTTCAGTCTCTTCAGACCTCACTGTACATGATTTATGAGCTTCTACAACTTTTGACTTCCTAACTGAACTCCTTTCCACAAACTGATCATAGAAATAAAAACAGTATAAATAAAAATGTTAACACTTTACAATAAGGTCTCATTTATTAACATTAATGTATTAACCAACATCAACTAACAATGAGCAATATATATGCTACAGTATTTGTTAATCTTTATGTTAGTTAATAAAAATAGTCATTCATTGTTAGTTCATGATAGTTCACATTGCATTAACTAATGCTAACAAATGAAACCTTATTGTTTGTGCTTAATAAGATTAAGAGAACGACTACTTTTGGCCTCGACGAGAAATCTCGTCACATTTTAGTCTCGCGAGATCTCGTCACATCCCTAGTTACAAATAATTTCATATAAATGCTGTTCTTTGGAACATTCTATTTATCAAAGAACCTTGAAAAAAAGTACAATGTTTCCACAAAAAAATATTCAGCTGTACTGTTTTCAACTTTGATAATAATAAGAAATGTTTCTTGAGCACAAAATCAGCATATTATAACAATTTCTGAAGAATCACATGATACTTAAAGGATTAGTTCACTTCTGAGTGAACATTTCCTGATAATTTACTCACCCCCATGTCATCCAAGATGTTCATGTCTTTCTTTCTTCAGTTGAAAAGAAATTAAGGTTTTTGAGGAAAACATTCCAGGATTTTTCTCTATATAGTGGACTTCAGTGGGGTTCACTGGGTGGAAGGTCTAAATTGCAGTTTCAGTGCAGCTTCAAAGCGATCTACGCGATCCCAGCCGAGGAATAAGGGTCTTATCTAGCAAAACGATCTGTCATTTTCTAAAAAAAAAAAAATATATATGTACTTTTTAACCACAAATGCTCGTCTTGCACTAGCTCTGCGATCCACACGCATGACGTAATCATGTTACAAAGGTCATGCATAACATAGGTGAAAGTACCGATCCAGTGTCTACAAAGCAAACGTGCAAAGATTAAGCCAAACGCCATTTACAAAAAAGGTAAAACAACAATATCGGACAATTTTGAAGTTGGAGAGAAGTTTTTCATGAGCATAAGTGTATTTTGCTTTAAAAAATTCTGTATTGCAAAATATTGTTAATAAATGGTTAAAAGTGCATTTCTATGTTTAATATGTTTTCCCCAACTCTCAAAGTGTTAAGCAATACTTTTTTTTTTTTTGGAGCTTATCTTTGTGCACATGATTCTTAAAGTCAGAAGGACTATATGTTTTTTAATGCTTTCATCTGTTTTTTTGTGTTTTGTTCCAGACAGCACATTCTTCAAAGTGCAGGTCAGAACATATCATAACTTAAACCTCTAGACTGTAAATACTGTCCATAAAAGCTACCATGTCTGATTATGGTATCCTTTCCTCCCTTTTCCCCCTTTCATTGCTCTTTTCGTCTCCTCGTCCTGTACACGCTCTAGCTCTTTTGAAGGATATGTTACAGGCCGAATGCAGAACAGTCAGTAATTCAGATAAGATCTGATGGAGATATGAATCTTGCATTTCTTCTCCCATGAGAGCAGCAAATTATACACACCAAAAAATTCCATTAAACAGTAACAGGGCCCCAAACTACTGTTCATGTGATACTCAGACAGGTGTTATTTGCTGCACTTACACCCTACGGGACAGACGGATCCAATTTGTACCCTGGAGAAGACGGCAATTTGAAAGGAAGTTTAGTTCCTCTGAGTCACTGGCTTAATTTAGAATCACCCCTTGTGCGATTCTGTTTTATTTATATTAGATATTTGATAATTGGTTGATTCATAACTTAATTTAGAGAGAGATGACCATCATGATAACTCAATATATGCAAAATGCTTTAATTTAAAGCGACACTTCACCCAAAAATTTCAATTCTGTCATCATTTATTCACCCGCATGTTGTTTTAAATCTCTATGACTTTATTCTGTGGAACATAAATTAATATATTCTGAAGAATGTTTCAATAGTTGATGACAATTGATGACAGAATTTACATTTTTGGCTGAACTGTCCTTTTAGATTTACGCAAAAGTACTTATCCAGAGACTAAAGGGATAAAGACTGAAAAGCAGATTAGTTATGGTGACTCAGGTGTCCCACACATTATAGTTCCTGCGGGGCATGTTGGGAGTATTTTTGTGCATGCGGATTGTCCATGCAAGCGCGAGTCTCTGTTCCCTTTCATGCTCCGTGCATGAGCTCTGTTGACAGGAGACACACTTGCGCTATGTGTCTTCAGCTCTATTACAGTCACAGTAATGGGCTAAATCACTAATGAGCTAAATCACTTTTCCTGACATTAAAGAATGTTGAAGGCTGTTCAAACCACTTTTAAAGCTCAGTGCTGATGCGACACATGTTTTTGAACATTTTGTTTCCGTCCCTTTATGTCTATAGATATATATATAGACCAATTTTATGTTAAATTAAGACTGGAGCTTTCAAGCTGAAAGGGTTAGTTCACACCAACATGAAAATTCTGTCATTAATTACTCACCCTCATGTCATTCTAAACCCATAAGACTTTCGTTCATCTTTCATCTCTTCAGAAAATTTGGACTAAACAACTCAATTCATATGGATTAGTTTTACGATCTCTTTATGAACCTTTTGAATTGTAAATAGCGTAGCTGTCAATCAAGGGGCAGAAAGCTCTCAGATTTCATCAAAGAGATCTTCATATGTGTTCCGAAGATGAAAAAAGTCTTACAGGTTTGGAACGACATGAGAGTGAGAAATTAATGACAGAATTTTCATTTTTGGGTGAGCTATCACTTTGAAAAAGGGCACATCATAAAAGTATCATAAAAGTTGTCCATATACGTCTTCACTATTTAAAGTCTTCTGAAGCCATATCAGTGTTATTTTAGTATTTATTAATATTTTAAATTAGCTTTTGTTTTTATATTTTCAGTTTTCATATTAATTTTATTTTAATTTTGTTATGCACTTTTTGTCACAGGTTGCTGTGTAGCATAATCCACGAGGAAATGTGTGACGCAGAATGAACAATAACAGTTTAATATATAATGAACTAAGGCTACATTCACACTATCAGTCCAAATCAGATTTTTTTTGTGTATCTGTTTGAAATCTGATCTAAAATTATTGACTGTCCACATTGGCTATGTTCAGACTGTCAGTCCAAATCCGAATTTTGTGCATATCACATTGAAATCCTATCAGATTTAGCAAGTTGGAACAGATTTTTACACCCCCTTTGAAAAGTAACATTTTAAACAATATCTTAATGAACACAAAAACTATTTCCAAAATGTTGACAAGACTAAGTTTAATATAACATCTATTTAACTTATAACATGAAGGTAAGGTTGATAATATAACTTAGATTACACATTTTTCAGTTGTACTCAAATTAGGGTGATGCAAAAATGAGTACATCCCACAAAAAAAAACTACTTCATCTAGTACTTTGTATGGCCTCCATGATTTTTAATGACAGCACCAAGTCTTCTAGGCATGGAATGAACAAGTTAGCGACATTTTGCAACATCTATATTTTTTCCATTCTTGAAGAATGAGCTCTTTTAGAGACTGGATGCTGGATGGATAGTGATGCTCAACTTGTCTCTTCACAATTCCCCATAGGTGTTCGATTGGGTTCAGATCAGGAGACATTGACTTCTTCAGAAATCCAACAGTGGCCTTAGATGTGTGTTTAGGATCATTGTCAGGTTGGAAAAGTGCACCATGACCAAGGGCACGGAGTGATGGTAGCATCTTCTCTTTCAGTATAGCAGTACATCTGTGAATTCATGATGCCATCAATGAAATGCAGCTACTCGACACCAGCAGCACTCATGCAGCCCCACATAAGGACACTGCCACCACCATGTTTCACTGTAGGCACCATGCATTTTTCTTTGTATTCCTCACCTTTGCGACACTGTACAGTTTTGAAGCCATCAGTTCCAAAAACATTTATCTTGGTCTCATCACTCCAGAGTATAGAGTCCCTGTAGTCTTCATCGTTGTCAGCATGGGCCCTGGCAAACTCTAGGCGGGTGCCTGGTCTTTAGGAGAGGCTTATTTTGTGAACGGCACCCATGCATGCCATTACTCTGCAGTGTACGCCGGATTGTGTCATGGGAAATAGTTACCCCAGTTTGGCTTTCTACTTCTTTAGATAACTGCAGTGAACTTGCATGCCGATTTTCTTCAACCCTTCTCATCAGAAGACGCTCCTGTCAAGGTGTTAACTTCTGTGAAACCTGAACGTCTCTGTGAGATTGTGGGGGTTCCATCTTTTTACAATTTTTGTACCTCTTTTGCTACAGTATTCTGACTGATAAGTAAAGCTTTGCTGATTTTCTTGTAGCCTTCACCTTTCTGGTGTAAAGAAATTAGTTTCTTTCTCAGGTCTTGTAACATTTCTCTTCCATGTGGTGCCATTGGTGACAGCATGAAATGGGAAGGGGTTTTAACACCCTTTTATTGTAAACTGTCTGCTGGACACCAGTGTAATGAATAATTAGTTTCACCTGTGGTTGAATTCTAGTTAAATTAGACATTTGTATTAGACTTTCAGTGGGGTGTACTCATTTTTGCATCACCCTAATTTGAGTAAAACTGAAAATTTTGTTCTCTAAGTTATATTATTAACCTTACTTTCATGTTATAAGTTAAACAGATGTTATATAAAACTTAGTCTTGTCAACATTTTGGAAATTGTTTTTGTGTTCATTGAGATATTGTTTAAAATGTTACTTTTCAAAGGGGGTATACTCATTTATGCTGAGCACTGTAGGAAACATGCTGAAAGTTGCTGCAGAAACAAGGTTGTGTTGTTGCAAAGTGCCAGACGAGCAGAAAATGACAATGTAATGTAGACATGTTTTGAAAACGGCAGAGGTGACAGCACAGAATAAAGCCACACATACCAGCCTTCTACATTTCTGCCTCTGCCGATTCTAATCGGATACACAAATAATCGGATTTGAACTGACAGTATGAATGTAGCCACTGTGTATCGCAACTGTTCAGATTGTGTTTCCCGTGCCGCTCTTTCGTTGCATGGGTTTCTGTGGCAATAATGTTGCATTGGTAGGTGCCAAAAACAACAACAACTGCAACATGGAGGGGTTTGCAATACAGATGTTGTCTTATTTACGGCATGACAATGTGTAGCCGCTGTGCTGGAATACTGCATCTTCTGAGGCAGTGGCTGGGATGTGTGACTTTATTCCTTGCTGTCGTCTCCACAGGTCTTAAAACATGTATCCGTTGTACTGTCATTTTCTGCTCATCTGGCACTTTGCAACAACACAACCTTGTTTCTGTGGCGACTTTCAGCATTGCTTCCTACAACGTCTGATGTTTACATTTTACATGGCGTGAGTCACATAAATGTAGCTCGAAACGAATAGAAAAAATTTCATTTCGTGATTTTTGCTGATTTCAATCGGATATCCACAAAAATCGGATTTGGACTGTCTGTCTGAAGGAGGATCCTGACTGAAAAATAAACAAGACAGAAACTAAACATGACATTGACACTATTGTCATTTTAATTTAGTTAGCTTTTTAACTAGGGCTGACCGATATATCGCATGCTATTGTCACGCGCATTTCGTCAGTAAAGCCGGTTCCCTGATTACCGCTAAATCGCCATCACCTGCTTTCAAATGGAGCGTCATTTAATAGACAGAGCCATAGATCACTGACAAGCCACACAATATCGCGTTCATTAACGAAGGTGATTCATCTGCCATATGAATGCAATATTGCGTGGCTTGTCAGTGATGTACGGCTCTGTCTATTAAATGCCGTTCCATTTGAAAGCAGGTGATGGCGATTTAGCGGTAATCAGGGAACCGGCTTTACTGACGAAATGCGCGTGACAATAGCATGCGATATATCGGTCAGCCCTATTTTTAAGTGCATTTCAGTTTTAGTAATTTAGTACTTCAGCTTAAACTTGTTTTACTTCATTTAGTTGCCAATGCAACATTTCACATTTTCGCTTGTTTTTTAAGTTTTAAGTTTTTTTATTTGATATTTCTAATTTATTTTATTTTAGCTTAAGTTCATTAAAAAAAATATTTAGTTAACAATAACAAGACTGAGCCTTAATTAATTAATTAACAACATACTTAATATAGGGTTAGGGTTAGGATTAAGGTTTGGTTTAGGGTTTGTTGCGTCTGTTATTACTATGTAAGATGTGTAACAAGGACACTGTAAAATAGTGCTACCAAATACTGACATCCACTCTAGCTCTCTTTTGTGTTAGAGAACTAGCAAGGTCTGATTCATGAACGAATCAGTCTTTTCAGTTGCATTGTTTGATCCAGTCTGAATAATACATATTTTAGAGTACAGTAACTATACTGTTTTTGAACTAAAGTACTTTTTAAATTTGTTACATTTACACAGGTAGTGCTAAGTTAAATAAATGGAATATCCCTTTGATGTTTTTTGTCCTTCTGAAGCTGGGCTGTGGATTTATACACATATAAAGGACCAAAGAGAGGATACAACTTTTTTGTTTGTTCTTTTTAACATTCCCTGATGCAACATGCTTTCATAAGTTTTCATTAAACTATACACTGTCAAAGAACACTGGAGAATGAGTCATTACACCAGCCCTGAACTTGTGTCAGCGGTACTATTTCTAGCCACTTCTGTGCTGCACTAGTAATTGCACCGAATGTTGATTGTGTAAATGTGCCAGCTCCATTTTGTATCTAATAACTTAATTGAGTCATGACTCATATGGCTAGATTGTTCCAACAGCTTTTGCATAACCATTTAAAAAGAGGAAAACAATGTATTTTTCATCCACTAAGCACATTAGCATGACAGTATTGAGTAAAGCACTTCCACTGTACTGTATTCCCTACAATGGCTGCTGTAGCTGTCACTTCCCTTTAAAATGGCTTTGACATATAACACCTTGTCATGTACGTGCAATGTGTGTGTACATGTTTATTTGTATGTACTATGTGTTCTCCCTAAGGCTGACACTCTTTCACTGGAAGAAATCTGTAGGTGGATAACTGACCACGGGCCAGTAAACTGAGGCCCTGTTTACACCTGGTATTAAGATATGTTTTGTTTGATCAGATCACAAATAGACAAAGGGGACCCATTCTTGTTCACACCTGGTGTTTTAATCTGTCTCTTTTGTTCACTTTCGACCACTTCCATTCTGATTTCTTTGAAGGGAGGGTCTATGGGTGGGTAAATGTGTGGGCTTTTTCAGATCTTTCAACCTAATGGACGAAATCAGGAATGGTAAGAGAACATTGTGTCAAACCAAACTTGGGTCTTCAGTTGACAAAGTTTAAATCCCATCTGTCTAGCGCACTTCCCATAATGTTTACACATTAAGTCAGTAGCCAGAGAGTAGGCGGTCTTTTGTGGATGTTCAAATGCATTTGACCACATGAGCGTCTACACTACGGAAGCAATCCGGTCTAATACGTTTTTGAATACCTCTGGAAGTGGTTAAAAGTAGACAAGCTCAAAACACATTAGACCCCTTTACACCTGTGTTTGGCGTCATCCACTTGTGATCCTATCAACCAAAACGCATCTTAAAGGTGCCCTAGAATTAAAAATTGAATTTACCTTGGCATAGTTAAATAACAAGAGTTCAGTACATGGAAATGACATACAGTGAGTCTCAAACTCCATTGTTTCCTCCTTCTTATGTAAATCTCATTTGTTTAAAAGACCTCCGAAGAACAGGCGAATCTCAACATAACACCGACTGTTACGTAACAGTCGGGGTGTACGCCCCAATATTTGCATATGCCAGCTCATGATCGAGGCATTACACAAGGGCAGCCAGTATTAACGTCTGGATCTGTGCACAGCTGAATCATCAGACTAGGTAAGCAAGCAAGGACAATAGCAAAAAATGGCAGATGGAGCAATAATAACTGACATGATCCATGATAACATGATATTTTTAGTGATATTTGTAAACTGTCTTTCTAAATGTTTCGTTAGCATGTTGCTAATGTACTGTTAAATGTGGTTAAAGTTACCATCGTTTCTTACTGTATTCACGGAGACAAGAGCCGTCGTTATTTTCATTATTAAACACTTACAGTCTGTATAATTCATAAACACATCTTCATTCTTTATAAATCTCTCCAACAGTGTAGCATTAGCCATTAGCCACGGAGCATAGCCTCAAACTCATTCAGAATCAAAAGTAAACATCCAAATAAATACAATACTCACATAATCCGATGTATGCATGCAGCATGCATGACGAACACGTTGTAAAGATCCATTTTGAGTGTTATATTAGCTGTGTGAACTTTGTTTATGCAATGATGAGCTTGGGAGAGCGCAAGCAATTAAAGGGGCCGCAGCCTGAAATGCCACATTTCTAATTATGCTCCAAAATAGGCAGTTAAAAAATTAATTTAAAAAAATCCATGGGGTATTTTGAGCTGAAACTTCACAGACACATTCAGGAGACACCTTAAACTTATATTACATCTTGTAAAAAAACGTTCGATGGAGCCATTAATACCAGGTGTAAACAGGGCCATAGAATCTGTGTTAAAGGGCACCTATTATGCAAAATTCACTTTTACATGGTGTTTGACCATAAATGTGTGTTGGCAGTGTGTGAGCAAAACCACCGTAGAATGAGAAAAATCCACCCAGTGGTTTTTTTACAATCTCAATAATTCATAAGCACTGTCTCAGAACGCCCTGTTCTAAGATTGCTCTCACTGTGACGTAGAATTGCGCTAAGCCCCACCCACGTGGTTTGATTGACAATCTGGTTTTGGCATAGACCCCGCCCTCGGTGATCTGTCAACCATCCTCCATTGTTTCAACGACAGCCGATAATGTCTCCTAAGAAACATAAGTGTTTTGTTGTGGGATGTAATAATGAACATAGTAGTTTTCACTTACTTCCGACATCAGAGCCACTGAAAACGCAGTGGATGGATTTTATTTACGAAGGAAAGGCGCCACTCAAAATTCCAAAATACGTTTATGTTCGCGCGAATCATTTTTTGACTGACTGTTTTGAGAACGAGGGTCAATTCAAAGCAGGTCTTGCTTCAAAGTTAATCCTCAAGTGTGGATCGTTGCCTACTGTTCGCGATCCAACGTCACCTCCAGAAGAAGTAAGTGTATTTAATGTTTTTTGAGCAAATAGTCATTTCAGTCGATGTCAGCCAATTCAATAACAAATGCGTCTAAAGTTGTTTTCGTCGTCATAGAATATCTGTGTTATATAATTTAAACCTTGTTTGTATAGTGTGTATCCACACGTATATATATATATTTTTTAAAGATATTGTATTAAAAACTGTGTATGTTTACTTAGCAAACGTTATCACAGTATTTGTGTTTGTAGTTTCAAAAAATTGCGCGAACGTTATCACAGTGTGTGTGTGTGTGCGTTGCACATCCATAATTGCAAAGGGGACGCGATTAAAACTCTATAAGTACATAAATTTATCAAATAACCATTCAGAGACGTCCTGCTCCATTCTCAATTGTGTTTCTTCTGCCGGAGTCTCTTCATCATCTGGGTCTGATTCCGGTTCAAACATGTACGGCTGAATGCCATACAAAACAGCGGGTCTCTCACTCTCATTCTGCTTCTACCGACTGTTTATTGCCATAGGTATGCAAGTTACGCCCTCATCCAAAGGCAGGGCGGGGATATGCAGCTCATTTATATTTAAGGTGGTACACACCAAAACAGCTCTTTTTAAAACAGGCCCCAAAAATGACATTTTCAAATGGTTATAATAAATTAACTGTGGGGTATTTTGTGCTGAAACTTCACAAATACATTCTGGGGACACCCAAGACCAATATTACATCTTGTAAAAAGGGGCATAATAGGCGCCCTTTAAGACTGTCTTAAGAACTGGTCAGATTAACTAGCAGTTAACCAAGGGATAAAAGTCTTACTTTTTGGATTTAAACTAGACCAATCTATCTTTGTATTATGACAAGTCTTGAAGAAAAAAAATAGATGACTAACTTGTAAGCAAGTAAGACTAGTCTAAGCAGTTGATGCAACCATCCACGGATCTCATTCCAGCTTTGATGCCTTGAGAACATCCAAAATTCACATTCAATCTAAACACTTTCTGGTTTGCCTAATTAATTAGTCAGTCCAAGTAAACTCATTAAAACAGATCCTGAAGGGCACTGCGTGCGATCTGTCCATCTTTTTTCCAGTAGGTCATTAAAGACATTTTTACATTATGCATTCAGTGCAATCTGTTTTTTAGAGTGTGATTTCCAACATGGTTGTCCCTACAGCATTGCGTCTTTCAAATGAAATAATGTCATCGCTTTTTTATTTCATTGTGTTTACAGCATAAGTGACACTTTGTCCTCCTTGTCCTTGCTCTTAAATAACAACTTATATTATGGTCGGAGTATGTTTTGTGTATGACTTCATTGTAGATTGCATATAGGTTTTTCTTTTTCCTTGGGCGTGAAAGATAAGACTGAATTGTGCTATACATTTTGTTCTGCTCCTATATGCGTGTATGTTTCCTTCCAGACTGATTTAGATGTCTCTGGGGTGAAGTTGCACTGGAGTTGCACTTTAAAGAATGTTTAGGAACGAATGAACCTTTCACCCTTTGCCCTCATCCGGTCAGATGATTTTCCAAGCCATCAGACACGTCTGACTTATTTGTTTTGTAACGTGATACAGTATCATGACATAATGTTGATGGAATGATATGATATTCCATCATTCTTTACGCTGTATTTTTCTTGTTAACGCTTTCCGAGTGATGTAACTACAGGACAGGACATGAAGTGTTTACTGTCTTCTTATTACACTTTTTTTTCCCCATTGCCGTTATTTTCTCTCAGGGTTGTTTACATTGGTGAGTGTGTGATTTGCTACAGCAGGAAGTCATAAGAGAACAATGAGGAGGCGAGGAACAGGATGTCAGGGCGATGCGTCTGTGTGTGTGTGTGTGCCTGGAAGAGGGGCTATTTACCTGCTGGAGACACAGCTCTAATCGGCTCCTGAGATGAGAACACGCGTAAATGCATGCTAATTAATGCACAAAAATTGTCAAATAGCCATTTGCTATAACATAAATAGGGCTCCTGTGTTTCTAAAGAACTATATAACAGGAGATTAGAGGTAATTGTAACTGCGACAAAATTGAAACTGAAAACTCCATTCACGAGTTAGTAAATGGTAAACGAACTTGGCTTCCTGAGGATCGGCTCGAGTTCTGAGATCAAATGCAGTACTACATACAGGAAGAATGAGAGAAATAGAGGAGGAGATGGGGAGGCGGAGGGATGCCGGAAGAATTGACTGCTGCTTATATACGCTCATAATGATGATTGACAGAACTGAATGATTAGGCTCCTCCCGAACCTATGTTTGGAACTTCATTTAAGTCAAAATGAAAAGGAAGTAGCGACAGATCTTTTTTTCTGTATCGTGACGTACATCCCAGTTTAATGAAATATCGAAAAAGAAAAAAAAATGTTGGGTGGGGACTTGGTTCTATACATTGGTTGTTGATTGAATTTTGAGATGTGATCATTGTGGAATAAGGCCTGAGTAGGTCAACAGAGAGAATTCTGACTTTTCACTGAAAGATTTAGTTATGACATTTTGATAAAACATATGAGCCCTCCCCCCCCCCAATACATAAAAGAATCGTTTACATTAAGATCTATAACATGCATTTACAAAATAGATATGGTGAATTTTCATTCCGTGCCAAATTTAAAGTCTCTAAGCTTTAAAAGGGCAATCTTTGAGCAATTGAATTTGGTATGAATGAACAGACAGAGTTGAACAGCTTCAACACTCACTTTCCTTCATTCTCCCTGTCAGATCTGCTCTGATGATCTATATAAAAATACACCTCTATTTCATATAAATAATTATAACATCTTCTAAGGAACTCCACTGATTATTTCCAAACTGTGGTTTCCAAAACCTCTCCCTTTTAATCCTTTGGATGCTTCCAGTATTCCAGATTGCCTTAAATAATTCTTCCCCACTACATAATTAATATTATGATTGCAAGTGAGCCAAATACTTCCTAAAATTTATTCTTGGTATAGCCAACATTCTTTCCAAATGAACTTAACTTGCAGGCCCTCATGTCATACACCAGGGATATATGGATCTCATATTTTACACATCACTGGTGAAGCAGACAGACTGAAAAAAAAAAAAACAAAAAACACATCACATCTAGAAAAACAACACATTAACATTAACGTGCAAGCAGTCAGATGTTTAAATCTAAGAGATTGGATGTGTTGTTCTGTGTTGATGACGTCAATTATTAAAAGCCTCTCCATAGTATTTTTCCACATACTTTTATTAAACCACTGTTGAGAGGCAGATTGGTGTATCTACAGAGAGATTAATGGACAGGACACTCCGACAGCCATAAACACTCCATGCTGTTCCTTCCATAGGAAATAGAAAAAAAAAAAAAAAAAAAAAAAATGGGCTGATGAAATATTGAAGTAGATTTCAATAAGTTAGGTGTTTTTGCCATTTCCCTGAATGCTCTTCTCTCATTCACCTTCTTTTACTTTCTCTCCCTTCTTTTCCATTTCCTCTCTGATAATTGGATTTGAGTGATTGAGTTTTTAGGGAATTTCTTATGACCAATAACTCTAAATTGGAAAGGTTTAAAAACAATATTTCCAGACTTCCCATAATCCTTCCCATGAAATCACTTTACAAGCACATATCGAAGGACTTGTCCCTTATTTTAATTGCCAATAGCCTTTAGAGACATCACAATCTTGAACCATGATTTGCTACTTGCTAATCTATTGCAGGTGGTATTAGATTCTCATTCTAGAGAGCATTTGATTGCAATAATATTTTTGTATAATAATTAAATATAACAATTTGATGGTGAAATTGGCTATATATTTTTTATCAGAAGCTCTAGTCTCCATGGCATCATGACTCATCAGCTTGACCTTCTCTTGAAAATAACAAAGAATATGTATATAACTTATATAATGTATATAAATAATAAACATGTAGAATATGTTCTACATTTTAATTTTCTGTATCAGAGTCTTAAAAGCAGCTGAGTAGCCGATTGCAATTCAGAAGAGATGCAGTGAGACTGTGAGCTTAAGTTGTTTGTTTGATGTCCTTATCCTTCACTTCCATTATATTCTGTGTGCTTTATCATTGAATGCAAGACCTTGAAGATTATGTTCTCTCTCTCTTCTTTTTTAGCTGTTTTTTAAATATTTTTCTTCATAACTCATGTACTACTTCAAAACGGTCATCCTTTGTTCTAAGAAAAAATATACTTATTACAAAACTCCATTAATTAATGCTATATTAATAATTTCAAAATAATTATCTTAGTTTTTTTTTTTTTTTTTTGTTGAAAATGTGTCAACTGATCAGTGCAAGAGTATAAATCTATAAAAATGAATGATGATGTCTCAGTCTTGAAAGGATTTGGTGAGAAGCAATTGAGTTCATATTAAAGTCTCTGACTTTTTGATTGTAAATGCAAATCTGAGCATCTAAGTTTCTTTCTGAAACTCTGGGAGGAGATTCACATATGAGAATCAGGAGACTGCCACCATTTACTCTCCATTTCATCTCATTGTTATCTAGGAGAAACAACTAAGATATTAAAGACATCTCATTTGCAATTTGGGTCAATGACATGATGATCCATTAATTTGTTTAAAATACATTAAAAATGCAATTCAAACACTCAGTGACTTGAATACACCTCATCTATGAAAAAACATAACAGGAAATTATATCATAGAGAGGACCAATGCAGACCCTCATGATATATACTGTATGTGTATATATAATTAAGATGTGCACAGTCAAATGTATTCAAGCTGTTAGGAGAGTATGTTATTAGGTTTTACCTGATGGTTACACCACATGACAGTTTTAAAGTCATTAAATTTCAGCTTTTCAAAGCCAACATGAATACATTTGTTGGCACATGTGTTTTGTGGACACTAGTATGTGTCATTGACCCATTTTCCTATGGGTCTGCTTTTCCTGACTGTCTTGTAAAGATTGTGTCTATGTTTATGTGTGCAGCTATAAGGAGGAAGGCTGGAATTCGGCAGCTATTTTAAAAGGCTTTCTTAGTTTAGACTGCTTCTCTCTCCTTCCATCCTAACATCTCCATGTCTCTTCCTGGCAGTGTCTCATGAAAGGTTATGGATCAGACCTTTTGTTCCTGCATACTATCTTGACTATTTCAACTGCAATGCCAAAGCAGTTATTCTCATTCCCATTTACTGACAGGATATGACACAGCAAAACCTGGTGTTGTCTACATTTTTGATTGCCTCAATGTGAACAACAGCATATGCAGCAGATCTTCATAATTCTGACAGTCAAATCATTGCATTGATCTTTAGCATGACTTCTTAGTATCCAGAACTCATTGTAAAGGCTGTCGTCAAATCACACACTCTAATCAATCACAAAGAAGATAAGAAGGTATTAAACTGAAACCCCTTGATCTCTATACATCTCTAATGCAGCTTTCAAGGCTACAAATAGGACTTGAAGGTTCTCTAATGATCACATGGCCAAGGAAACAACTTCTGCCTGTACTGAGGTCCATCCTTCAAGCCCCTTTCTAAAGAGCTAATCAAGAACCCTTGAGAGAGAAATTTTTATGACGTTCATGATGAATTGAATTGCAGGTTTGATCTTTGACCTTGAGCTTGATTGTCTTAGAGATGAGATGGAAACCTTGAAAAAAGGAATCTGCTCTGCGTGGCATGGCCTCTCATCAAGGTCTCGTAAATGAGGGCTTTGAAAGGAGCAAATATCCCGGGTCTCGTAAAGTGAGCCTGCAAATTTTGCCTTTAGTCTGTGTGTGTGTGTGTGTGTGTGTGTGTGTGTGTGTGTGTGTGTGTGTGTGTGTGTGTGTGTGTGTGTGTGTGTGACTAGGTGTCCTTTGTTGCTCAAGGTCATAGTGAGTCAGATTATTGGGTGGTCTGAAAGTTCATATTCAGAGACAAATGAAAATGAGGCGCTTGCAATTTTACTAGCGAACAAATAAAACATCTGGAGGTCAAGTTATTTCCATATCAATCAGAGAAATGTAGCATTGGCCACACACATTCAGTCACAAATACTCTCGCATGGGTCTTTCTCATAAAAAATGACTTCCGGTTTTACATGACACTACATAATTGACACTACACAATTGCACATGTAGAAAAGGACACTAATTACAGATGTTTCAAGTACGTACAAGTATGGAAGCCCATTCACCCAAAAATGAAAGTTCACACAATAATGAATTTTTTTTTTCACAGTTCATCATTTACTCACCCTCAATGTTCTTAGTTACAAACCCATAAAACTTCTTTGAAATACAAATGAAAATATTTGAATATATGAGAGATTTGTGTTTCGAAGATGAACGGAAGCTTTATAGATTTTTTGTAGATTTATAACGACATGTGGGACATGAGTACGAGTATGATTTATGATTAAACTATCACTTTAAAGTAAAAAATAAAGTAATTGTGAGATAAAGTTTAAAATAAGAAATAAAACTGCAATTATGAGACATAAAGTTCCAATTATGAATGAAAAATAGTCCATTTTTTTTTTTTTCTCCTAGGCAGAAATAGGCTTCTATACACTATACAGACAAATTTTCTGTATGCAAATTTTCTCCATAACAACAACAAGATTAAGTGGAGAGCAAATGGAAATGTATCTTTCCCTATTTATCTGTAACGGTTATGCTCTGTTATGTCCTGTCTCCCTGCTTTATATTTATATTTCCTCACTTTCTTTGTCTTGTATTGTTTATGTCAATGTCAATGTTAATGTGGTTACATTACTCCTGCTATCTCCTGCGTGTTCCCTTTATGGATTTAACATTAAAGACTGTTTTTGTTTCTTTACTCTTTCTTCGTGCACCTTATTACACCCACACGTGACATTATCTTACATGCTTCATAAGAGATCTCAGTAATGTCACAAACTGTGTTCAGATTAAAAGTCAATGTGAGCTCAAACTTTCACATCAGTTAATATAAGCTGAATATATAAGCTTAATAAAAGCTGTGACACATTGAGACAATGACTGATACCTACAAAAACTCCATTACATTACGTCCTGAGAGCAACATTTGAGCTACTATTACATTTTCCTCTATACTGTCATACAAGCTTATGTATACATTTTTAAAGCCTGTGAGATTCATCCATAACATTTTTGAGTGAAGTGTAGTGTGTACTTTCACATATTGGTCTGAAATCCTCACCTGATTGAATAGGAAGTGAGTGACTCTCACCCACTTCTCTTGTGTCACACACACAGGGCTCCTGAAAAACCCCTGCTCAGTAGCGCCGCCGTGTTTGCGGAGCTGGCCGGGCGACGCTGGCAGTTCGCCCAATGGCTGCTCCGGCTTCACGGGTGCGTACCCGCTACAACAGCGCAGGATATCTACAGGTATAAAATACACTTTCACATGCACCAACACATCAGAGCACCTGTGCTTGCCACATAGACACATCAGATCAGTATTTTAATTCAGCTGAAAGCCATCTGGTTTGTGTTAGCACAGTTGCATTGAACTGATTTTGCCCTACAGTGCTGGATCATCCATGCATAATGTCAGCGATCCAACGCTGTAGGGCAAAATCAGTCTTCATTCCAAGTGTAGGATGTCTTGTCCTGTCATTCCCTAGCAGAACTCAAGATACAGTTTCACTCATGAGAAATAGTTTCTGCTTCAAACATGTTACAACAAAGCCCATATAATGAGCGTCTCCCCTGGCCTCTACATTAATGGACATGTTTCACCGGTCTTATTCCTGGTATTCACATGTTGTAGGTCTCTTTGTTTTCAGTTGGTTTTCAGCTTACATGCTTGTTTTTCCCCAGGCTTGTTGCTTATTCAAAGTCAATTGTCAATTTCAGAGATTTTATTTTTCAAGTTTCAAGTTAATTGGTTACACTTTACAATAAGGTCCCATTAGTTAACATTAATGTATTAACTAATATTAACTAACAATGAGCATTACATTTGTTAAAGTATTTATTAATCTTTGTTAACATTATGTTAGGTTGTTACAGTGTAATTATACAATTAGAGTAATATTAATTAACCACATATACTTACTATAGGGTTGGGTTAGGAGTTTGAAGTTATGCTTAATTTTATATTACATGTACTTACCCAAGAAAGTACTGGTAATATAAGGTTACTATAGGTTGAGGTTAGGTTTAGGGGTTGGTTCAGGTTTATAACCTAGTTATAACCTAGTTATAACCCTGAACCTAGCCTTAACCCATAGTTACCTTATATTACCAGTACTTTCTTGGGTAAGTACACTGTAAGTACACTCTAAGTACATTTACTGTAAAATTAAGTATGCAAATGTAGAACAGGACTGTAAAATAAAGTGCTACCGAGTTTGGTTTACAGTTAGTTTATTGTAATTATGCATAATTTACTGTTATTACTGTATAAGTACATGTAATGTGTAACAAGGACAGTAAAATAGTGTTACCTAAAAATACCACTGTTCATTATTAGTTCATGTTAGCTCAGATCCATTAAATCTCAGATATTAATTTATTACTGTGTTATTATCATCATTAAATTATAAAAGTTTTATATATATATATATATATATATATATATATATATATATATATATATATATATAAACATTTAATAATGTATTAGTTATCATCAGCTAAGGTTAATAAATGCTTTAGATGTATATTTTTCATTGTTAGTTCATGTAATTAACTAACGTTATCAAATGGAAATTTATTATAAAGTGTTACAAGTTAATATGTAGCGCATTATAGCTAGTCTTCAGCATGATCACTCGGCAGTATGTTTAGGCAAGGATGCGTATCTCAGGCATCTAACATGAGGACTTATGTAAATATTGTGGTTCAGAATGCATGAGATATGTGGGTTGCATCAAAACGACCATCCAGAAGTTCACAGCAGCTGTCATTTCCACAGCTGGCATAAATCAAAACGGGTTCCTGTAACTCCTAGCGAGCGGGCATATTTGAAGTGTGAGAGAATGCTATAATATCGCTCTTTCTCTCTAGTTTGTGCCCACCATAATTATAGCCTTTTGTTGCAAGTTCAGAGAGATCGAGCAGAACAAAGAATGGGATGCTGGGAAAAGTGGGCGAAGCTCCAGAAGCAAACATAGCTCAGCTACTCTCCAGAAGCTTTGTGATGTGGTGATGGCCCTAATTCAGAGGCTTCATATTACTAGCTTGCTATAGAAAATAACTTTACTGGAAGGTACAGCGAAAGCTGGGAATGAAGGCAGATATGTATTTCAGCTAAATACGGTTCACTTAAAACACACTGACTGAGTAAGAAAACGCTAGTGAAGAGACTACACAAAGCCAGCCTTGTGCTAGTTGCTCTTTGAGGAAAACAGAGAGAGTGTAAGAGAGAGAAAGACAAGAGAGTGGAGGGATGGAAAAGATTATCCATTGGAATGTCTGGGCTGACCTCAAATGGAGCGGACGGGCCCGGCAGCCAATAAGATTGTGTTGCTTAGTTCTCGGCTAATTTCTTCCTGATGATCGAGGCAGTTGTCTCCATAAAGCAGACTGAGGTGCCACAGCGGGCTGAGCTACATCACATGTGTAATGTGTTGGATGATTAAAGTGACAGATGCCTGTGAAGGAAAACTAAATATTTTGCTGGAATTTGAGATTTACTGAAGAAAAAAAGAAAATAACTTGATTGTTGAGCTGACATGGAATTGAAAATGAAAACAGTTAAACACAGTGATGATTTTTATAATTGGGTGTTTCTTCAGCTATGGGCACTTTTGTCCTTGTGAACATTTAGAAAATGAAATTTCTTGAAACACTCGCACTTCTTTATTATGTCACAGTATGTGAACATACAGACATCATGGTGTCATGGTCTGGCTGTATTAACACACACAACGAAGAAGATGAAGTTCCAAGAGAGTCTTTAATAGTATCCACAGGTAATTCCAAACACAGGAAGATAAGCAAACACAACCATAAGATAGATGAGACCAGACCACACTGAACTGAAACAAGGGAACTTAAATACACAGGTAAATGAGAATGATTAACGACACACACCTGAACTGAATAACTAATCACATTAGTGTCCATGACGACAGATAGATGGTGCAAAATGAATACTAAGTCCAAACAAAGGAAAACTGTGACAGCATGCCACCTCCTGGATGGCGGAACCGTCGGAAGACAGAAAAGATGAGGGAAGAAGGGTGGGGGCTCTGGAGGCGGACGAGGAGATGGCGAAGGGATGGAAAGCGCTGGTGACATAGGAGGTGGAGCCCACCGCATCACTGGAGAGCCGACGAAGTGACGCAACTGTGATGGAGCTGCAACGACGACCCTCCGAGGTGGAAGCAAGGATCCGGAGGGTAGATGTTGAGCTGGAGCAACAGGGCAGAGGTGCAGCCTGAGGAACGGGGGGTGGAGGGCCCTGGCAAAGGTGGAGCGTTGTTCGACCAAGGCACCGAGGGATACTGGCGAGGCCAAATGCCCGATGGTCAATGCTGACATCGAGGGTTGAAGGAGCGGAGGTGTAGGAGTCAGGGCGTCGGGTCAAGGTGGAATGGAGCACACAGAGGCTGGAGGCGGATCCACGGCTCCCCAAGCCCAGGAGGAGATGACTTCCAGCAGTCCAGCTGTGTAACCATGCCACTGAGAGGAGGTTGAGGTGGAACAGAGGGGCTGATGGGATACAGCGATGACTGGGTGGCAGAAATTGGTTGTGGACTAGAGAGGATCTTGAAGGGTAATACAAAAACCAACAAAAAATAAAACAGCCTCAATGGTATTTTGGAGAGGTGGTGGGAGAGGGAGGTTGGTTGGGAACTTCTCCAAAATGACAACAGTTCTCCCGTCCCGAATCCAAAAACTCACTCTCAGTGGCGGGAGGGTGGGCAGGGCTCATTCACATGCCCTCGAGTTCCACAAGAAAAATCTAAACTAAAAATCTAAATCTAAACTAAAGTTTTAGTAATTTTGATGTGTTTTTTGTCATTTTAATTATTTTTTAAAACCGTTTTTATTAAGTTTTAGTTTTAGTTATTCTAGTACTTAAATTATCTGAATGATAAATGTTGCCTTGGCAACTAGTTGAAAGTGTTTTATATTATTTCTGTTAATGTTTAATTTTAGTTAACGATAATAGCCTTGCCTAAGTGACAGTCATAATTTGTGCGCAGATGTCTTACAGTATGTCATTTTCACACAATAAATATTTAAATGTTTTATGTTGATTTCACTCTCACTTTAGATCATCATGATTGTAAATATTGTCGCTGTCAGGTGGAAACCTCATATCTCCAAAAACGCTACTTTTCAGGAAATGGAAAAACCACAATTTTTTAAATAATTAAACACTGCGTTGTCAAATTTGATATTGTGGCTTTATATATGGTCAGACACTTGAATGATTCATTATATTATTAACATTTTACCAAAACCAAGTTACAAGGTTTTTGACCAGTGAATTTCTGAGAATTTAGGACATGCATGCTTTGTCCGTCATCTGAGGTAGTAAGTGCATTGCGTTACGTTTTCATCAACCTATGGGTTATAAAGTCTACTGTAGCTATGTGGGCACTCAGTCTTTATGTCATTTGGAGAAAATCTCATGTTATTAAAGATGAAGTGCTTCACACAGGCTATTTAAGGGAGTATTGGCAATGACTCAACGACAAATGCTAGACTAAGACACTCCTCTCCCCTCCTCAAATACATAAAAGATTAGCCTATTATAGAAAAGGCTGTATTTATTCAAATAACTAGTTCTTTATTAACCAGAGACGGTCCAAACTCCGCGCGGCACTTCATTAATGATAGACGCAGGATTTATGAGGTTTTACCGACAGTTTGAGGATCCAATGGAGATAGAAGGTTTAGTCACAAGCTCTTTTTAGTACTTTACATATAATTGCAAAACCCACAGACAGACGTAAAGGTTAACCAATAATAATGATTTATGAAAAAAAAGACGAAATATGGAGAGGTTTCCGCCCGACAGCGACGATATATAATAATTCAGTTTTCTAAAGGGGATTTTCTATTTAACGATTGAAAGTGATTGAAAGACAAGAAAAATAAAACATACATAAAATGCATTTGAAAAGTAGCAAAAATAAATGATGTAGGGTATGAAAAAAAATTCAAGACAATAAAAATCTGTTTCAATTATAAATCATAAAAGTGTTTAGTTTGTTCAAAAAACAACAACAACACATGAACCTGTTTAAAAGCAGCAGTTTAGTGCAAATCTAAATATCCAATCTAATTCCATAATTTTGACTCACCGGATATGGTGCGCACATGGCATTCAGAGGAGCGGCTAACAACACAGAAGCTGGAGGGAAGCTATCAGTCCTGGAGCTGTATCAGCTTTAATCAGCTCCTGAGGTCTCGCTGAGCTCTTTATCTCTCTGGCACAGTCACAATGAAATATTATCTCATTTCTGACGTCCCACTGTTAAACTGCACCTATCAGTTTTTTTTTACTTCAGTCAAAAGGAAGAGATAGAGAAAATTAACACAAATCACTCATCTGTATCAAAAACAATATCATTTTTCATTTTAAATTCTTGCTCTTTTTGCTTTGAGAATCTGGGAATAGTTACTCTTGATCTTTTAACAAGAGCAATGTGACAAAGGCTTTTTAGTGACTGAGGTTTATATTGGCCTTTTTGCAGGACATTGATGGTCTGTGAGAAAGAAATTAAATGCACATGCACATGCAATACAGCTTGTTGGGCTCAGATTGGCAGACGCACAGTATAAGTTCTAGTTCTCAGGGCACCAGGCCAGCCATCCAGTCCCACCGGTGATTGTGCAAGAATGTGTGTGTGCATCTTTGTGTTTTTGCAACCTAAAAGTGGGGCAGCCTGCAATCTTACTGCAGGGATACACTGAGAGAGAATGACAGAATGTCTACTGTCCCGATTTAAAGCAGAAAGAGAGAATAAAGAGGTCTGTAGAGATGATGGTTTATTGTCCGGCATTGGAAGGAGAAGTTTATAATGTTTAGCACACATCAAATCAGCACACATGAATCTTTTCTTTGTTGCTGATGGAACTGATTTTTCTTACGTTATTAAAAATAGGCTTTATGTGTTTCTATTCATTTGTTTGTCTACTTAATGATGTTTTATATGCCAAGCATCACTATTTTGCAAATAATTAGAGTTAATTACATTTCAGGCTTCTATAGAGAGAAATAAAATGTAATAATTTAATGTAATTTAATTTTTCACAGTGACAGTATCACTGATATAGTATCTTGGATTAGATCTTGTTTTCATTTTTATATTTTCTGTTGTTTTCATTTTAGTTTTCTGTTGTTTTCATTTTAGTTATTTTAGTATGTCAACTTAAAATGAATGAAAATGAGAAATGTTGCCTTGCCTTTAAGTTTTTTTAATATTTTATTTTTTAATATATTTTTTTATATTTTTATTTATTTAAAGTAGTGAAATGTTTTTTTTTTTTTTATGGTTTTAACCCTGTCACACATATAACGTTTTCTTAATTTGAAAACAAACTGAAAAAATAAATAAATAAATAAATAATTACTCATCCTCATGTCATTCCAAACCCGTAAGACCTTCATTCATCTTCAGAACACAAATTGATAAAATATGAAGCTTTACAAATTTTTTGTTTCGAATC
The DNA here is from genome assembly GCF_018812025.1 of Megalobrama amblycephala. Taxonomy (NCBI): domain Eukaryota; kingdom Metazoa; phylum Chordata; class Actinopteri; order Cypriniformes; family Xenocyprididae; genus Megalobrama; species Megalobrama amblycephala. The sequence goes on from NC_063047.1 coordinate 41,557,086, forward strand.
AGTGGTTCGGAGCGTGTATCAAACTGCCAAAGTCACATGAACCATTGAAACTTTGAAACATTTCGAAACATTTATGACGTAACAAAGCCTCGTTTGCTGAAATCACGTGACTTTGGCAGTTTGATGCACGCTCCAAACCACTGATTCGAAACAAAAGATTCATAAAGCTTCGAAGCTTCATGAAGCAGTGTTTTGAAATCGCCCATCACTAGATATTGTTGAATAAAGACATTATTTTGTTTTTTTTGGGGGCACAAAAAGTATTCTCGTTGCTTCATAACATTAAGGTTGAACCACTGTAGTCACATGAACTGTTTTAAAGTAGCTTTCTGGGCTATCAATGGACAGCTATTCTGCTGTCAATGGAGGCCTCATTGAGCCATTGGATTTTATCAAAATTATCGTAATTTGTGTTCTGAAGATGAACAAAGGTCTTACAGGTGTGGAATTAATGACAGAATTTTCATTTTTGGGTGAACTAACCCTTTAATGAAGCAAAATTTTAAATCTTTCCAAATACGCCCTCTAGACATATCACACTTTAGGAATTACTTTTTTTGACTTATTACTGAATCTTATCTTATAAAAAAGTTCAATCAATCATAGTAGGCCATATTTAAATCAATCATTCATTAATAAATCAATCAATCCTTAAAGCAATGAATTCAAAGCATGTCAGGTCTGTGATCTATTCAGACATGTTGCCACTGTATGTTCACTGTGTCATTTAGACTAATGCATGTGCTCTTTCACTGGCCCCTGGACGCTGTGAACAGTTCTCGCTGTACCAGCAGTTCATATCTGTCCATCTCTGTGCAAACACATGTAGCCGAGTGTGTCAGATAGCACTGGCTTAATCTCACAGGTGGCTTATAGAGAGCAAGCTTTCTCTCTGAGCTACAGAGACGCTTATCTGATTGTCTCATTCACTCTAGTCTTGTAGTGGAAACTGATAACATTTCAGTTTCAGGGACCAGCTTCCCATGCCCTGAAATCAGACAGACATTGGAGCTACACTGTGCCTGTAGATTCACATTAGCATGGTTAGAATGGTACTGACAAATAAAGCAAATAATATAAGCAAATGTTTACTTTAACATGCAAAGAACATAAGGATAGCAGATGCTTGGCCTGATATCTGACACAGTCAGGAACAGGTGCATCACCTTGGGCTCTGATTATATTAGCTCAGCTTAAACAATGTGCTCCGCAGAAATGTGCAGAGACTTCTTGGATCAACATCCTTTTGGTACCGAGACAATATTCCTTTCAACCTTTCAATCAGATTTTAGGGTTTGGTGTTGGCAGAGTATTTAAACCCATCGTGTTAGTGCTATGGACATGAGTTATATGGCTTGTTGAAGAAAGGTGCAATATTACCAGCGTTATATTTCTATAGGTCAATTCTGTAATTTTTAGGCATTTTCTTGATAATTAAAGGGATAGTTCATCCAAAAATGAGAATTCTATCATCAATTACTCTCCATGGTGTCAAAATTTGAAATGCCGCCGTAAGTCTTTGCGTCATTACGTCACGTCTGTTTACATAAAGAAGGAGTACCAGCTGGTAGGCTATATGGCATGTGAGGATGCTGCAGGATGCTGAGATTTCTCACAGCAGCTGCAATAATTAAACTTATTTTGATGGCAGATTACAATCCAGAAAGGTCCAAATGACAATCATCAGTGACTTCGGACTGAAATCTACAGGTATCGCTAATACACACTAAATACACTTAGTCACGCAATGCTGATGTCATTAACATTAGTACGGAAGAGGATTAGGGCCAAGCAATAATAAAAAAAATAAAACCATTTCGAGATTAAAGTTGTTAAATTTTGAGAAAAAACTTAAGTTTCGAGAATTTCGTTAAAAGTCGAGATAAAATGTTGAGAATAAACTCATTAAATTATGAGAAAAAAGTCGAGATAAAATGTTGAGAATAAACTTGTTAAATTACGAGAAAAAAGTTGTTAAATTACCAGAACAAATTCGTTAAATTATGAGAAAAATGACGTTAAATTTCGAGAAAAAAGTCGAGATAAAATTTTGAGAATGAAGTCATTAAATTAACCAATCTATTCTCGTAATTTAACGAATTTTTTCTTGTAATTTAACAACTTTTTTCTCGTAATTTAATGACTTTATTCTCAACATTTTATCTCAACTTTTTTCTCGAAATTTAACGAGTTTGTTCTCATAATTTAACGACTTTTTTCTCGTAATTTTATGACTTTATTCTCAACATTTTATCTTGACTTTTTTCTTAAAATTTAACGACATTTTTCTCATAATTTAACAAAGTTGTTCTCGTAATTTAACGACTTTTTTCTCATAATTTAATGACTTTATTCTCAACATTTTATCTCGACTTTTTTTTCTAAATTTAATGAGTTTTTTCTCGTAATTTAACGAGTTTATTCTCAACATTTTATCTCGCCTTTTTTCTCCAAATTTAACGAGTTTTTTCTCGTAATTTAACGAGTTTATTCTCAACATTTTATCTCGACTTTTTTCTTGAAATTTAACTACATTTTTCTCATAATTTAACGAATTTGTTCTCGTAATTTAACAACTTTTTTCTCATAATTAAATTACTTTATTCTCAACATTTTATCTCAACTTTTTTCTTGAAATTTAACTAAATTTTTCTCATAATTTAACGAATTTGTTCTCGTAATTTAACGACTTTTTTCTCATAATTAAATTACTTTATTCTCAACATTTTATCTCGACTTTTTTCTCCAAATTTAACGAGTTTTTTCTCGTAATTTAACGAGTTTATTCTCAACATTTTATCTCGACTTTTTTCTTGAAATTTAACTACATTTTTCTCGTAATTTAACGACTTTTTTCTCATAATTTAATGACTTTATTCTCAACATTTTATCTCGACTTTTTTCTCGAAATTTAATGAGTTTTTTCTCGTAATTTAACGAGTTTATTCTCAACATTTTATCTCGCCTTTTTTCTCCAAATTTAACGAGTTTTTTCTCGTAATTTAACGAGTTTATTCTCAACATTTTATCTCGACTTTTTTCTTGAAATTTAACTACATTTTTCTCATAATTTAACGAATTTGTTCTTGTAATTTAACAACTTTTTTCTCATAATTAAATTACTTTATTCTCAACTTTTTATCTCGACTTTTTTCTTGAAATTTAACTAAATTTTTCTCATAATTTAACGAATTTGTTCTCGTAATTTAACGACTTTTTTCTCATAATTAAATTACTTTATTCTCAACATTTTATCTCGACTTTTTTCTTTAAATTTAACAAGTTTTTTCTCGTAATTTAACAAGTTTATTCTCAACATTTTATCTTGACTTTTTTCTCGGAATTTAACGAGTTTATTCTCAACATTTTATCTCGACTTTTTTCTCGAAATTTAACATGTTTTTTCTCGAAATTTAACAACTTTAATCTCGAGATGGTTTTATTTCTTTATTATTGCTTGGCCCTAATCCTCTTCCATACATTAGAGAACAAAATATAACAATAATAATAATTTGCTCGGTTTGACGTGATCCGAACTAAGCGATCGTTAGATGTAATCACCATTGGCAGCGCGATTTATTGTAACATTTTTTTTCTCAGTTGTTCTGAACAAAAGTGGCAGACATGTTACTTACTTGTTCAGATGCCATTTTCCAGTGAAAATGGTCATACTTCCAAGACGTAGAATCTGTGATTCTGAAGTACAGTATTCACACTAGTGTGGTGACTGACAGCAAACATTTGATTTATCCGCACTGAGGAGCCGATGCATGAAATCACCGTGGGAACTTGCTGTCTGGACCTCTAAGATGTTGACTGCTATAGTTATTCTCATATGAAATTTTCAGTGATACTAAATCAGATGAAAGCAGTAAGATTTATAACAAGCATCCAGTTGAACTTGTTCAGAAAAACGCTGACCACTTTGTCATATACATGATGTACATTCTCTATCTGTCGGTTCGAGATAAAAGGTTGTTTAAAATGAAATCTCTTTGGAACTAAAATTGAAACATTATGGCCGTCATTTCAAAAGAAAACCCAGAGGGGGAATAGGGATCATGAATATTTCAAATATCTCAGTGGCTGCCTGTGGTTTATACTGTACCACTAGACAAAAAAATGCTAATGCATTCAGATCATCAGATCATTTTTCATTTTCTTCTCTGAACAGGATGAAAAGTGTTGTAAAATGTACATCCTGTTTATCTGTTTTTAATTTCAAAACAAGTTGTCACGTTGTAATTTGTCATGAAATAAGTCAGTGAATTCAAAAGATTTTGTGTCTAAACTGGGATTAAACCTAGAGGAAATCCCCAACGTTCAGTTTCAAAATATTTATCCTGTCTTTGCTCAAGGTTTTCATTAAAGTGACAGCTGGAGATGAATCACATATAGATTAGTCATTGTGTTTTCTATTATTCATCAAACTGCTTATTTTGCATTATTCACCATGAACAACTGCATATTTTCTATAGTGATTATCTGAAATGGTCGGATGTGTGAAGCTGGCATGAATCTTTAGTCCAAACTGCTAAGTGACCAAATTGGCAATGTAATTACATCTCAGCTGGCTGGATAGTCTGGGGTTTTGTCTGCAGCATATGTATGTGTTTGTGCGTTGTGAAAGTGTATATATGTGTGTGAGAGTAAGAAATGGAGAGAGATGGTGTGTGAGTGAACACATAATGCGAATTATGTCGACTAAATGTCCTTCCACACGCACTGCGTGATACAAGCCTGTGTTTGTGTAGATCTGTGAAGATCAGAGCAGTGTTACAGAAAAGTAGGATGAAACAGAGAGGAGAAATAAGGTGCTCAGGAAGTGTCAGACTAAACACATTAGTGAGGGTTTGATTTAAACACTCTGTGCTGATTGAATGTAGGAAGCCACGAAACCACTCTCTTCCTCTATATTCAAATGACTCTGCAGCACTGCTGAGCTCAGAGCGAATTGAAAACAGACTCATTTGTGTTGTATATGACTGATTCACCCTTCTTTTAGCTCAAGTGTCTTGTTTTGTACCTGTTTAAAGAGATCAGTCCATAATAATGTTGGGAGTCATCGAGTGCTAACCTCATCATTAATACTGAGTAAATGATTACTCAATGATGACCATGCATGCTTTTATATATTAATGGTTCTAAGGTAAGCATTATTATTAATAGGTGTCATATGTTGGGATTTAAACAAACGCATAAACCTTAGTATTACACTGATAGATGCAGAGCAAACGCTAAAATTGGTTGATAAATTCTATACTGCTTGCTTTGAAGAATATCATTGGCTTTTTTGGCTTTTTTTGAGCGTCTAGCTACGATCTAGAGCTACAATATATTACACCATAGTAACCACATAGCAACACATTAAAACCCAATCAAAATGCCTTAGGAGCTGCATAGCAACAACCTGGCACTCTCCAACAATACCCTAGCATTATGAAAAAACACTACAAAGAAAATATCAAAATGTAATCACTCTTACTCTTTCAGTTCAGTTCTGTTCAGTTTGATGTGTTTTATTGGCTTGACAAAAAGTAAACATTTGTATACCAACACATTTGCAGCATATATGCAAAATGGATTACTGAAGTAAAATAATAGTAGAGATATTATGCAATATTAACAAATTTAATGAATGAAATTGTATTTAAAATATGTTAACTTATTTATCAGTTTATTAGCATTAATTAAATGATAAAATAAAATATGATGTGCTATGCTATGCTTTATTAGCACATAAATAACAATGGTAATTTAAAGTACTTTACATAAAACTGATTAAAAATCATACAAGGGTCATATGAAATAAAATAATAATAAAAAGTAAGAAATAATAAAAGATTTAAAATGTATTAAAGGGTTAATTCATTCAAAAATGAAAATTCTGTCATTAATTACTCACCCACTGTTGTTCCACACCCGTAAGACCTTCGTTCATCTTTAGAAAAAAATACGATATTTTTGATGAAATCCGATGACTCAGTGAGGCCTCTATTGCCAGCAAGATAATTAACACTTTCAGATGCCCAGAAAGGTACTAAAAACATATTTAAAACAGTTCATGTGACTACAGTGGTTCAACCTTAATATTATAAAGCGACGAGAATATTTTACAATATCCAGTGATGGCCGATTTCAAAACACTGCTTCGAAGCTTTATGAATCTTTTGATTCGAATCAGTGGTTCGGAGTGCCAAAGTCATGTGATGTTAGTAAACAAGGCTTCATTACGTCATAAGTGTTTCGAAACTTTTAATAGTTCATGTGACTTTGGCAGTTTGATACACGATCCGAACCACTGATTCAAAACAAAAGATTTGTGAAGCTTCGAAGCAGAGTTTTGAAATCGGCCATCACTAGATATTGTTGAAAAGTCATTATTTAGTTTTTTTTTTTTGGTGCACAAAAAGTATTCTCGTCGCTTCATAACATTAAGGTAGAACCACTGCTGGCAACGAAGGCCTCACTGAGCCATTGGATTTTATCAAAAATATCTTAATTTGTGTTCTGAAGATGAACAAAGGTCTTACGGGTGTGGAATGACATGAGGGTGAGTAATTAATGACAGAATTTTCATTTTTGGGTGAACTAACCCTTTAACATGAGAAAAGAAAAGAAAATAGAAAATTACAGTGCTCAGTCAGTAAATACATACTGTGTTAAAACATCATGTGTTTTTATTCTTGATTAAAATAAAATAAATAAAAAATACATTCGAAGGTTAAATTATAAAAAATTTCACTCTTTCTTTGCTTGGATAAAATTCAGTTATTGCGAGTTATGATCTTGTCATTTGTGTGTCCATGCGGTTCAGCAGTGTGTGTTGTGATGAACTCAACCCTCTGCTCTGCCTTCCCATCATCCCTCATCCTCTGTCTAATCAGGCCTCTGCTCTGCTTCTCGCTGCCTCATTAGCGAACTGTAACGATGTTTTGCTCAAATACATTTTGCTTAGGCTGGCGGTATATCCTTATCCCCTAGTCTGTTTATCTCCCACCCTTGATTTACATTTCAGTGAGTAGGTGTTTGTGGCGATTGAGTAAACACTTTGTGTGGCAGTATTTATATAGCGGTCGAGTCAAGATAGTTGTGTTTACGCGATAAGGCCAGATCATATTCTTAATTGACACAAAGACTCTACTGGTTGTCTATATTAATATAAAACAGAACCAAAAGTCACAGTGTTGAGATATTAATGACATATTGGATTCAGGGTTTCGCTTTGAAACTGGACATACATTGTGTGTGAAGCAGGAGAATTCTGTGAGCTTTACAGTAGACTGTAACAAATTATTTTTCAAAGTTGTATATAAATGTACGCGTGCATGTGTGTGTGTGTGTGGGGGGGGGGGGGGGTGGAATAGAAATCTAATGATCTTCCTACACACCTTGTTTATGATCTGAAATTATCTTCCAGTGCTCTGGGAATGTGTGTATTGATGTGTGTTGATGTTCATAGTCTGTGTGAATGTACATGCATGTATGTACCTGTGCCCACAATGCTGTGGGCTGTTATATGTTGGCAGGGAAGAAGTTGTGTGCATGTGTGTGGTGTGTCAGAGACACATATTACCGATTACCGTCATTTGTTGCCGACTCACACTCTGTCATGATAGGATGAGAAACCAGATCACAACCAATTTAAACTGTCCAGCGAGGGCTTTCATCCAAATTTTTAAAAGAAAACATGAGTGTACATGAGCTTTCCGCTCGGATGAGATATGTTTTTGTCCTATACACGTTCATTCACCACTTTCAAGTCTTCTCATGGAGAAATGCTGGTGACAGTGTGCAGGGCTGGTTTGGGTTGGCGGAAAGAATTCCTGGCATAAATCCAACCTGACAAATCTTAAACTTACTGTAGCTTCTCAGAATCTTCAGTCGTTTGGATTCACACTGTTATGCACATTAAAGGGGTAGTTCAACCAAAAATGAAAATTCATCATTTAAATGTAAATAACTGCCCACTGATAACAGCACACATGTATTTACTATGGTATAGCTACATTTATTAGTGTCACACTATACCTATAGGTGTACCGTCATACTGCCCTGCAGTACTTTGCTCTAATAGGCATATTATATTAACTTAAACACACTGTAAAATATGCATCTAAAATGTATATATTATGTGGTAACATCTAAATGGACTGCATCAAGTTAAAGAAATGATTTAATATTATTCAACAAACTTGAGAATATTGGGATAAACCAATGAAAGTAGCTTTTATTGATCAAATCAAGTAGAAATATATCTTAAAATAACTACTGATGTTGCGTCTGTTTAGGTTTTGTTCATGTTTTCATGTTCTCAGTTTATGTTTTCATGTCTTTTATTTTGAAGTTAATGTTTATTGGGTCATCTGTTCATGTCATGTGATTACCTGTTCCTTTCATGTTATCTTGTCATGTGTTTCCTTGTCATGTGTCATGTTCTGATTTGTTCCTTAGTGCATATGCCTTGTTTTCATTGGTTCCTTTGTTTCATGCGTTGTAGTCTCGTTTCAGTAGCTCTGTCTGTTCATTGGTTGTTTTTGTCATGTGATCCCCAAAGTCTTGTATTTAAGCCCTATTATGTTTGCCATGTTACTTTGTCCTGTTTTGAAGAACGTTATGCTGGTTCCATGTTCCATATTCCATGTTTCATGTTCCATGTTATTGTTAAGTTCATAGTTTATGTTGTTTCATGTCAGGTTTAAGTTTATGTTTGGTTTCACAGTTTTGAATCTGTAAATAAACGGTTCTCCTCAATATCGTCTTCATCTGCTCCATGTAAGCTAGCATTACAGCGGACATGATAAAATCATTGGAAAAGCTGTCTTTTTCTTCTTCTTTTTTGTCCCAATTAACAATGGTGCCCATAATGAGTATCAGTTACCATGAACCAAATCACATTGGTTCAAAGGTTCTACACTTCTGTATATTAAACATTTTCTGAAGCAGTGATTTTGTTTTTGTCGCTCAATAGTTTCCATTTTCAGTGGACTTGTTAAGACATGTGATATAAAAGAAACTTGCTGATTTTATTTCTGTCTTTTTAACAGACAGAAATAAAAAAGTCAAAAACTTTCTTTTTCTAGTGAAACACACTGAATGACTAATGGCCTTCAGAATGTTTCACAATAGACAGAGTGAGAAAATAAGCTGAAGCTGAAGTTGATGTTTCAATACAATATTTGCTATGACACTTGAACTGTTACCTTTTCCTGAGATGTGTTGCTGCATGTATAGGAAGATTGATATTGTTTTCATTTCAGTTAAGGTCTTGTAGCTGTGAGGGGAAAACAAGGATGAGTAATTAAGCCCTCTGTGTTTTCTCAGAATGTGTTTACTCTCTCTGTAAAGAGAAGGCAAGTTGTGGCTGAAGTCCACTGTGTTATCAGAATAGACAATGTCAACAAATCAACTGAGAGTATGGTAAATATGTAGGCTACATATGGAAGAGCAAACACAACAAACACATATATGTTGGATTTTCATGTTTTATGGGGACTTTCCATAGACATAATGATTTTTATATTGTACAAACTGTATATTCAATCCACTAATTCTATCCATCACAGAAAATGTTCAGCATTTTTACATTTTCAGAAAAAAAAAAAAAAAAAAACATCACAGTATGATTTATAAGCTGTTTTCCTCATGGGGACCAAAAATGTATTAAGGACTTTTTGTACCAGGACCACACACACACACACACACACAAACAAAGTGTGTGTGTAGAAAGTGTCTGTGTGAGTCCCCACATATAATTAGCATGATAATACTTCTTAAAGGAAACATAATAATATACAATAGCGTTTGGGTCAGTAAAACATTTTCTTATAATATGCTCATCAAGGCTGCATTCATTCGATCAAAAATACAGTAAAAAATACATTAATATTGTAAAATATTATTACAATTTAAATGAGTGTGTTTTGAGTGTGTCATATTTTAAAATGTAATTTATTCCTGTGTTGGCAAAGCTGAATTTTCAGCATCATTACTCAAGTCTTCAGTGCCACATGATCCCTCAGAAATCATTCTAATATGATGATTTGATGCTCAAGAAACATTTCTTATTATTATCAATGTTGAAAACTACGGAAGAGGATTAGGGCCAAGCAATAATAAAAAAAATAACCATCTCGAATTAAAGTTGTTAAATTTTGAGAGAAAGGTCGAGATAAAATGTTGAGAATAAACTCGTTAAATTTCGAGAGAAAGGTCGAGATAAAATGTTGAGAATAAACTCATTAAATTACAAGAAAAAACTCGTTAAATTTCAAGAAAAAAGTCGAGATAAAATGTTGAGAATAAACTCGTTAAATTACGAGAAAAAAACGTGTTAAATTTTGAGAAAAAAGTCGAGATAAAATGTTGAGAATAAAGTCTTTAAATTACGAGAAAAAAGTCGTTAAATTATGAGAACAAATTCGTTAAATTATGAGAAAAATGTCGTTAAATTTCGAGAAAAAAGTTGAGATAAAATGTTGAGTATAAACATAATAAACATAACATAATAATGAGTTTATTCTCAACATTTTATCTCGACTTTTTTCTCGAAATTTAACGAGTATTTTCTCATAATTTAACAAATTTGTTCTCATAATCTAACAAGTTTTTTCTCTAAATTTAATGAGTTTATTCTCAACATTTTATCTCGACCTTTTTCTCTAAATTTAATGAGTTTTTTCTCGAAATTTAACAACTTTAATCTCGAGATGGTTTGCCCTAATCCTCTTCTGTAGAAAACTGTGTTGCTCAATATTTTTGTTGGAACCATGATCCTTTTTTTTTTCAGGATTGTTTGATGAATAAAAAGTTCAAAAGAACAACATTTATTTGAAATAGAACTGTAAATATTATATAATATCATTATAAAATATAATTTATCATTTAATTTTTTCCACGACATCTTATAACTGCATGGAAAATTACTGTTATATACTTACATATCAGTTTTTTTTTTTATTTCTTATGTTAATTATTTTAATATAATTTAACTATGTTATTTGTCAGTTTTTATGATGATTTAGCACCTTCTCTGTGACTCTTTGAATTAGAAAGTTTTTGTTACTGCTCATTTACTACTCAGTAATTTGCTCATACTACTCAGTAATTTTGGACTAGAAATAAGTTTTCTTTGAAATGTTTACGTAGTACATTAAACTTTTTTATTTCAAAAGTTTAAGGAAAATTTGTCAACTTTTAAAATGAACAGATATTTGTACACTATGTTCAACCTTTCCACATCATCTGTTCAGTGTAAAATAACCGAACAAAGACACAATGGCATTGTTTACCTCACAATGCAAAATATTCCTGAAATTTCCTTTGTGTGTAACTCTTTTATCCTCTCGCCATTCTGCAGACTCCTCCGGTCAGCTCTCGTCGTCTCCTTTGAGCTCCTCCACGGGTCACCGAGGCATCAGTAACCATCCTCTCCACCAGCCCCTGCTCAGCCCGTCTGCCATGAGCTCCAGCCCGGGTCAGCTGCACTCGCCCATCAGCACCCTCAGCTCGCCCATCAATGGCCTGTCCTCGCCGTTCCCTGTCATCAGCTCACCCATGGGCCATCCCTCCATGAGCGGCCCATCCTCCACCAGCATGACCTTCAGACCCAGTTTAAGCCCACAGGTAAGACATCACTGCATTTACTGTGGACTTATTTAACAGCTTTAGCATGAATTGCTGTGGGCGGCAGCGCCGAGTGCTATTTCAGATTCTTTCAAAGGTATGCAACAATAAATATTTTTGAACATGTTCTCAGGCTCAGCTTGAACTGAATTTTCCTGCTCAGTTGGCTAAACTTGACTTGAACTCTGCTGGAAATTAAAGATCCATGTTAAAGAGTCTGATTGCTCAAATGGGTTTGATTGCATGACTAGATGGTGCACAAAATCAGAGACACAAACATTTGTTTGAATCTTTACCTCATGTATTGAACCAATCAGCCAATTTAGTAAGGTTTTGAAAAATTGCTTTTAATGAGCGTTTCTTGCTACAACGAGACATGGTCATCTGTTTGTTCATAGCAAACGTAATTGATTTGGCAATAGTGGCGAAGGCTGTCTGCATAACTCACAGCTCAAAAAGCTCTGCTAAAGTTTCTCAGAAATGAAAAATGCTAGTAATTATGAAGTTTAGACATTCAAGGTATTTATAAATACATAAATAGTTCCATTGTATTTTCCATATGGTACACACATGTATACACACTTTTCACACAGTGTTTACCTCATTAATTTGATCAATCAGAGTTTAGAGGCCATTCTTGCTTGCTGCAGTCTTCCGCTTATTCACAGAAAATCTAATCAATTCAGCATCAGTGCTATTGAGTTTATGATGGGGTTTTATTTAATAACACATAGCTTAGAAAGCTCTATTGAAGCAGGGTTTCATTGGTGGAAAATGCAGCATCTTGTAAAAATGTTCTGGTGTTATTGGATTTCTGTAAAATCCCTCTCACTATGAGCTGGGTTTTATGAGACATCATACAAGGAATATTACAGTTTCCAAGTGATGTAATTCCACTTTTGTATTATAATTGTTTACGTATGGTTACTAGGAATGTAGCTTGGATTGATATTTTATATTTAACATAAACGTGTCACAGTGGTTGCAGGGAGGCAGATAATAAATCCAAAAAGCAGGTTTTAACGTTAAATCCAACAGGCATACGATAAGGTGCAACACACACTTATATAGACGGTGAACGGACAGGAAATTAACGTGAGGGACCAACTTAAAGGAACAAAGGAACACAGCTGATACAAATAAACTAATAATTACGGTAGCCAAGGAGACAGACGAGTGGCGGGAAACTGAACAAAGGAACATGTGACAATTGAAAACAAACTGAAAGTCCATGAAAACCGAAAGTCCTTACTAACAGAAACTAACACACTGTGACAATATGTAGGTCAGTGGTCTCAAACTCAATTCCTGGAGGGTCACAGCTCTGCACAGTTTAGCTCCAACCCTTCCTAATCCTGAAGATCTTGATTAGCTGGATCAGGTGTGTTTGATTAGGGTTGGACCAAAACTGTGCAGAGTTGTGGCCCTTCAGGAATTGAGTTTGAGACCACTGATGTAGGTGGTACTGGAGCCTTTTTTAGGGTACATAGATAAGAAATAAACAGTTAATCATTTAACATTTAAAGCATTTAGAGCAGAACGTGTTATTCCCTATGTACGCTTCAGTAAATGAAAAAAAAAAATGATTAGAGTGAATGCAGGTGCATGGAACTCTTTCTGATCTTGTCATTTGCATTGGCTACATTAGTGATGTTTCTTACTATTTTTTATAATGAACATAATGCTAGTTTTTATTCATTAAAGAATATTCACATAAACATAGAGATGATTAAATGTCCATGTTATCAGTTGGCATATTCACCCCTGTTGTCAGGGGTTCATAGCGTGAACCCTAAAATAAAATGATATTAAATCATATGATGAGACTGAATTTTGAATAGATTACTAAATTAGTGACACATAGATTGTATTTAATATAAGCAGCATTAAAGAAAACAATATTTGTATTTGATTAAAACTACTGACTCAGCATGAAACAGGTATCATTAAGGTGTTCGTTATTTAAGAAAAATAGATAGAAAGGAAACAGATGAGAACCATAAGGCAAAAGCTGTATTCAAAGTGCAACTGGTTATATATTTAAGTTATTGTGTCTCCATTAGTCAGAATATTGTTTTAATATAACATAAATAATTACAAGAGACATGTATAGTGTCGATATGCTTTGTTAGCAGGCAAGACTAAACAATACTGGTTTTCATTAAAAAAATATGGATAAATATTTTCCTGTTTTTACTTTTTAGTAGATATAGAATGTGGAATATATTAGAATATAGAATATGCCACATCATATTGCATTTTTTGTTGCTTGTCATTTAGGTTAAATACAAGAAATTAAATTAAATGCTTTTCATGGTAGCCAATTGTCATTTGATTAAAGTATTTTGTCCGTGTAAAGTGAAGAACATAAGGGCATAAGGGTTTTAGAGCAACATAATATAATTGACTGAACAAATGTTTTGAACTTAGCTGATATTTTTTTCATTGCACTGGAGTTTGTAGAACCGCTCTGTACTAGTGTGTTTGAATTACAAATGTAATCATTAACATATTACTTTAAATCTGTAGAGATAAGTAAGATGGATTTAAGTCAGACTTTGGCACAGTGAAATCATTGAGTGCCTGCCAGAGTCATTTGAGAATCAGTAAAACCATTTGTGTAACTCTAGTCATATCAAATAACAGCCTTTTATAAATTCATTTGAAGACCGTGGGGTTTTATCAGACACCAGATGGTATATGAGAACTGAAATCCCTGCAATACAGTTTAAGATAAACCACACACTATACTCGTTACGGACATGTTATTGTGAAGGGTTTCGCCCCCCCCCACTCATATCACCTCCCTCTCACTACCAATAGTAAAGTGTTCAGTCGTTACTGTTGTACCCCGAAATGGAAATAAGTTCACATTAAAAACAAGTTTGGGTTGGCATAAAAACAATGGACTTCATTTTTTTTCCTTCTACCACCTCATGTCAGACAGCTTTAATTTGGCTACTAAATGGAGAGGGTGCGTTTCACATTAATGGTGTTGCCTTAAGTAATGGCGTATGGGCTTAAGGAGAGGCGTCTTGGAGGTGCCCTGGCCCCCATTCATCCTCATTAGCCCCATCAGAGTGCTTGATCTCTGACCGCATGGTGTCAAACACGGCCTTAGTGTGCCACATGGGCTTTCTACTTTTTATTGGCATGCTAAATGGGTTCAGAAGAGGCCCGGTAGGGGCCTGGTCAGGGCCCAATCGCACGGGAAATGAGCTGGCTTGTTAAAATCCGCAGTTTAGCCATGTGGTGTGTGTCAGAAAGAAACTCTTTTAACACCCTGCCAGTTCAATCTCCTTATACACACAGACAGATGCAAGTCTACATTTGTACATGTACTCTACTGTTCAAAAGTTTCTTTTTTGAAAGAAAATTCTGGTAGCACTTTACAATAAGGTTTCATTAGTTAAAGGATTAGTTCACTTTCAAATAAAATTTTCCTGATAATTTATTCACCCCCATGTCATCCAAGATGTCCATGTCGTTCTTTCTTCAGTCGAAAAGAAATTAAGGTTTTTGATGTAAACATTCCAGGATTATTCTCCTTATAGTGGACTTCAATGAGCTCCAAACGGTTGAAGGTCAAAATTACAGTTTCAGTTCAGCTTCAAAGGGCTTTAAACGATACCAGACGAGGAATAAGGGTCTTATCTAGCGAAACGATCAGTCATTTTAAAAAAAACTGTAAATGTATATGCTTTATATAAACAAATGATCACCTTCCAAGTGCTTCCGCCAAAACCGCACTTTCGTATTCTTCAAAAAGCTTACGCTGTATGTCCTAAGCCTTCCCTATTCAACTTAAGGAATGCACGCAGCGCCAGTTCCATTTTTTCTGTAAGTAGCCTTTTGAAGAATACAAAAGCGCGGTTTTGGCAGAACCACTTGGAAGGCGATCATTTGTTTATATAAAGCATATACATTTACATTTTTTTCAAAAATGACTGATCGTTTCGCTAGATAAGACCCTTATTCCTCGTCTGGTATCGTTTAAAGCCCTTTGAAGCTGCACTGAAACTGTAATTTTGACCTTCAACTGTTTGGAGGCCATTGAAATCCACTATAAGGAGAATAAACCTGGAATGTTTTCATCAAAAACCTTAATTTCTTTTTGACTGAAGAAAGAAGGACATCTTGGATGACATGGGGTGAATAAATTATCAGGAAAATTTTATTTGAAAGTGAACTAATCCTTTAACATTAGTTAACTACTTTAGTTAACATGAACTAAAAATGAACAATACTTCTACAGCATTTATTAATCTTAGTTAATGTTAATTTCAACGTTTACTAATATATTATGGAAATCAAATGTTGTATTTGTTAAAGGTACTAAAGAGGTTCTTTTCGTCGAACATCCTCTTTAGCACCTTTAACATTAGTTCAATCATGACAACTCTCTGAAGATTTTTAGCTTGGTAATTGATATGACAATGTTAATTTGGTCTTGGCAGAATATATCTGTTACACTGCTGCTGTAGATTATTTCAGTTGTTGTAGATTATTGCTGCTGCTGATTACTGCTGCTGCTGCAGAGCAAGTACAGGAACTTGCTACTGCCAATACATATACACCGATATGCTGCTGTGAGTAAGACATAGTGCTGCTGCTGCACAAATAGCATATATCAATAACCCATAGTAGATCTATACAGGTGGAACTGGGGAAGGTGAAGGGTTTTAGAGGAACTCTGAAGCGTGCTGCAAACTGCTATAGTGAATGTAACCAGCCATTTAAATGTGTGGGTAACAAGCTCAAGGGCCCATTAGCCTGCGCCATCTAGAGTTTCATGACTGAACTATGTATTTAATGCACTGTGAACTAACATGAATATACAATGAACAGCTGGATTTTTATGAACTAACATTAACAAAGATTAATAATAAAAACACTGTAACAACTGTAATTGTTAATCACTGTAACAAAATGTTGCTCAATGGAATCAAGGAATGTAAAATCCTTTTTTTAAAATCCAATCTAGAATGTAAATATGATAAACACTTTTTATTATAGGTTTTAAGATAGAATCCAATACATTTGTGGTAAGTCTCCCATAATTACTCAATATATATGTTTAGCATCATATAGAAAAGTTAGTAGCATAATTCAGAGCACAGATGATATTTTGGGGATGTTTATGGTCAGTGACTGATTTGCGCAGCATCTCATGACTGCAATGCAGCAGCGGACAGATTGAACAGTTCTAAAAGCTCTACACACAAAGCAGCAGCATGAGATGGTCACATGCCACATGTGATCTGTCTTCTAACAGCTCCTGTGGGCTCTGCAGTGAAAGATGCGATAATAAAATGTATTTTTTCCTTGTTCATTATGTCTCCACTCATGCTGTTTTAATTTGGTTGTCATAGATGGTTCTCAGGGTTATGAAAATGCCAGTCATTCACTCTTTCCACAGGACTAAAAGAGAGCGTATTTTCTTAGCCTGATTTGGTATGTGTTATATGGAAAGTCTTGCTACTTCCAAATTATTTCTACCAGAAGCATCATGCTGACATTTTTTACGTAACAGTTATCAAATGTCAAATATACACTTTTCCATGTATTATTTCCTTGAAGTTCAATTCACTGAAAAATAAAATATAGTCTGGATTTGAGCCTAAGTCTTTTACAAGCTAAAAAAAGTGTTGTGTTTGTTTTGCCTCATCCACCATGTGAGCCAGGACCACTACTGGTGCCATCTGAAATTAATCATGGGTGTGTGATGTCACTGATTCCTACATTTACACATTTGACAGATGCTTTTATCCAAACTTACCGTGCATCCAATCTGTAGATTCATGCATTCCGTAGGAATCAGCCCCATAACCTGGGTGTTGCTAGAACTGTGCTCTGCTTTTTAAGAATGCTTTTACACTTGGTTCAATTGCCTGGACCGAATCCGATTGCTCCCCCCTCCCCTGCCCCCACTGGATTGTGTTCACATTATATTATTTGGATTGCGTTTGCATCATCAAAGCAGCAGCTGTTTTCCCCTGTTGCACTTGCCGTGCGCTCTTGTCTCCTATTTTGTGAGTGCCTGGTTGGTTCTTATTGGCCAGGCGCTCTTGTGTTGTCATGTTCTGTGTGAACACGCAGCTTCTAAATTCTCATAGTTGCGTGTTCATGTCTTGTTTTGTGTAAGTACATGGCTTGTGATTTGTTTTCATTGGCCATGTGCTTGTGTTATTGTCATGTTTGGTGTGAGCACATGGCTTGTCATGTGTTTCTTTGTGCCATGTGCTCTCATGTCTATTGTCTTGACCCCACCCATCTTGTTACCTGATTATTGGTTTATTTTCCCCACCTGTCCTCCCTCATTACCTGCCTTGTTTGCTCTCCTATTTATTCTCCTTGTGTTTGCAATCCTGTGCTGGTTCGTTGTCGTATTTTCCCCTCATGTGTGTTCCCTCTAGTAGAGTCAAGAAGTCAAGTAAAGCAGTCAAGTCTAGTCTTGTTTCCCCCTTGGGGTAGTTTTTGTTGCATTTTGTGTTATTTTTATTATTGAAATAAAGCCCATTTACCTGCATATTGAGTCCTCGCTCTCATCCATCAACCCAAACCTGACATAGCGTTGTTCAACTTCACTTTTATATTTTGCTTTTTGAACCACTGGTTTTGTATTCAAAGCATCAGCACATTACAGCACTTGCATCCATCTGCCACAAATTTTCTAAAGAACGCGAAATGAGATATACATCAGTCACGCTTGTCAGGAAAGTGAATGAGAACACACACACAAACACACAGTTTTTCAGGGCTTAAAGTTAAGATTGTTAGGCCCTTTTTACACCTGGCATTATAATGCGTTTTGGTCTATGGGTCACAAGTGAACGACGCTAAATACAGGTGTAAACCGGGTCTAAAACATTTTGAGCTAGTCTACTATCAACCACTTTCAGAGCTAGTCAAAAATGCATTTGACCAGATTGCTTTTGTAGTGTAGATGCTCATGTTGTTGAATGTGTTCGAACGGCAACAAAAGACCGCCTACTCTCCACCTACTGACTTAATGTGTAAGCATTATGGGAAGCACGATAGCCAGATGGGATTTAAACTTTGTTGGCTGAAGACTCAAGTTTGGTTTGAGGATGAAAAATGTACCAAGCACAATGTTCTCTCACCATTCCTGATTTTTAACATGCACTCACAGCGTTTCACGAGTTCACACTTACAAATAAGTCTGATAGAATAAACGGTAGCGTATTTGGCATGCTGTCCAAGGAGATGGCTCCGAGCTTGGTATTTGGTCCGAAGATATAAAAGATATATAAAAAAAAAAACATACATTTACCTGCCCATAAACCCTCCCCTCAAAGAAATCAGGACAGAAGGGGATGAAAGTGGACAAAAGAGATGGGTATGTGTCTTCCTCATCTACTTGTGAATCGATCGAACAAAACGAATCTTAATACCAGGTGTAAACGGCCACAATCTGTTCTATGTCTACTGGTCTAAATCTAGAGGCTACCAGTCCCATGGCACTGAACATATTGAATTACAGTTTACCCAAAATAGTGGGAGGGGGGGTGGTATGTGTGTACGCTCTAGTGGCCCACCAGGATTTGACTGTCAAAAGAACCATGCCTGCATCCGATAGAAGCAGACTGCAGCAGGTAGATCTATTTGTGTGTGTGTGTGTGTGTGTGTGTGTGTGTGTGTGTGTGTGTGTGTGTGTGTGTGTGTGTGAACAGGTGCATGTGACTGTAAGCATATGTGCTGGTGTGTGCATAGTGGTATGTATCTGGGTTCCTGCCACTCCTTTACTACCACAATCACATTGATAGATCTTTTGTTTTCAGTATGGATGTACATGGCAAAATTTGTCATGTACGTTGGCCTGTGTTTGCAATTAGATTTGTTGTATTTATTAATTCTTTACTCAAACTTATACTGTTAGGATCTTATTAAACAAATTTAGGTCTCATTTATATGTTTTCCCTATCTGTAGAAGTATGAATTTAGCATTGAAAGTTAAAGCATCACATTGTGTTATGCTAACCATGAATGTCAGTAGCCCCTTAACCCTCTACCGCATAGTGTTGCCATATGGCAACATACACTTTGTGTTCATTTCCTTGCCACTGTCTCTTTAACAGAACATTCTCGTTTTTTTT
The DNA here is from genome assembly GCF_018812025.1 of Megalobrama amblycephala. Lineage (NCBI taxonomy): Eukaryota > Metazoa > Chordata > Actinopteri > Cypriniformes > Xenocyprididae > Megalobrama > Megalobrama amblycephala. The sequence continues at coordinate 41,576,828 of NC_063047.1, forward strand.
GTTGGTAAGAGAAGACCTTAGTTTAGCCAATGATGTGCTTATTAAGTCACATGACATGCATTTTTTTTCTGTGGCGCGATTTTCTGACAGACTGCCGTCTCTTGTATGTAGTTGCTGAAAGCAAATTAAAACGTCAGTAACAAACAAGGACCCGCCCATGTCACATTCACAAAAAAATTGTTAACATCACCTCAGGTAAGTTATGATAACATATTCACCACTCAAATTTTTTTTTATGAAATTAGTTTTTGGTAAATCGATAAAATGTCTGTGTTGCCATATGGCAACACTGCACAATAATGGAATGGCATTATTATAATAGGTTAGATAGCTAGCAAAGGCCAGCTGCAGTCTGTTAAAGGCAGGGTAGGTAAAAAATTTATTAAAAACTTTTTTTTCAAAATTTGTTTAAACTTTATTTATATATCAATACATATTTAAAATGTAAGTACTCTGAAAAAGAAAGTATAAAAATCGAGTGTCTGTAGACCTCTCACGACTGTTTTAAAGACAGCTCATTATTTCCATTCACTCCACCCCCTCCCTTCTGGGCTCCTTCCAAAGCCACGCCCCCAAAACCCATGAACGTGCGACTCCGACCACTGAGCTGGAAGACGCATTATTTACCTGAGACGAGCGGAGAGGAAGGAGCACAGTGCATGTAGTGACATCATGTCAGAATCACATGTAATAAAAATAACTTTATAATTATGAAGATAAACATAATTTAATTCGCTAACGAGTTAGTTATCTATAAGGCAAAGCTAAAAACAGGTTGCATGATACACGTTTTTCCATTACCATCATTTACACTGTGATGAAGATGAATTTCGTGTAAGATTCATAACATATACGTTGTTCTACAGATAAACAGAGTAACATATACTCAAATATCAACTCACAACTGCATTGCAGACACAAAATAATAACACACACATACAACAAAGTGTGTACGACACACACAGATACAAGATAAAGACATCAGTAAACATAGGTAGAGAATATAAAAACAAAACAAAGGCGAAAAAAAACGTGCAGGTAAACTTACAGGTGAACATGGTAAAAGAGTTAGACAGAGGGTAAATATAGTTCTAAGAAAAGTTCCTAGATGCGGAGTAACGTTAGGCCTACTATCTGTTAAACATGTATTTAGTTATCTAAAGCAAAATTATGCACAATTCAACACTATAGCTATCATCTTGTGCTAGGCCTATAGATTATTTATCGTCTCTACTACGGCTCGCTAAGTAATGTTATGTTAGCTATATTACGCAGCTACGTGTGCTAATGACACATGCTTCATGAAAAAATAAACAAAAAAATATGTATGATCAAAATACAAAAAGAAATATTTACCTGTCCAGCAGAAATAAAGCCATCAAGGAGTCACTTTTCAGCCCCTTGAGTTCCCTCAGTTCTCGCCATCGCTGGAAAGCCACACCGATATTAACTCGCGTTTTATTTCTTTGTTTATCCAAAGACTTTTTGTTCATTGCCTTTTCTTGTACTGTTACTGTCTTCCTTTTTTGCCTGGTTTGCCTTCACTAACTGCATAGGCCGGTACTGTGAATTTTGCTTTCTGTTTCTCTGCCATTGTTTTGGTATTCCTAGGATCCATGCCTCTTGAATTCCCCAAATCAAACGTGCGCGCGCAAGTGGGCAGGTCATGTGTGGCAAAAGGGTGGTTGCCATGGTTGCGAGAGAGAGTGACAGCCGCCTAAGCCAATCCTATGTTTCGTCCCGGATGGAAATAATGAGCTGTGTTTAATACAGATTAAACGGTCTAGAGTCACTCGATTTTTATACTCTTTTTATCAGAGTTCTTACATTTTAATTATGCATGTGTATATATATAGAAAGTTTAAACAAATTTGGAACAAAATTTCTTACCTACCCTGCCTTTAAGCTGTAACAATAACAACATTAATGCTAGTGATATAATGTTGATTAGTCGTATGTCAAGGACTGCCATGGCATTTATATTATGGATTAAATCAACATCGGAGACCTGCCACCACAGCCAGTATACTGACCCAGACCAACCACTGGCCTACCATAGTGTCTCAAAAAGGCAGGTGCAAGTGGATTTAAGTGTATTGTTAGGGTGAAGTGCACCAAATGTGATGTGTACATGTGTCTCACCTCTGAAAAAAAAAATGCTTTTTGAAGTTCCATACAGAAAAAGGTGAAGTTTCAAGGATTATTGGGGGTTCATGTTCATAACCTTCCTCTCATAAGATTGCGTAATGTTGAATTTTCATGAACTACAATATTTTTGGTTTTATGTCAATGTTTTATGATACATGATGAACAGTATTAGATTTGTTTTTAACTGTCTACATTTGCAATTTAAATAATATTCACGAAAAACGTAATGAAATTCAAAGAATATAAAGCATTATTCAGCAAAATAATAAATTCCATAAATAAAAGCACAAGATGTTGGAAAATAAGTATAAGGTGTTGTTTATATTTACTGCTAAAGCTTATAATAGCACCAATTTATTCAATACAAACAACATTTCTGAGGAAAAATATTAACTATATACACTTACACTTATTTTAAGTTATTTCCACTATTGCGCGTTGTTGCCATATGGCAACATATCATAAAGTACCTTAAAATAATATTTTTTTCCCACATTTTTTTTACAGCACTTCAAGTTAAGCCATTCTAAGAAAAGAAAAAGAGTCAAATATTTTTTTTTATAAATTTATCATAATGCGTGCGGTAGAGGGAGCAACACTGACCGTCGGCTTGGTGTGTCCCGGGCTTGTATGCAGGATGTCATATCTACACTGATAATCCTAACTTCAGGTGTGGGCATGTGTCCTAAACCAGAAACATTTGTCATGAGTCAGATTTTCATTGATAGTGCAAACAAAATAATGCTGACACAATTTAAGGTGTGGAAATGCCAGGAGATGGTTTTTGTTCAGTGAACACAATAGTCTCTAATTCTCCCTGAAGCAAATCGTCATGCTGTCTACATCAAAATATTTTGATATTTCAAAACTATTGTACATTTAAATACTAATACATCATAGACTTTGCCTTTGTTTTTTCGTTTGGTTAGAAATAGTTTAGCACTTTCATTGGTGAACGATTTTAATGTTTTCCTCTCTTCAGGAAGCTGTATAGTTTCATGTATCTGTTCCTCACGAATTACCTAAGAAAAACATAGTGAACATTCTTTCGTTGTAATGTTTCCTGTAGGCGTGTCTGTCATGTCTTTCACAGGTCGGCTCATCCATCATCACACTTTGTGTGACTTTAGTTCTGGGTAGTTAAGAATAAATGCTATACGTGTAACTGATTCCATTCCAACAGACACTTTTTTATGTGGAATTATGCACTTTCAAAATTTTGGGGTTAGTAAGATTTTTTTTTTATTGTTATTTTGAAAGAAATTAATACTTTTATTCAGCAAAGATGCATTAAATTGATCATAAGTCAAATCAAGTCAAGTCAAGTCACCTTTATTATATAGCGCTTTTTACAATGCAGATTGTGTCAAAGCAGCTTTACAGTGATAACTGGTATATAATTTTGGCTGCACAACAACTCTTAAAGAAAATGGTGTCAATGCAATAAGTGACAGTAAAGACATTAATAATGTTACAAACGATTTAAATTTCAAATACATTCTGTTATTTTGTACTTTATATTTGTCAGAAAAATTCTGAAATGTATCATGGTTTCCACAAAAATATTAAGCATAAAAATATGAAAATTACTGATTTTACTGTATTTTTGATCAAATAAATCCCTTGAATTAATTCAGTTATTAGCAACTTGTAATGGTTTGATATCTGATATATTTTCTGATATATATCCTTTTTTTTTTTTTTTTTAGCTCAGTTCGCCCATGAATGCAGTCAGTAATTCGGAGGACATTAAACCCCCTCTGGGTCTGAATGGGGTAATGAAGGTTCCGGCACAGCCCACAGGCACATCCCTCTCCCTCACTAAACACATCTGTGCCATTTGCGGAGACCGTTCATCAGGTGACACACACACGCTGGAACACACATACTAAGATGATTAAAAAATATATATTAATGCACTATGTAAATTGTGTCTGTTATGATAATTTAGCTATTGTGTCAGAACCAAATAGCTAAATTATCCTAATAATCTATTAGCAACAAATTTATATTAAAAAAAGAAATTATAAAAAATGATTATTTCACATGTTTTTCACGGCTACTTCATGTGTTATTTCATGGCTAACTCTACTTACCAAAATAGGACCTAAAATTTTATTTTGATTGAAAACAGTACTTATTATTTTTCTATGTGAGACAAAAGAGCCCACAGACCGATATGAGAGACTAGCATATCTAGTTGCCAGGAACAACATACTGTATACTGTACAGTCATTATCCACATTTTTTCCTACACCCCTTGACGCTTTGTGTGACTTATGGGAGTAACTTATGTTAAACTGTAAACAATCAGCAATAATAACGCAATAATAAGCATTTTCAAAATCTGGGTACAATGAGATGTTATTATTCTACTCACCCTTCAACCATCAAACATTAAAAGGACATTTAAAAGTTTTTTAAAACAAATTACTACCACAGACCATGAATAACTCCCGATTATTTCAGTATATGTTGTCCTTTTTTATACTTTTACAGTAAAAAAACAAAAGAAAAAAGATGATAATGGGGGAAAAGAATGCAGCGACTAAAAAGAGCTCTTGCCATAGATAAGATATTCTAGTTATACCACGTCACAATAAAATACCAAGCGCTCTTGAAGTCTGAACATGAGAACACGAAGGAAATTTTACAGCTCATTCAGTCAAACTGATGGATAAGGATTATTTGTAGCGCAACCTTATGATTTGAAATGATCTGTTTTAGTTTTTTTGAGTGGAACTTCCCCAAACCGGAAGTGCCTCTCATAATCTAAAACGCAGTAGGCTCATTAGGAAAAAGGAGGATATAAAAATGTACGACCGCAGCATGCCCCAACTGACCAATCAGAATCAAGCATTCCAGAGAGCTGTTTAATAATATGCTTTATTGTACTTGTTAAACTGCAGTCATGAAATTGGTCACTCCATATATTATGTCTTTTAGAGTAGTGTGTGACAAAAACAGATGTGTGGCTGTTGAATTATTGATATTAAATGGCAATTAAAGATAACCCTGCTGGGAAGAGTACTAAAGCATATGTCTGCTGGCAGGTAAACACTACGGGGTGTACAGCTGCGAGGGCTGTAAGGGCTTCTTCAAGAGAACGGTGAGAAAGGATTTGACGTACACTTGCCGAGACAACAAGGACTGTATAATCGACAAACGTCAACGCAACCGCTGCCAGTACTGCCGCTATCAGAAATGCTTAGCCATGGGAATGAAAAGAGAAGGTGCGTAGCTTATTTCTGTGAACACATGACAATTCTTAATAATATCATATACTGGGTCATATACTCATAAAAGGAATAGTTCACCCAAAAATAAAAATCATCCCACCTTTACTCACCTTCAAGCCATCCTAGGTGTATATGACTTTCTTCTTTCAGCCGAACACAATTGGAATAAAAGCTGCAAGCAGCTCACCGCCACCCGTTGGCATCAGGAAAACAGTGAACAGTGCGTGACATGCACGTAAGCGAGTAAATACAGGAGAATTATGGGCAAGTCATTTCAAATTGCCACACTTCCTGCTGCCAACAGGTGATGCTTTGACCGTAACTGAATATTGCAATGTAGATGACTTCAGGCCAGGACTATTATCAAACATGTGAAGTTTGGAGCAGATCGGACATTGTATGCCTGATTTACTACAATTTCCTGTTTCATGGCGTTAATCGCATACATTAGCACTTAGCCAAGTGTTGCATGATTTAACGTGTTTCTAGTATGTTTGTTACTTCGTGGCATATTGAAATGTGTTTCTAGGAGTGAATTAAAGTGTAAAGCATGACATTTCCTGTTGCCAGCAGGTGGTGCTATGACTAACTGAATATTGGCATATAGATGTCTTTAAGCCAGGACTCTTATCACACATGTGAAGTTTGGGACAGTTCGGACATTGTATGCCTGAATTACAACAGCTTCCACTTTCATGGCGATACATCAGACTTTGTCAGGCTGCCACGGACACGCCCTCCAAAGAAAACTCAAGATCTTTGTAATTTAACATGGCTAAAGCCTTAAGATTAGACTGACCATATATGATGTGGTTCTGTTTGAATCTCTATGAGGACTTAATCACAGTGTAAAACATGTCATTTCCTGTTGCCGACAGGTGGCGCTATGACTGTAACTGAATATTGGCATGTAGATGTCTTCAGGCTAGGACTCTAGGAGAGTCTTCAGACAAGCTCTAGGAGGAGTTTGTTAAAGTACAACATCTGGAAATGGCAAAAACTGCACAAATTTTGCAAAGAAAATTCAAAATATCTGACTTCCTTTTGGTTTTCAAATTTTGCTCCAAGAAACTTATTTGTACTTTTTGGTATTGGGCTGTTAGATGTGTGTACCGAATTTCATACCTGTACGTGAAACGTAGGGTCAGGGGCACTTTGTTGAAGTTTTGTAGGTGGCGCTATCGAGCCATTTTGCCACACCTAATTCTGAAACCCATATCAGACATAAATGTTCACCACTTCTGCAAATCTGCAAAGTTTAATGAGTTTTCAAGCACATTTAGGCCCTCAAAAATGTGATTCCCCTTTCATGGCGAAACATTTGACTTTTTCAGTCGCCACAGACATCAACGAAAACTCAAGATCTTTGCAATTTAACATTGCGAAGGCCTTAAGATTAGACTGACCACATATGATATGCTTCTGGTTAAATCTCTATGAGGAGCTAATTACAGTGTAAAACATGTCATTTCCTGTTACCCACAGGTGGCGCTTTGATTGTAAATGAATATTGGCATGTAGATGTCTTCAGACCAGGACTCTAATAAAACATGTGAAGTTTGGGGCAGATCGGACATTGTATGCCCGAGTTACAACAACTTCCTGTTTCATGGCGAAACATCGAACTTTGTCAGGCTGCCACAGGCACACCCTTCGGTGAAAACTCAAGATCTTTAGATTAGGCCTTTAGATTAGACTGACCAAATATGATGTTGATTAAAGCTCTAGGAGGAGTTTGTTAAAGTACAATGTGTGGAAATGGCAAAAACTGCCAAAATTTTGCTGAGAAAATTCAAAATATCTCACTTCCTGTTGGGCTTATAGATTTTGCACCCAGGCTTTTTTGTAGGTATTGGGCTGTTACATCTGTCTACCAAATTTCATAACTGTACGTGAAACGTAGCACGAAGGGCACTTAATTAAAATTTTGTAGGTGGCGCTATCGAGCCATTTTGCCACACCCAATTCTGAAACCCACATCAAATGTAAATTTTCACCACTTCTGATGTGTTTTCGAGCATGTTTAGGCCCTCAAAAATGTGATTCATTTTGGAGAATAATAATAATTGGCCGAGAAATTACAATAGGGTCCTCACACCATCGGTGCTCGTGCCCTAATTATTAAGTAATATTCTGGCTCTTCCAAGCTTTGTAATGGCATTGAAGAGTTTTTGAAGCTCCAAAAAGCATCCATCCATCATAAAAGTAATATATATGACTCCAGTGGGTTAATAAATGCCTTCTGAAGTGAAGTGATGGGTTTTTGTAAGAAAAATATCCATATTTAAAACTTCAGAGGAGAGAGTAGAGTTCCGGTGGAAGGGTGACCTCTGACCCGACATATGACGTAGGTGTAGCGTAATCTTAGGTGAGAATTAACGAACACGGAAGCGTAGAGGATAGAGCAAAATAAAACTTCGGTCACAAATTAGAAATCTAAAATGAGAAGTTAAAAAACGTTGAAGGATTTCAATATAAGAGAAGAGGAGCTACATCCTACGTCATACATCAGGTCAGAGGTAACCCTTTCGCCGGAACGCCACTTATTCACTGGAGTCGTATGGATTACTTTTCTGATGGATGGATGTGCTTTTTAGAGCTTCAAAAATTTGGGCACTATTCAATGCCATTATAAAGCTGGAAAGAGCCAATATACTATTTAATATAACTCCGATTGTGTTCGGCTGAAAGAAGAAAGATGGCTTGAGGGTGAGTAAATTATGGGATATTTTAAATTTTTGGGTGAACTGTTCCTTTAACCCAGTCAAACAGAGCAAATAATCCAGTTTATTGGAATCACCTCATTCTGAATGTCTAATGTTTATTTTTATTATGTCCAAATGAAAGTAAGTATATATGCTATGAGACACAGTTTTGAAAAGTCAAACTATCAAATAAACACATTTTGGGGGAGATCTTTTTACAGACTTAAAAGAAATAAACATTAATCAACACATGGCACAGATAGTTGAAAGCATTAATGACCTACAATTTGCAGTTCATTGCACTCCTGTATGCTGTTGTCAAGGAAATGAGTGAGATTGATTATTGTGTTGATTAAATTATGCAAGTCTAGAATCATCTAAAAGGAATTGAATTAAATGGCAAGAGGTTGTATTTCCAGCACTCCCACTTGAGAATAGTGGGAAAAGAGTGTAGGCATAAATGTAATTAATTCAGAATATATTCAGAATATTACATATATGAGGACATTCCAATAGCTGTCTAGTCTATCTATTTATTTTTCATATACGCACTATCCCTCATGTTCTGTTTTTAAAGGGTTAGTTCACCCAAAAATGAAAATAATGTCATTTATTACTTATCCTCATGCCGTTCCACACCCGTAAGACCTTTGTTAATCTTCAGAACACAAATTAAGATATTTTTGTTGAAATCCGATGGCTCAGTGAGGCTTCCATAGCCAGCAATGACATTTCCTCTCTCAGGATCCATTAATGTACTAAAAACATATTTAAATCAATTCATGTGAGTACAGTGGTTCAAAATTACAAGAAAAATTTTGATGCGCCAAAAAAACAAAATAACGACTTAAATAGTGATGGCCGATTTCAAAACAATGCTTCAGGAAGCTTCGGAGCGTTATGATTCAGCGTATCGAATCATGATTCAGATCGCATGTCAAACCGCCAAACTCCTAAAATCACGTGACTTTGGCACTCCGAACCGCTGATTCATAACGCTGATTTATAACGCTCTGAAGCTTCCTGAAGCAGTGTTTTGAAAATCGGCCATCACTATATAAGTCGTTATTTTTTTTATTTTTTTTTGGTGCACCAAAAATATTCTCGTCGCTTTATAATATTAATATTGAACCACTGTACTCGCATGAACTGTTTTAAATATGTTTTTAGTACATTAATGGATCTTCATCAATGGACCTTAATGGATCACTGAGCCATCGGATTTCAACCAAAATATCTTAATTTGTGTTCCGAAGATTAACAAAGGTCTTACGGGTGTGGAACGGCATGAGGGTGAGTAATTAATGACAGAATTTTCATTTTTGGGTGAACTAACCCTTTAAGATTGGGGTCCCAATCAGTGATGATAATGATAAATTTCATAATAATGATTTCAAAAACAACCTCTTATTGTTCTTTGAAACTCTTTTAATATGTTTTTTCTGACCTAGTTAAAGCCCATTAGCCAGACATTATTGAAGCTTTATCATTTTGTTTGATGACAAGGTGGGTCTTTTGTCAACCAAAAACACACTGTAGAAAAGTACAATAAAAGAAGTTACAGTAAACAACCAGCAGTGTACCATTACAGCATGATACCAATAAAACAAATTTAGCATGTGAAAACTGATTGCATTTTTCCATTGTTTTATATCTGACATAAGTTGCATTGTGACATTTTTAATGGAAGACATTTGAAGTATGTTAAGTTCGTTGTGCTATCAATTTTGTTTATAATCTGTTCTCAAAAGAGTAGAAAAAGTCATAAAGAATAATCCCGATACTAGAACGTTAGGTATATTTTTCAAGCTAATAAAATGGTCTTGAACATGAGGGCTGGACCCCCTATACTGAGGCCTCTGAGAGAGAGGTAACCTGACACACTTCTCCCCCACAAGTCACTCTCTCTGTCTTTCTGTTTCTGAGGACAATAAAGCTAAAATAATTTCCTTGTGCCTCTCTCCTCACCTCTCAGTGACTCCTGGAGTAGAGCTTTATCCTTCAGCTGACCTCCACGGCTCTCTGCTGCTCCTACTCAAGAATTCCCCTCATGATCTGCTAGTGGTTTCTGTCTAACAGAGAGAGAGAGAGAGAGAGAGAGAGAGAGTGAGTCATAAAACAGGGCTTTTACAGACAGAAGGGAAAGCTGAAATGTTCCACAGCCTGACGGCGAGGCAGACGGGGCTCATTTCCACCAGGTCCAGACCACAGTAGTCCGACTGTGTGGTTTAGACTTGGCTCCCCCTCTAAACCAGGCCAAACAAATGTGTACGCTGTGTACACAACACGCAGATGCTCGCCCAAATGTGGCACACACACACCAATACATTGTCAACCTGCATAACTAATCGTTTGACCGAAAGTTTTAGAAGGACGTTTTATGGCCCATGACTTTGTCGATAGACTGAATAGAAGCACAGAATCATGTTTGCACTGGATCGTACCCAAATAAAATATACATATTTTAAAAAGCAGAATACATATTACTAATAACGTCGCTCCAAATGTAGAATGACCTCCTCAACTTTCAGCCTCTGAAGTCGATGAATAATGGGCTGGATGCATATGCAGCTCGATGAAAAACAGCCTGTGCTGTTTTTGTGGAAATGTGTAGATTAAGAGCAAACCAAAAGCAGCTGTGTGTTATTGTGCACAAGGTCATGGCTTTGTTTGTGTATGTATCTGGACATGTCGCACATGCAAGCCTTTCTAATTTTGAATGTGCACGTGTGCAGCCGTTCAGGAGGAGCGGCAGCGGGCGAAGGAGCGGAGTGAGGCTGAATTCGGCAGCTGTGCCAACGAGGACATGCCCGTGGAGAAGATTCTGGATGCCGAACTGGCAGTGGAACCAAAGACGGAGACCTACGTGGAGGCCAACCTGAGTCCGCCTGCCAACTCTGTAAGCCAATCTCTCCCTCTAAATCACACTCAGTGACATTCAACTTATGGAGAACATTTGGCCCGTCTGAAATGTGCCATTTCAGAGTTACACTTCACAATTGCTCCTCAGTGAACAGACTGGGCTCGATCATTTTCTGAATGTCAAGACTAAAGAAAGGTTCCAACCTGCCTGCAGATATATAAAAGACAGTTTTAAGAGTTTTGCAGCTGTCCAAGAAAGAGTCAGATGCAGATACAAGTATTTCTGTTTGTGAATAAGAAGGGCTATTTTTACGGTCCCACTCCCAGCGGATGGATTCGGCTACATAGCAATGCACTTTGGCTTTGAAGGCCTCTGTACAGACCCCTCGAGAGGGAACATACTGCAGAAGAAGCACATTGTCATGTCACTAGATAAGAGCTTCAGCCATTAACCATGTCATTTTGACACACCGAGGCTAGTGCCGCTGTGTATATTTATGCCTTGCGCACATTTGTCCTCTGTTTTGTGCAGCTGTAAGCTCTAAATCAGGTAGAGGTCAGGGGAAAAGAGGCATATGCTTTGTCTTCCCTACTTTGTATTTTCAGATTGTTTGTTTCCCCCACAGTCGTTTTTTAATGGCTGTTTGTGTGTTCGTCCTTGAGCCCTGGGGAAGGTCCTCTCACATGAATAGGGTTCTAATGAATTTGTGTTCCTTTTGGGTTGATTGGAAAACTGTTAAGATGTGATGATCTTAAATGAAAGCCGTGTAGAATAGGAGACTTTTAAGCAAGATGTATATCTTATTGTTATGATATTTGAGTATGGTGGTGATATGAACTGAGCGCTCATGAATACACTTGTGAAAAAGAAGTGAGCTTAATTGTATGGAATGTAGTTGTACAATTGTAGTATACTTCAAAATTTGAAAGCAATGTAAAAAACTACTTGACATAATATAATATTAATGAAATAAAAGGCTACTTATGTGTACTTAAGTGAGAGTACTTTCACAATTTTTATACTTTTAAAAAGTGCACGTCATAATATAAAATAAAATACTTTTAAAGAAGTACACTATTTTGATTTGATGAATAACATACTAAAGCACATATGAAGTACTCGATTATCATTTTAACTGTAGTGTGTTATTCAATATTACGTTGAAAGTTAACATATTTGGTAACACTTTATTTTAGGATCTTTTAACTAGTTGCTTATTAGCATGCATGTTACTAGAATATTGGCTGTTTATTAGTCATTAGTAAGCACATATTAATGCCTTATTCTGCATCACCTTATTCTACATTCTTAATCCTGCCCAATGCCTAAACTTAACAACTATTAATAAGCAGTAAATTAGGAGTTAATTGAGGCAAAGGTTGTAGTTAGTAGTGAATGTGTTCCCTGTACTGAAGTGTTACCGTACTTAGAAATATATTTAAATACATGACAAAAGTTTCGATAGAAATTACATTTTAGTTTACCTTAAAGGTATAGTTCACCCAAAAATTGAAATTCTGTCATTTTCTCACCATCAAGTTGTTCCAAACCTGTATGAATTTCTTTCTTCTCCTAAACACAGAAGAACATTTTGAAGAATGTGGGTAACAAACAGTTGACGGTAGCCATTGACTACCATAGTATTTTTTCCCTACTGTGGAAGTCAGTGGCTACCATCAACTGTTTGGTTACCCCCATTCTTCAAAATCTTCTTCTATGTTCAGCAGAAGAAATTCATACAAGTTTGGAACAACTTGGGTGAACTTTCCCTTGAAGTGCTTGTCAGTACTCTTGGCAGTATGCTTTAACCATATTTCAATGACAACAAAAATAATTTTGAAATTACGGTAACACTTTATTTTAAAGGTGCCCTAGAATCAAAAATTTAATTTACCGCGGCATAGTTGAATAACAAGAGTTCAGTACATGGAAAAGACATACAGTGAGTTTCAAACTCCATTGCTTCCTCCTTCTTATATAAATCTCATTTGTTTAAAAGATTATTTTAAATATTTTCATTTTTAAACACTTGCAGTCTGTATAATGAATAAACACAACTTCATTCTTTATAAATCTCTCCAACAGTGTAGCATTAGCCCGTTAGCCACAGAACATATAGCCTTAAACTCATTCTGAATCAAATGTCAACATCCAAATAAATACTATACTCACAGGAATCAATGCATGCATGCAGCATGAATGACGGGCATCATGTAAAGATCCATTTGAGGGTTATATTAGCTGTGTGAACTTTGTTTATGCACTGTATAACTGCACTTATAGTCGAGAGCTCAGGAGGGCAGGGAGCGAGAGATTTAAAGGGGCCACAGCCTGAATCGGTGCATAGTTAATGATGCCCCAAAATAGGCAGTTAAAAACATTAATTTAAAAAAATCTATAGGGTATTTTGAGCTGAAACTTCAGACACGTTCAGGGGACACCTTAGACTTATATTACATCTTTTGAAAAGACGTTCTACGGCACCTTTAAGGTCTTTTAGATGCTTATTAGCATGCATATTAATAGAATATTGGCTTTTTATTTTTACTTATATAGCACATATTAATGTCTTATTCTGCATGACATTATTCTACATTCTTAATCCTACCAAATACCTAAACTTAGCAACTACCTTACTAACTATTAATAAGCAGTAAATTAGGAGTTTATTGAGGGAAAAGTCTTAGTTAATAGTTTATATGTGTTCCCTATACTACAGTGTTGCCGAAATTACACACAAAGATATACTACTAAAGTGGGTAAAAAAAAGAAAACTTTAAAGTTCAGCAATTGCATTTAATATAAATTTAAACTATAATATATTTTCAGTTGTGGCCTAATGGTTAGAGAGTTGTACTTGTCACCTGAAGGTTGCGGGTTCGAGTCTCAGTACCAGCAGGAAATATAGGAGGGGGAGTGAATGTACAGTGCCTCTCATTACCCACAACTGAAGTGCCCTTGAGTAAGGCACCTAACCCTAATCGCACCCTGGGCGCCGCAGCAAAAATGGCTGCCCACTGCTCCAGGTGTGTGTTCATGGTGTGTGTGTTCAATACTCACTGCTGTGTGTCTGCGCTTGGATAGGTGAATTGCAGTGCACAAATTATTAGTATGGGTCATTCACCATACTTTCACTTTCAATTAAGAAGCAACTAAGTGTCTAAAACATACATTAGTTTTAAACAAGTATATTCTTTTAACGGTAACACTTTAGTTCAGGGTCCAATTCTCACTCTTAACTAATTGCTTATTTACATGCATATTACTAGGATATTGGCTATTTGCAGCTCAACATATTTTAAATGTACTACACTGCAACTTCATCATTACAAATGAAAAGATATGTACTTTTAAATCACATGTTAATGCCTTATTCTGCATGACCATATTCTACATCCCTCAATCCATACCCAGTACCTAAAATTAACAACTACCTTACTAACTATTAATAAGCAGTAATTGGGAGATTATTGAGGCAAAAATATAGTTAATATTTGGTTTATACTGAGAATTGGACCGTTATCTAAAGTGTGACCCTTTTAAAGTATATTATTTTCTTTGTAAAGAAAAAAGCTAAAGAGTACTTCTTTTTCACCACTAAAATGGAAGAGCTTTTCGCTCCGGGTAGATGATGATGGTGCTTCAGTGATGATGTGATTTTGGGATCCTACAGGGACAGAATTTGCTCCATGACAACAGCAGAACATGCACAGAGTTCTCTGACTTGCCAGGCTATTGGTTCATGAGTGCTTGTTCTGATTGATTCTGGGCTGGAGAGCTTGGGTTTATTCAAGCAGAAGGAAAGGCTTTTAGAGAGCAAGAGTTAAACAGGGAATCAAAATATTCCATTGGGGAAAATGATAGGAATAATTTCCACAAGACTTCCCACAAGATATCTGTTCATTTTCCACTCACATCACTGAGTTTGACAATTGAGTTTCTCTTGGTGATATCTTTGCAGAATGCAGATATGGTAAAGTAACATGTCACACAGTGAAGTCAATAACACTCAAAAGCTGTTTCAGAGTTTGCAAATGCATTTTGTCCTTATTCCTGCATTGTTTATTGCATTCTCATTAAAAGTCTGATATGTCCAAAAGCACATTTGTGCAGAAATACCATTTAAAAGTTTGAGGTCTGTAAAAAAAATGTGTAATGTTTTTGAAAGTCTTTTATGCTCACCAAGGCTGCATTTACAGTATTTGATCAAAATACAGTAAAACAAACAATAATTTTGTGAATTATTATTATTATTTTAAAATAACTGTTTACTATTTGAATATATTATAAAATATAGTTTATTCCTGTAATGTCAAAGCTGAATTTTCAGCATTATTACTCCAGTCTTCTGTGTCACATGATCCTTCAGAAATCATTCTAATAAGCTGATTTGATGCTCATATTGTTATTAATGTTGAAAACACTTGTGCTGTTTTTTTTTTATATATATACTTTTTTGATAAATAGAAAGTTCAAAAGAAGCGCATTTATTTGAAATAGAAGTATTTTGTAATATTATAAATAAAAATGTCTTTACTGTCACTTTTATCAATTGTAATGCTTCCTTCATTAATAAAAGTATTAATTTCTTTTAAAAAAAGGAGAAAATATTACAGACCCCAAACCTTTAAACAGTAGTATAAAGTACTCATACAATAGGTAAACCCTTACAATATCTTCCCATCCTCACACAATGGAAAATTGTATCTCAAAAGTAGCTCTTTTAAATCTCAGTGTCATGGGGGTGCTTCAGAAAAGATGGAGAATTGGATCCAGTTGCAACAACAACTTTCGTTTTTTAACAAAATAACAAAAGTAAATCCGGGCAAATTCAGAGTAAATTCAGATATGGGGCAAGTCAGGCAAAACAATACTGAAACAACACATGCGAAACATCCACAATGGAACAGACACTGTTCACCAGACACTGAATAAAGGAAACACTGGGGTATAAATACACAGGGTAACAAGGGCTTGACATGGAACAGGTGTGGGTAATGAATTGCTACGGCAACAAACGTCACTGAAATAATTTAGTCCAATTCATGAAATGTTTGAGTTCATATTGAGACTTCTGACCTCTGATTTGCCGATTCTGGTATCTTGGCAGTTTGAGACATTGACATTGTGTTTTCTGAAACTGTTCACTAGGGTATTTTTCCCAGGAGAAAATCAGAGAATCAGGAGACCAAAGCAAAAGTTTCCTCTCCATTGCTGACTAGGAGAAACAACTATGAACTCATTTTTGATTTTCCTTTCCTTTGTGTTGCCATGGAAAGCTACTGACATAGAGTTCTCTCTCTCTCTCTCTCTCTCTCTCTCTCTCTCTTTCTCTTTCTCTCTAGCCTAACGACCCTGTAACAAACATCTGCCAAGCAGCTGACAAGCAACTCTTTACTTTAGTGGAGTGGGCCAAGCGGATACCCCACTTTTCTGATCTCCCGTTGGACGATCAGGTCATCCTTCTGCGAGCAGGTGCGTCAGTAAATAAACACAGACCACTTTTTTTTTAGTCATGCAGACATCGACCTAACGTGACCTGTTTGCTGTACATCTATTCTTCCAGCTATGAAGTTACAGCTGAAAACAGCATCAGCTAATGAAATGAGTATGTTTACGGTTATTTGACATTAGAGTCTATTCCAAAAGCATTTATATAGATTTGCAGATACATTTGATCCAGCCTCGGGCCATAGCATCGATTAAAAGAAGGAATTCCATCTCATTATCTTAGAGTGAGAGTCCTTATTCTGTTAAGAATGATGGCTTCTACACAGATCAAGATAGAATAAGAGGCTGTATTGTTCTCGCCGTTCACATGTTGCATTTATTTAATTAGGCTGTAGGTTGCCTGAGGACAACCAAACTCTCAGTGTCTTTCTGTTCAGTGTGTTTTATTCAGAGCCTCAGAAATGGGATCGTAGCACATGAAAGTGTGTCAATGTATTTAAAATCATTAAAACACAATTTCAGTTAAGAACATACAACTTAAGTTGATATTGAGCTAGTAAACAAATACAGCAGACAAAGCCACCATACACACACACACAGAGAGAGAGAGAGAGAGAGAGAGAGAGAGAGAGAGACACGAGGTGGAGTTGCTCCCTTGCTTGCTACCTTTGTGTGTTTGTTCACTTATCAATGTGCTTTTGTGCTCATGTCCTCTGTTGCTAGGGTGGAATGAACTCCTGATTGCCTCTTTTTCGCATCGTTCCATAGCTGTGAAAGATGGGATATTATTAGCTACAGGCCTTCACGTCCATAGAAACAGCGCACATACTGCCGGCGTCGGAGCCATCTTTGACAGGTTAGTCTAAGCTTTCAGAAAAAAATCCTGAGCCTGTATGATTTTCTATCTCAATTTTTGAAGAATATTTTGGATGTTCTTTTTGATATAATGAAAGCGAATGGAGACTGGGGCTTTCAAGCTTAAAAATTTGAAAACAAAATGGCACCTTAAAAACTCAAGTAAACTAAAGTATATGGCTAATGCACTATAGTGTAGTAGTTAGGTTCCAGAAGTAAAAATCCCATTCGTTTTCTCCATGGGGAAATTCATTTTTAACAATAACTTATAAAACATTAAAGTCAGATCAACAGTAGTGGCCAAAAGTGATGTCCAGCCTAGGAAAATTGACATCTTTACCCTTTATTCAAATATTATTAAACATTTGTTAAAGATTTTGTAAGCATATTGCTTAGTTGAGCTTGGTGTCATTTGTTTTATTTGTGATGCCAAATTGTGTGGACATACCTTTTGGCCAGGCTGTCACACAAAGAATATATATATATATATATATATTGTTCTATCCTGCACGTTTGAGATCTTTCTTTTTCTCCATAACCTCTGATGCAAACTGATGCTTCTCGTTATCCCCGGAGAATCAGTGCTTCAAAATCGGAGAAAAGTAATGGGTTCAGAGAGAAGCAGATTGTGTGGAGACTGACATTTTGGATCGCGTATGCTCTGGAATTTTCCTGTTCTGCCGATGTACATGAGTTGATGAATGAGTTCCTTGGCTAGGTTTTTTTTTTCCTCCTGTGATGTCTGTATGAGTTTTGTGGAGTCAGCCACTGAATGTTGCCTGATCTGGATGTGGATTGATCGAAGTGTGAATCCTTCTGATTCTTGAATTGTCTCAACTCCTTCCTGCACTTTCTATATGCACCTGGTGGGGTTGGACTGGCGAGCCACCTGTCGAGTGAATCCTTAGAACTTCTTGTGAACTTGAACATGCTGGTCGTCGAACGGTAGGAGGGGAATTGCACAACAAACTCTTTTTTTTTTTTTTTTTTTTTTTTTTTTTTTTGTTCGTCCTAATCCTGGATCACCTGCACAGACTGTGAATTATTTCACATTCAAGGAACTTTTCTTTTGGGAACTGAACTGAATTCATGGACTGATTTTGATTTTGATATTGAGGTCTTCCATTTTATTGTGAATGAACCCTAGGTTTACTGGTTATTCAGACTGGAAATTTTATTTTAATTCATGTTAAACTGGTTGGAAACTGATGTTGATGTGGTGAGTGTTAATGTTTAAATAGTGATAACTAAATAGGGTTTAATTCAAGAACAAGTCATTCAGACACAGAAAAGACAGCCAAAGTTTTATTTTAATTAGTCTCAATCAATGCACAAACAAATTACATTTGCACTAATTGAATTCTGAACTGAAAATTAATTTATGGTTCCCACAAAGTGAAACAACCATCAAATCCCTGGAAAGGAAAAGGAAAAGGTACAAATTAGTAACACGTGAATATTCCTATGTCACTGCATTTATATGGAAGCAATTATTTCTACAATCCTGTAGCTCAGTGGTTAGAGCGTGGCACTAGCAATGCCAAGATCATGGGTTCGATCCCAGGGATTGCACATACTCAGATACAAATGTATAGTATAATACAATGTAAGTCGCTTTGGATAAAAGCGTCTGCCAAATGCATAAATGTAAATGTAAATGTTATGTGTTCAATACAGTTAAATCTTGCTCTTACCACAAACCTTGTCTTCTGAGTACATTGGTCCAATTGTAGAGTCAACGTAAAATTTATACCTCAGGTGTGGGTTACATGTAGCTGCAGTTTGCCATTTTTGCAAAATGATTTTGTTAGATAAATATCTTAACTAAGTTTAGTGTTTTGTTCTTTCCTCATATTTAATATATATAAAAAAAAAAAAATATATATATATATATATATATATATATATATATATATATATATATATATATATATATATATATTATTGTGTTTTGATCCATGTTTCGATGGTTTAATCGAATTTGTAGGGTCCAAAAATCACTTTTAGCCACTACTGTTCTATGAGCTACAAGGTTGTTAGTCGATGGTATATGTCTTTCTTTGTTGAAGCCATCAACCTGCATTATTTCAACTTATTTTTAAATTATTGGGTTTATCAGTAGAATTCCTGGTATAAACCTACACTACTCATGATTCTGCAGAGAAATCTCCAACAATCAAAAAATGAAATGGGAGGGAAAATATTTTAATGTGTTCTCTCAAAAAACTTTTGCATTTCCCAGAGAAGCTGCGTTCACGTGCAAAAAAAAAAAAAAAAAAAAAAAAAAGTGATGTAAATAATATGAGATGGGAGTAAAAACTAAAATTCAGTGCTTTTCCGAGTGAATGCGAAGTTTCTCTGTGTAGCTCAATACTTTTGCAAAAAAAAATCACTGAAATATGCCTCCGATCTCATAATTTTTCCATCACCATGTCAACAGAGGGGCTGCTATATATATATGCATATTTTCAGTGTTGGCGCCACAAGTGGGCCCCGGGGGTCATGGGCCGGCAACTTGAGTCACTGTGCCCCCTTACTTCAATTCCATTTCATCCGTTGCTTCAAATCAAAGTCTGTAATGTTGTGATTCACTTCATAGCTGGTTGGCTTAGTTTATGCCTTTTTACTCTTTAACAAAGACTTTTTAAAAATCCCTATGGGAAAAATGAATGGGAAACAAGTGGATGGACGAATTGTTGCACTCAAATCGTCTGAAGCTGCATGATAGTTTTGTGTGAAGGACAGACGTGTGAAGTCGTTATTTAACCTCTAATCAAATCTCAAATCAAATATGGTGCCATTAGACAAGAATTTAGATTTATGCATTTTCCACACACAAAACTATCAGGGCATCATAAGACATGGAATATAGTTGTATTAAATTTATGATATTTTATGTTACTTTTTTTTTTTTTGGAGCGTGATAGATCCAGTGCCCATTCACTTAAATTATATGGAAAAGAGCAGCCACATAAGCATGTCCTTTTGTGTTCAATGAAAAAGAGAAAGTAACGCAGGTTGTTAACAATGTGAGGGTGAGTAAATAGGGGCTTTCGCACCGGAGTCCCTATAACTGTCGGAGGAAATTCCCACTTTTTTGGCATGTTCGCACCGCAGGAGCTGGGAATGATTTTTGTCATAGGAACACCTTTTGGGAAGACTAAATTAATTCTTACTTCAGAAAAAGGTCTAACCCAGCACAACAGGAACTTCCAGTGGCATAAGTGTACGTTGACTGGCCGAACGCATACAAAACACCGGCACCCATCATTTTTAAAAATCAGAATACAGAGTTTATATACTTACTCAATGAACTCCACAAACATGGAAAACAATAAGACACACAGAAAGCTAATGTTAACAACATAAACCTGTCGCCTTTGTCTGCAGCGTTGTGTTCTTTTCTCAGCCTCAATGATATGTAGCACTGCAAGTTTTCATAGGAGATTTCTTCTCTATAGCCCTCCTTTTTCACTTTCAATCGCATAACTTATACAGTGGGTACGGAAAGTATTCAGACCTAGGGCCATGTTATATTTCAGTTTTTCTTTTTTAATAAATCTGCAAAAATGTCAACAATTCTGTGTTTTTCTGTCAATATGGGGTGCTTAATGATAACTTAAATGATTTTAGCAAATGGCTGCAATATAACAAAGAGTGAAAAATTTAAGGGGGTCTGAATACTTTCCGTACCCACTGTACGTCTACATACCATCTCAGTTATCATGAATCCCACGACACACAACAAAAACACAGCTCCAATCATGGCGTCCTCCATCCTCCAATTGTTGATGTTGTTGAATGCCACGCTTAAATGACATCGCTGTTGGCCAGCTTGCGTCACTTCAGAGTTCCTACCGGCAGTGTGAATGCAACCAGGAAAATGACCCTAGGGGCCATTCGTTCTCAGGGGAGGGGACCGTCCTGGTGGCTAGCTCCTATAACTACCCAGTGCGAAAGCCCCTAGTAATGACCAAATTTTCATTTTGGGTGAACTATCATTTTAAATTCAGTGTCAGCATTCAGTTTATAGAGAGTAAGATCTTGTGGTCTACTAAGAAACCTTTCTGTGTCCTGATAATACACCCTGTGGAAGATTTGTGACAGCTGTAGGTCATGCACACATGAATTTTTGAAAATAACCCCTATAATGATATTAGACGCTGCATCATGAAAGTGTCCTGCACATCTTACTCTTGATTGATGCCGTTTTTACATTAAGCCGTATGGCAGTTTTATGTAGCGCTGTGATAATGTTTCACTGGCTGCGTGAGATATGCTGGTGTCCTCACTAATGAAATATATGCTGCCCGGTCTGTCTGCAGTAGAGATGAATGTGTCTTATAAGACATAATGACTTTGATTTTCAAGGCGATATGAAAACTAAATATAAAGTGGAGCGATGACTCACTGAGCCTGTTTAATATGTTACAGAACATTTACCGGCATTTTTAAGGGTATGTTGGAGAAAAATGAACTATATCTATAATTTAGATTGGCTGAGTTGCCATGTGAGCGTAAAGATTTTTGTCACTTTCGTTACAGAGTGCTGACAGAGCTTGTGTCAAAGATGAGAGACATGCAAATGGACAAGACTGAACTTGGATGCCTGCGGGCCATTGTTCTGTTCAATCCAGGTACAGTAATGTATACTTATACAAACACAGCACTCTTATGCAAGTGCGTTTAAAATGTCATTTCAGTTTGATTAAACTACCTTGCTATTTTCTTTTGGCCCATTTTTTAAAAATGGAATGGAATAAATCCAGAAAGGTTAAATGAGAGTCATGTGACTGTAAACCTTAGTATAGCAGGCAAATCAGTCTATACTGTGTACTGCAAAATTGTTCTCACGTGACATCTGTGTTCATTTCCAAACAATAAAACATTTTGTTGTGTAAAAATGTCTTAAATATTGACAGTCTAGTCAATTGTTACAGTGGTGCCTACAGCTGTATGGCTGTACGCATTTTAGCGTACTTTGAGAAATTTCAGCTGTGCCATGTGAATAAGCAGACATTCACACCGAAAGTGTTTCTGTGTCCACCTACACTGTCTTTAAGTTGTTTTAATATGTGAACGTGCTAGATGGGTATATTTGACCATTTTGTTTTCCGCTTTTTGCCGTTTTTAAAAAAAAATCTTTATAGAAGTGTGTAATAGTTACATGAATGCTAGTTGCTTTTCCACTGTCGGAGCGAATGGTTTTTAGAACGGTAAGGAACAGTTCCGGTTATATTTCCATTTGAGCTTGGTTCAGCACAGCGCAATTACAAATCATTCTCGGCCCAGAATTCTCAGCACGGTTGGCCGTGTAGTGACGTCGCCACTCAGGATTAGTCTCTTGTCTGTTGCCTGGCTACCAGTTTCTCTGTAGCTGGCCAAGCGCACTACTTGAGTGAAGTAAACACAAGTTAATAATACAATTTAAAGAAATATGTGATCATCCTCCATAACGTGGTTTATTTCCATCTCATACAGTCTGTAAACTCTTGCGTTACCAAGACAACGACTCACGCATTTGTATTACATTTCAAAGAGCTCGTTATCAGCCCTACAGTGGAAAATAAAACAAAATTGGCTGGGATCGACACGGAATGGAACCGTTTAGCAATGAGAACGGTTTGACCCAATGGTGGAAAAGTGGGTATACTCAAGAAAATTAAAACATCTCTCAGAGTTGAATTTTTAGCATGAGCATATATTGAGCTTTTTAGTGTTTGATTTTGCATAAATAAATAAATCCCCTCTGAAATCCTGCAGGCACCCCTGACAAAAGGTCGATTCAAGCACATTGCATTGTGGGATATGGTATCTGATGCTGAGGGCTTAGTATGGTCAGCATCCTCTCACATTCTAAGGCAACTTTATTTCAGATGTCGGACAAACAATAATCATGCTATTGAGGAAAGAGGATTGCTGCTGTACTTTCTGAAATAGCTTTATCTACAGCCTGAAGTTATTTGATTAAACCAGCATTCAGTGACGAAGCGGAAATCCGTGGGGGAAAAAAAATGCCAAATCCTCTAATATTGCCAATATTTGATGCTTTTGACAATATCTGTCAATGATCATTGGCGCAACCCAACACAGGGGATTATCGCAGGAGCCCCAAACACGTGGGGCCCCCCGCAGTGCGTGCCCTGCGTACACCACTGCTAGCATTACCTATCACCCACAAAACAAGTTACAGACAAATGTACACTATCCCGTTCAAAATTTTGGGGGTGGTAAGTTTTTGTAATATTTTTTAAAAAGAATTTTCAGCATCATTACTCCAATCTTCAGTGTCACATGATCCTTCAGAAATCATTTGAATATGCTGATTTGCTGCTCAAGAAACATTTATTATTATTATCAATGTTGAAAACAGCTGCGCTTACTATTTTTGTAGAAACTGTGATACATTTTTTTTTTTTTTTTTGGATTCTTTGATGTATAGAATGTTTAAAAGAACAGCATTTATTTGAAATGGAAATCTTTTGTTATTTTATAAATGTCTTTACTGACTACTGTTAATCAATTTAACACATCCTTTCTCAATAAAAGTATTTATTTTTATTTTTTTTTAAATGTACTGATTCCACACTTTTCTAACAGTAGTGTAGCATCAAATAAAATAACACTTTAACATGACTTTGTTTTGTTGTGTATCAAAGGTTTGTCCTTACATATTGATTCTTATGAAAGCTGAATGTGTAAATACATCTAATCTTAGGTAGTTCACAATAAATTGTGGATTTTGTGTTTTTATCGACTCGTAGATTCAAAAGGACTGTCTAATCCATCAGAGGTGGAGGCATTAAGGGAAAGAGTGTATGCTTCTCTAGAGGCCTACTGTAAACATAAATACCCTGATCAGCCCGGGAGGTATGCACACACACACACACACACACACACACACACACACACACACACACACACACACACCTTTTATCTCACGTGTTTATGTACGCTTCATTATTTCACTTGTATATAAAAAATTAAAGTAATAGCACAAAACAAAACGAGTGCTATAGAAAAGGTTTAATTGGATTCAGAGAGAGCATGATATATTTTTTCATTTCATGTTCATTAATTTTATTTCATTTTCAAAACCCATTTTACTTATAGTAAAAGTCAGTTTGCTTATTTTCTACATATCTGTTAAATCTCCTTTACACCACGGTTCAGAAGTTTGTGAGCAGTAAGATTTTGTAATGTTTAAAAAAAAAAAAAAAACTCTTACGCTAATTAAGCCTGCATTTATTTGATCAAAAATACAACAAAAACATTAACATTGCAAAATATTATTACAATTTAAAATAACCGTTTACCATTTAAATATATTTTAAAGTGTAATTTATTCCTGTGATGGCAAGGCTGAATTTTCAGCAGTCAGTACTCCAGTCTTCAGTGTCACATGATCCATCATTTGGTAACACTTTACTTAAAGGGAAAGTTTGCGCAAAAATGAAAATTCTGTAATCATTTACTCACCCTCAAGTTGTTCCAAACCTGTATGAGTTTCTTTCTTCTGCTGAACAAAAAGGAAGATATTTTGAAGAAAGTTTGTAACCAGGCTGCTTTGGGGCAGCATTGACTTCCATAGAAAAAAAAAACCACTATGGAAGTCACTGGTGCCCCAAAACTGTTCAGTTTCCCTTTATGTTCAGCAGAAGAAAGGAATGTATACAGGTTTGGAACATCTTCGGGGTGAGTAAATGATGACAGAATTTTAATTTTTGGGTGAACTATCCCTTTAAATCCTTTATGTATAATGCATTATAAAGGTATTCTTAATGTATGTTATAATGCATTACATCTTTTCATAAATAATTGTAACCAAAGTTAATAATTAATTGTAGCCAAATGCATTATAATACTAAATTTGAATTTGAAATTGGGTGTTTGTCATGCATTTTAATGCATTATACTTTCTAAAGAGTATTATAATGTATTTATAACTGTACTTACAATTACATATGAGATCATTATAAGGTGCATTACAAGGCATAATTAATGCATTAAAATATGTTTATAATGCATTTTATATATAATATATATATATATAGAATGACTTTACTTAAATAATATATATTTAAGTAAAGTGTTACCAATCATTTTGGTGCTCTAGAAACATTTGTTATTTAATTATATCAATGTTGAAAACAGAAAACTGCTTAATATGTTTGTGGAAAACATGATACGTTCAGGATTCTTTGATAAATAGAGATAAATAAAGTTTAAAAGAATAGCATTTATTTGAAATCTTGTTAACACTTTAGTATAGGGAACATATATTCACTATTAACTACGACTTTTCCCTCAATAAACCCCTAATTTACTGCTTATTAATAGTAAGTTAGTTGTTAAGTTTAGGTTTTGGGCAGGATTAAAGGGTTAGTTCACCCAAAAATGAAAATTATGTCATTAATGACTCACCCTCATGTCGTTCCAAACCCATAAGACCTCCGTTCATCTTCAGAACATAGTTTAAGATATTTTAGATTTAGTCCGAGACCTTTCAGTCCCTCCATTGAAAATGTATGTACAGTATACTGTCCATGTCCAGAAAGGTAATAAAAACATCATCAAAGTAGTCTATGTGACATCAGTGGGTTAGTTAGAAGTTTTTGAAGCATCGAAAATACATTTTGGTCCAAAAATAACAAAAACTACGACTTTATTCAGCATTGTATTCTCTTCTGGGTCTGTTGTCAATCCGGGTTCACGACTCCGCAGTAGCGCTGCTGACGTAAGACGCTGCTGACGTGTTATCCGGTGCGCCCGAGCTTCGTTTACAGTCTGAGGGAGACGCACGCTGTATTCAAGCTATTCTACATTGTTTGTATTTTGGTATTGCTATATTTTTTAAAATGGTGCGTAAGTGTGCATGTCGCTGATGTCCTAATCGCCAAAAACAACAACGTAAAAGTGCATTACCAACGCCGACAGATGAAAGGACTCAATGGAATCAATTCAATGGAATCAATTCAATGGAAAGGATTCCGGAAGAGAATACAATGCTGAATAAAGTCGTAGTTTTTGTTATTACTTTGATGATGTTTTTATTACCTTTCTGGACATGGACAGTCTACCGTACAAACACTTTCAATGGAGGGACAGAAAGCTGTCGGACTAAATCTAAAATATCTTAAACTGTGTTCCGAAGAAGAACGGAGGTCTTACGGGTTTGGAACGACATGAGGGTGAGTCATTAATGACATAATTTTAATTTTTGGGTGAACTAACTCTTTAAGAATGTAGAATAAGGTCATGCAGAATAAGGCATTAATATGTGCTTAATAATCACTAATAAACAGCCAATATTCTAGTAATATGCATGCTAATAAGCAACTAGTTAAAATACCCTAAAATAAAGTGTTACTGAAATCTTTTGTAACATGATGTCTTTACAGTCACTTTTGATCAATTTAATGTGTCCTTGGTGAATAAAAGTATTAATTTCTTTTTTTTTTTTTTTTTAAACTTTATAACAACAGTTTATTTTATTTACAAATTTAAACAACAGAACATCTTAAGAAAACAGCTTAATTATTACACTCTGCTAATCCACACATTCATCAATTGTTTCATGAACAGATTTGCCAAGTTGTTACTGCGTCTGCCTGCTCTGCGCTCCATCGGCCTGAAGTGTCTCGAACATCTCTTCTTTTTCAAGTTAATTGGGGACACGCCCATCGATACTTTCCTAATGGAAATGCTTGAGGCGCCACACCAAATGACATGAGGGAATCATTTCTTTTCATCTCCGCCCCTCTGACAGAGGGTGCAGCTTATGTATAGAACACTACAGGAGGGACAGGACACATCTCTGATCTCACCGAAGAGGACTGAACCAATAGTAATTCTACGTTGGCGTTTCTTAAGAAACATTGCGCAATCCACAAAATACTGAGTAACCGTTCATTGCGGAATACCATACAGGATGGATTAAGTGAGTTTTTTTTTTTTTTTCCTGGATTGCATGCACGTTTGAGAAATCACAAACTTCTGGACAGGTTTTTTTTTTTTTTTTACTGGTTTCTCATTTCTTCTGCCTTACAGAGGTCTACCTCTGCTTTCCATTGAGTACACAGCCAAACCGCCTCATCTCTGAACTCACAATCATTTTGCTGTGAATTTTCAGATTTCATGAGGATAAAAATACCTCGGATGCACTTCTTCATGCAGCTGTCATTAAAGAACACATCACTGTATCTGCCATTAGAAGCTCTTGCTGAAATCGTAGCAGAGTTCAGTGTTAAAAGGACCACATTTGTGTTTTTTTTTTTTTGTTTCCAGGCACTTAGAAATTGCTTCTTTCAAGTGGTGTTGTCATACGTCAGGATGCTTAAAGTCCATCTTCATGAGGAAGAATCTGTACGCAGTTTGGCTTTAAGTCATTTTCTTTTTGGGAGATATATGGGCCTATGAATAACAGAAAGGCCTAAAAAGAATGAAAAGCAGGTGTTCTCTTGGCTGAACTCATGCTGGATGAAAATACAATGATTCATTGTTAGAATTATGTAAAAAAAAAAAAAAAAAATTGCCTCTATAATTCAGCATAAATATGTATTATTTCCAAAGATTTTCAATAATGTTTATATATCATCTGATAATTCCCAGCAAGTGGGTGTTTGTGATTTGAAAATATGCAATGAGTTAAAGGAATCCAGATGATACTCTGGCCTCAGGGAATCAGGAGGTTTGAGAAGTGCTTCGTCTGTCCCCTATTGGAAGAGTTGTGACATTACAGCTGCACTCATTTGCTATTACATGGAATTGTTACAGTTCAAAAGTCGGATTGTCATAAAATGCATGGCAAACATTGCAAAGTAACCATTTCTATGCCTCAGGTTGATGCAAAATGCAAAAACCCACATTTTCTTGTGTTTTTGGTTCTGTTGTGCAGTGTCTTATCTGTGTCATAAGCAAGAAACTGTAAATGGTGATAATTACAGGTTCATACCATTTGTACTAACGCATCAAACCTCATTTGCAGATTGAGCCAATCTGAACCAGTGTTTTCATGATGACAATGAATTTAAAATAATTATTATTGGAAATCAGGAGGTATGTGAGCTGTGTAGCAGCAATTTAAGGAATTGTCATTAGCAGACATAGTGCAGAAGACCTACTGATTTAGACTACACATTCTGCCAAAATTCTATTACGCCGGGCCTCACAGAAACATGACGAGCATTCAGTATAATATGTATACAAACAGCATATAATGTGTATTTCATTGCTATACAGAACCTATAGTTTTCATGTTTTTATGCTTTGAATTCGCAGTCAGGGAAGATCAGTGCTTTGATTTTGCTAGTTCTGTTATTGAACATCTTTGGCCTTTCATTACTCCAAAACCAGCATATTAAAATATGTGCAGATAAGCAGTAAAAGCCCCTTGCTGAGGTAAAGACGAAAAACTGCATTGGACTAGTCAAACAGGGTTTGTTAGACCACCAGGAGCCAGGTGCATCTTATCTTCTCTCAGCTGCAATCCTGATGTGCCGCCATCAGACATCTTTCTCGGAATCTGTAATATTTCCCTGTGACTGTGAGACACCAGCCATCACAGGACAAGTTAGCAAAACACAAAAGAGATGCATTTTAAGAGATTTATCTATTTTTGTACAAAGTGTAATTTTTTTCTCTGTATCATTACTTCATCAGTTCTATGTTGTTCATATTGTTGGTGTAAATATTCCTTTTTAAGTGGAGCCATGCCCTTAAGCCTGAACTGAGGGAAAGGATTACGTGCAAAGGCTTCTGTTCCTCTGCCATTTGTTTTCATGGTACCCTCAACTGAGCTGAGGGTGCTCGCTCTTCCTTTTTTACAAGACAAATCGAGGGTGTATTGTGTATTGACCTATTATATAATGTCTGCTCAAAGGACTATTAAATTTCAGATTGTAAAAACGACTGATGTCATCTTCAGAAAACATTAAAGTATTTGATAGTAATGAATAAATGATGACATACAAGATAAGATATTTCTAGACAAGAAATTTCTATATAATCCTATAGCAAAGCGTGCAGAAGATTTTTATGAATTTTATGGAGATTAACCAACTGCTCCAATGGATCAAAGCCAAACCATGAAAATAAAACTGAAGACAATTGAATACCTTTAAATTCAAAGCTGAAATGCTGGAAAAGTATGTTTAGAAACAACTGAAGGTTCCAACGGGCATTGCTAATTTACATATAAATATCAATATTTGCAAAATGATTAAACAAAAAGCAAAAATTGACATCAAAAGACATTTTCTCGTTTAGCAAATACATTTACATATACATTTTTGGTACATATATCTTTACCCAAATAGAACAATAAAACAATAGTATTCATCATTTGATAGAAAACATTTGCTCTTCAGTAATAAATTAAAATGAACTGAAAACATTACAGTAGATTATACAGTATATTAAAGGG
The DNA here is from genome assembly GCF_018812025.1 of Megalobrama amblycephala. Lineage (NCBI taxonomy): Eukaryota > Metazoa > Chordata > Actinopteri > Cypriniformes > Xenocyprididae > Megalobrama > Megalobrama amblycephala. The sequence continues at coordinate 41,606,513 of NC_063047.1, forward strand.
TTAGTTCACCAAAAAATGAAAATTCTGTCATTACTTGCCCTCATGTTGTTCCAAACCCTTCAGACATCTTCGGAACTTCTTCGTCTTTGGAACACAAATGAAGATCTTTTTGATGAAATCTAAGAGTTTTCTGTCCCTCCAATGACAGCCTACACAACTACTTTCAAGCCCCAGAAAGGTAGTAAAGACATCATTAAAGTAACCCATGTGACTTAACTTACCACTTTATTGACAAAATATTAATCACCGCGGCATATGCGTGTTGTGTTGATGCGAGAGCATACGTTGCGTGAAAGTGTTGGAGATTAATATATTGCAAATAAAGTGGTAAATTATGTTTTTTGCACAAACAAAGCACACTAGATGCTTCATAAAACTGATGTTAAACCACTGGAGTCACATGGATTACTTTAATGATGTCTTTACTACCTTTCTGGGGCTTGAAAGTGGTAGTTGCCTAGGCTGTCAATGGAGAGACAGAAAGCTCTCAGATTTCATTAAAAAGATAATTGTTTTCCGAAGATGAACAAATGTTTTACAGGTTTGGAATGACATGAGGGCGAGTAATTAACGACAGAATTTTCATTTTTGGGTAAATTAAATCTTTAAGGGGAGAAAAGGCTTAATGATAAGTGAGATGTCACTATTATAAGCAGATAGGACCTGCCCATCTCTCAGATAAACCTGCATCATATGCTATCAAACCATTGTAAAAGACAGACACTATTTGAAGTCAGTCTGATTTTTTCTACTAAAGCCTCTGAAGTACTATGCTTTAACTTAACAATCACTCTTCCACAGTTTGATGGTCTTGTCGTTTTCCAGGGCTGCAGAGGCAATGATGTTTTCTGTAGGGTGACAGGCTGTCGAGATCACTACATCTAAGGACAAAAATACATCATATTTACAATGTCTTACCTCTTATGTTAACAAAATGAAAGAGACTGCAGTGTCTGGGAGGTCAATCAAATGTCATACCTGTGTGCCCTTGTAATTTCTGCACAATTTCTTTGGTCTGCAAGTTCCAAATATACACCATATTGTCTTCAGAGCCTGAGACGATCCACTGAATGAAAGCAAGACAGATTCAGGTTATTCAAATAACACAAAAAAAAAGGCCTAAAATAACTATATAACTATGTGTTGAAACATATACTTTGACAAAGTAGCACAGAACCTACCTTTCCTCCAGTCACAGAAAAATTGGCAAACACGCAATACTTTTCATTCTTATGTCCAGTATACGTCTTGAGACACTAAAAAAATATTAAAAGGTACAATAGATCATTTAAAGCATGAAATATTACCCACACGTTTATTTAGCTAAATGTGGACATTCTATTGTTTTTATATACAGCTATTTTGAAATACTATACCTTAACCCTAAAAGAAAGTTCTGCATTTTTACAATAATAATAATAATAATAATAATAAAAAGTTATTTACTATTTATCTATTTTTATAACCTTCTTACAAATGAGCACGTCCCCAAAAGAGGTTTTAGGGTAACATGGGCGAAGATGCCCCCCATAAGAACAATGTGGATTTACTTTTAAACCGTAACATATAGGTTTAGCATGTGCAGGATGATGATGCATCAGCAAATTTGTTATTATAGGAAATAAACTAATTTAGTTGTTATAGTACAAAATGTAACATATTAAAAGATGGGTAAGATGGCCCCTGCTGGGGTAATTTGGCCCCATACCTTGGGTAAGAAGCCCAATTAATTACAATAAGTATTAAATTTAAAAAATAATAACACAAGTAACGACACTGCACTTCTGTGCCAAATCTGGGGTAGGGGGTCATCTTACCCCAAGGGTCTAATTTTACCTTTTTTCCCTCAAAATAAAAACTCTAACTTTTAGTCCTCAATTCTAAAAACATTCATGTGTCCATAAACCCCCATTAACAAATAGATACAAAACATTTTGGTATTCAACATAATAAAATGTCATAGATCACTATTTTACAGAGACACAAAATTAGATCAATTAACCTCAAAACTGTTTCGGCTGACTAAACCAGGGGCATGATTTTAACATGTTACCCTATCTCAATTCTGGGTATAAATTTGTCCCCAAAATATGATAAGTAGTAGGTAAACATAAACACTTTTGTTTGACTATATTAGTAAGAATACTGTATGTCAAGGACATCCATTGTTTTTATATATAAGGTTAATGATATTTGTTTTCACCTAACCCGACCTATGCCTAAACATAACCTTCACAGAAACCTGTGCAATACACTAGATTTAAATAGGGACCTCACAAGTATTGTCAACTCTGTACACATATACATATAAATTAGTATTAACATGTCACAAAATATTTTTATTAATGTATTAAAAATAATTGCATGTTTTATACACTATTAATTTGAATGCATTAAAACAATATTTTGTGATAAAAATATCAAATCAGTAGCAGTCAACATTCATTTCAAATGACATACCTTTCCTTTGCTGTAGTCCCAGAGCTTTAAGGTACTGTAAGGAAAAAAAAAAGAAAAAAAAAAAAGATATGAACATGAGCATGTTTATTAAAAAACATTAACAAAGGTTAATAAATGCTGTAAAAATATATTGCTCATGTTAATGAGACCTTATTGTAAAGTGTTACCATAATATTTTTATTAAAATTATATTTGTTTTTACAATTGTTTGCAATTTTGACAATTTTACTGAATTAAAGGTGCACTATGTAATATTTTCTGTCAGCTAGAGGTCACTAGAGGCCTATTCAAAACAAAGGCATAGCTTGATGACACCAAGCTTGGGTCCGGAATCTTGGGACATGTGGTTTTCATCTCAACGGTCAGTGGAAAAGAATTGGGATAGGACTCGGGAAAAAATCATGTTCATGGATGAGATTATTAACGTTACTGTAGTATGAAGCAGAGCAGGACCAAGTGTTGTGGGAGCTGAATGAGGCCGCTGGAGCGATTGTGCAACACACGCCTCACGAACAGCGGAACTTTTATTAAGCCACAGTTGCCGGCGCCGCTTCTGCTTTTCCTAACGCAGCTCTGTTTATCATATTAGATATGTTTAAGTGTGTTGAAAATGATTAATGTTACTCTGTGTGTTCGCTCGGTGGCTGCTGTGAGACACTGTTGCACAATGCAGTAAGATAGATCAATTTTAGAATATAATAATAAATGCTGGATGGCTTGTGTTGATAAATGGCATGTAATTAATTTTAAAACTTATTGTATGATGGAGAAAATTCTGTATTACTGTTACTAAAAATAAAGCTGCATCTGATTATGCTATGTTAGCTACTTAACAAAATAGTGTTTTTCTCTGAGGCATGGTAAAGGATGGTACTCGCAAAAAATCAAGAAAATTAGATTTTAACAATAAGACTAAACATGTTGAGCTATAAAACAATAATTAGTTTTCTGTCTATAAATATATCAAAACAGTTGTTCCCTTGTCTATTAAAATGTGTAATATATTAAAGTGTCTTTGGTGTTTCCATGGTTTCTACAAAATAAAACCAGAAGCCGAGGGTAACGCGGGTATGACGCAATTGACCCTTCTCTAAGACCCGCCCCTCTTAGTTACTGTTGCTGTGTCCAAGCCAGCGCTATCACGCCACACAGAGTGAAAAATACACTACAGAGCAAAGAGGACACTAACAACACGTCAACAGACAATACAGAGCAGGTTATGATATTAAACAAAGTCCCAGCTTTCAAATTGTGTATTTTTTTAAAGCAATTCGAACAATAAAAAACGTTTTGTGGCTCTTTAATGTGTCGTGACAGATTGTTGTAGCACCTCAGCTCAAGCAGCTCGTAAACCGATCATCTCTTCCTAATAGTTAATTTATAGCATCATATAAACATGAATGAACATCAGAAGGAATGTTGTTTCAAATGCAGAAAGACATCAGTACACATCATTTTTCAAGATCAAGTCCACCGAGGTTAATCTTCTAACTCCTGACTGCTTTGTCGGACAAAATGGCGGATTCGGCATTATGACTGGTTAGATCGCTTGTCAATCAAACTCCCGGCGAAGGGTCAAATGACAGGTGACTCCTCACACATCCCAGAGCCTTGGTTAAAATTGCAATTTTCTCACGATTTACAAATAGTTGGAAACCTTTGGGATATTGTAAGTACTCAAGTGAACAAAATATATAACACTGGCCTAGTGGTTTTTGTATATTTTACTGCAAAATTCTTACATATTGCACCTTTAATATTGTCTCAGAAACTCAATGAAACTGCAATGAATAGAAAACATCACTAGGGGGATGAGTTCACTTACTTGTCCAGTGTTGCAGCTAGAATGTATTTTCCATTTGGAGAAAACTTCACAAATGAGACAGGAGGGTTGTCATCATCTGGAAATAATAATATATATATATATATATAAAAAAAAGTTCTCCATCAAAAGACTCTCCTTATTTGCATTTAGAGCGGCCACATTTCCAAAATATACACCACACAACATCTTGCCATCTGGCACCACAACAACACTCACTCAACATCTAAAATAAAGTCCAGCTATAATTAGAAAACTTGATATTATGCTCTCCAGCTTCATCAGTTCATATGGTAAATACTAAAGAGAAAACAGTCACATACCTATAAGAGTTCTTAGACATTGTCCTGAAGCAGTGTCCCACAATCGACTAAAAATATAGTACATAACATTAATGGATAAATAATGACATCACATCAGTCTTAAAGAATCATAAGTAAGGATAGTGGCTTACTTAGAGGTTCTGCAAGTAAATGTATTAGTATGTCTGCTCTACCTGACAGAGAATGTGCTATGCCACTCTGCCTTTTACATGTTTGGATTTGCTGACATGCCTTTGTAGGGCAGGGTTTTGGAGAGAGGGTTTGTGTTTGAAGAGATGGGGGTGGTCTAAAGTAAGTTAGCAAGTTAGCATGGATTTTCAATAGGTTTACATGCATCCAAGGTCAAAAAACACTTTAATTTTCTCATAATATACATTGCACATCACCTCACATCAACAGATTGTTTGATGATTCACTGTAACAACACGTGTCAGAAACAAAACGCCTATTACCATATCTGAATTACAGCTCCGGAGGCTTCCTCCCTGCTTGATATACAGTGATACGAAGTATGACATTGGTTTTCCTACATCAATTCCAGCACAACCTTTTCAAGTGCATGCAAAGTGGATTTGCAGCGCTGAAAACAGCATCTTCTTGACATGTCGACAACGCGAACGAAACTCTTCCAGGCCTCAGCTACAGCTACAGTGTTTGAGGGTGGGTCAAAGTAATTATTGTTCGCGGGTAGCCAATGAAGACCAAAGGCTATAATTATTGTTATTTAGGTATTATGTAACATGAAATGAGAGTGGAATTGCCAATGGCTCATTTTGGCAGTTCGGAATCGATTATTTCTCTTTAAAACTTTAAAACTCTTTAAAACTTTGCACACCGTTTACATTCACCAACAGCTTTTTTACACACTGCATGAAAGGTAAAATTCAAAAAAGCATATTAGAGGCACTTTAACAGAAGGCGCTAATCAACTTACCATAAACCATCGTAGCTACTGGATACTATCAGAGATCCATCTCTGTTGAAGTGAACCTGGAAACATTAGATGAAAGCGACATCATCAAAATCCACATGCAAGCTAACAAAAAGATTTTTTAGGAATTGATGTTCACCGCTGAGACCGGGTCCGAATGAGCTGGCAGGGTCTTCAGACACTTCCCAGTTTTGACATCCCAAATCCGTACACTTTCATCAAACTGTCAACATGAACCAAACCACTCGATCACTAAATGACATACAATTGCAATCGTCGTCTCATATGCATATTTATTTTTATGCATTTAAAAAATAATCCATCTGTCCGTTTACTTACAGATCCAGAAACAACAAGATTCGACTGTGGGTTGAAGTTACAACAGAAGACGTAGTTGCTGTGGCCTTTTAGTGTCTTTAGACATTTTCCCTTTAAAAGCATGACAGAGAATTTAGGGAAAAAACTCAGAAACTGATATGGATGACACCTACAGCATCAGAATATATACTGTATATATTTTATATTATTATGTATATTAAAAATTTACCGAACTCATATCCCAGATCTTCAGTGTCTTGTCATCTGATGCAGACGCCAAAAGATTTGAGTCTGAGGACCAGGCCACATCTGATATTCCCTGCCAAATACATCACAAGGTTGTAAAACACATCACAATATGCTCTCTAAATGTTGGGACTGGAATATTATTAAGAGTATTTTTTATACAATAGCATTTCTTTAATACATATGTCTTTGAATACTGAGCAAGGGATTGAACCTGAATGTTGCTGGATTTACAGATTGAGTCTTTAAAAGGTTAGTTCACCCAAAAATGCAATTCTGTCATCATTTACTCACCCTCATGTTGTTCCAAACTCAAAAGAATTTCATTTATCTTTGAAACGCAAATGAAGGTATACTTAATGAAACCTGAGATATTACTCCACTGAAAGTCCATTCCACCAAAACTTTGACACTTCAAAAAGTTCAGAAAGAGATTTTAAACTAATTCATATGACTCGTGCATTTAAATCCAAGTCCACCAAGAGACACAATTGCTTTATATGATGGAATACTGGTAACGTACATTGATCAAAATAGAACTCATCAAATACGGTCAAAGACAGCTCAACCGTACTTGTGATGATTTTATGAACTTTTTGAAGAATGAAAGTCTTGGTAGAATGGACTTTCAACAGAGGGACAGAAATGTCTCAGGTTTCATCAAAAATATCTTGTGTTTCAGAGGCGCTGGAAAGTCTTAAGGGTTTAAAAAACATGAGGGACATGAGTAATTGATGACAGAATTTTCATTTTTGGGTGAACTATCATTTTAACTTAGATTAAACTCACAAGTTTATGTCCTGCAAGACTCTTCTCAAATTTTCCATCAAAAGTGCCCCATATTTTGATGAGCTTGTCTGCCGCTGAAAAAGAGATTGTCATTTTTAAAACCTTCAGACATTGGTTTGCTTTTTGTAGATTATAACTGAATGTTACAACACAAAAAACAAACAAGCACTTACATGAACTGGCCAACCATTCACCACTTGGGCTAAATTTTACTGATGATATAGCTTTTGTGTGGCCTGCGAGGGTGAACTTCAACGAGTAGTTTGGCTTCACAGGAGCAGACTTGAAAAAAAGACGTATACAGATTACATCAACATAGAAAAAACTTATCTTCTGACTGAAACTGCATTTAAAATTGGCATGAAACCTAAATGTAGTTTTGTCTATCAGGAATTGATTGGATCTTTGTGGTTTGCTAATATTGTGATCTCATGTGAGTGACAGGTTGCCCTCATGCCAGTAAACATGTCTTCAGAGAAGAGATGTTGTTGCAAGAGGGAAGGAAAGTTACTTAATATATAATGATGTGCACAAATAAATTATTTATATAAATACTGCAATATTGGTCAATTCTGAATTCATGGTGACTTTAAAAGAGCAAAGCAACCAAAAGGCTAGTTTTTTTTTTAATATTATTATTTTATTTATCATCTACCTTAGAGGATGATGATGCTGAATGTGTCTTTTGTGTTTCTGTGTCCAGCTTCTTCTCCTCTGATGCCATCACTGCATCTCATGTGGTCAAATACAGTTGCTCTAAACCATAGAGAAAGAGATCATAACGTAATTGAACATACTATAAAGATGTACACGATTCAAATAAATGCCATTTATTTAAGTAGTATATCAACAACACAAACTTGACAGTTGACAGCATTGGGCTGCTACAAAATGCACATGGCCTAAAAGGAAAGTCTCACTACAATAGCATGGCAGCCAAGCCATTTACTTCCTCTGACTAATTCATATGTTTATTTAGAACTGCGGAGGGTGAGGCGTTTATTTTGACAGTCACACATAAATCAGTTACAACAGTAAACAACTGTGTAGTTGCCGCCCTATCACTGCTGTCCACTCACACACCTAGCACGGCTAACAACCGAACCACAGTACTTGCATTCAGCTCAGGTTTCCATATCACATAAGCGACGAAACACGAACAAACAAAAGAATAACTTACTGGAAGGTTCTGAACCAAAGTTTCGGTTTCAAACGAGCCGCTCCAAACGACTATGTTTACAAAACAAGTAGTAGAAGACGCGTCGGGACACTTGCTGAGCCAAATAGAAATTACACACGCGCCACCGCGCATGTGCAGTATGTAATGACAACTTGAGTTTCTTATGTTACTTGCTGTCTTCTTCACTTCATGCGACCAATATAAATTTTGCACAGTTATAGTTCCTTCGAATAAATTGTGAACAAACTCATCTATTTTTTAGTACTTTGCGAGTAAGTTTGTTTAAATCTTTCCACTAATATTAGGGAAATTGGTCTTTCGCTTCATTCAGAGCTGATCTGGGATCAGTCTTACCGTTTTAACTGTTTTAAATTTAAATTGTTTGGTGATTATCGGTCAGGAGATGTGTAACATTACAACCAATTTACTCTTTTATTTATTTACTGGACATCTAGAAATTATTTGTATAGGCTGCCGCTATATGATAGCCTATTATTTTGACCATTGTTGCAAATGCAGCACATTTGTTTCACAGCATCAAATATTTGTCTCTAGAAGTAAGCTAATAAAAGTTAATTTCAACAAATCAATATTTCACGTCCACGCATTTATTTAGCTATGTATACGCAGTATTATCAGTGGGTCATCAAGTCACAGCCCATTCACGCCACGGTGATACAAAACAGTTTCGTGGTCCTTATCAAGACCTACTGAATTTACACTGTAAATATGCCACTTTTGATATTTGTAAAACAACAATAAAAAGTATACTGGACGTTTGGAATGAGAATGTTAAAAGCTGAGCGACGCCGAGGGCATTCATTTACACAACAACAACAACAACCACAATACCGTGCGACGCAGCGCGCATGCGCACAACACTACCCAACCAGTGTCGACCCCAGCCATCTATTATGCTTCTTCGCAATAAAAGCTACCCGAAAATCTGCAAGGAAAACGCAACCGGAGCTGCTTGGAGTGAAAGTAATAAAGTATAACATATATATTTACGATTAGTGCATTCCGATCGAAGTTTATATTCAGTTTAGGTGATGTATATTGGTGTTTTGGGGGGAAAACACAGCTGAATGTGGCTAGCAGGATCTCCTCTGACAGAGTGGAGCTGATGAGCGGCGCTTTGCAACAATGTAACAAAACCTTCTTTCACGCGCAGCCGTTTCGATCAGTAAACGTAGAGCTCGCTGTAATTGTTTGCGCTGTTTTTTTCTCGTTGTATCAAGTGTATAAACAGGACTGGTTGATGCAATGTGGGATGATTTCAAATTAGCCCGCTGAGTAGCTAGCTGACTGAACGGCATGCACACACAATGGTTGTGTTAAAGACATGGTGGGGCTCGATCCTCGGCATTCCTCACTCGATGCCCTGTCTCTCCCGTGCCCGCCATCTTTTCAAGAACTTATATACACACACGCCTGATGCAGTTACTTTAACGCGCGATTGCAAAATGTATTTCTAGTCAAGTTTACAGTTAGAGCTCCGTTTAAGGGCGCGCAGGGGCGCAATTTGCTAGCTGATGTTTTGGTTTAATTCTGACTAAACCTGCGATTTTTCATGGCCTCTTATTGGCACGCGAAATTTTGATCGATTTGTTCGAATTTAAAACTATTGGAGTGGTTCAAATGAAACACACAAGTTTACAGTAATGTTCTGCTTTTTCCCGGGTTTCTAGCCATTCATTCGTGTGAAACCCTTGATACTGTAGTTCAGACTTTTAACTAATTTACTGGTGAAGAGACATATATTTCATGAATCTATACAACACATAACCTGAAAATGATTTTTAAAATCAATATGATGTACATTAATTATTATTAATATTAATGCAGCTATAGAAAATAACATTAGTTATTAAAAATTCGGTTTGTTTACAACATGCACATCCACTTCCACCATGATTGTGGTCTTGATAAAGTTTCAAATTTTTATTGGCTATGAAATACATATGCACAATTAGCAATATACTGTGTAAAAAAAAAAAAATGGTGTCAACTGGTATAATTTCTGCAATTATATTCCTTTTGGTGCTATATACACACCATATAGATAAATATGTCATTTATTTTCATAGCTGTATATTCATTGGGTCATTTTTCTACATTTACTGGCAGCGTGCTGACACTCAGGTCCTGAGATGGGATGTGTGTGTGGAGGTGGGACTAAGGAGCAGCAAGAGGATCATTGAAACTGAGCTAAGAGACGTACAGACGTCATTCAAGCAACTTCTTTCAAGCAACTGACCAGTATGTCGGTAGTCACATCCCCTGCCCAGGTGCCTCCACCAATTGTAAACCCTCCCCCACCTGAGGTCACGAACCCTGGTAAGCCTGGCCGAAAAACCAACCAGCTACAGTACATGCAGAATGTGGTTGTGAAGACTCTGTGGAAGCATCAGTTTGCGTGGCCCTTTTACACACCTGTGGATGCCATCAAGTTGAATCTGCCAGTGAGTTTTTTTTTTTTTTGGCCTTTCTTTATATATATATAACTTTTTGATTTGGTGCTCAATTATTATCACTTATTATAAGTGTTTTTATTATCAATGTTGAAAACATACTTTTTTCTGAATTCTTTGATGAATATAATGTTCAATGAACACCATTCATTTGAAATGTAACTCTTTTGAAAAATTATAAATGTCACTTTTGATCAATTTATTTGATCCTTCCTGAATAAAAGTAGCTTCAGCCGTTTGAATGGTGTATCACTATTTCCAGAAAAGTATTTAGCAGCTTTACCATCACAGAAATATATTACACTTTAAAATATATTAAAATAGAAAACAGTTCTTTAAAATTGTGACATTTCACAATATCATAGATGTTTTGTTTTTTATATAAAAAACAAATGCAGCCATGGTGAGACTTAAAATATAAAATATTATTCATTATTCCAAACTTTGTTTTGAACAGTAATGTTGACTAAAAGGGATAGTTTCTTTCTTCTGTTGAACACAAAAGAAGATATTTTAAAGAAGAACCAGACAGTTGACTTGCCCCATTGACTTCCATAGTATTTTTTATTTTTTATTTTTCCTACTATGGAAGTCAATTGCTACCATCAACTGTTTGATTACCAGCATTCTATAAAATATCTTCTTTTGTGTTCAACAGAAGAAAGAAACTCATACAGGTTTGGGACAACTTGGGGGTTAGTAAGTGATAGCAAAATTTTAATTTTGTGCTGAGCTATCCCTTTAAAGGTGACAAGTGTAATTTTTGCACCTCTAGTGTTACCAAAAGAAATTACAAAAAAGTGACAATCTATAAAAACTATAAATTACTTACTAATGGCTGTAGTGTTTTAAAATTTATAATATTACACGCATCACCTTTAAATGTTTGTTTTCCTTTACCTAGTGCATTACGCCTTGTCTAATTTATTATCTCGGTCATAGGACTACCATAAAGTTATTAAGAATCCAATGGACATGGGAACCATAAAGAAGCGACTTGAGAATAATTACTATTGGACTGCTGGCGAATGCATGCAGGACTTTAACACTATGTTCACAAACTGTTACATCTATAACAAGGTAGATCCAAGTCCTTAATATTAATTTTTATTTAATAATATTACAAAATATATTATTATATATTTTGTGTGATTTAAATAAATTTCCCTTGAATTATTGTCCTAGCCCACAGATGACATTGTTCTAATGGCTCAAGCCTTGGAAAAGATTTTCCTCCAAAAGGTAGCTCAGATGCCCCAGGAGGAGGTGGAACTTTTACCCCCACCACCGAAGGGTAAAGCACGGAAACCTGGAGCACCCCCTGCTTCAGGTAACTGACTGGATGCCACAAATAATAAACCTTTGAAGTTACCAATGATACAATGCTTGGATGAGGGTTTCCAGCTGACCTTGTCATTATCACATCCAAACAGAAAACCAACAATCAATAGCACTGACTACCGGTTCTCCATCCTCGTCATGTCCGAGCTCCCCACCACAGCTGGCTCAGACTCCTGTAATAGCTGCGACTCCAGTCTCGACCATCACCTCCAATGTCCAAGCTGTGCCCCCTGCCAATTCCATGATTCCAACCGCACAGCCTGTTCTCAAAGTAAGACCATCTAAAATGATGTGGACGTAGCAGGTTTTATTTGCTCAGTCCTATCTATCTGCCTCTCTCTGTCTATCTATACTGTCTGTGTCTATTTATTATATTTTGTTTAGATGTTTTTTAGCTTTACATATTTTTAGCAGCTGGGCTTTAAAGGGGATGGATTTAAAGATGCAATTTCTCTGAAAGGCCTTTAGTTTTCTGACAGCATGCTGTGCTTTAGTGTGTTAACAGTCTAAAAGTAGCTATAAGATTGCCAACACACTAAAACATTTTCTGAGATGTCTAAATTCATCTCTTAAAGCACCGCTGTTTTTGTAACAGATTCACTGCCTTCAGCAATAGATTTCAAAAGAGCCACTGTTCCCATTATTATGCATAATCTGTTTTTTTGTGAGGGCTATAATAGTTGGTGCAATAAAATGATTTGTGGTCTATTTATTTGTTCAATATCTGTCCTATTGAAGGATAAATTACAAGAATTTTGTGTCTGTATATCTCTTAAAAAAAAAAAAAAAGTCTAATTGGAATTGACTAACTTGACCCTAAACCAGCCTAATTATTAAAGGCTTCCTTAAAGCTAGTCTGTCACACATGCCACTGATCAGTCATTTTGCACATTAGTGCCCGAAGCCGAATACCTTATTCAGAAAGGCACGGAAATTAATAACGCATTCTACAGAGCCCCTAAAGGGACATGGTTAGGCTCACTTGGGTTACACAGTGTTCATATATCTTATACTGTATATGACAAATATCTTGTAAATGTGTGGTCAGTACCGCTGTTCCCTATACACAGATTATGCATGATCGCGAAAAGCAAGTGCGCATTCAAAAGCAATTTCAATACCCCGCATATTGCTCCTTGATGCACTCAAATTATGTACAGTACAATTACCCAACTGCATAATTGGAAGAGAACGCAAAAGCATTGAGATATATTTTTCCTCCCATCTCGTATTTTTTCCATCATCATGTCCCTTTAGGAGCTCCGTAGAATGCATAATTTCCTTTCCACATCCCTAATTTAGTAGTGTTCTAACACACATGCTGATCTAAGTTTCCTCAGAAGAAAGGGGTGAAGCGGAAAGCAGACACTACCACACCCACAACCTGCGCAATCACTGCCAGCAGAAGTGAGTCGCCCACTGCGATGTTAGAGTCCAAACACAGTAAAGTCATTTCCAGACGAGAGAGCACAGGGCGACCCATCAAACCTCCCAAAAAAGACCTGGAGGATGGGGATGTCCAACAGCAAGGCAACAAGAAAAGCAAGCTCAATGATCATCTCAAATACTGTGACACTATCCTTAAAGAGATGCTTTCCAAGAAGCATGCGGCCTACGCCTGGCCCTTCTACAAGCCTGTCGATGCAGAGGCCCTGGAGCTGCATGACTATCATGAAATCATCAAGCAACCAATGGACCTCAGCACTGTCAAAGTATGGCTAAAATGACACCTTGAAAAGTTATTTAAGTATAGAATAGTAAATATTCAAAAGAAATTGATTTATTTATATGAATAAACTTTTATATACTGTATATAATTAACTTATATGTTTTTATTCAATTTTTAAAGCCAGACTTTATCTCACACAAAATGTCTTTTCCAGAAAAAGATGGACAGTCGAGAATACCAAGACGCCCAAAGCTTTGCGGCAGATATTCGGTTAATGTTCTCAAATTGTTACAAATACAACCCGCCTGATCACGAGGTCGTTGCCATGGCAAGAAAACTCCAGGTGCGGCGGTTAAAAAAAAAGAGCCATTGTGCCTGATAATGTGCTTTCGGATCTCACCAATCATATTTGCCCATGTCCTACAGGATGTGTTTGAGATGAAATTCGCTAAGATGCCCGATGAACCCGCAGAGCCGTCCTCGCCCAGTGCGGTGTCAGCCACGGCGGTGGTGAGCAAAAGCACCGGCACCAGCGAGAGCAGCGCAGACTCTTCCAGCTCCAGCTCCGACTCGGAGGAGGAACGGGCCACTCGGCTGGCTGAGCTGCAGGAACAGGTGAGTGGCAAACAGGTGGGTGTCACCACTTGAGGACCAAGATCCAAACCAAGGGTGGAGAGACAGGCAGAGGCCACAGCCACTCCCCCTCACATTCACCTCCTCCTCCTCCTTAGTCTGACTGCTTGTGTTAGTCATTTGGATTTTTTTTGTTTTTCCTTAATGTCTCTTGTTTTCATAATGTTTTGGAAACGAGTGCCCATTTTCACCCTGGACTGAACGTTTAACCCTCTACCGCCTCTGCAGTTTGTGTTGGCATCTTGGTATACATTGGCTTGCATGCTGTAAAACTTCAGATGACAGTTTTTAATTTCGCTGTCTCTCAATGTTAAACATATTGGTGTCGATTATAGTTACTCTGCTCTCATCATGACATAGTCTGTTGTTAAAATACATTTTTGAGAATGACTATTTTGTCCCTTGATTTCACTTTGGCTTTTTTACCAGCGATTCACTGTGGAGCACCCCAATGGTAACAGGTCGGGGACAAAAAACGGGTGTGCCAAACGTTTTCAGGTGAATGATATTTTTACTTCCCGGTCCCCCACCCCACTAACTCCTCCATTTTTCGTAGCTTCTTCTTAAGTGAGCGGTAGAGGGTTAAGGTGGTGCTTTTATGGGGTGTGTTTGAGCTGGGCATCTTTAAGTGAGCTTGCTTTGACACTCAGCTAGTCTTTTGGCTCTGTTTCCCTCTCTGTTCTGTGAATGACATTGATTGGCATGTTTATCAATGAGAATCCAAATTCTTTGCCGGGATGTGAACTCCAGTGCTTCCAAATCATCATGGTAGAGTCCTTTTTATTCTTTAAAGGAGGTTTAAAGTCGTGATGAAACTGAAGTAGAGAGGTTGTTTTGTTGTTTTTTTTGTCGTACATCGGAATGAAACGGATTATCAAAAAAAAAAAAACTTGATTCTGTCTCTAACTTGTTGATTGGATGGAGGCAGATCTGAATGCAGTCGCTTGTAAGAAAGGGGCGGGGTTTAAGTGGACTAAATGATTGGTGAAGTCCGGCGTATGCATCAGAGAGAAGCCCGTCGTTTCACTGGAAAATCAAGTTATGATATTTTAATTTAGAATAATGAGGTTAAAAAATGAAACCTATAAACTGATGAATAAGATCAATAAAAGGCATTTAGGAAATAGGCTGAATTTTCATTTCAGACCGACTTTAAACTGTTTACATGTGGGTTTGTAACTGGACAACTAAATGATGAAAGATAGTGTCTTTGTAAAAATGTTCGATTAGTGTGCTGTTGCATTTGAATAGCATTTGAAGAATTTATTATTTATTTAAAGTTGTTTATGGCCATTTTGTTTGCAAAGAATTTAGAAGTAAAACAAAACTTTTCTGGGCTTGGCATTTGTTTCAAAATAAGAGTCCTCTGCAAACAGCTATTTTCTGGGGAGAGCATTTCCATGAAAATGGGAGATAAATAGGTAACAAATGTCATTCATTATCCTTCAAACTTTTCCCTTCATCACCAGTCCCATCATCTGTCCCGCACAGCTAAGATCCTAGTCTTTTACGTTAGCATCGATGCAGCATGCCTCATCCCCCTGCTTGCTAACCATTCCCTCCACCTTCCTCCTCAGCTGAAGGCTGTTCATGAACAGCTAGCCGCTCTGTCACAGGGTCCTGTGAGCAAACCAAAGAAAAAGAAAGAGAAGAAGGAAAAAGAAAAGAAGAAGAAAGACAAGGAGAAGGACAAAGACAAAAACAAGGTCAAGGCGGAAGATGACAAAAAGGCCAAGTCCACGCAACCGAATAAGCAAACTCCGCAGAAAAAGACCTCGGCACGGAAACCCAACAGCACGTCCACCACGAGGTTAGATTGTTTTAACAATTGATTGATTAATATATAAGCATTATATTAAACATCGTATTATACGATGTTTAATATAATGCTTATATACCTGTTATAATACCAAATAATTACCAAATAATTATCCATATAATTGTAATACATGGCAAAGTTATACTAAATACTATATTATTATACATGTTTTGTTGATTTACAAATGGAATGTGCACAAATGCATTTTATTTTACACAATATTTAGAATATTTCAGAACTATGGAAACCTGTTCTAACTCAGATTAAAAAAAAGAATAAAATGTTACTTCTTGTAATTGCGATTTTATTTTTTTATAATTGGGACTTTACACTACGCTGCACTAATTTTTTAATAATGTTTTTAATATTTTTCTTATGCTCATCTGTGCTGCATTTATTTGACCAAAAATAAAGTAACAACAATAATATTGTGAAATACAATTACAATTTAAAATAGCTGTTTGCTAGAAATCATTCTAATATGATTATTTGGTGCTCAAGAAACATTTCTTATAAATGTTGAAAAAAGAATTGTGATTTTATTTCTTATTTTAAAGTTTATCTCACATTTACATTGATTGTTTTTTTACTCTGAGGTGGAAACGGTTCCATAGAAAACTGAAGATCCACAATACGATTGGCAAATACTTGTTAATAGGCCAAGCAGTCATGATTATTAACAGATAATCAACTGATAATATTGGCTGATTATTTGGCCCATATTGTATATGTGGATAAATAAATACCAATTTTAAGTTGTTTAAAGTTCAGTGTAAATCAACAAAATTTAATAACACACAATGTGCCATTTTTTATTGGTCATAGTGGTAAAGTGTGATAACTTTCATGTAATTCTTTCAATCTCAATATGCCAGTTCAGTCTTGTGTATAGAGTTTAAAGGGGACCTATTATGCAAAAATTCACTTTAATAAGGTGTTTGAACACCGATGTTTGTCCGCAGTGTGTGAGAACCACCAGCCTATAATGGTAAAAATTCACTCACCCATTTTTTATATAAATCCCATAAATCAAAATCAGTCTCTTCAAATGAGCTGATTCAGATTCCCTCCTATAATGATATCATTATAGGGAGAAGCCCCGCCTACAGCCGGTGATGATCTGCTGTATTAGCATAGACAAAACCCTGAGTGAGAAGCCCCGAGTCTGCCATTTCTGTATCCTCGCTGTATCAGCTGGAGTTGTACAATGTCTGTGCCAAAGAGGCATTACAAATGTTGTGTTTTGGGATGTACCAATGCACATAAGAGTTTACATAGACTCCCACCATCTAAGTCACTAAGGACATATGGTTAAATTTAATTTTTGAAGGAAATATCCTGAAGAAAATAAAGTCTTACACGTTTACATCAATCATTTTGTGGCCAACTGCTTCACAAACGAGGGTCTTTTCAGTGACTCCGGTTTGAAAATATAAGGCTGAACACGGCTACTGACAGTTTCTGACATTTTCAGTGCGTGAGATTGTCCTGTTTTGTTGTTGCTGGTGTTCTGGCATTCTGCCTTACACTGGTATGCTATAGCCTGAGCTTTTGAAGCTCCAGCCTCTTCTTGAAAGGGGGCTGGGAGCACCAGCTCATTTGCATTGAAAGGGACACACACAAAAAGGCACGGTTTTGCTCAAAAAGTGGCAATTTTAACATGCTATTAAATTTTCTGTGGGGTATTTTGAGCTAAAACTTCACAAACACACTCTGGGGACATCAGAGACTTACTTTACATCTTGTAAAAAGAAGCATAATAGGTCTCCTTTATGGTTAAGAAGCCTTTGTGCAAACTACACCTCCAATCCACAGGCAACCGAAAAAGGGCGGCAAACCTGGCGCTGCAAACTACGAGTCTGACGAGGAGGAGTCTCTTCCCATGTCTTACGATGAAAAACGGCAACTTAGCCTGGATATCAACCGGTTGCCCGGTGAGAAACTGGGCCGCGTGGTCCACATCATCCAGTCACGCGAGCCGTCACTGCGAGACTCCAACCCAGACGAGATCGAGATCGACTTTGAAACGCTCAAGCCTTCTACGTTGCGTGAGCTTGAACGATACGTCAAGTCCTGTTTACAGAAAAAGCAGCGCAAACCTTTACGTAAGTGCCCTTCTTTTCTTTCTCAGCAGATTTGTTGCTAGGTATAGGCTTACTTCAGTGTTTTATAGACCAGCAGCTCTCTTTTCTTGCCTGGTCCGTCTGCTCTAAAAGCTGAAATGGGCTGTGCTATTTCCTCCTTTGAGCTGGGAGCACTCACCTTCTCCAATGTGTTGCATGACTTTTGGTGGATTACCTTACATGTGCTTTCCCTGGTATTAATACCTTCAAGTGAAGCTTCAAGGGTTTAAAGAGTACATCAGTATACAGTAGAGAACATTTGATCAGACCATCAATTTCCTAATTGTACACAGTGTACATGTAATTATTGTGCACACTACAGTACATTACAATTTAAGCTCAATCTTCAGCATTTGTGGCATAATGTTGATTTCCACAATAAGTAATTTCTACTTGTCCCTTCTTTTCTATAAAAAAAAGGCACATACAATGGAAGTGCATGGGGTCAATCTATAACCGTTAAAATACTCAGTGGAATGCAACAGTGCCTGCTCACATTTTTAGCGACCTTGGTGCCTGAAGTATTTTTTTTCCCATTTATATTTTCTATAGGGTGTTTTGTTAAAGTTTAAGCCAAACCAACCAGCTATGATGTGAATAGCAACATTACAAACTTTGATTTGAACCAAAAAAAGTATTGTAAAATCAGACAAGAAGTCTAAGGTACAGGACTGTGTAGTAAACTTCTCTAATGAAGGAAAGAACTGCATTGCCATTAATCAAAATACCATTGATAAAACCATGTTAATCGGCCACACTTTATAACACTTGTTGCACAATTATATATATATATATATATATATATATATATATATATATATATATATATAATATTTAAGTAGTTTGAAAGGGTAGGGAGACTGACTTTATTACTTCATTCATGTTGCTTCATGGGGAGTAGGTAGGCGCTAAATTCTTTTAGCGTGATTTTCTTGTTGCGGTTCTCTGGTGGTGATTTATTTTACAGAATTATAGGTAATGTAGTTTTTCACCAAGAATCCTACTGTTAGGCTATTATTTAAAAAATAAGTTGAAATAATGTTTCAAAATGCAACTAAAGCTTATACTATAGATTAAGGGTGGGCAATATACCAGTAGACACGATTAAGCAGTAGAAATTGTTTTATACATTTTTGCAATATTACTTGAAACTGTCTTTACTAACTGATAAAAGACTATTTATTAGGTGCACTGAAAGGAATAATATCAATATACATCATCTGTGCACGAGGTAGGGCCTTAAAAACATCAGCCAATCGTTTGTGTGATCATCGCATAAACGATTGGCCCTCTGGCTTGTCAATCACTGCCACTACGTTCCTTGTGAGAGACGTGCGCGCTCCAGTAACTTTCCACACTCCACAGGCGCCGCATGCAATGTTTTTGTCCTGAGTAACAACTGCAGATTATGAGTTACCTGAAGTGAGTCTGACATAATGAATCCACTAACACGACACAGCGAATGCCGGTGGTAAACACTCGTGTTCCAATACTCGTGCACGAGTTTTGGGAGGCGTTCCCTCAAAATGAGCTGTGAAAGAGGGGGGTTGTTCTTACGCATGCGCTCATTTCAAAAACTCAGTAACAGTCTTTGGTTTCTCAGTCGTCAAAAACATCCTCTATAGCACCTTTAATAGACAAGTTATGTAAGTGGTTTTATAAAATTAAAATCTTTTAATTTCTTTAAAATTCCTCTAAAAATTGTCCCCATTCACTTCTATTATTAGTGTTTCAACATAACCTTGATTTTTGTTTGTTTTAAGGAAAATGAAGGATGAGTCTAAGTATTTTTTTTTTTTTATGGGAGTAACCAAATGCTGCTGTTTGGTCTTAACTTGAACCTGATAAGATTCCTTGAACACAAATTTGACATCATGGAGTTTAAAACCAGTGTAGCAGAGTGCTTTTTGCTGCTTGTTGCCACGGCGGTGGGCTACGAGGGCAACCCGTTACTCACCGGTCACCGCTGTGTGTCTCCTGCAGCGGGCACTGGGAAAAAGAGTGCCAAGTCTAAAGAGGAACTGGTTCAGGAAAAGAAGAAAGAGTTAGAAAAGAGGCTACAGGACGTGAGCGGACAACTGAACAACAACAAGAAACCACCCAAAAAAGGTACCTGTGTGGTAGTGTGCAGATGTGAGCAGACAGGTGACCAAACTGGGTTAGCTGGATTTAGGATGGTAGGATAAGAAAACAGAGATAAGGATAGGCTTTTTGCTTCACTAATTTGACTAACTTCATCGAAGGTCTTCTGCCAGACCTTCATATGTAATGCTATTCATACACTGAAAAGGGTTTGCAGGGCTCAACAACAAGGGTGGACTGCTGGCCCTAGTTTCGAACCAGTTGATGGGACTGTCTGTTGTCCAGTGCTATATCTTACTATTTCTTCCGTGAAATTTGCAAGCGAATTTTGGTCAAATTTGTAACTTTGTTAGCAAGGTAAACTTATCTAACTGGCTAGATGGATTGTTTTGTTTTAAAGACTAATATTAATAGTTTTTGTTAGTGATGCACCGAAATGAAAATTCAGGGCTGAAACTGAAAATTACTTCTTTTTTTTTTTTAAAGCAAGAATAAAGTTCAATAATAAATTAATTACATTTATTTGCTAATCAACACTCAAATAAAACTTAGCTTAACAAACATTTTAATTGCCCATGAGGCAATAACAGAATTATGTTTCTACTCCAATTTGGTGGTGAAATGTAAACATTTAAAGGGGGGATCACACACAAGTCCTGCCAATCTCATGTACCTACAGAGTAGTAGTGCATTCTTCATATCTCCTAAAAGTCTTTAGTTTTATCATATTTATAAAAGATACATACGCTGTACTGAGTCTTTCCGAAAACAGCCGAGCTCCTGGAGTCGTGCCGTGGGCGAAGCTAAAGAGTCACGAGCACGCGCAGCTTTTGCGTAGCTATCAATTGTCAGCTAAACAAATGTATTTAAACACACACAATACACCATTGCATTATCCCTGGATAACTTTTGATTCACTATAATGAATATAGCGTATAGTGAATGATGAATAATACATTTATGAATTCACTACGTCCGTGTTCGTGTTTACATTATATGCACTTAGGTGCCTATTGCCAACAAAACAGACATTTGATGCAGTTTTACTCACCACCTGCGGTTCTGACTCATGACCGGGATCATTACCGCTGTGACGGCTCCATCTTCCAGTTTCAAATTATCTGTAAATCCAGCGTAGAACTGGGCCTTGTTTAGAAATCCATAAGCGCTGATCCTGAGGACTTGAGCAGTCATGGAAAAACACAAGATAATCACCATTCATTTTAACCAATAAAAAAGTGATTGCAACTATCAGACATGACTTTATCCTTATTTTGATCGTTAATTTAAGGCGATTTCTATGGTTATTTTAATGACAAATATCGAGAGCGCATCAATGTAATGCGTGAGCACAAATCTCTCAGCTCCACTTAACGCTGGGTTCTTTGGGAAGCAAGGTTATCCTTTCCTCACAACCAAAAACACACTTCTTTCGTGATATTGTTGATTTCATGGTCTAAAAACAAAGTGACAAATCTTTCTCGAGCAAGTCCTGTGCAGCGTTGCTGATGACTTCCGTAAAGCCGAATGAAGCACTTTGATTGGTGCGCTCTTGCTCTCACTCTGGTGTGCGTGCGCTCTTCCGGAAGAAGTGCCCGTACAAGGAATTCCACCCTTTATTACATAATAAAGGGCCATACTTGGAAAAAAAAAGTGCGAAGTTTGTGAGGAATTGGAAGAGTATTTTTGACACAGAAATACTGTTATACGTCCAACTCGTGTTTTAAAACTTTGGCCTTGTTTAGCATGAGAATCCAACTCTTTAACAGTGTAAATAAATCAGAATGCATGAAATGGCATTACACCCCGTTCCCCCCCCACCACCTTACAAGACAGAATTATACAAACACATTAAATAATTAATGAAGGTTAAGTAAAAATATAATGAATATGTAATACAGGGCATATATTAACCAAAATGCTGCTCTCTAAAGTTATTTTTGGTTGACGGATCAACCGAAAACAGCATAGACTAAATCGATCTTGAGGTTTAAGAATCCATATCAGTATCGATTAAAATCGAGAATTCTATATTGTCAACCTGTTTAACTTTTGTAGTTTATCCATGTTTTGTGCACGAAATAGACACTGAACTGTCAAAATGCACCATCAGAGAAGCACTAATTAAGCGTCATTGATTTTGGCCCATCAAAACCATTTCGGCCCTAATCCAAAAATTGCTATTAAACGAAAATTTTGGTAGCCATAATTTTGGCGCATCCCTAGTTTTTGACTTAATATTCTTGATAGATTCAATACCATTGTGTTTAAATTTCAAACCAATCTGTTTTTTTGTTTTGTTTTGTTTGTTTGTTTGTTTTTTTACCCACACATGCCATTATTTTTCCATCTAGTGTGTTTATAAATTTATATCTGTCTTGGAGCTCCTGTATGATTTCTATTTCAAATAAATGATATAATAATTTTAAATTGTGTGTGTGTGTGTGTAATATATATATATATATATATATATATATATATTTTATATATTTATATATAATCTTTTTTTTCTTTTTTTTCTTTTTATTCATGAAAAATATATTGAGGTTTCCACAAAAAAATATTAAACTGTACAACTGTTTTCAACATTGATAATAAGAAAACAAGTCTTGAGCAATTAGAATATTAGAATGATTTTTGAAGGATCATGTGACACTGAAGACTGGAGTAATGGCTACTGAAAATTCAGCTTTGCCATCACAGGAATAAATTACATTTTAAAATGTATATTAAAAAAATAAATAAATAAATATATATATATATATATATATATATATATATATATATATATATATATATATATATATATATATATATATATATATATATATATATATATATATATATATATATATGAGACTTTTTTCAAAAACATTAAAAAATCTTATTGACCCCAACCACTCCATAAACACTAACTATAAACATGGTAGTGTTTTTAGATATTTTTGTTCTTTAAATATTAAATACAATTATTTAATTATTAATTAATTATTTCATGTATATTAATTAACTTGTAATTAAAGTCTTGGCAGGGCAATTATAAATCTTTAGCTACTGACAGAAAAAAACCTTGCTGTTGAGCCCTGGTTTGGACAAATAGTAAAACATAGTTAAACCCGCTAGAGAAGCTAATAACTGATGAATATGGTTGTGTATGTGCTGTAACTAACTGACTTCACTTGATATCAGCTGCTTTGGTGGGCACGCAATATATTCTGTCCTTTCGAGATCAGTTCTTTGCTTTCTTTGTGCATGTCTCTGCTTTATTGTTATACACAGCTGCAGGTGTGGGTAAGGGCGTGTAAAAAAACAACATAGGGACAAAGGTCTTGACGGAAATGAATTGCATAAAATATGTACATTCAGTGTTTGTTTTTCTCATGCATATTGAACATGCAATCACTTCTCTTCCCTGTTCCCAGCAGAGAAGGCAGGGTCAGCGCAGGGGGGCGGGCCATCTCGGCTGAGTGGCAGCAGCAGTTCTTCGGATTCGGGCAGCAGCAGCTCCAGTGGCTCCAGCTCCGAGAGCAGCGACTCAGATTGAACTCGAATCGACACGTTGCATACTTCAACCTCCTCTATTTTCTAATGAGTAGTGTGTGTTGTCATGATAGTGTCTTTCTGAAGGCCCATTTTATAAAGAGCTAGATGCTTTGCAGATGGCAGAGGATATTTTAAAATAGTTTGTAGGATGCTCTTGACTCAGATAAAGAGGAGAGTTGGAATAGTTCAAGCAGTTTTAAGGTTCTCGCTGGCCCTCAAAGGGAAATGCCTGGTATCACCAGAGGGGGGAAAAAAAACAACAAAAAAAAGATATTTTTTTGAAAATATGTCAGTTGTGGAGGTGAAACGGTGTGTGTCTGTTGTTTTTTTTTTTTTTTTTTCTGCCCTTCTTTCTTTTTTAGGTTGCTGCTCGTTAGATCCATACTGAAAACATGCGTTTGTTAGTGGAAAAACTGACAAATGCCTGGCTGCATTTTACTGATCGAGTAGCTACACATGGTCTCAAAGACTGAAGGAACAAACAGTGAATTATCGGCTCTGTCGCTCTGGTGTGGTTCTGTCATGTTGGCATGACATTTCAACTCATTCCGCATTTATTTTGCTGACTATGATAATACTCTTCATTGTTACCATTTTTAAGAGAATCTATTTATTTTTTTTATCCAAAAAGGCACAAAGTTATGCGTGTTTTCAGCATTCGGTCTTCACAGAAATGTTTCCAGTTGACCTGTTTAAATGTAAGAAATTTGGATCAACATAACTCACTAGAACTCTAGACAGCATTTGGTAACTCTGGTGTCAGTATCGTTACTAAACCTTCAATTTCAGAGGCTTTGCAGTCATTTTGGCTATTTCAACACTGTACATTTTCTCTTCCGGTGCTCTCAGCTCAGTATTTGATGTAGAATTATGTCTGAATTTTTTGTTTGTATGTTTTTAATCTATATCATACGCTCATTTGTTTGTTTTATATTTGGATTGTCTTCTGTAATTTTTTTTTTTTTTTTTTTTTTACTATTGATATGTAGGTGCCCTGAGTATCTCTTATCCAATTTTCTATCTGATAAGCCTCATCTTTACCAAGTCCATTCATAGGACAATCAAAGTTGTGATTCAAGTTCAGTATATATGAAATTGAGGTATTTTAGAGTGTCCGAGTACACTCAAAAATAATGGCAAAATACATTCAGATGTTTTAAAAAAAAAAACACCCACAAGGCTGCAGATTGGAATGAATCAGCCTCTATGAAACTCCTCCCTGGGAAAACCAAGTGAATGCTAGCTCTCTTGGACAAGTAGCCACTTAGAGGAGACTTCTGTAAAGAACAAGAGGGAAGCATTTAAAGACAAAGTTGGACAGTTATCTTTGAGAAGACTTCAAGCAGCAGTGCTAGATTTAATTTCAGAAGGATATGTGTTTGACAGTAGTTATTATTAGTTGCAAGTATTACAACTAATGTATGTTCTCAAGTTTAATAACTTTATTATTTTACTTTTGTTTTTCTCAAATGGTGTATTGAATGCTTTCAATTGGTACCTAGACACTTCTTGCCATGTATCCAGAATAGTTTGGAAATGGACCATGACTGATAATCTTTATATAAAAAAAAAATATATGAATGTATTTGAGGTTATTTTCTCATTTTCTTTTTGTGGCTGCAGTAATGCTACTCATTCACTGGGGTTTGGCATTGGCAATGATTTATTTCATTTAACAGCCTTGAATTCAACTCTGAATAACCCCTTAAAATCATTGGATGTGCTCTTTTTGCCTTAACTTTATTTGGCACACTAAAATAAAGTAAAATGGGTCTGGTATAACTGATTTAAATTGAAGCCAATGTGTATAGTTTTTTTTTTTTTGGTTTTAAATCATGAAAACACATCAAAAAATTGTGATGTAAAGTGACTTAATGGGTTTTCTTCTTATATGTAGGATGCTTTTAATTATGTTTTGATTTTATTCATTATACCACTGTATTGCATTACATGTTCCTTGTGACTATAACCTACCTTGTCTCTAAGCTAATTTCTGTTACAGCTCCTCTTCCTCAATTCCTCCAGCAGAGCCCAGTAAATACAACTGGGGTCCATGATACAGAAAATGATGCAGACAGAGATATAAAGATACATAGGATATATAATTACAGATATAAATGTATATTCACTACTTATTCATCAACTGTCTTGGGTCTAAGTATTTTAGTTCTTTTTTTATGAGAGAGAGAGAGAACATTTGTGTATTGCATGCCAATTTACAGTATATTTCTTAAACTTTTTGAGCAGTTTATAACATGTAAAT
Organism: Megalobrama amblycephala; assembly: GCF_018812025.1. Classification (NCBI taxonomy): domain Eukaryota; kingdom Metazoa; phylum Chordata; class Actinopteri; order Cypriniformes; family Xenocyprididae; genus Megalobrama; species Megalobrama amblycephala. The sequence goes on from NC_063047.1 coordinate 41,632,529, forward strand.
GTCATTCTTTCGAGTGAAATTTTAAAATTGGTAGCGCTGCATATGTTAAGTTCAGCAAGTTAAAGCAAGTTGACAAGTATGTTTTGGCGCAGACTTACATGATAATATCTGATGTATAAGCTAATCTGAGATTTGGACACTGAGCCCCCTGTTTTTCGTAAATAAATCACAAAAACCCATAGGAGTGTATTTTTACTATCTAGATGTATTTATTTGAGTTCACTTAATGCTTTTGTTTTTTAGAAGACATAAAACACAATAGTAAGATTTGAGTAAGATACTGTTTTGGGAAGCTTAATGAGGTCAAGTTGTTAAAATATACCAACTTCAGGTCATAAAAGTCTGTTAACCCATTAAAATCTTGATTTCACATGAACATTTTTTGGAAGCATCTGATATTCAGATAAAGCTAGCATAATTGGCACATATAATACTTAAAAGAGTCCATTAGTGTTAAGATTGCTCTGTCTCATATAAATCTTATACATGTAAACATAATAGTTGTTTGAACAAGTAACTAATTCACATTTATACAATTGTAGTTGTTTCTACATTAAATGAAAGTGTTAAGTATATAATATAGTTGGGTCTTAAGGAACAGCAAACATACTTAAAAAAAAAAAAACTAAAGACATGCGCAATTTGTTACACTGGGATATCCAGTGAGAAACTACGTGTTCACTTTTCTGGGGATAACATTGTTTAAATTGAGTTTTGCTACTCGTTCGTCTGTAACTATAATAAGCAGACAATGCTCCTCAAACTATACTGCTGTTGCACTATATATAAATGCTAAAATACTGATGCATTGCTCATGAAGCTCGGTGTAAACTTGCCCACGAGATTGTCTGAATAATGACGTGTGGACAGTATTTTTGACTTGACAGAAACGCTCCAATATGTGTGATATCAGTCATAACAAAAATAACACTATCACATAACAACACAAATCCGGGACTGTCCAGTGCTGTCAGAATCTTTCAGTCTTGTTTTGTCCTGTATCACAACTGCCTGGTTTCCATACTGGCTGTACCACGAGCTCTGACTGCGGCTAAGGTAATTGGTCGGAGGCGCTTTCTCCAGCTCCAGCTGCTGCTGTTGCCAAATCAGCAGCGAAGTGTCCTTGAACCGGAGTCGAGCGTAGCCTTCCGACATCGCCTTCTCGGCTAAAGGATAGCGCTCCGTCATTGCGAGTAACGATGAAGTGCGGGAAGACGTCTTGTTAAATCTCTCATGAAGGTGATCGTCCCAAGTGTCGTCTCACGCCATTAGAAAAAAGGACCGTAGTAACCAGTAGCGCGTAATCAAAATGACGATTAAACGACGCTAATCCCCTCTGCATTTTTGTTGGATGATTTATGCAGTTTGCAGAGACAGTAGTTGAAATACATTACAAAGTAGTTTATGACAACCTGGTCGTCTGTAGTATTCAGATTTGTTCAACCTTTGTTTCCTTGTGGAGAAATTCGAGAAAAAAAACAGCAGCTAGTTCAACTCCAACAACGCCAGCGGCTGCCTGTGGCAACAACGTCCGCTTGAATTTGAGTCCGTCTGCAACCATGAGAAGTTTAAGGGTTCCGAGTGCAGATTAATTTGCAAAGTACAAGCGAGTTTTTTATATTATAAGCAACAACCAAGTATTTGACATTAAAATGAGCATTTAACAAATCAAATATCCAATATTCTAAATGATGAGTTTCATGAATTACATGGCCTGAAAAAAAAAAAAAAAAATTGCAGCATCAGTTAGAAGACAACTTAGTCAGACATAGAAATATGTTTTTATTTCAAAGCAGTAAGCAAGCTAAAAAAAAAAAATCCAAGTCTTCATCATCTGACATAAAACGTTAGATAATAAGCCTTTTTTGTAGGTGGTAATATGAGCATGTCTGGTCCACCATTGAATTGAGAAAATATGAAGTAATGCAGCAATTAATAAAGATTGACTGTAAAGATCATATAACTACTGGTAGGTTTCAGTAGATGGTGGATCTTTCGAGGATTTTGTACTCATTTCTTCTTAGGGCCAGCATCGAGGGGCTGCCCAATATCCTTTCCACGCAACTTAAGGCCTAAAATTGAAAGAGAAAATAGATTAAAAATGAGGAAAACAAAATCTACAAGAGATAAAATATAATGTTTGTTCTCCTTTAAAGGACTGCACCTTTTAAAATGTGCTGTGATTACTTTCTGTATTACACAAAAATTATTGTTAGTTCTTTTGGCAAATATGTAAAATGATCTACATTACTGGTCAAATGTTTGGGGTCAGCAATTTTTTTTTTTTTTTTTGGTCACTGAAAATCCAGCTTCACTATCACAGGAGTAAATTAAATTTTAAAATATATTAAAATAGAAAACAGTTATTTAAAATTGTAATCTTTCACAATATTACTGTTTTTATTGTATTTTGATCATAAATGCAGCCCTGGTGAGTATTTGAGGGGAAAAAAAAAACTATTATTAGTAAAACTATTACCATTTCAAAAATCTAAAAAAAAAAAAAAAAAAATAGGGCTGCACCAGACTAAAGAATGTTCTAGCTGACTAGTCGTCGCTCATTTAAGACAATAGTTGACTAATCACACATTTATGATAATAATTTAATTACTTAAATACATACTGGGTGGTGGAAACGGAAAATGGTTTAAGATTCAGGGCTGGGAAAGAATTTTATATGTAACATTACTAACATAAGAAATAGCAAACCATAATATTGAGCTTTTAAAATAGGCCTATAAATTAAGTGCTTAAGCACACGCACAAAGCTTTCCGCAATGCACCTGCAAAAGTAATGATTATGAATGTGATAGAGGAAAAAACAGAAAGGAGACCATCTGAAAGTTTTGATTTATTAATAAACTAGTGTGAGAGTCAGTGTCGACTGCAAAAATGTTGATGATGCCGACTCGCCCTGTCCGCAGTATAGTGGGCGCACCTAAAGAGAAAAATGGACGTTTTATAAAGATTATTAAATAATCAGACAATATTTGTTTTTGATTCGAATTGGTTTATTTAAAAGTAAAAATTTCAATGATTATATGTATATAGACATTTCTTAAGTCTGTGAGATAAGTATACGAGTTTCGGTTCATTTTTTGAGATGCGCTCCAGCTCACAGAGACCGAGACGGCAGAAAGCACATCCTGTTTGTTTTCTTTATTTTACAAAAGCACAAAGTTATATTGTTATTGTGAGTTTACACAAAAAGACCCTTTACAGTTTCAAATATTGTTTTTTTATCTGTATTAAAAACAATGACAGAGTATTTTAAAGTTCTTTCCGCTGTTATCAGAAAAAAAAAAGTGATTGGGCCTGCGCCTCCAGGTCAGTCGGCACCAACATTTGAATATGCGCCAATAATAGCGCACATTTATCCAGGCTAACGTTATAGAGCGAGTAGCCATGTAAAGTGGCAAACGGCTACTACTTGCATGTTTCAAATGATAAGCCACAGTTAGGTCGATGAATGTTTGGATTTGCTACCCGACAAACTGTAATTACCACATGGGCCAGCCGTATTACGCCACTTGCTTTTTTTCTGCGAATAACCGACTAATTAAAATTTTGGTCATATAAGCCTCTTCTCGTTGACTAACATTTGGTCGACTATTAGGGGGCAGCCCTATAAAAAAAAATCTGATTAGTCTCATTATTCCCATTATCAGACACTTTCAGTTCAATCACACACATATATACAGAGTCACTGGTATTTATATTTAAAAAAAAAAAAAAGTTTCACCAACATGATAAGCTAGTATAAAGTCTATCAGACCATGATGCAAGCAATTTTTTCTTTTGCTGAATAATATAAGCACAAATCGATTTCATGTTATTTTAATGCATAAACCTTAGCCAGGCAGCAAATTAGCTATTGTGTAGTAATGAATGATGAAATGACAAAATCCTACCAATGGCTCGCTCAATCTTCCCCATGACTTGGTTATTGGGAATGGCCTTCCCAGATTCATACTCCGCGATGATCTGTGGCTTCTCATTAATTTTCTGCAAGAAACAAAATTATAACTTTAAGTCGTATGAAACAGAACGGAAGTCTTTTTTTTCCATAATTGTGATGTATATGCGAGTGAAACAGCTTCGCGAACAAGAAAAAATGTGGGGTGGGACTTGGTTTTGTCCATCTGGAATTGATTGGGTTGTAAGATCGTGGTGGTCTGCTATTGCTGTGATCTCATGTGATAGGTTGTCCTGCACTCCCATCAGTAAACATCATCAGAGAAGAGTTGTCATTGCAAGTGGGAGGGGAAGCTATTTTGATTAAAGATTACAAGAGCACATGAATTTAAAAAAAAATAATGTACACAGATGAATCATTTATATATATAAAAAAAAAAAAATACTGCAAAATTATTTTTTTATCTTAAAAAAAAAAAAAAAAAAAAAAAAAAAAAAGTAGATTTTGAATTCATGGTGACTTTAAAAGATGAATCATACAGTAAGTCTGGCGATAGGCAGACTTTTATTGGACAAATACTCACAGTAGCCAGATCTTTCTGGGTGAGGCCCTTATTCTGACGGCCCTGCTGGATCACTTTACCCACTTCAAGAGGCACTCTCTGGTGGCTGAGCTCCTCTGTCTCTCTATCCAGCTTGGCTGTGTTCTTGGTTACAACATGCTGTTTATTTTGCCCAGCAGCCCCTTGGAAAAAGAGACTATTCATTTAATTCCATTGGTAATATAAACTGATAATGTACAAAAGGTTTATAAGCTCTTACATTTCTTAGATGTTTCGACTTCCTCTCCCTTCCTCTGAGCTGAAATGATAGCCTGAAACAAAAGTACTTATTAGCGTTATGAAAAACGAAACTGCACGTAACGTTATATCTTTGAACTGTTGTTATTATGACTTCCACATATTATGGCTTCCACCACGTTTCGTACACTGGCTAATCCAACAAGAAATAACACGATAGTATTTCTGTTGCATTTGTAAACAGACCAATATTTAACGTTTTAGGTCACATTTTGCGCATTATTTGGAGCGAAACATTTGAAAGCAGGTCACAGCAACAATGTGTTTGTCAAACGCGAACTAATAACGTCAGCAAACTATGTAACGTTAGCAGATGGCTGTGAGATACCTGCTTAGACTTTGACTGCGCAGCCGATCCCTTCTTCCTCAAAACAGTCACGGTATCCCAGTCACTCTCTGCCATGTTGTCGGGAATTATTTGCAGAAGTGTTTGATGATAAGCAGCAACGGGGCGTTGAAGTTGTCGAGCACGTCTCTGCTCTATATGCTAGTGAACTAAACAGGAAATACGTCACTATATGAGATATGTCAACAAGCCCCTTTAATGTGTATTAACGCGTATCGTTTTGTTAGAATGTGTATTTAAAAAAGGGGTGCAGAGCAAGCATACAATTGTATTTTAATCTATGTCTTATATTGAATAAATCGAGCGTATTATCGGAAGCTTTTAATTTGCCCTGAATGCAATCTGACGCAACAACATAGCAAAGTTTTTTCATTAGAAATTATATTAGAAGCATAATAATTTCGATTGAAATATCTATCTATCTATCTATCTATCTATCTATCTATCTATCTATCTATCTATCTATCTATCTATCTATCTATCTATCTATCTATCTTCAGGGTTTTTATTTTTTTAACAAAATGTGGTCACAAGACATGGTCAATGTCACAAATTTAATATCTTTTTAAAACTCCTAAAACGTACTGTTTATTTCCAGGTAGCAATATGTTCTTTGCTTACTAATAGTTTCATGCCTAGTCAATGCTCTGGAATGTAAAGATAAAATGATCCAATTATTATAATTAATTGTAAATTTGTATGTCGAGGCAAATTTTACATTCTGATAAAGGACTAATACATTTTAGAATAATTATATTCATACTTGTCAATTCATACTTAGAGTTTACACTAAGTGGGAGGGTTAGTCTGGCATGTGACCTCCCTGTAAATACTAAGTGACAATAAAGCCTAAAAAAATGAAAAATTTAAGTCTTGTCTGCTGTATTAATTAATGGAGTTGTATTTATCTCTTTAAATTAATTAATAAATATAAAGTCTATATTTATTTATTTATTTACACACACATATACAACCCACACACACAAAAGTTGTCTTCAACTGAAGTAACTCTTAACTGTTCTTGGTTGCATGCCACTACAAGAGCCATGAGCCGCTTGAAGAGTTTACGAAGTAGGATCTCATTGTTGAAAAGTATCGCTCAGGTGAGGGCTACAAAAAAAAATCATTAGTCATTAGTCAAATTCAAAAAGTCATTAGATACACTATTAAACACAGTGAAGACATTCACCAAAAAGTGGAGAAGACATTGTACAACAGTGACATGATCAAGAACAGAGCATCCCTCCAAACGTGATGAGAAGACAAAGAGAAAACTGGTCAGGGAGGCTGTCAAGAGACCTACAGCAACATTAAAACAGTTGCAGCTCTTTCTGGCAAGTACTTGTTGCTCCCTTTATGTAACAACTATCTCCTGCATTTTCCATTTGTCTGAGCTACGGGGCAGGGTGGCAAGACACAAGCCTTTTCTGCTTAAAAAAACATCCAAGCCTGGCTAAAATTTGTAAAAACATATATAGCCTCCCAAAACCATGTGGGAAAATGTGTTATGGTCCAAGATTGAACTTTTTTGGTCAAAATTGTAAAAGGTATACCGCAAAAAAAAAAAAAAAAAATGCTAACTGGGAAGTATGGTGGTGGGCTGCTTTTCTTCAGCTGGAACTGGGGCTTTGGTGAAGGTGGAGGGAATCATAAATAGCTCCAAATACCAGTCGATTTTGGCAACAGAACCTTCTGTTATCTACTAGAAAGCTGAAAATGAATGAACATTCAGCATGACAATGATTCAGACCCCAGACCTGAATCCTATAGAAAATCTGTATAGGGGAACCTGAAAAGGGCCACACACAGGAAATGGAACGAGTGCGAAAAATATCCCCAAGTTAAGTTAAGCCAATAGTGTCATTTTATGTTCTGTTTTATGGACACTTATATTGAAATGTATTTCTATTCCCTATGGTTCCTGTGTTCCCTTACTTTTTAGTTCCTGTTTCTTTGGTTTCCGATCATGTCATTTGTTTCTATGGTTACTGATTACATTACTCACCTGTGTCTTGTTTAGTTACTAGTTTGGTCACCCCTCTATAGTTCATTTGTGTTTTGTCCGTTCTTGTGGTATAGTGTGGTTTTCAGTGGCATTGCAAAGGTTGCTATTATTTATATAAAAGGTGCAAAAATTTTGTTTCTTTTTTTTATAACACAAAAAACCAACTGTTTTAACAGAGGTTTGAAGACTTTTTATGTCGACTGTATATATTGTGTGTATTTCCTTTTTCCCTCTTAATTTTTTTTTTTTTTTTTTTTTTTCATTTTGGTAATAATTTTTCATGTGTTATGAGGCATTTAAGCCATTTTGTGTAACTGTTCTTGTAAGCTTAAAGAACAATAGTATTTTGACAGAATTTGAATTTAATACCTTTAAACCATACAAAGAATTTTGCTTAATCTGCAATGGAATTTTGCTCAAAAAAAAAAAAAAAAAGAAAAAATAGAGAAACAAGTCGTTTCATCTTCAATTATAAAATTATTATAATTAATACTTTCATTACACTTCATATGATTTTTTTCAATAGTGAAAGAAGCTTATAAAAAATCAACTCTGTCAGTAGTGAGCAGTATTTACATGTGTGTATGTAGGTCACAGGAGCAGTGGGGTTCTAATAGTCAGTAGCAAGAACATGGACTCAGAGCCTGACCCCTGCTGGTATTTATAGCCTGCTGAGTCAGGGTCATGCACTGGCAGATCACTGCTATAAGCAAAAAGTTGGTGGGGAGACTGACATAGACAGCTGCTGAGATTTCATGCAACCATTTCAATAAAAGTTTGAGCTCTTCTGTCAAACATTAATGCAAAACAAGCAGTCCAAACATAGGCGCCAATTTATGTTTCTGCCTGTGGGTACACACCCCAGTGCCTCACCACTGTTTCCACGATCAAATGATAACTTAGCTAAGCAAGGCGATGCATAGCCTACACATACACAACAAATGCACTTAACTACTTAATTATACTTGATGAATTCATTACACAAAAGTAATTTGTGTCTTGCGACTGATAAACACGGACTGCGCAGACTATAGGCAGAGTGTATGTAAGACTGGGCAAGGCTTAGCCTTTCCCTGGCCATGGACTGGAGACTAAACTGCTGGTCTAGGATTGGTTTTCTCCATACTAATAGCATATTGGTGAAACAGATTTGGCAAACGATCCAATGCGTAAGCTATCTGTGTTTAAAGAACATCAAAGGTTTCTATTTACAACGTGTTTCGTAGCATTGAGCAATGTTACCAATCACAAACATATCTGTTGATTTCTTTAACACAATGGCCAATCAAAGGTGTTTAAAGGATTAGTTCACTTTCAAATTAAAATTTCCTGATAATTTACTCACCCCCATGTCATCAAGATGTTCATGTCTTTCTTTCTTCAGTCAAAAAGAAATTAAGGTTTTTGAAGAAAACATTCCAGGATTTTTCTCCATATAGTGGACTTCAATGGCCTCCAAACGGTTGAGGTTTCAATGCAGCTTCAAAGCGTTCTACATGATCCCACACGAGAAATAAGGGTCTTATCTAGAGAAAACATCGCTCATTTTCTAAAAAAAATGTAAAATTATATATGTTTTAACCATAAAGGCTCATCCTGAACTAGCTCTCTTCTTCTTCTTCTTCTCTATTAGAATTCCTGCAGTGTAGACACTGCTAAATGTATTACTGCCCTCCACAGGACAAAGTTTGAACTAAATTGTCATATACAATATGCTAGTGCAAGTATATAACAATTAGTTCAAACTTTGACCTGTGGAGGGCAGTAATACACTTTGCAGTGTCTACACTGCTGGAATTCTAATAGAGAAGAAGAAGAAGAGAGTTAGTTCAAGATGAGCATTTATGGTTAAAACGTATATAATTTTAATTTGTTTTTTTAGAAAATGAACGATGGTTTCTCTAGAAACTGTATGAAAATGTAATTTTGACCTTCAACCGTTTGGAGGCCATTGAAGTCCACTATATGGAGAAAAATCCTGGAATGTTTTCATCAAAAACCTTAATTTCTTTTCGACTGAAGAGAGAAGGACATGAACATCTTGGATGACATGGGGGTGAGTAAATTATCAGGAAATTTTAATTTGAAAGTGAACTAATCCTTTAAGTTAGCACAGAACAAAAACTCTGGCGTTTTGACTGGTGAGTGGATTCTGAGTTCTGCACTCTCACGAATCCTCTCATTATAACAAAGTAGACATTATGTAGGCCTAAATAAGAGATTCATTGCGCAGTGAGCTTCATTTATTAAAGAACTTTGTGCACTCGTCAATACCTTCCATCCACCCTCCGCGTGTGATTACCAACCAAACTAAAACACATTTTCTTCACAGGTGTTGTCGTGAGTCTCTCTCTCGCTGATGTAGGTTACCTGATGATTTTGGAGTTAATTACGTAAAATGCATTATGAAACATAGTGCAAAAAAGCACAAGCTTTTGTGTCAGGTTGTTATGTTGTAATGCTAAATATAACAGTAGAATTATGTATTTACCACCCGCCTGGACCCGATGTGACATGCACCAATCAGAGATGTCCCCGAATCTTAATCATTTTTTTTAATTATTATTGTAAAAATGGAGAATATTCATTCATCCCATGGGATCAATGCCTGTGTGTGTTTGTAGTAATTTTATCAGATCCAGTGTCAATACAGTAATGAGGCTTTCTTCATCATTGTTTGTTGCTCCTTTTCTGTCTGCAGATGTTTACTCATCATAACAGTTTTAAGATTTTGAGATTGTGCAATCTTATAAGCCTAATGTACAAAGTTGGCATCATATTCCATATTTAAAGGGACAGACATTTTTTCTTATTTTGCTCAAATAATATCATGTATTTATTATTATAATATCATTATAGATACCACTACAGTTATAGGTATTTATCACTGCATTTTTAAGCATGAAGAATAAAAAATAAAAAAAATGATGCTTTGCATCAAAAATTTGTATTCACACATATATTCATAACCAGTAAATACTGTTGATAAAAGATGATAAAAGAAGTACAACTTGTTTGTTTAATTTATGTATCATTTATGCTTATTCAATCTGTACAGCACTAAAAGTCTTTTGATTTATAACAATCAGGTATCAAATTCATTGAAAGGATTCTTTTATTTATGGAAGGCCCATAGACACAGAACACTGCAGTGAAAATCATACAAAATGGCACATCTGGGGCTTGCAGCAATTGAAAACATACAATTTCATATAAATAACACTGCGAATTTTGGTAAAAGTGGAAAATGTGCTTGTAATGTTTAGTATGAATGCAAAGTAATTTCATTCATATAAATGTGATGCATTCAGAGTATCGAAATACAACTGAATTAAAACTCCAGACAACCAAAACAGTCCAAAAAGTCTCAAATTATCCATGATGTCCTGTAAAACAGTGGTTTAATTTACAGCATTTCTCAAATACATTGTAAATATTCAGAAAATTACATACAATTCCAAGAAAATAGAAATCTGAAATGATTCATTATGCTGCTTGATAAAGTCCCTGAGCAAATGTTTCGCTCACTGTAATCAATAAATCCATTAGTTGATTGATATAAATCACACATTATTTGGCCTTTAATCAAACCTGACAGTAAAAAAAATAATAATAATACTTGCATCAACATCCTTTCTCTTAAAGCGAAAGGAATAACTGTGCACCTGATGCTTTTGGAGCGTTTCTCCAAACGTTATATTGCTTTGGCAGAAATGGATCAAGAAATGGTTAAATCAAGCCAATGGGTGTGCTGCTTAGGGTAATGTTTTTTTCTTAGTACATGTTACTGTCATGCACTATATGGCGGAGGGCACTTAACCTGAACTGTCAAAACAATAAATCATGCAGCGACTTTTGAAATCCCGCAACTATCAGTAGAGGGGGCTCCAGTTGAATGTTCCTATGGATATTAGAGTCTGGCAAGTGTTGGACGACAGCCACACCATCTCTACTAAACTGTAATGAAGGAATCCCAAGGCAAAACCACAGCCGACATCTGTCAGATGGTGGCGACCCAGGAACACACGGGATGTGCCAGCTAGGACGGCCCATAACACAAGCAAAATACGCAGAGGAACTGCAAGCACCAAGTGTGCTAACAGGAATTTAGATACCATGGCTGCTCGGCTTGCATGCGCTGCAGGGAAAGAATAAATATCCATGGCCAGGTAGTCGAGGAAACTGGGTGCCATTTCCCAAGGCCCTTTACGCTTCACCAACTTCTGCATGCCCGCTACAGTCATCACATCCAGTAAAAGAGCTGTAAAGCAATGATGTTAAATGTGTGTTATTAAAGCAATATCAGACTCACAAGAATGTTTTCGGCTGTATATCAGCGTGGGTGTGATTTGGCCACAAGTAATCACACCCATCATGATATACAGCCATAACACACTCTTGTGAGTATGATATTGCTTTTATACAACAGTTCGAAGGATGTTTCCAATGTGTCTTTGTAACTAATGAGAATATATCATGTTAGATCTAGCAAAGACGGCTTAAGCCATTTCTAATGAAGAAAAATCAGAGCTGCTTTAAACCAAGCAGCTTTCTGTTAGTCAACGCGGCAAATTGGTGAAAGCTTGAACCTATTGCAAAATCTGCTTTGGTAAATCTTTCACACTCCGGTTACATTCCAGATCGCATGGATTCCTATTAAAATTACTTGATTTCACCTGAGAAAATTGGCTAAACATTGGACAGATGTGACTGCACCTTAACACTGTGGTAAGCTGCATGGGGAGGAGATAATAGGACTTTAGTGGATGTCAATGGAGGAGATGCTTTCTTATGATGAATAAAATGTTTTTTTTTTTTTTTTTTTTTTTTTTGAGGAAACAGCTTATTATTAAATGAATAGACAGACCTTCAACATAATTACCATTCAACATTCATTTTGGATCTATTTTTTGTCGTTTTATAAGAGAAGTCACAAACAATTTTGCAACGGATAGGATTCCGTGTACAGCACTTCTAATTCATTTCTGTGGTATCCGCAAACAGAGATTTACTGTCCTACAACTCTGACAAATTCAATGACGTCCAGGTTAAAATGTGATTGGTTATCAAGGCACACATGATCAAAGTTGACCATTTCGCTTCCTCCAATGGCAGAGGCGTGGAGTCTGGTATCTCCCCATAAAAATAAGAACATCTCAGGCAAGATTGATAATTCAAACTGTATTATGCTAAACAAGTCTGAAATCATAATCGCCAAGAAGACTGCTAAAATAAAGATTTACAGTGAACTAATGCAATTACTTTAGAGACATGGATTAAACCACTGGAGTCATATGGATTAACTTTACAGTACATTTGGACAGTTTTTTGTACACAGTTTTTTGGAGCTTTACAGTTTTGGTCATCATTTACTTGCATTGTATGGAATGAAATACGTTACTCCAAATCTTCATATGTGTTCTGCAGGAGAAAAAACGTCATACACATCTGGGATGGCATGAGGGTGAGTAAATGATGAATATTCATTTTAGAGTTTTGGTTTCAATTTTCTTTAAGAGAATGTAAAATTAATGGAGTAGTAAACATAATACATTCTAGAGTATAAATGAAAAGCTTTTCATTATGCCAGCTTGCAATGAACTAGTCACATTAGTCAGAACACATATCCTTGTATTCCCTTATCCACTGACCTACAAACCCAACAGCATCCTCACAAGCTGCTAAAAAACCCTTATGTGAGCACAATGTGATTTCAAATTCATTCCAAAATCAAATGTGCTTAACAGGATGACAATCTTACTCGGTCATGCTAATTTTTTTTTTTTTATTCTTAATTATGTACATAATTGTTTTTGAATGTAATTTTAATCCCAGAAATCATATGTAAACAGTGGGACACAACATTTACATTACATTTAAATCTCTTTCAGACAAGGGCTTCAAAAATACAAATAAATGTAACATTACATGTACCAAACACTGGAATTTTCCTGAATTGATTTATTCATATTAGTAGGCTTTAAATGATCCTTAAGTCAATTTAAGGATTTAATATCAACTGTTTTACTCTTTCTGTGGGACATTCGTCAAGAAGGTCTGCGTTGGTTTAGAGGAAGACGTTTCTCAATCACAGTAGCATGTGTTTGACCAAAATAGTAGCACAATGTTTATATAGCCACCCGCTCGTTCTTAGACTGTGATACATTCGGACGTTGTTCAGAGCGTCAGGCTACTCCTTATCAGAAAAGCGTTACAACTCACCTAGTAGCAAATTGACCAAAACCTCTTGACCTGCCAACGTGTTGCTTCTTGTGAGACACAAAATTGTACCGAAGATCCACGGGATGCCATGGCCAGTGAGCGCGAGCAGCTTTACCATAGAGCGCACGCTTCCCCAAGACGATGTGCTGTACGCGCACACACCGAGCCGCTTAGACATACAAATATCAATGGCCAGAAGAGAGTTCATAGCGATGCCTTTGAACGAGGGGTTTAGCTGCATGCAGTCTTCTTCTGGTAATTCCTTCTTTTCTTTATTGTTCTCGGGCGTCTCGTGCTGCGCATTTTCGCCTGGCTGGTGTTGACTTTGCTGCTGTCTCTGCGACGGCCTCCGCGCAGTGCCGCGAGCTTCAGCGCTACCGCTCTTTAAAGGCTGATTTAGAGACATAAACTCGGGTCTGTTCAGCACATTGTTTCGCTCCCTCGCCCTGGATCGAGACTGGTTCACGGGCATCTTGATTCTCTACTGATCTTCCAGCTTTAAATATGTTTTACTGTCCTGTTCTTCACACTGAGAGACAGTGATCGGTCTACCATGTCCATTCCCAGATCATGTCTTGCTCTGTTCTAAGTGTTGCGACTTCTATTCCAGTTACACTATAAATAGACATTCCAGCCGCCTGGATATATGAGACGCATCCACATGCTGCCTTATTACAGCTGAAAATCAAGATAAACAAATGACACTTAACTAAGAAAATCGCTTTAAACATAGAAACAAACAAACAAACAAACAAACAAATCATAGATAGATAGATAGATAGATAGATAGATAGATAGATAGATAGATAGATAGATGTGTATATATGTTAAAACACTGTGGTATCAAATGTTCAGACATGTTCTAATTTGTTAATTTAAGTTTAAGTTATGTTATAATATTTGATAGTGTTGTAATATTTGATAATATTTTTCTACTATTATTTTGATGTTTTTATTATTGTTTTATGTATACCTTACTATATATAGCCTATTCCAAGCTTTGGCAATATTGTATTATTTACAGTAATGCCAATACAGCAATTTTGAATTAGATAGATAGATAGATAGATAGATAGATAGATAGATAGATAGATAGATAGATAGATAGATAGATAGATAGATAGATAGATAGATAGATAGATAGATAGATAGATACAGAGTCGGCGCCAGAGCAGATCTACTGGAGGGGCATTGGGTCATCGGCGGTGGGGCACTGCCGTTTGAGAAATATTTTTACGCAGTGGCGACATCACAGTCCAACACAGCAGAAATGCAATAAATAAGAGAAACACGTTTTATTAATATTAATATTATTATATTATTATTTGCGAGTGTCGTTTATTCTCGTTGTTGTTAATTTCTATATCATGTAGCCGCGTTTCCATTACACATTTGCACAAAACTTTTGCGATATATTTTTTTTAACCATTTCGTTATTTTGGCTTGAAATTTCGTTTGTTGGAAATATGAACTGAATTTAGAAATGCTTTTGAAATTAAAAACGTTGCATTTAATAAAAAAAAAAAAAAAAAAAAAAAAAAAAAAAAAAATGAAGACAGCGTTTGGAGTGGAGTCACATTAAAAGGCAGAAAAAGCATAAAGTTATGCCCTCTATTTGAAATTCAGCTCAGTCACACACAGCATAGGGCTGTCGTGGAGTCTATACGCAAATAAATGCAGTTTACCCATCTCTGACATGTCAGAAATAGTTCATCCACCTCTCAACAGTTTATGCACTTCCAGAAAACCATTATAGGCCTACCACTGGTTATAAACATTAGACAACATAGCCTCCATCAAAAACACCCCTTTACAACATATAAGTAACAGGACAGGACCGCTGACATAACTGAGGCACGCATTCGGGCAGCAAGTAGCCAATTGGACAAGCCACGCACCAGGCAGAAATGACATAAGACAACACGATCACATGAGAATGCGTATCAATAAGCTAGTACTAGTGTGTCATCTCGTAGAATATATATAGGCCTATAAATAAAGTGCCATAAAGTGCGTATCATATGCACGCGAAAAACTGCGTACCATAAGCACGCCAAAACTCATTTTGGCGTATATATTCTACGAGATTACAATCTCGTACTATTTATACGCATTTTCGTGTGATCGGGCTATATCTTACCTGTAAGACTTACAGGCAGCCAAGTATAAAACACATACACAATTCTACTGCTTAGTAGGCCTTATCATCAAAGCCAGGCTGGCTTTAATAAGTGAAATGAACAAACGACTTACCCTCAGAAGAAGTGTTTTCGTAAATCCATTTTTTGTCTATAATTAGGCTAACAGTTAGCGCTAAATGTCTATGATAAAGACGGGCAAACTGAAATGGATTATGCGCGCAGCGCGCTGAAAATCAAATGTAACAAGTTTACTCAGCGACCAATAAGCATTGACCTATGATGACCAAGCCTAGTAACATGTCATGAACAACCAAAATTAATGTTTTCCCCGTTGATTTCATTTTATTTCATTTAAGTTACAGTTTGTACATTTAATATTAAAAGAATAACTAAAAGTTATTTTTTTGGGGGGGCCACGCCATGGCCTGTGGTAGGAGGGGCATCAATGACCGCTAGGGGGGGCACGGCCCTCGAATGCCCCACCATAGCGCCGACACTGGATAGATAGATGTTGTTTGTATTGCAAATACTGAATAATTGCAACGCGTCAGTGCTGCACTAGGATAATATGATGTTAATGTAAATATAGTCTCGCATAGCCAGACCTTTAGACTAAGGGCAGAAGGTCTGGACTCTATCGCAGCTTTCATTGGCCAAGGACCGCCCAGAGGCCGTTTGACTGACATGTAATGCAACCAATCACAGTTCATTTTGTTCCGCGTTAATTTTAGGGGCATGAAAATGTAAAGTCAATGTCCCTACAATAACAGACCGGCATGCATCTAATAAATTATTCATTCAAGAACATTGTGAAAGTTTACTGCAACAATTGAGCCGCGAACTTCACATAGCCCACATTTGAAAATACAGAGTTTAGTTAATCCTTGTAAGCGCTCGTATGTTACAGTTGTAAGCATGACGGCTTTCTTCTTCCACGAGCTGGTTTGGCGTCACTGTCACATCATTTGTTTCCAGGTGGACCGTTAAAGAATGTGACACACACATCTCCCGGACATCCTGTAGAATTCAACCAACCAGATGGTGACTTCAAAAGTCCTGAAGTGTTGCCATATGCGTTAGACGTTCAGCCAATGGTCCGGGGGCTTGACATCTGAAAGCGTTAGTTCACCTAAAAATGAAAATTAGGCTATGTCATGTATTACTTACCCTCATGCCGTTCCACACCCGTAAGACCTTCATTAATCTTCGGAACACAAATTAAGATATTTTTGTTGAAATCCAATGGCTCCGTGAGGCCTGCATAGGAAGCAATGACATTTCCTCTCTCAAGATCCATTAATGTACTAAAAACATATTTAAATCAGTTCATGTGAGTACAGTGGTTCAATATTAATATTATAAAGTGACGAGAATATTTTTGGTGCACCAAAAAAAAAAAAAATAACGACTTGTATTGTGATGGCCGAATTCAAAACACTGCTTCAGGAAGCTTCGGAGCATTATGAATCAGCGCATCGAATCTGCTGTTCGGAGCGCCAAAGTCACATGATTTCAGCAGTTTGGCTGTTTGACAAGCGATCCGAATAATGATTCGTTACGCTGATTCATAATGCTCCGATGCTTCCTGAAGCAGTGTCATTATTTTGTTTTTTTTGGCGCACAAAAATATTCTCGTTGCTTTATAATATTAATAGTGAAACCACTGTACTCACATGAACTGATTTAGATGTGTTTTTAGTACCTTTATGGATCTTGAGAGAGGAAATGTCATTGCTCCCTATGCAGGCCTCACGGAGCCATCGGCTTTCAACAAAAATATCTTAATTTGTGTTCCAAAGATTACCGAAGGTCTTACGGGTGTGGAACGGCATGAGGGTGAGTAATGACAGAATTTTCATTTTTGGGTGAACTAACCCTTGAAGCTGAGACTAATTTAAATATAAATCACTGTGCCACCCCTGCAATGCAGTGCCTTAACTGTGTTCAAAGTCTATCATTATCATAAATAAATTAAATAAAATATTTCTATACATAAGTCGATGCATTGTTGTGGCAAATAAATAAATAAATTAATTAATTAAAGACCATTTAAAGTTAAAAAGCCTTTATTATCACTCCGTTACAATTCTACCAAAAACGTTACCCCATGCATATAATTTCTTAGCCGTTTTATTCTTGCCTTCATGAGTTGTATTTTTATCTTTTGGAATAATTTGTTCAGAGAAACTGTGAACATGAAAGTTTTATTTGTAAAACTGCTGAATTTAATTGTTTCACTCACTGAGTATCAGCTATATGAATAACAATCCTTCACTCCTGTCTGTTGTGCTTCTCATAAAATAGCTTAATATGCAGATTAAAAAATTTATAATAATATTAATAGGTCTAATAATAATTACTGGAACTTGTTGACTGTTCAGCCCCCTGACTTTAAACTACACTACCCAGGATGCAAAACGTCGTCAAGAAGGGAAGTCTAATTCTAAGCCGCTTGGATAAAAAAAGCTAACAGCTGAAGTATTGTATTACACCAGAGGAACCTGACAAACCTTTAATAGGGCAAGGGCGACACAAAGTAACCCGACTGGTCACGCTCTTTAAATCTCTCAGATATGACGCGGAAATTAAGAGCACCGATATTTGATTTGACACCAGAAATTTTAGTCTCAAGTTATGCCAGCAGACGCAGCGTGGAGCTCGAGCTGTAGGGAGCCCCTGTGGATTTAAACTTAAAGTAATGTTTCTTGTTCTTCTTGCCATCCTTATGGACCTTTTGAATTATGGATCGACTCAACGGCATACGACTGTTGACTGGAGCGCAGCGTAACAGGTCGTAATGCCGCACTATTGGACGGTACCTAACAGGTGCTTAGACATTTCTGGTTTTAAATCAAAGTCACGTATGAGCTGACATCATACATTTTTTTGGCAGACAACACGCAATAACTACAGTTTCATAATTATTAAGTTTAATTACAGTTTATTAGAATGAATATGTAAGGTTTATGTTATTTTTGCTTGACTGAAGGAGGGGAAAGACCTGGTATTTATTAATGCAGTGTTAAGAAATTACAATTATGTAGCAATCCATTATGTTGACATGTCAGGAATCATGTCATTAATCATGTCATATCAGTGTGACCAGAGACTCGGGCCCTTTTACTCTCATTATGAATAATACTGCTTCACTTGGATACTGATGGGTGTTTGTGCTGCCAGTCTAAAGAGCCTCCACCATGGGATGTGTACAAAGTGTAAAACTCAAGCCAAGTTTTCATGAGAACATCACAGTCCTGGAACTGCAAGCCTCCATTGATCCTAGTCCAACTGTAATCGATGAGTCATCTAATGTGGTTCTGCGTTACCGCACGCCTTACTTCAGGGCATCAGCTCAGGTGCAGGTGCCACCCATGCTTTGCAAAGAGATCTGGACTGTTGGCTGGATCCAGGCTTGCAATCAAATGGATTTCTTCAATATATATGGAAATGAAGGAGTGTAAGTGAGTAATATGAATAGATATGCTGAATACTATTGCCTTTACTGGTGTCTTTATTGTTTTGGGCCCCTACCTTTTTAAAATTAAAACGACTTCTATAATCTAGAGGCCCATATTCACTGAAAACTGTCTACACCAGGGGTGTTCAAACTCTGTCCTGCAGAGTTTAGCTCCAACTTGCCTCAACACACCTGCCTGGAAGTTTCTAGTATGCCTCTGAGACCTTGATCAGCTGGTTCAGGTGTGTTTAATTGGGGTTGGAGCTGAACTCTGCAGCACAGTGGTCCTCCAAGAGCAGGATTGGACACCCCTGATCTACATTCTTAAAAATAAAGGTTCTTTATTGTCATCTGTGGTTCCATGAAGAACCTTTAACATTCAGGGAATCTTTCCACTGCACTAAAGTTTTGTTATATTGGGAAAAGTTTCTTAAGATTATTAAAATATTTTTCACATTAAGAAAAAAAAGTTATTTTCACAGGAACTTAAAATGGTTCTTCTAATGTATCACGAAAATCCCCTTTTTGGAACTTTTATTTTTAAAAGTGTACCCATAAATGGCACAATTTGTCAGTCAAAGATTTGCACTCAACAAGAGTATTCATGGGTAAAATTATTTATTTAATGTATTGTTTTGATAATTTCTTAAGTTTTAAAATAACCAGTCATTCAAGTGAAAAAAAAAGTTTAGCTTAAAAATGAGACATTTTGAGAATGAGAACAAATTTTGCATAAAAGTCAATGCAGATTTTTTTTAATGTTATAATTTAGGCACATTATTGTGTCAAAAACAGAAAATAGTTGAAAATAGAAAAAAAAATAAAAAATACTAAAAAGCTACAAAAATCATTCCCACCTTGCTCACCAGGGGTGTTAAGAGGGCAGTAAAATACCATTAAAATATTATATATATATAAAAAAGAACCAAACTAATTAATCTCAGCTGCTTTCTTTTAAGGTGGCATGATGCTGCCTAAAAACTATGTAAAAACTATTTCTCAGGATGTTAGTGATGTTTATGGTCCAATTTCCTGGGATTGTTTCCTCAACAGCAGAAAAGTTGAACACACCCCTACCAGGACAAAAGGCTTGTCCTTTACCAGCGTCAGTCCTGAGAAAGCTAGCTGAGGTTTTATGTCTACTAAGATTATCAATTCATATTTTTTATGACATTAACATACTCCAGGAAATTACATGGTTGTTAATTAATTGTTAAGAATATCTTGTAGTTCTTAGTACTTTCTTGTTTTGAAACTTTTACACACAAATACTCTTTACTGTTTTTTTAATTCCACAGATTGGGTGGGAAATAATTAGTGTAAATATTTAAAGGGATAGTTCACCCAAAAATGAACATTTGATGTTTATCTGCTTACCCCCATGACATCCAAGATGTAGGTGACTTTGTTTCTTCAGTAGAACACAAATGATGATTTTTAACTCCAACCGTTGTCTGTCAGCTGTATAATGTGTCTCAATGGGAACTTTGTCTATAAGAGTAAATAAAACTTGCTTAGACAAATCCAAATTAAACCCTGCGGCTCGTGACGACACATTGATGTCCTAAGACACGAAACGACCAGATTGTGCGAGAAACTGAACAGTATTTATATCATTTTTTACCTCTAATGCACCACTATGTCCAACTGCGTTCAGCATTCGCTTAGTGAGGTCTGATCGCGCTCTGACAACGGAAGTGATGTCTTGCGCTCATTGAAGTATAAAAAATACTTCAAAATACTTGGAGTTAAAAATCATCATTTGTGTTCTACTGAAGAAACAAAGTCACCTACATCTTGGATGCGCTGGGGGTAAGCAGATAAACATCACATTTAAATTTTTGGGTGAACTGTCCCTTTAAGGTACATTGCTGATGCAAGAGTGTATTAACACACCATATTATATATCACATATCATATAAACATCCTGAAAAATAAGTGTCATCTTTCCCCTTTAGATCCAGCTGGGAGCTCCCAGAGCTGAGATGTGGGCAGATCCAGGCCATCAGTGATTCAGACGGTGTGAATTACCCCTGGTACGGCTGCACCACTGAGATGTACACAATAGTGGGCCCAACTAAGAAGAGCACCAAACTCACTGTCAGCATGAACGACAACTTCTGCCCAAGTGTGACGTGGAGTGTCCCAGTGGGCACCACTAGCAGTCCCCCTCTCCTGAGCTCCATCCAGAGGGACCAACGCTTCACCACTTGGCTGGTGGCCATAAACGAATCCACAGCTGAGATGGTGCTACTCCGAACCATCCGCTGGAGGATGCAGATCTGCGTTAAAGTGGATCCAAAGAAGCCTCTGGGTCAAAGAGCCACAGTTATGGAGCCACTGATCCAGGAGCAGCCTCAAGTCCTAGTTAGGAACGAACCCATCCCAACAAACGCCTTGCTTAAGCCTAATGCCAATGATGCCCAGGTTCTAATGTGGCGGCCTAGAAATGGGGAGCCCATTGTGGTCATTCCCCCAAAATACCATGAAGGATATTTCCTTCCATCTTAACTTGAAATGATTAAATATTGCTAATTTAAATGAAATATGGCATGGTGTGAGTGAGAATGCTATTAAACAGGGCTACTGATTTAAAGTTTTAAAGAAACAAAGGTATTATTTGTGTATTTACTGATTGTTAATATTCTGTTTAAGGACACATATTTATCACGTTGTGTACTGTTTTGTTTTTTAGATATTTTAATATTTGTAATTTGTAAGACAAAACTGCATGTGGCCTTTACATGCTAAGGACTGAAATGTGGCCTTATAAAACCGATTATTGTGAAGTAAACTAAAATCATTTGTTCATACAGTATGAGCTGATTATTACATGTATAATGAAGGTGGTATATTTATTTTTAGTCTGGTGTGGCCAATGTTTTGTTGCCTTTTATTTTGTGCAATTACAGGAAACACATCTGCAAATGTCACTTGTGTTCATGGCCTCTTACAGAATGTTCCCTGGACTACAACTGTGAATAATTTAATTGTCTTCTCATGTTTTAAAAGGCAGCTTTTCAGGAGTACAAGCTGTTTCAGGTACTTCATCTCTCTCTCTCTCTTTTTTTTTTTTTTTTTTTTTAGATGTGGAGATCCTTTAGGTGGAATAAAAGGTGGAAACACTACAATAAAATCAATGTGTCACTGTTTTTTTCCCACTGTCTGAGTTTTGTCATCACTATTTTGAAAATAAAAACTTCACAAAGTGCAGACAGCTTAATTCTAACTTTGCCTGTCATTTTAAATGAGATCTAAATTTATTATACAAGAAAAATTGCTTCACAATAGCATTTGAACTTCATATTACTGATGACTGACCAATAAATTTATCTGAATCATACAAACTTTGTTCTTTGTTTGAGAGCTTCCTCTCAATAGGGACCATATGACCTGATTCTAAAATACTCCTAGTTGCCCTATTTTTTTACTCTTATGTATTCATTTAAATCTCAAAAGTCTTGTATCTGCAAAGACTCTCTGGACATCCATATTTGTCACATTGTTTAGTATTATTATTGTAAATATATATGAACCAACAAGTGACTAGAGCAGGGGTTCTAAATAAAAATAGTCAGATTATTTAGTTCTAGGGGTTCTCAACTCTGGCCCTTGAGGTCCACTTTCCTGCAGAGTTTGATTAAAGGGTCAAGGCTTCAACCTTGGTTAAAGGGCCAGAGTTCAGAACCTATAGGCTAGAAAATCTGAATTTATATTAATGATAACGGCATTAAATTCATGATGAAATTAAAATTAATGACAATATTTTCTTCCGTAATGAAGTAGGCAAGTAAGGTTGTAATGTAGGTTGTAACATGGGTCTGTTGTAACATGCCCACCTTCCCACCACTGAGAGCGAGCACTGGCTGGACCTGTTGGATATTTTATTTGAGTGTGGTGAGTCTAATTCCCTGTATCCTAGGAACTCATCTAAATCAGAATCTTCTTTGTCAGTCCTGTTATCCCCACCTAGCCTTCCTCTCCTTTTCTCTCACACCACATCTACATACTACCACCAGGAATGCTCAATTTTTTTGTTGGTTTTTGTGCCACTCTTAATTTTCAGTCCTCCGCCAAGCCTGCAACCTAGTCATCATCGTCCTCCATCAGTCCCTCCGTGTCACTACGTCTCCTCTCAGTGGTGCGGGTACACAGTGGACCTGCTGGGAGCCTACTCCTCTTGGGCGAGATGACCTCGATCCGTCAACCTGGCTCCTGCACCTACGCTCCTTCCTCCCTCGACTCCAGCGTTGATAATTCAGCCTCGCCAGGCTCCCTCGAACCATCGGCTCCACCTAGGTCAGACATGGCCACTCTCTCAGGCTCCATCTCCACCCTCGGTCGCACCAGCTCTCCGGATCTCTACTTCAGTCTCAGGGGGTCGTCGCTGTGGCTCCATCGCAGATGCCTAGGTCATCGGCCTCCCATCTCTTCCTCGGACTTCAGACTGCACACTACGCTCCACCTCTCAAGGCTCCGATGCCGTCGGTTGCCCCACAGAGTTCATCACCATCATGACTCATATCGCCGTCAACTCCACCTTGGGCTATCGGCATGGCTGAGCTCTGGGTTGCATCCACCTCGCCACTCCTACCTTGTCCACCATGGATGCTACTCCCCTATCTGGACATCGTCCTCTGTCTGCCTGCCCCTTTCACAAGTCCTTCGCCACGTCCTCATCCTCCTCCAGAATCGCCGTCGTCTCTCCATCGGTCTATACTCTTCTACGGCGAGAGGACGTGTCATGCTGGGAGGGGCGTTATGTCACGTTCAGTTTAGTTTTTTTCATGGACTTTCAGTTTGCTTTTCATTTGTCACATGTTCCTTTGTTCAGTTTCCCACCACTCGTCTGTCTCCCTGGTTACCGTCATTATTAGTTAATATGTATAAGTTGTGTTCCATTAATCATCCTCATTAGTGTTTGCTATATAACTTGGTCACATTCATTCTCTGTCCGGTCACCGTTATGTTTAGGTGTTTGATGTTAGATGTTTTACCTTTCCGCCTGCTATCTGAATCTACTATTAAACTTTGTTGTTTGGAATTATCTTCATCTGCCCTCATCTGTCTGTCAGCAAACACCCTTGTGACACTAGGTCCCTTAACCCTACCCCATACCTAAACATAACCACTACAACAACTACTTACTATCAATAAGTAATAATTGAGTTTATTGAGAGAAAGAATAGTGAATATGTGTTCCCTAATCTAAAGGGTTACAAGATTTTTATATACTGTGGGGTCCAAAAGTCTAAAAGCAACGCTTCTATGAATTTTACTAATTGAATTCATTTTTGTTTTCAATTACAAATTATATTATGAGCATGTTTTGCTTTAATAACAACAGCATCACTCAAGCTGCATGAACTCCACAAGTTAAGCCTTATGATCATGTTCTCTCTGAACTTTATTATTCATTTTCCATGATATTTTTATTTCCTTTTTCCCATTTTTTCCCACTGATTGTTTTGGACCTTACTGTACATTAAACATTTACTTGACAACAAGGATTTTTTGTTGATTTGTTATTTTATTTTTTCTTGTAAAACGTACTCCAATATTCTTTGAGATTTTTTTACACCTTCAAAAAATCATTTTTTACAGTTTCTTCAAGAAAGAAAATAGTAAATGTTTTGTTTAAACATTGTAGGAGATACTTCAAAGAAGATCATGATATACAACTCTATAACAAGTGTGTTTAAATGATTAGATGACTCACTGAATTATACATGGGTTTAGTGATTCTTTGTGTTCTTGTACTGTGACTGCCCCTCCCTCTCATATATTCTATTGTTATGAGGCACGACACACACACACACACACACACACACACGCACGCACGCACGCACGCACACACACACACACACACCTGGAGAAACACTGGAACTCATTGCTGTTAACCAAGTAGTCCAAATGACATTGCCTGATCATCCGGATTTACAAATGATTCCTGAATGGAAGAAGCAATATATTAGCTACGAGGTGAGTTTTGGGTTCTTGTTCTTGGATATGTTCTTTACACTTTCAGCCTTTCAGAGATGTAGTACAATTGTAAGTGTAACTTAGCATGATTAATGAACCAAATAAAGGAAAGCATTTTGTTTTCAGACCCTAAAGCCTATGCTGAAAAATGAAGATAGACTTAACCTCATTTGTTATGGTAAGAGCATCAGCATGTTTGTTGTTTTAGCTAATGAATTCTAGTTATGTGAGATTACTCCACTATGAAATTAATATGACTTAGTCATTAATTTTTACACTGTTAAAATGAGTTTAAATAAAAATGAAAAAAAAAAAAAA
This sequence comes from Megalobrama amblycephala, assembly GCF_018812025.1. Classification (NCBI taxonomy): domain Eukaryota; kingdom Metazoa; phylum Chordata; class Actinopteri; order Cypriniformes; family Xenocyprididae; genus Megalobrama; species Megalobrama amblycephala. Next base: position 41,657,775 of record NC_063047.1, read on the forward strand.
TGAATGGTGTATAACTTCATAAATTATTCACATTGAAATTAAATGCATGATAGATTTCAACTTTCTATGGCAGGTATCCTCACAATATCAAAGGTGAAGCAGATCAAATGAATCATTAATAACTTTGCAAAGTTGAATGCTTAATGAGGGAAAGGATTGAGATGTTGTGAATGTCAGTATGCAGGAAGTTAGTAAATAACATGTGACAGAATATTATAAAGTTTTATTTATCTATCAGTAATAATGAGACACTGTATAGGAAACAGTCAAAGATCTGTGACAGAGGAATTCTTCAAAAGCTGTGAGGAAGAGCTGAACAAGGTGAACCGCTTCTATTCAGGTAGACAACTCTAAAGTACTTAGAGCAGATCATTTACAATAAATGTGGATACATATTTACACTACCTATTATATTTCTATATTACAGAGAAACTATCAGAAGCTCATAACAGATTGGCAACATTTGGGATTGTAGCGCAGGATGTTTCTGGATCTGATCAAGGACATAATCATGTCGTCAGAATTACTCCACCTATTAAAAGAAAAAACACCAATATAAAACAAATCAAAATGGCAGTTTGTGAGCTCTACCTGAGCCTGGCCTTTCTGCAAAAATACCAGGTGGTCTTTAGAAATCTTGAAGATTTTCATTTAGCAATATACATGCATACAACCATGAGAAAATTTGGGATCAGTAAGACTTTTTAAATGTTTTTGAAAGAAGTATCTTAAAAATCAGTAAAACTAACAATTTTGTGAAATATTACAATTTAAAATAACCGTCTTCTTTTTTAAATGTAAAACATTTCTTCTTATTATCATGACAGTTAATACAGCTGTTCTTTTTCTTTTTCTTCTTCTTCTTCTTCTTTTTTGTGATATTCCACAAAAGCAAAAACTTTTTTTTTTTCTGGATTCTCTACTGATGATAAGTTTAAAAGAAAAGCATTTGTATCAAATAGAAATCTTTTGTAACATTATAAATGTCTTTACTGTCATTTTTATCACTTTAATGCATCCTTGCTGAATAAAAGTATTAATTTCTTTAAAAAAAGGAAATCTTATTGATCTCAAACTTTTGCAAGATAGTACAGGTGCTGGTCATATATTTAGAATATCGTGAAAAAGTTCATTTTTTTATTGTAAATTATTTTAAAAAATGAAACTTTCATTTATACTAGATTCCCTACATGTAAAGTAAAACATTTCAAAAGTTGTTGTTTTTTTTTATTTTGATGATTAGAGCGCACAGCTCATGAAAGTCCAAAATCCAGAATCTCAAAATATTAGAATATTTCCTAAGATCAATCAAAAAATGGATTTTCAAAACAGTAAAGTTCAAGTTCTTTAAAGTATGTTCATTTGTACACTCAATACTTGGTCGGCAGCACATATTACAGCAAATGACTTGCTCCTAGCACAAATTACAGCATCAGTGAAGTGTGGCATGGAAGTGATCAGCCTGTGGCACTGCCGAGGCACTATTGAGCCTTCAGATCATCTGTATATTGTTGGATCAACTGTTTCTCATCTTTCTCTTGAAAATATCCCATAGATTCAGGGGTCAGGCATGTTGGCTGGCCAATAAAACACAGTAATATCATGGTCAGCAAACCACTTGGAAGTGGTTTTTGCACTGTGGGCAGGTGCTAAAGTCCTGCTGGAAAAGGAAATCAGCATCTCCATAAAGCTTGTCAGCAGATGGAAGCATAAAGTGCTCCAAAATCTCATGGAAGATAGCTGCATTGACTTTGCACTTGATAAAACACAATGGACCAACACCAGCAGATGTCACGGCCCCCCAAATCATTACTAACTTCAGAAACTTCCCACTAGACTTCAAGCAGCTTGGATTCTGTGCCTCTCCAGTCTTCCTTCAGACTCTGGGACCATGATTTCAACATGAAATGCAAAATGTACTTTTATCTGAAAAGAGGACTTTCGACCACTATTCACTGTCCAGTTCTTTTTCTCCTTAGCCCAGGTAAGATGCTTCTGACGTTGTTTTTGTTTCAGAAGTGGCTTGGTAGTCCTTTTCCTGAAAGTGTCTGAGTGTGGTGACTCTTGATGCGCTGACCCTGGCTTCATTTGACTCATTGTGAAGCTCTCCCAAGTGTTTGAATTGGCTTTACTTGACAGTATTCTCAAGCTTGTGGTCATCCCTGTTGCTTGTGCACCTTTGCCTATCCAATTTCTTCCTTCTAGTCAACTTTGCATTTAATATGCTTTGATATATCACTCTGTAAACAGCCACCACATTCAGTAAACTTTTGAAATGTTTTACTTTACATGTAGGGAATCTAGTATAAATGAAAGTTTCATTTTTAAAAATAATTTACAATAAAAAAATTAACTTTTTCACGATATTCTAATTATATGACCAGCACCTGTATATCAGTTGTCCTTAATGACTGAAGTGATATAAAACAATACAAATTATTCCTAATATACATTGTGCTGATTTTTTCCCCCTAGGAATTTAATTATAAATGTTTCTGCAAGATCACCATAATGTATGATTCAAAGTTTGCTTCTGAACATGGCCTAAAATGGAGAAATGAGAGGCTTGACACATCTCTTCTCAACACGGACAGGGGCAAATGTAAACATCTCATGTCTAAACTGGAGGTGAGAATGCAGAATTGTAACTGTTCCTTTAGTTAATTTTATTCATTACAGAACATCCAGTCTCTGGATCAGTGAACTGAATGTATTCTACAGACATTTATGATTCAGCTGGAGGGGGGTGACAAATTGAGAGCAATGAAAAGACTTGAAGTCCCACCAATGGACAAAACACCGGTAAGAACACAGCGTCACATGTGAAATCCTCCTGAATGAAAAAAAGTGGCTCTGAATCAGCAGGTATACTGAATAATGCACTGCAAACAGACAAAGTCTCTTTATAAAAAGCAGGCATTAAAATAAAACAACTGGCTTTAAAGGTTGCATTATTACCAAAACAATAAATGCAGTAAGGTTCTCTTATTTATCTGAAATCAGATGCAGGATTTTCTATTGTTAAATGACATCATTTGATTTATTTATACATGTTTCACAAACTTTTATCATCCTAAAATATCAATTGATGACATTTAAATGACCAAAATGTTCTTCTTCGTACTGGAGATATTATCATAATGGAGAATTAATCTACAGAGGTATGAAATAATCATGATGTTGTCATGATATCAGATATTGAAGTCCTTTTGGACCACTGAAGTCAATTTAGTCAGAATTTAACATACATAGAAATGTAAGATATGCATAAATTTTAAATACAGTGCTCTCTTTGAAGCCTCTTACATATTATAGTCTTTTTTCTTATATGTACAAAGAAAGTTGAAGTGTGGATAATGTTTCGGACTGGCTTCTCTTGTGGCCTCATCCTGGCTTTCCTTACCATTTTAATTTTCAGAGGTTAGTAAAGTTTACATCTTCTTTCCAACTGTAACCAAACTATAACAATGGCATATAATTTCTGATATCTGACTATGGGGGTCTCCATTCTATGAGATAGAGAGTTGGAGTAATGGGTATGCTAAAAGGTAGGGGCGTTTCGAAAGGTAGATGCGTGCTGAAAGGTGAAATGCTACAACAGAAACTAACCCCTAACCATACCCCAAATCTTAACAGGCAGCCTTTGTGACTAATTGTAAAGACCTTTCGGCATGCCCCTAGCTTTCATCATGGCCATTACTCCAACCTGCATATACCCACACTTGCATTCTATTATTAACCATTACTATGCATGAAAGAAAAAAATATAAGTATGAAAGAATGGATTTCAAGTCATATTTCTATCTATTTGCCAGTGGGTATGTATGTAACATCCAACTGTCAACTTGTCTTGAAAGTGTTTAATGAAACAGACCTGGAGCTTCTGAAGCCTCAGCTGCAGCTTTACAAGGGAAGTTTCCTGCTGATTGAGTTTTTGTTCCTGATCGGACTGAACCTGTACTGCTTTAATACTTCAGCAATAAATCACACGCTCATCTTTGGACTGGATCCCAGAGAGCACCTCTCATGCTACCATATTTTTGAGGTGAGTTGTGAAATCATTTATTTGAGAGTGTTTATTAATCTTATGATTACTGTGCTGAGGCCTCATGTATTTGACTGTGTAATGCAGATGGCCGGGGGTCTGACTATGTGCTGGTGCTCTAGTATACTGGCTAGTCTTCATCCTCCTGTGCTGTCAGTTCCACAGCAGCTCCATCCACTGCTTTTTCACAGCTTCCTCCTGTTTCTGCTACTAAACCCCTTCTCCATATTTCACGCTCAGGCTCGTCGCTGGCTCATGGTCACAATGGTAAGATATGACTAAGATAAGATTAATGCATGGCACTAAGACTTGATTTTTTGTTTTTATACTTTTTATTTTTATTTGTTTTATTTATGTTTTTGTTTGTTTGTTTGTATTGATCCCAGACAGACTGTTAGTCTATGTATTAGTGGTGAAAATATTTCAGTGACTCTCTCTGCAGGTTACATTGACACGCCAGTAGGTGCCAACAAATGTCTTTATGACTGAGACACTCAATAATTAATTCAACAGATTTGTTCAAAAACTTTAGTTTGATGACAGGATCCTGACACTCATGTTGTTTGTCTTGTACTTGTGTCAGCGTACGGCTTTGGGGTTGTTCTCTGAGCTGTACTCTCTTATGTCTTATTGTTTTGGGTGTTTGTGTAAGCACATGGCTTCTGTCATGTTTGTTTGTGGTCTTCTGTCTTGTTTTGAGTGTTTATGTGAGTACATGGCTTCTTTCATGTTTGTTTACCATGTGCCTTTTGCAGATGGCTTTTGTTTGTTTCTGTGTGCCATGTGCTCTTTTGTCAGTCTCTAGTCTTGGCCCCATGCTGTTGTTACCTGATTATTGGTTTATGAGGTTGATGTTACCTGATTATTGCTTTATGAGATTATTGGTTTACATAGGACCTCCTGGTTCCCCACCTGCTCTCCTTTGTTAAGGCCCCGATATACTTCAAACTAAATCGAAGAACGAACTGATGTGACGTCATTTCGAACAAAATCAGGCCAAAATGAAGTTTGTTTTGTGTTCTTTTTGGAAGATTGAAACAAAAGCAAAATTTCAGGAAAAGTTCATTACAGCTGCAAAACACCTTCGTACTAACATTGGTCCGTGAGGTAACATAATAGGAGGTGTGCGCCGATGCTCCGCCTTCACTCGCGTGGACCGCGTCTTTGACTCATTTCGTGTGTTTGAGTTCGTCGAGCTAAGATCTCCGCAGGTGAAAACATGAACACACTGGATAGCCGCTTTATAGTACAAAATGAAGTTGTGATTCTGATAAAATGAGGCACTGACACTGTTTTTCATGTTTGATACTGTAAAGCTGCTATATAAATAAACGTGACTGGAGTGCTAATTTGCAGAGATCGTGCTAACATACCCATGTTGTTATGATTAGAAGCTTTTCTTATGCTTTCTATAAAAAATGCTTGCTGTTTTCTCATTTTTGTTGTGTTTATATTGTTACTGAGAAGAAAGTGCACGGCACATATTTACATATTCATCTAAACGTCGCTCTCAGCAGTGTGGGTGACATCAGATGTTCGTTTGTGTCACCAATGGACACCGCACTTGACCACACCCAGGAGAAGGCCATTCCCCTGGTGGAGTGGCACTATGAAAGGACATTGCAAGCCCAAGGAACAGAACTGTAGGCCAGTGCTATTGCATCCACTATCCAACAAGATAGTCTTTGCTTTGTGACTGGCAGCCCCTTAGAGTGGCCTCCAAAACACAAACAGCTGCTCTGATTGCAGAAGATGTAACGACTGCTCATCCTCAGAAGCAGGAAGAGCACAGAGCATTATAACCTGAGCTCTGAAAGGCGTGAAGAGTACCTTGGGTAAGTAGCCTCGCCTTGGTTTAAGGACAACTTTCTTCTTGTTGGGTCCAAACTCAAGACAATACGTATTCACTGAGAGCGCCTGCAGGTCGCAGACTCGCTTAATTGATGCTAGAGCTAGCAGCAGGGCAGTCTTAAGCAAAAGTGGTCAGGGTTCAGCTCAGAAGTGGCTCGAACTCGAAGTGCCCTAAGGACTGTGGATAGATCCCAGGGCAGAACTGTGAGGGGGCAAGGCAGATTCAGCCTTCTGGCTCCCTGAAGAAACTTCACAATTAGGTCGTTCCTTCCAACTGATTGGCGTGGGTGCGTGGTGCACCGCAATGGAGATCCGTGGGAGGGCAGAGGTACCCCTGCCCTTCCGTCCCCCAGGGGAAGTGTAGTGTACCTCTTCTGCTTCTTGCCATCAACAGAGGTAAGAGCAGACGAAGTGGAGTGGTGAACGTGCGTTGAATAGGGGGCACGCCACGATTTCTTCATGAATTTCTGGGAAAAACGGGGTTGGTCGCTATGGGTAGGCTCTTCTGGGGCCGAACACTCTAAATTCAGTTCTTCTACGGCCTTGGATAGCACATGGATCAGTTCCAAGTCTAACCGCGGCCTGGTATTGCCTGGCTCTTTAGACGGCGGGGGGAAGAGTCTTCTGCTGGACCACTCCTCCACAACAGAAGTGGCAAGTGACATGGTGTCATCAAAATCCTCCTCGGATATGCCGAAAGAGACCTAGCCACTTGTGCCAGATGAGGGGAGTTGGTCATTGCAGGTAAAGAGCACTGGGGAATCTTCTCGCTGTGGAGAGAGTGAGTTCACTGCAGCCTGAATGCTTGGCTTGAATGCTTGTTTCTTTCATCTCAGCTTGAGAGAAGAAGAAAATGGGGGTGCATGAGGAGCGGGATCACTTTCTTTAAAGGAAGCAATTTGCGAGTGCAGCAAGGTGAGACTCGTGCTCTCGCTGTCAGAGCAGCTGGTCTTGCAGCCCAGGCAAGCTAACGGTGTGCTCGTTTGAGGGAAGCAGGGGAGCCCTGCATGAGCCACACTCGTTGCTTGAGATTTTGCAACAAACGTTGCTCAAATTTATTTATTTATTTTTTAAATGAAATTTGATCTTAATAGGTTGCCGGACAGGTGCATGGGAAAAGCATCAAGTCAGCTGCAGCACCATCGTTCTGCTGCTTCAGAATCAGCGAGGAAATGATCTTCGTGCATGAAGGAGAAAGATTCAGACAATATGGCATCCAGCGTGACTTATATAGGCAGTCAGCCCATTTTGGCGGCCTGAAATACTATTTGTCTGTGCAGGTACACAGACATGATCCAATCAGGCTTCAGTATTCGGAGAAAAAGAGTTTCACCCATAGCGTCAGCAAAAACTGGCTCAATGCGAGTGAACCATATCAAAAGGAAACAGGAGGGTAACAAGGGAGAGCAGGTGGGGAAATAAACCAATAATCAGGTAACAAGAGGGTGGGACCAAGACTAAAGACTGGCAGAAGAGCACATGGCACACAGAAACAAACAAAAACCATGTGCAAATGGCACATGGCAAACAAACATGACAGAAGCCATGTGCTCACACAAACACCCAAAACATAAGACATGAGTGCGCTGCCCTGAGAATAACCCAGCCGTATGCTCACACAAGGACAAGACAAACAACATAAGTGTCAGGATCCTGTCACCAAACTAAAAATAAGACCAACCAAGGTGACAGGACCCTGACAGTAACTTGCAATATTGTGTCTAGAATATAACTTTAATCAATATGAATACCTTAATTTAATATCACACTCGCAAGTGTGCTGCTGGTCTGAATGTCAGCAGGGCTCTGATTAATAACTAATGACTGTCACAGCCTTGCTGAATCCTGCTTATATTCAGATTGCTCATGATATTTCTTAAAACCAACATGATTGTTTTTTTTTTTTTTGTTTTTTTTTTCCTTAATTTATGTACCCTCATAATCTTTGATCAAAATAACTTCCCCTTCCTCTTGGAATGACATGACATCTCTTTTCTGATACATAAAAAAATCAAGTAAATGAAGACAAAATTAGGAAGAAAAGACTATTACAACTTCTGTTTCATGCCAAATTTATAATAATTATATTTCATTATGTTGCAAATACAAAATATCACAGTTTCATCTACTGCTTTCTATCTACCTAAAATATGAGTGGGTGCGGACAACTTGAATGTGTGAGGCATCCAGTGTCATCCAGTTCCAGTTAATTTAGCTTGCTATCTTTGCTGTAAAATGTTTTGCAATAGCACTCATTTTAGCAGCAGTGGTCTCTAGAAAATGCATCATCATATGTAATGTCCTGATTTATGCATTAAAATATCCATATCACAGTGTAAGGTCTTGGCAGCCCCCTTCCAGCCTGTGGGCTTTGCAGAATGCTGGCTAGCAGATCAATTCAACAGTCTTAGCCCTCTGTTCCTTGGCTTGAGGGATCTGCTGTGCTTCTATACCTGTCAGATCAACTGGAGAGATATGTGGTCTGACAGCCTTCCATCCACAGGTAAGAGGGGCCTAATCCTTTACCTATAATTGCTACTGAATTATATTATATTATATTGAATTGCAGGGTTGAAAATATTGATTTCTTAATTTCTCATTTTGATCAACCGATATCAATTCTTAAATCTCAAGCATCGATATATGCTGTTGTCAGTTGATGCATGCACTTAAACTAAACTTCATTATTTGTAGCGCACCTCCCATCCAATAAATCACAATAACCTTTATGCTTTGTTACTTTTGATATGAAACTAAGTTCTGTCAATTAAAATTCTGCCAATTTTATTACAAAATTCAAAGAATTTCAAAGAATAATTTTTTTGACAGATAGCTGTAGCCACCTCACTTCAAGTGAAGGGGAGCACACCTATGTTCCCAGGATCCTGTGTTCCCTAGTTCAATGGTCTGTTAACACACATTAAAAAAACTTTTAAAAGGTCAGAATGCAAAGTTCAGAACTCGCCTTCAGTAGCAAATTAGTTCAAAAGGGAAATATAAATAATTAATTATAACTTGTAATTAATTATAAATATTTGGATCAGTTAATAGAATTAACTTGATGTAGCAAAATTATTACAAACAATTAACTTGTTCATCCACCAAACACTCAGTATTAATCGTCTAATAACTTTTTGTGGCCACAGAAAAATAACTCCTTTTTACTGGGTACAGTGCTACTCAAGAGCATGTAGCTGTAATCGCATCATTAAAGGTACTCTTGAGTTGTGTGACTAAACAAAAATCTAAACAAACAGATACACACAATCATGCGAATGAATGAAAGTGAATGAATGAAATGGAAATGGAAACAGGGGAATGAAGCTATGGAAATGTAACCACAAACATAACAGTCAGTTAACCACCTGTACAGAACCATCAGCACCTTGGTAACAAGGTGGTAACAGATGGTTATACTAAACATCTGTTTAGTTAGTTAAATGTACAATGAAGACGAAGAAACCATCAAGACAGATCAAATGAAAAAATCTACATTTTCAATCTCCCATCACCAATTCAACTGTACCAATCCCTCTTAGCCTACCTTCATGTCAGGCTAAACTCCCAATCGACCCACTCTTCGCAGATGACTCCAATCACCCCTCATACGTTTCTGGTTCCAAAGACACCTTAAGTCCATTTTGCTCCAAACTGGCATCCCAGCAGATCACTTTTCCGTTTGTACCGTATAGGTGCAACAACCACAGCTGCTCCAAAAGGCCTTTCCCAGCAGCAGATCCAAGCACTTGGCCGCTGGTCATCGGAGGCTTTCAGTAGTTACATTCGATCAAATCACTCCCACATCAAAGAAGCCAAACGATCCCTCATCAGCTAAATTCTTTAGCATCAGCTTGTTCCCATACCCAAACCTACAGGCTCATCTTATCCATCTTAATTTAACACCAATACACTAAATAGTGGAAACATTTCCATTCTAACCGTCGCAGCAGCATCCGTCCAATCACTCCCGCAGGAAACAACTACACTATTCCACTGCTGCAACAGCGATACTACCTCAGCTTCCACAGAAGCTCCACTTCTCCATCCAAATTGCTTTCACTGCCACAGCAACATTATTTCCTCCGCTCCCACAGAAGCTTAGTTTCTCCGTACAAATGCTGGCACTGCCGCAGCAGTATTATCTCCTCTGCTCTCGCTGAAATTCCGTTTCTCTGGCAAAATTTTCTCCACTGCCACAACAGTGATATTCCCTTATGCTCCCACAGGAGCTTGGTTTCTTTGGCAAGGTTTCTGTTGGCGGGTCCACAGGAGCAGATGTCAAATAGAAAGGCTTGTGTGCATTTGCCTGCCATAGAGGAGCTGAAAGGGTGAAGTACCAGTTGCAGCATGTGGAGTGGCTTGGTACACCTGTAAGAAGTCAGTTACCACAGGTTTCCATGGATGATATTGCTGGATGCCCATTTGGACAGTGTGTTTGAGCACACAGTCGAACCTCTCTACAGCATCATTAGCTGCCAAGTAGTAGAGAGAGGAACAATGGTGACAAATATTCCTTCCTTCCAGAAAAGCAGAGAAAGCAGCAGACATTGTCAGTAACAATTCTCAATGGATTTTCCACTATGGAGAGCAGTGCAAATCGAAGAGCAGCAGGTGCAATCAGCTGTGAGCCTCGAAAGGCAAAGTTGTCTTTAACAGACAGTTCCAGTCGCAATTTGTAGTATGGCAACAACTCAACGTCCAGTCCCTTGGTTGAAGGAGGCCAACCATTAAAAATCTATATAGAGAAGGAAAAGAAGCAAATGCAGCATCAACCTCAGCAGAAGACAATGAATTGGCACGCCACACCTTCGAATGCAAATCTGAGAAAGCGTTGAAGCTGCAGGGCTATCTGAATATGACAATCTTTCAGGTCCACAGAAATAAACCAGAGAATTCGCTTCTATGTCAACATTTTGAATGGGCACTTTGCTGATGCACAATTCAAAAGTCTCAAATTGAGAATGGGGTGCAGGCTGCTATCCTCCTTTGGCACTAGAAAGTAACGGCTGTAGAATCTGCTCTCGCGCTTTGCCAGTGGGACCAATTCTATAACAGAACTGGTATAGCTTTGCTAGTAGACTGGAAAACTCTGACCTCAGCAGCTGAATGTTTTGCAGATGAATTGAGGACATCGTTTGTAACCATTCAGTATAATATCCTTTACCCACTCTGATGCATCCGGCAGGGCATGCCATGCTACAGCAAAGGTTGGCAGCGGTTGGTGCCCTTCGTGGTTTACACGAGACAACTCACCGCTTATCAGTGGGGGGTTGGCTGTGTGATGTGGGTAACACAGGGGAATACATGGACATTTCTTGCACACACACAAACAACATTGACACCCACAACAGACAGGGCAAGCAGACTTATCTTTTCTTATCTTGCTTATCTTTTTGGCTCGCCACTAGTTTACAGTGGTAAATGGCCTTTGACTGCTTCTGTGCCTCAGTGAATGCTTCCATTGCATTGCCAGTCAGACCCATTGTACTCACCAGTGTGTCCAGGAGCACCACTTTGTCAGAGTCTTTCAGGTCCGTAAGCGTCAGCCATAAATGACAGTCCAGCACAACCAGGCTCCCCATCACATGGCTAATAGGCTGGGCTGTCATCTTTATGGCCCTCAGCACCAAGTAGGTTGTGCTGCGAAGCTTCTTGACGGTGGGCACATGTTGAGTGAGGGGTGCGCCAAGTCTTGGAAAGCTCCTCATGTACTTCAGGGAAGAAAACCACTGACTGTTGGGACCATTCTTGTGGAGGTGGTCAGACTGGAGGTATCACTCACCTAGTCAACTCCTTGCAGGTTCAGCAGGGGAAGACCACCACAGCTCATCCATAGACTTTATGAGGACCCTCAGCAATTCACCATGCTTGTGCGAGGCTCACTCAAGTCAGTCCACAGGCCCCACTCCTCTCTCTCCAAAACCTAGTGGACATAGCATCCTTGTCATCTTTGGATGTGCCAAAGGAAACCACATTGTGGGCTCCAGGGGAGGGGTGAATGCTGGCTTTAGTGAAATAAATATAGGAGGATGGCTCAGGTGGATGAGGGGCATTGAGCCAATGGGAGATTGTCGTATGAGCTTTGATGAAGTTTCTCTCCTGGAACAACAGAAGAAGCAGCCCGATTAGAGCCAAGGGCCTCGTCTCCCAGCACAAGAGTGAGTCGAGTGTGCGGAGAGCGCGGGCAGTCCAAGCCACTTAGTGCTGTCTACATGTGGGTACAGCCCAGGCAGAAAAACATATTCTGACATGTAGAGTACTGTACCTGATTTATATCCAAATGAGTCGATATATATATATATATATATATATATATATATATATATATATATATATATATATATATATATATATATATCGTATTGAATCGAGAACAGAATTGAATTGATAAGCAAGCTTGTGAATGAACATATATCATGAAATTTGAATCAATGACCAGCCCTATTATATTGTATAATGTTCTGTGAATGGAACACAGATTATGCTGTCATATTTAAATAAAATGAAGTTTTAGGACAGAACTACTTCAGAGTTCGTAGAATGTTTCAGTGTTTCAAGAAACCTCTTTTTAATCTTGTGATGTTTTTTTTAGTTGATATTTTCTTCTGTTTGTTACAGTGAGTCTGGACTGTGGGCAGTATAGTATGGCTGTAACCTGTCTGATCCAGTGTTTTCCACCATGGCTTAGATTTGCACAATGCCTGAGGTGCTTCTGGGACACTGGCCACACGCTACATCTACTGAATGCAGGAAAATACTTCACTGTGTTTCTTATGGTTACATTCGCCGGCCTCTACAACATGGCTAGAGGTACACGACCAAATAACTAGTTAGCATTTAAGATTGTACTTGTTTCTACTTGTCAAAATTAGCACAGCATTTAGTGACAGAAAATTCAGATTTTTCTGATTTTCTTGTTGATGTGTCAGGATATGGTAGCTGTTTGAGCACAATATTTTAAACATCATTTACAGAGAAAGCTTTTTACTTCCTACATCTGTCAGTGTAAAGTCTAATACAACTGTTGTGGTTGTTTAGGGAGAAAAACAAGGGCAAGTGACATATATAAAATGATTGGGTGCACTTTTGAGAATATGTTCTCAGGTTTTTACATAACTATTCTAAACATGTCTTGGAATTTCATGGTTAATGCAAGGTAAAAGAAATCAAATAGAAAAGAACAAAATGAAAGACAAACTTGTTTAAAAGCATGAAAAAAAAAATAGTTGTAATACTAAGATAATAAAGGACCTTGAAAATGTTATGATGCTCAGCATATTTGTGTGTATATGTGTGATAGAGAGATCTGCCCTGCTTGAAGAGGGGAGGATATACCTGTATATATGGGCCGTGGTTACCTGTATGGGTGTTCTAGTTACAGTGAGTTGGGATTTAAGGATGGACTGGGGATTACTTCAGGGAAATGGCCTGCTAAAAGATGAGTTGGTGTACTCCCAACAGGTAAGTTAGTATAAAAATTAGTCTACTAGTATTGATCTGATGATTGTCTTTGTCAAAATAATGGTGAATTATAAGGTGCATGTGGAAATATATTTGACAATAAATTAGCACGGAGCATTAAAGGAATAGTTCACCACAAAATTTCAGTCTCCTTCTCACAGAAAGTTATCATATGGCTTCAGAAAACTTGGAATAATGTGTATGGGTCATATGGACTATGCTAAGGAGACTGGCAAATCTCTCCAGGATTGTGGCTAGTAAACAAAAAATAAAGTATCATATGTCATCTCTGGAAGCATTCTCCATTGATTGATAACTTAGGAATATCTTGAAATGTTTGTTTTAGATTGTAAACTGTAAATAGTAATTTTCAGGAAGGTAAAAAATATATACTGTATATAGGATCACCACACTGTCATTCTTAAGGTAAAATTGTGTTATGATTTTCAAGTGTCATATAACAGTGACTGAGTTTTGGTATTAAGGCTAGTTTTTGGGCTAGTTGAATTAAGCTATTTTTGATTGGCCAATGGGCTGGTTTTGTTAAACAGATCTGGCAACCCTTTTAAAACAGCCTATCCTTATTGACTTTCACTATTTCACTATATATTCACCTTTTAGTTGGTAAATAATGAAGAATTTTTATTTTGGGTGAACCTTTCTTTTAATGTATGCACATATCCATAAATTAGAGTTTATCTGACCCATATTAAACAGGAATTTGAAGTTAATTCTCAATAGTAAATAATCTGAATTTGGCAGTATCAGTCCATAATCTGAGTTACAAAAAACACATTTAGCAGTAGTGATACTAGTTTACTAAACCCTTCTCTGCTATCACTATTTAAGATTAAGCATATGTATTATTTTGTCAAATTGACCATGCGTGACAAATCAGTGATTTAGTCTGTGGTGACAGTGAAAGCCTTTAACACTGGAATCTCATGAAGTTTGAAGCTAAAAAGGTGGCACTAAATTAATCTCTGTTACTAAGGGGTCAAACTGTCCAGCTCTTAATATTGAGAGATGTGCTCTTTCAGTTGTACTACTATGCAGCCATGCTGGCGGATGTGCTGTTGCGGGTCTCCTGGGCTATAAATATCCTTCTGGCTCAGATGAAGGATTCAGCTGCAGCTGCCACTGCAAGTGCCCTGCTGGCACCACTGGAAGTCCTCAGGTTAGATTTCAGTCACACGCTCTAAGCAGCAAGTGAGGAGGTTTGTAAACTTGTAATCCAGGATGATCAGCGCAAATTACATTTTGCTATAATTTAATTTTATGGTGGCTGCTGACTCATAGGAAAAATATTCAGGATTAGATTGTACTTTGAGCAATCTAATTTTAGGAAAGGTTATCTGACTATTTAGCAGAATATTATTTATTATTTGATGTATTCTTTTTCTTAATTCTTTCTTTCTGTTCAACCAGACGTTTTATTTGGAATCTCTTTCGGCTAGAGAACGAGCAGCTGAAAAACTGTGATAAATGTTGTGCTGTTCGTGATTTGTGGAACATCTGGAGGCATCTGGAAAAGGATCTGAATGTTCTGTCTGAAGACCATCACAAAATTACCACACATGGCACAATATGCTGTTTACCTCTCCCAAATCAGAGGTTATTGTCTGGACAGTTGTTGAATCTGTTCCATCTTAGCAGTTTTTTTTTTTTTTGTTGTTGTTGTTTTTTGTTAAATAATTCAAAGAACATGAACTGAAAATGAACAATGTTGTTCTTTTGCAGGGTAAAGGAGACAAAACTGCCTGCTGGGGGAAAGATGCAGAGATTCGCCCATGTATTTAAGGAAGAAAATATATCTGTATGAAAATGAACGAAATTCATTTGAGATATTTGCGTAATGCAGGTAGGCAAATGATATGTTAGATATTAACCATAATTAATTCTGTAACTATCTGTTTATCTAGACCCTGTTGAGAAATTGCACGTGTATTGTATTCTCTGCATTCAAGTAAAACTGAGCTAATGTTTTTATGTTTCATTAAATTATTTCACTGTAATCACTGTAAGCAAAAGCCCTTTTTATCAAAAAATAATGGTGACCAAATAGGCATAACCTAATTATCCCTCAAAATAATCCTTTCCTTTATTTCACTTCCAAAAACAATCATACAATCCCGTTTCAAATGTCCAGACCAGCTGATATGCAAAAAAACAGGCAAGCATTTACTATACAGCAGCTTGAGAACAAGAGAGAGATTAAAAAGCTTGAGAGGGAAAACTGAGAGTCCAAGCTACTCTCTAGAGAACTGTTGTTCTCTGTTCAGCTTCCCTTACTGTACTGAACTCAGCAGTCCCACAGTCAGCTTTGTACAGAGCAACCCCACTGTCCAGCTGGAGTTAAAGCAGTATAGTTGATTTCTGAAGCATGTAAGTCATGTTATATTAAGGAGGGCCTTTGTCCTTCACTTATTTTTGCCATGCAGAAGTCCATAATCCACTTGTTTCTGTAATTGGCAAGAGTATTTAGTCAGAAATGCCAGAGCTTATGCATCACATGCATTCATAAAAAACGCACTGCCGATTGCCTTAATGTACTGAGCTTGTATATGTGCCTGCATTTTTATGTATGCTAAGTGGCTCCATGAAAAATCCTTACAATTTCTTATACAGTCATGCTCAGATTTTTGCATACCCCTTGGGGAATCAGACATTTATCATTTTTTAAAAAAATAAGAGATGTAATCCTAAAAACAATATGATTTTTTTTATTTAATACTGCCCTGAAGAAGCTGCATAACACATAGTTTTTATAAGAAAAAATAGTAACTTAAATTACACAAAATATCCTATTCAGACATTCACATACCTTTGATTCTTGATATTGTGTGTTGCCTCAAGCATCACAGTTTTGCACGAGTCCCTCAATTATCCATAGTGGCAAAACTGGATCTCAACATTATATTGCCACTGTAGGGAAAAACTCAAATGTGCAGAGCATGCTGAGGAACCAAATAACTTACAGGACCTGGAGGCTTTGTCAAAGAACAGCTTCACTGCACAGGACAAACCATGAACTCATGCACAACTATCACAAAAGACTACAAACAGTCATTGATGCTTGAGGTAATATATGATATTAAAAACCAAGGGTATGTAAACTTTTGAAAAAGATCAGTTGTGTAAATTCAGTTATTCTGTCTTGTGGAATATGAGTAAATATCTTTCAAATAGCTTCATAAGGACAGTAATAAATTGAAAACATTTTATAGACTCTGCAAGGGGAAGGGAAAATTGTGAGCACAACTGTATTTAATGCAGACGTTCTTCAATATATCCTGGAAAAAAATGTTATATGTCCAGTTTCCATGATCATGCAGCTTTAATGTAATGTTCAATGGCATGGGAGAGTTGCCTTTATTGATAATGATCCTTTTTGGTGTGAGAAGCTGCAGACCAGTTTTTAATAGTATGAAGTAGAGGAAGTCACTGATCCTCTTTAAGTGGTCTCTGTCTGTTCTGTTCCTCTTTTTGTGATCTGGGGCTGCTGGATGCCCGCTCTTTTTCCCCTTTCTTGCTGGCTGGGTTGAGAGCGAGCACGCTGGCAGCTCTCTCAGGACTTTCCGGAAGCCTTTCAACTTCCTGCGGGGTGTCAGACTCTTTGGCTCGGCCTGGCTCAGTCTTGGCTGCTTCACCTTTTTGGGACCTCTCTTCCATATTGAAGTGAGAGCCATTCCTCAGTGTCTCTCTGCAGTCTCCATAGAGATGCTGCTCCAGAGTCAGATTTGACGCTGCCAGGTGTTTGAACTCTGACTCAAAGGGAAAGCCACCACCTGGATGGGTGGTTCCTTCCACCTGGCTGAGGACTGCAGTCCCCCTGTATACCTCAATCGCCTCTGGAAGCATGGACTTGATCTTGGGGAGCCAGCGCTTGCGAACTCTCCGGGCATTGGTGCACATGTCTGCGGCGATAACATTCATCTCGCTTTCTTTAAAGTTAGGGGCAAAGTTCTGACAGTAGACTAATGACAAGACAGAGAGAGAAAAAAAGGACTATTAATGCTTCAGTTCATCATTAACCTATTTCACTTCCATACTGTGACATTGTGAAACAGGAGAAAGTTTGAACAAAGTAAACCATGGAATCATGCACACTAAGACCAGAAACATATACTAAATATGGTCAATTTTGTTTCCTCTAACATCATAGCAAAGGGTCACTCACGTTTCACTGTGTTGAGTATGCGGCTGTCCAGTGGTTTGCGATTCGGATCACAGTTGGAGGAACGTATTCCAGTCCCACAGCTGTCAGCCAGTGTATTCCTGCAGTCAAAATACCATAGTCAACCACTGGAGGGCACACATACAAAATTTTTCCAAAACACCATGCGGTCCCTTCAGTTATCAAACACAAAATACTGAAGCATTTGAATATGAGGGCATCGATTCCATCTCTGCTTGCTTATTTTTACTGCAGAACTAAACCAATTATTTCAGACATTCTACAGATACATTTGTAACATTTTAGACCTGTCAAAAAAAGCAGCTAGAAGCCGTCTCAGCAGGACTTTGTGCTTGACCCCAGCACAGAGGTGACAGTTCATCAGCTGCCCACGAGTCATGAAGACACCAGATCCTTCCACAACACCAACAACAGAGAAACAAGGAGACCTTAGCTCTGAATCAGTGACTCAAATGACTCAGTCTGAACTGATAAATAATTCAGATGGACATGGAGTTTCAGACAGGCTGGTATTATTCAGGCCTCACCTCCAATCAGCTCCAGTCTCTCTCCAGGGTCGCCCTCTGTGTAGAGAGCAGGATGGCAACGGTAGCCGATCTGGCTGATGAGTCCGGCGGGCAGAGCCTCTCTGTCTCCTCCCAACAGCACACAGAAACGGTTCTCCAAGGACAGAGGCAGGGAGGACACCTCCATCTTCTCTTGCACTGGGAAGAGACATAAAAAAATCACACTCACAGGGATGAATCTTGAGCTGCAATGGAGCAAAAGAGAAGTCCATTAAAAGACATTTACTGCTATAGATCCCAGACGAGCTCCCAAAGATCTTTCCGTTTGTCAGGCTTTCGTATGAGTCGTCTTCAAAGTCCTCCTCCTCGTTTTGGTGTGAAGTTGGGCTGTCTGTGGTCGGGAGGCTTGAGGCACCAGGGCTGGCATGATCTCGGGTCGAGTGCTCGTAAGCATGCATCACGGGTATGACCCCGTTCACACCTCCACTGGTGTAGAAAAGAGTCCCATTCCTTAAAGATCTGACCCTAGGTCCCCTGTCCTCCTCTGAGTGCTTTAGCTCCCCATTCTGTGCACACACCGGGGTCTCCAACTTCTCTTCCTTGATCTTGCAGACAGTTGTGGGCTGGTCGCCTAGCAACAGGGAGGAGTTGTTGTTGTTTGGGCTAGGGGGATCGTCTGTGGCAGATGTCTGTGAGTCGCAGTACGGTGCGCTGGCTTTGAACATGAGGTCCATTCCCCGCTCCACGATGTTCTGGATCTGAAGGTAGCCTGCGGTGTACATGACCATCAGTTGATCGCTGGCACTCACCGTCATCCGGCCCGTGTAGCAAAATGACAGAATCTGCTGGAAGCAGGATGGGGCCACAGATGAGGGCAGCTCAAAGAGTGTCTGGGCACTACCGCTGAACAGATCACGGAAGTAGAGGCTGCTGGCTGCTAAAACGGCGCGATGGGCCTTGAAGGCCTGTCCGTTGACCATGATGGCCACATCGCAGTGCTGGCCCAGCAGCCGCTGTTCGTTCAGCTGTCCAGAACAGTGCTGCCAAAGTTTGGAATCTCCATGTGCAAGAGTTGAGACATCATGCCCGTTTCAGATCTCTGGAAAAGACAGGATGTTCTCACCAGACATCTAAGACAGAAGAAAGTCAAAATGAAGGTGGACCAGCTGATGAGGTAACAAACAGAAAATTACTAGATTCAAAAGTCACACAATGTTTATCTGGTGCAGACACAGCAGAAAAATGCGACAGAAATGCTGCACAGCAACTCCCTTGGTAAACAGCTTCTTCACCCCAACATTACTAGAGTCTCCATGTTTGGCAACTCAGCATAAGCTTGCCTGGAGTATTCAAAAGAAGCTGAAAAGTGACCCACAAACCCACCCGCCCACCCTCCCTCTCCACCCCGCCACTACCTGACCTCTATAGCAGAATCTTCCGAGATGAGAGAGAGAGAATGCGGGCAGGCTCCTCACAGCAGCTCAGCATGAGGAAATGTAGCTTTAGAAGCAGAGAGATACGTCTCAATCCGTCCTCTTCCTCCTCGCACAGAACTGAATCAGCGAGAGGGAAAGCAAGCGTCTGTGTGCAATCGATGCACCATCTACTGTATGTCACAGAAAGGGGGAGAGAGGCTATAGGCACAGACACAGAGACTAGGGAGAGAGGGGGAGGGAGTGAGACTGGAGGAAAGTCATTTAAGGACACAGAGTGAGAGAGAGATCGAGCGAGAGACAGAGAAAGAGAGAGAGCCTGATGCGGATAACTGCCCTGCAGAGAGTAAACGTGTTCATGTGCGATGGAGACAAAAGACAGGCAAGACAGAATGAGAGAGAGAGAGAGAGAGAGAGAGAGAGAGAGCAATGGCTCACTTTTATTTGAGCGTCACCACACGAAGAAAAGACAAGAACGGGAACGCTCCCCCCGCATGCACCAACCCGAACGTGTGCAGACACATAATCCATCAGAAGCCGTCTCTGCCATGAGCGGCTCCGTGCTCAGGATTATTTACATTAAGGGCAGACAAATGGTGTGTGCCAGGAGAGCAGCTCTGCATTGCAGTCCCTGTCACAGGCTGGCATGCTCAGTACAGAGTCTGCATACCCAATCAGATGTGCCAACACGGCATCAGACAGACACTCAACTGATAAGAGAAAGAAAATAGACAGACTCAGCCTCAAAGCTGCCCTGAATGTCAGATCAGTACATCAAACCGAGAAGCATTTTAAGGTGGCAAATATTAGACGGATGACTGAAAGACTGTATTGTGTGAGTAAGAGTTGAGTACAGAGCAGTGGGGCAGTAAAGCAGCATCTCTCAGCAAAGTGGGGAAGAAGGCGCTGTGCTTCCGTCTCTGACTTGCTGGCTTTTAACGCTGAGACGCCGACAGGCTACGGCGTGAGTCAGCGCTATCAGAGATAAACTGCCGTGTTCCGTTCTTCTGTCTAATATCAATAGCAAAAAAAAAAAAAAAAAAAAATTATAATAAATCATTATGGCAGACACACACCCTGTGAATGCTGCAAAACTTGATTCTAGTTGTCTGTTTGGTCTTTTTAAAAGCAGTGAAACTCTGTCAGCTTGGAAAAAAAGCAAAACATGACACATTAAGCTGTCTCTTGAAGAAACTGCCCTCAAACTTTGTTTCCAGTGTGAAATGCACACCGTCATTGAGGAAAATGTCCTCTTCCAGTCTGAAGAGATGTACATAGTAAGATATTTTACATTTGGAAACAAGAGTGCCTGTGCAGACATCTGTTAAGTTGACAGCTGGAGCTCTAGTAATAGACAGCGTTAGTATGGTCACATGTATGATGTCCCTGGGGAGAACAGACTGCAGTCTGAGCTGGTGGGGAAAGGGAGACTCCATACTGCCTACTAGAGGGCAGACACAGACTTACAGCAATAGAAAACCTAAATGACCTCTCAATGTGCTTAGACTTCAAGTTGCAGTTACACTGTGTTCTCAGAATGGTACATTCAACTGTTCTCCTGATAAATGATCATTTAAGAATTGCTGCACAGAAGATTTATCTGAAAAATTAAACATTTACACCCCATGTAACAGTAAATTATAGTGGTGCTCTATAAAATATTGATGGCTTAAAAAAAAAAAAAAAAAAAACATCAAAAGGATACAAGTTTGTGTTTCATTGTATGCAGTTATGAATTCAGGATTTATACATTTTTATTTGAAAGACAACATACAGTATTCTTTATACAAAATGCAACAACTTCCCTGTAAGGACAAACTGCATATATACAGAACAACTGCCCCCAAAAATAGTCTTTACATAAAAATATTATTCTTAAAGTACTGGAAATAATAATAAAAAGAAAACACAATGTAATTAACAGCCATTTATTTGGAGCAGTTCAGAAGGCCATGAGCACATACTGTCACAACACAGAAGCCGCATTTTATTAATAATATGCTTCATAAATAATTAGCCTCAGGTCCCATTTACACTGCTTCAATAGATATTTGAAGTAATGTGTTCAGCTCATGATTTCACTATGTCCACAAATCAAATGCTGATAATGATACTGAAAATGTTCAAAATATCAACACATTTTAATTCTAAACTTTGAATCAAAATACTGCTGTAGTGATATATATGTTGAGCAATGAATGGTCTGTGATCAGGAATCCTATGAGTTCATTATAATAATCTTTTCCCTTAGGGTTCAACATATTCTTTTAGTTCTACAACAGAATGCATTTAATGTTACATTAAAAAAGTCCAAGTCACTGTAAGTTTCAGTTCAAAGGTGATCTACAGAGGAGAAAAAAAAAAAAAAAAAAAAAAAACATTTTTAACTGTTACATTCCTTGCTACAGAATTGCACCAATAAACCACTTATGAAGCTTTTCAACCAGATTTAAAAAGATTAAAAAATAAATAAATAAAAAATTCCAGGAATTAAGCGACCTTTTTAAGTCAATAATAATAACAACAATAATGTGCCACTGTAGCTCTTCACATGCAGAATTACAAACATAGTTCAAGCAGCCTACTGTATGTAACAGATTTCAATGGCCCATGAGAGTAACAAAACCGAGGGTTTTTCCACTGGTCATTGATAGGCAGTGTTACATGTCACTGGCTTCTCAGCTAGTGACCTTGAGTGACAGAATAAATCAAGTTTCTCAAGTGTTTTTTTTGGACCATCAAATATGGGGACAGAGTGACTTTCATAGAGAGCAATGTATACCCTATGAGAAACTAAGTTAGGATATATTATTT
This sequence comes from Megalobrama amblycephala, assembly GCF_018812025.1. NCBI lineage: Eukaryota > Metazoa > Chordata > Actinopteri > Cypriniformes > Xenocyprididae > Megalobrama > Megalobrama amblycephala. Next base: position 41,680,083 of record NC_063047.1, read on the forward strand.
CAATAAAAATCTCTATAAATAATGTAGAATATTCCATAAAAATATACTTTGACCTAGGTTGTTACTTTTCCTTTAATAAAATAGTTTCTCATGTTAAATCATCCTCTCTATTTGTTTAGGGTTGAGAAACACTCGCCAATAGGTGCTTGTTTACACGATTAGGCCTGAGCGGAGCTTTCATCAGTCATTAGACAAGTTCTTCATTACAAAATACTTCATAAAAACATCAACAACAACAAACCCCCCCCCAAAATAATATGAATCAAATAAATTAAAAGTCTCCTTCAACACTTGGCACCTTATTCACAGTTTTCCACAGTATTCCTGCACTATACATAAGGCCGGTAGTTTCTGGCTTTCCATCTCTTTGAGCGGAAGCGGAAGAAGAAGAACATGAACATGAGAAAGACGCAGGAGAGGGCGTAAAGCAGCACGCAGAGACTCATGTCCACGCTGGAGAATCCCAGACCCAGGAACGTCATCCCTGGTCTGGCTTCTATCTGGATACCAGCGTGCTTCTCTTCTGCACCATTGGAGCCAGTCCTCTTCTGATGTTTAGGAAGATTCTCAGGAGATGGCTTTAGGTTCTGGTTGAGGTGAATGTTGCTGTTAGGTTTGGTTATGGCTTTGAGTTTTTCAGGAGCCGGAAGGCCTGGCTCTGGTTGGCTGCTACTGGAGTATTTTGGGGAGATGTTGGAAGCACCGTAGTGTTGTTTGAGGAAAGCGAGCACCATCTGTTCATTCCAGACATGAAGGCCTTCTTGCTCCTCATGGCATGTGGGACAAAGATCAGGAGTAGGCCACTGAATCTTGGGAAACATGGGGTCCTCGCTCATTGAGCCTGCATAAAGAGTGCAATCAACTATGAGGCTGACGTGTGGTATCATGCGTCATCCTTTCTTTTCTTCCCTTCCGTCTTTCTTTCTTTGTCCCTTTTCTTTCCTTTTTTCTTCCCTCCTTTCTATCCCCTTTGCCTTCTCTTAATTCCTTCACATCATTTCTCTTTCTCTTTCTTCTTGCATTCTCCATTCTTGTATTTTTTTCCTTCCTTACTTTCTGTTCTTTTTCCTTCCAGTCCTTCCAGTCCAGTCTCCAATTCTTTTTCTTCCAGTGCTTCTTTTCATCCTTCCTGTCTTTATTATTACATCTTTTGTATTTCCTTTCCATCTAGCCCTGATTTCATTCTGTATTCCCCTTCCCTTTTCCACCCTTTCTTTTTCCTGTTTGACTTTCTTACCCCTTTCCAGTTTCTTTGCCTTCCTTCCAGTCCTTTCTTTCTCCCTTCATGTCTTTTTGTCCCTTTTCTTTCCACCTGTCCTTTCCTTTTCTTTCTTTTTTCTTGCCATCTGTCCTTCTTGTTCTTCATATTGTCCTTTCATTAATCCTACCCATTTTCCTTTTTTCCTTCCTTCACTTCTGACTTTTGTATAAAATCAAAAGAACAGAATTTATACAGAAACCTTTTTGTAACATTATGTATTTAGTGTCACTTTTGTTCAATTCAATGCAGTCTTGCTGAATAAAAGTATTAATTTCTTACAAAAAAAAAAAAAAAACCTGACCCCAAAAAGTTTGATCAGTAGTGTATATACTTTGTCACCCACGAGATGGAGCAAGAACCTAAATGCATATCTGTGCATTCATTTTACTTGAAATACCTTTTTGTCTTACCTGTCAGTCTTGCATTAACCTGGTTGTGTTTTCTCCACAGCCACAGTACTGCCTCATCAACCGACTTGACCTGGTTCAGAGACTCCTGAGCCATCTCCTCAAAATGCTTCCCACACTCCTGGCAACCAAAGAAGGTCCCAATGTAGCGACGCATGGTTTGAAGCACTGCCAAGGGATCATCCTCAAACCCTGAGATGAAGAAGGTGGGTTTAAATTAATTTTAGCAATGAAGAAACATGAACTAATAGAAAATGTTTACCAGATGACTGTTCTTCTTGCTACAAGCCCAAACAGTGACATATATTCTTATATTACAGCAAAATGTATACTTAAAATGTACTAATCTACAATCACAATTACAACTGATGAGATCTCAGACATGTTTCAGGTTCATTAAGAGGAAGGGATTTCCCTGCTCATACCAGTGTTGGCTAGAGCATCGAGTCGGTTGGCAGCTTGCACAGTCAGAACGTGAAACAGAGTCCAGAGGGAGCAGGGATATCCTCTTAGTGCCACACTACTACCCTGGCATCCAACCCACTGCACTTGATCACTCAGGTAGAGGCCCGAGATCTGAGAATAATACAAACAGAGCACTTTAAAACCACCAACAATCTGATTTATGCTACTGTCACATACACGAAAAATGACTAAAAACATAAATGTCATCAGGTAAAGAGACTTTATGAGGTATATTGAGCTTTTATAAGCAGTGGATAAGTTGTTTAATGGGTGACACTCTTACCCTCATCTTGTTGTTAACTAGGTCCAGAATAGCATCATAGGGGATCTTCTCCAAGGGTAAACTGACTAGCCATTCTAGCAAAGTCTCAAGAAGCTTCACCACAGACTGGCGACCTGGAAATAGCTAAAATCAAAGGGGCCAAGTAAGGTAAACTCTGTAAATTTCAAAGCTCTAATGAAAACAATTTCAGTGTGAGAAGACAGCTCAAGCACAAAGAAAAAGTTGTGTTTGTGTATAAAACACTACCTTGGCCACAACTGTTACAAAGTCCTTGAAGGTTTTTAGTTCTTCTCCTTCTAAGGTCTTGTGGGTGGCCAGTTCAACCCTCAGTAGATAATGTAAGCCAGACTCCAGGTCTGCCATGTATACCTTAGACCTGAAGAAACATTAATAGTGGTTACCTCATCTTTCTTAAAATTAAATCAACAGCTAGTAAGAAGCCTGTGGGCATTCATCTCAACTGTTAAACTTTAGACATTTGGACTACTTAACATTTTACTGAACATATACACTACTGTAAGATTTTTAAAATGTTTTTGAAAGAAGTCTCACTAAGTCTGCATATACTTAAAGGTGCCGTAGAACGTCTTTTTAAAAGATGTTATATAAGTCTAAGGTGTCCCCTGAATGTGGAAGATTTTTTTTTAATTCATTTTTTTAACTGCCTATTTTGGGGCATCATTAAATATGAGCCGATTTAGGCTGCGGCCCCTTTAAATGACAATTTACAAATATCACTAAAAATATCATGACATCATGGATCATGTCAGTTATTATTGCTCCATCTGCCATTTTTCGCTGTTGTCCTTGCTTGCTTACCTAGTCTGATGATTCAGCTGTGCACATCCAGATGTCCTGCCCTTGTCTAATGCCTTGAACATGGACTGGCATATGCAAATATTGGGGGCGTACATATTAATGATCCCGACTGTTACGCAACAGTCGGTGTTATGTTGAGATTCGCCTGTTTTTCGGAGGTCTTTTAAACAAATGAGATTTATATAAGAAGGAGGAAACAATGGTGTTTGAGACTCACTGTATGTCATTTCCATGTACTGAACTCTTGTTATTTAACTATGCCAAGATAAATTCAATTTTTAATTCTAGGGCACCTTTAAATACAGTAAAAACAGCAATTTTGAAATATTATTACATTTTAAAATAATTGTTTTCTGTTTAAATATATATTTTAAAATGCAATTTATTCCTGTGATGGGAAAACTGGATTTTCAGCAGCCATTACTCTAGTCTTCAGAAATCATTCTAATTTGATTTGGTGCTGCTTAATATTTTTGTGGAAATTGTGATACATTTTTTTTAAGGATTCTCTGATGAACAGAAAGTTCAAAACAACAGCATTTATTTAAAATAGAAATCTTTTGTAACATTATAAATGTCTTAATTTCTTTTACATTTTTTTAAAAGTATTCATTTCTTAAATAAAAAAAATCTTACTGGCCCTAAACTTTTGAACAGTAGTATAAATATTAATAGAACTCACTTTTTAAACTCTTTCCACTCCACCTGGGTTCCCTGCCCATTATTCCCAGGCTGAGGACGCTGCAGGGAAGAGGTGGACTGTTTCCTGTGGACTCCAGGCAGGAGTTTTAGGAAGGAGGAGAAGAAAAAGCGCAGCCTCTTCTGACTGTTAACACAAACAAAAATGTATCAACTGTGCATAAACAGAACTTCTAATTGGTAGTTAGACAAAAATGAATTCAGCAGAGGCCGTTAACGTACACATTCATGACAGTGTGTGTGCCATTGGGGTGGAAGAGGTACGCTGAGGGAACTGAACTAATCCCTAGTTTCTCCATTAGAAGTTTGTCTGCGCTCAAAGCTCTCTTGACTGCTATACCCTCATATGGCATTAGGTCCAAAATTACCTAGTTAAAAAGAGATAAAACATTAAATTAGAGCATTACAATTCTGGCTACATCACTAATTATGCCTCAAAAGGGATAATTTAGATCATCATCTACTCACCCACTCATCATTCGAAACCTATGTTATTTTCCTTTTTCCATGGTACACAAAAGAAGTTTGATTTATTGGATTGTCTAAACCAGTGGTTCTTAACCTTATTATCTTTTAACCTTTATGTAGTATATATATATATATGCATGTGTGTGTGTGTGTGTGTGTGTGTGTGTGTGTTTATTTGAATTTTATTTCTTTAACAAAACAAAAACCAACTTGGTAACAATTTACAATAAGGTTTTATTTGTTAACATGAATTTACAGTGAGCAATACTTCTATAGCATTTATTAATCTTAATTAATCTCAACATTTACTACTACATTAAGATCAAAAGTTTTATCTGTTAACATTAGTTAATGCACTGTGTATAAGAATATATTGCTCATTGCTCATATTGTTCATGTTAGTTAATGAATTAGTTAACAAATGAGACCTTATTGTTGTTACGTACTGGTGGTGTATCAAACACACAACGAGGAAGATAAGAGTTAAACACGTCTTTACTTGATAATCCAAAGGGAGAATACAGAATCCAGACAGGAACATAAACCAACTTAGAACAAAACGAGACCCGACAAAGACACACCACCAGAACTGAACTGATATACACAGACGAATTAACTAAAATGACTAACAGCTGTGATGAATATGATTAGAGTCCATGATAACAGATTGTGGCGGGAAACTATAACAAAGAAGCACATGACAGATGAAAACAAAAAAACTGAAAGTTCATGGAGTGTGGATGTGACAATTGTAAAGTGTTACCTACGTTTTAAGTCATTTTAAGTTAAGTTTGCTGAGGCCTACTGGTTGAGAACAACTGGTCTAAACTGCTCTTTCTCATACAGGTAAAGTTGACTACAACAATCAAGTTCCAAAAAGGACAAAAATTTACCTTAAACGTGGTATGCAGATTTTGTAAAATGACACAATAGCTTTGTGTAAAAAAAACAATCTACATTTCTGTGATATTTCACTAAAAATCTTGCTTTCAACTAGGTCTGATCTGATCCATTCATGTTAGGAGAACTTCATTCTTTGTACATTCATCTACATTTGTATATTTTGCAAAATTTCTCATTTTGTGTTCAATAGAAGAAAGTCATAATGATTTAAAATAATGGTGCACAGATCATGGAAACAGGATGCTAATAACCATATCACCATATCTTTTTTATCAAACAGTTTTAAGCCCTATTGCACCACACTGTAAAATTACAAATAAGAATTTACATTGTTAAAGATCATCAGTGTTTCCCATTAATTAGCTAGGGCCAAATTTACTAACTGCTTGTGCCAATGCAAACCTTTTGGCGTGTGTGCAAAGTTCACACTTCGCTTTGGAACATACAGCGTAATAAGACTGTATGTACTTATATAATTAAATCACAGTCTTTTGTGAATCAGGCTTTTGATTTTAGCTTGTTTGACAGATACTTTGCCAAAGCAATGGTGCAAAAAAAAACTACTTTATGAAAATTAATTTATTGGAGGAGAGTATTTAAATGAATCACACAATTTGATTTACTGATGCTTGCGCTAGTCAATTTACTGGTATTTGCTCCATTATTTAATGCCCCCAAAAAGCATGTCTTAAACCAGATGCAAATTTGCACTTGGTAGTTTTTTTTTTTTTTTTTTTTTTACAGTTTTTGATAGATTGCATTGGTCATAAAAATGATCTGACAGCATTTGTGTTCTTTAATGTGCACATTGTCAGTAAATCAACCGCAGATTTTTCCACTCTCATCTGTGCTTTTATTGGATTGCGCACTCATGTTAATTTGCCCTGTTTAGTAAATCTGGCCCCTAGCCCGCCATAGTCTTTTCTGTGCCGGCACAGTTTCACAAAATATTTTAAAAACTTCTCATAATAACATAAAATATATCCAACATTGTTTTGCGCCATTGCTTTGGCAAAGTATCTGTCAAACAAACTAAAATCAAAAGCGTGACATGGCTTTGTGCCCTTATCAAATCACAAAAGACTGTGATTTAATTATAGAAGTATATACAGTCTTATTGCGCTGCGTGTTCCAGAGCGAAGTGTAAACTTTGCTCACACGATCAGCTCATGATCTGGCATTTTCTGTGTCTCAGAACAACTCAGTTCACAGTGAATGTATTGAACTCCATCTCTGCATGTGCTGTGAGTTTAGCATGCATTTTGGAAAGTAGTGGGGACCAGTTACGTATTATTTTCACATTTGCATATCCAACATTTTCGTGGACAGTTGATTTCACTGGATTTGTAATGAGATGTATTTGTAAACCTATTTTCACAGATTTTATAATAGGCTATTACTGTCATAGGAATAATAATAATAATATAAAATAATAATTATAATAAATATTATATTCTAATAGTTTGGATTCCTAAAACACTAGTGTGAATGTAATGTAGACTGAGACAATATAGCACAACTAAAAAGTCCCCTTTTAAGTTCAGGTAAAAGTCAGCGCACAGACTTTTTTCTTTGTTTAATTTGCACACTGAACATGGGTCAAAAGTGCAGTAGACTGAAGAATTTAACTTTAAAAAAGTACAAAATTTTCTTATTATGTGAGCCCTCCATAGTGTCACATAATCCTATGGGAAACACTGGATCATAATTTTTTTGAACATATAAAAGAAACACCTAATAAGTTCTTTATGTAGAGTGTCACTACAAAACATGACACTGACAACCAGTAAACAGCATAAGGGTTCAATGATTGACTTACATTGCATTCAAGGTTTTTTTTTAATTCATGTATTCCCTGAGAAATGAACCCACGACTTTTGCATTCCTCTTTGTCTATAGCTGTACAACGATTCAGTAGAATCACAATAGTTACCCTTGAATGGGCACATTACAGTTCATACACATTTAATATCATTAAAACAAAATAGCATATACATCTGAATTAAGGTATGTGTCACCTGAAGTCGTGAATGCTTACAACAACAATTTGGCCTCCAGTGCCGCAATGTCATTGTTACAGCGGAGTTAGGGTGTATGTATGAATTTATGCCTGCTACAGTTAAAAAAAAAAAAAAAAGAAAGAAAATTGATCGGCTGATTAAAAATAATCATTGTTATCAGCCAATAACAATTAGATAAGTTTGGAATGACATATAGGTGAGTAAATTATGACATCTGATCTTATACTGCTTTCCTACAAAAACAGATTGATTAAACATTAATTGATTAAACACATCTGTGTGTTTTTATACCTCTCTCCCCATATAAGAGTCTCCGTCTTCAACTATAACTGCAGTATAGCGCTCCGTTTTCTTCCCCATCAAGGACAGGATGTTCTCAGACCTGCAACAGATGACAAACTCAATGTTTCTAAATAGGAAGCTGAGACACATTCCATTTATGTCTAGAAACTAAGCCCTAAACAAACATTTCTAAATGTCCCTCCTTAAGCTGGAGGCAGAACATGTTAAATATTAAACACAGCTGGAATCGAATGTGTAAAAAAGGTGGTAATATTGTAGATTTGGGCACCTGACAGGGTCAAGGGGAGGGCAACCCACAGGCCAGTCTTGTCTAGTGTGGTTTTGGATGAAGTTCACCATCAACTGCCTCACTGTCTGTAGCTCTCTGTCAGCCCCTATCAGTACACAAATAAAACAAAATCAGAAATACAATAAAATAATCCAATTAGTTAAATCCAGTAATCCAGTAAATCACCGAAACAATAATAACTGACAAAATTTCAATTCTAATCAGAACAAAATTGATGAAACCCACCTCGATATGTCTTCCCAAAATCATTTGTGGTGTCACGTGCCTTAAAATACTAAAAAAAATAAAATAAAAATAAAAAAAAAAAAGAAAGAAAGGAAAAAAGAAATTATTCTAAATGAAAACCCTACAACAACATGTCTTAGTTGTGACAATTTTATTACAGTATCATAACCAGGCATGTTTCTGGCTATTTGGAAATTTGATAAGGGTGTAGTAATACATTTGTATACTGTAACCTATAGTTACCCTGGTTTCAGGTTTACCTGACCTCGATCAGACATAGATAAAATGTTTCAGTGCTCAAAAACAGCTCGAAAAGAGCACAACAAAATAGAACAGAAGGCAGGAATCTTGTTTTGCCAAGTTAACTTGACACATAATCTTAAAATGCAGAGATTGTGATGGGAATAAAAATAATCCAAATTCAAATAATTTAGTCACCCTCTCTAATTCAGTAGTAGTTTGTTAGATAACTAGTTGACTAGGAAACTGTTGTGATATCCCTAATATATGAACATTGTTTATGTTGAATGTACAGCTATGTAGATCATGAGTTTGGACCAATGAGATTTTACTATGGGCGGAACTACCCACAACAAATGCTACAAAATAAAAACCAAGCAAACAAAATGCCCTGTTGATTGACACTTTATTAGGAGAACGGGTGTAGTGTCGTCTAAGATAATATCGCAATTGTTGTTTTAATGATGTGCGAGCTGACATTATCGAGTCACACAAGAAGTTAATATTGTGAGTTGCATTTTAGACAATATTGTCAGCATTGTCTATTTTTGCTCTATTTCGCGAACGAAAATGATTCCAAACAAATCCACAGCAGAACTTTTGTGCATCCTTGAGCAACACACTTAACTGAATGAATCAGTGTTTTTAAACAAATCGGGTGAGTGAATGATTCAATGACTCAGTTTTAGATTCATATTTAAAGTTTTTGGCAACATCACAAGGCCATTGTTAAGATTTAGATTTTTTGTATAGATTTAATCTGTTGAACGAATAAATAAAATAATTTGCACAAACATACTCTGAAGGTGGGGTAGAAGTGGATTCCGAACTCCTTACAGATGTCGAAGTTCTTCTCATGAGCACAATCCAGAACTCCAATACGAATGGCCTGTGCCCAGTCTATGAGAGTTAGAGAGACACAGCACAAATTAAAAAAAAACACATCTAAACTTAAAGGTATAATTAACCAAAACATTCTGTCATCAATTGCTAGCTCACTCTCATGTCGTTCCAAACTTTTTCAAAAGAAAACTGAAGTTATTTTTAATGAAACCAGAGAGATTTCTGTCCCTCTACCAAAACTTCACTACACTACAAGTTCATAAATAGATCATAAACGTAACCCATATGAATCAAGCAATTTAATCCAAATCCTCTAAAGATACCCAATTGCTTTATATAATGAATACATTTAATTTAGGCTTTTATTCACATATAAACATTGACCAATGCTTGATTCATATGGATTACTACAATCTCTTTCTGAACGTCAAAGTTTTGGTGGAAAGGACTTTCAATGGAAGGACAGAAATCTCTCTGTCATTAAAAACATCTTCAATTGAGTTTTCCAGGATGAATGAAAGATATCTGGAAAGACATGAGTAAATTAATTTTCATTTTTGGGTGAACCATCACCAAAACTAAATGCTCCTATTTTATATTAAGTGACTTTAACATTTACTAACATTTAAATAAACCATTTGATACAATGTGTATATGTGTACTAATATTTAAAAAATACCTAAATGCAATTACAGCTGTAATTAATTTCTGTAATTACATCTATAATTTTACTGTTGAGCCTTCCCTTACCCTTTAACCCACCCTTAAACCTAACCTTACCCATGTCCCACCTCAATAGCAGCAAAAGTGTTTCGCAATACAACATCAACGCAATATGTAATTTTATTCTAGAATTAAAAATTGAATTTACCTTGGCATAGTTAAATAACAAGAGTTCAGTACATGGTGACAGTGAGTCTCAAACACCATTGTTTCCTCCTTCTTATATAAATCTCATTTGTTTAAAAGACCTCCGAATCTCAACATAACACCGACTGTTACATAACAGTCGGGATCATTAATATGTATGACGCCAATATTTGCATATGCCAGCTCATGTTCAAGGCATTACACAAGGGCAGGACGTCTGGATGTGCACAGCTGAATCATCAGACTAGGTAAGCAAGCAAGGACAATAGCGAAAAATGGCAGATGGAGCGATAATAACCATAGACAGTAAAAGAAATGGACACAGCGACCCCATTGGAACTCAATTGAGACAAGTGAAGCCCATTTTTAGCGATTTTTAGCACTTCCGTTTCTGACACGCAGACTCAAACTAAGCTTGATGACGTCAGCAACCTGACTGACAGATGTAAATCTTCTAGTAGCTGTGCGTGCAAACTGCCATCGTTAATCTTGCAGAGACGGTGAGCTTGAGCGGGGAGTTCTTTGGCGTGAGTGAGCAGGAGTAAGTATTCTGATTAATTATTTTGTATAGTATTTTAAAATGTAACGCCAGTACGCCATATTAAGTTAATGCATACGATTGCCTGCGAGCTTCTCCTCCTGTCTGTACGGTAATTTCTCTACTGTGCGACAGAGAGTCGAGTGGTTATGACGCAATCGTTAGCCTGTTTTTACAAAAACTGTTTCTACGGGGCCATAATGTAACATAGAAGGTAATGGAGCCCTTTATACATTGTCGTGTATCTTTAGAAATAAATAATGGACAAATGGAGTCTTTAAACGCCTCAGATGTAAAGTTATTTGCTGTCAAAGTGACGCCAAAATGAATGGGAGTCAATGGGATGCTAACGCAAGTGAAGTTCTGCTATAAGATGGCGGCACGCGGCCGACTTCAACTTCCGGTCGACTTCCTTGGGCACTGATAATAACTGACATGATCCATGATATCATGATATTTTTAGTGATATTTGTAAATTGTCTTTCTAAATGTTTCGTTAGCATGTCGCTAATGTACTGTTAAATGTGGTTAAAGTTACCATCGTTTCTACTGTATTCACGGATTTACTGTATTCACGTCGTTATTTTCATTTTTTAAACACTTGCAGTCTGTATAATTCATAAACACAACTTCATTCTTCATAAATCTCTCCAACAGTGTGTAATGTTAGCTTTAGCCATGGAGCACTATCAAACTCATTCAGAATCAAATGTAAACATCCAAATAAATACTATACATACACGATTAGACATGCTGCATGACGAACACTTTGTAAAGATCCATTTTGAGGGTTATATTAGCTGTGTGAACTTTGTTTATGCTGTTTAAGGCAGTTGCAAGCTCCGTGGGGCGGAGAGCATGAGAATTTAAAGGGGCCGCGCAGTCTGAATCGGCGCATAGTTAATGATGCCCCAAAATAGGCAGTTAAAAAAATGAATAAAAAAAAAATATATGGGGTATTTTGAGCTGAAACTTGACAGACACATTCAGGGGACACCTTAGACTTATATTACATCTTTTAAAAAGATGTTCTGCGGCACCTTTAATATAAGTGATGAAGCACTAAATGATATCAATATTTGAATGAAATGTCTAAAAAGAACATTAAACAGAAAACAAGCATACGGCCATAATGCAAAGAGGTAAATGGGTGTTTGCAGGGACTTGAGCCCAGTTATATTTCTGTATTTGTGTTGTATAACACATGCTGACATCCACACTAAATGTCTTATCGGTATTGGCACCCAGAACAGCTGCCAGATAGCCTAAGTGGACAGGAACTCTGGCAGGAAGCCTAAAATCATTTGATGCATTACATGGTTTTGAGGTCTGACATCAGAAACGTAGATATTAAGTCTCTCACATAAAACTTTGTGAGTCGAAATATAGTCTTACTCCCTCAAAGCAAGATTTTATACACTTCAAACAGAGTTTCTGGAGCCAGGTGGTTTGTTTTTAACGCCAACTCATAAACTCTGTGAACAGCTGTAAAACCTGTGTCAGAAAGATGAAGCAGATGGGGTGTGATGAAGGCAGCTGATTTAAAATGTTTGGATGAGAGAGAAGAGGGACAGCCGGGGGCACTTTAGCCCTCTATTCTTCACCTGAGGGTGGGACACTGTGAGTTTTAGGATGTGTGGGGGAATGCACAGCGGGGTCGCGTCCTCACAATAGGGACATCTGACCCTCATTGTGAAGGTAACAGCTGGTAGGCGGCCACTCGCGAGCAACCCAGCCGACAGCTTGTGTCAACAAAGGCAGACTGAAAGCATTCAACAGAAGACTTGTCCTCGCAATGTTAGTCATCCAAAGGCCACAATCATCTAGTCCTTATTCCCAGTCCACTGAAGAAAAGCAAGGCATGGCATTCCAGAACATATATATCTTATGATATGATCACGACACATGCATTTGTGAGTCAACAGTACTCTGGTCAAAATAATTACCAACAAAAAACAACACTTTAATACTTTAGTTTAATACAAGAATATGGTAATCATTCAGTTCCATAGTCCAAAAAATCAGCATGCCTTTGAAGATTTTGAAATAAATAAATTATTTTTACATCATTATTAAGCTATGGTGTAAAATGAAGAAATATTTCAAGAGATAGTCATTTTTTTGGGAGAACTATCCGCTCATCATTTTCTCACCCTCATGTCAAACTTAGTACATTTTTGTAAGGGTCGTAAAGCAGCAAACACCAGTGAGAGAGAACGCTGAAACTTTGAGAGAGAACTGACCCTACCTAATTTCACAGCTCTACCACTTTTAGCATCTTCGCGACAAGGTGTTAAATGCATTTGCCCTCATTCAGATTGAATGTGTCAGTCTACAGTGACCTTTTCATTGCCGTCACCCTTCACTGCACCCAACACAAGTGGCTTCCTCCAGAATACCATCAGGCCTTTAGCTCAGAGCACAGTAGACACGTAGAGCTGCTGTCTAAGCATTTTTATTAGCAATTAGGCAGGTCTTGTAGCTCTGAGAAGGTCTGAAGAGAGTTAATGTTAATCTCATTATTTATTCAGAAGGGCTTTGGAAGCCACAGCTTGACCAAATGTGAGCTTCCCCTATCCAAGTGCTAAGAGAAAGCACTTAAATCTTTGGGTCTATGAGATCCAAATCTCTAAAATTAAATTCATCAGCATGTACTGCAGAAGACTTTTGGTAGGGTTACATAGGTTAAGTTCCGGTTTTAGATTATGCGAAATATCAGAACCTTAAAACCACTAATTTAATTTGTGTATCAGGGTTGTTGACATTTTACACTTGATGTCATTGAAGTACTCCACATCACATTCACCTGTTCACGGCTCTCTGGTGTTGGTTACTGGTCCCATGACATGCATGTAAACAAATAAAATATTTCTGCTATTTGTTTTATTTTATAATGATATATTTTACATTTTATATATTTTAATTATTAGCTTTTCACAAAACATCTGCAGTTCCTTCACAAACTGCACAAACACAAACTCTGTGGTTTGACATTTTACTAAGTTTTGATTAATTATATTTAATTCTTGTATAATTTTGAATCCAGTTGTATGATCTCAGATTGAGAGTATTTGTACTTTTAAAAATGCATCTGTTACACTAGAGCACTATTTAAAGATTTAGTTTACCCAAAATTGAAAATTCTGTCATCACTTACTCACCCTCATGTCATAACAAACCTGTATAGCTTTCTACCTGCAGTATTGCCAATATTGTGTTTAACCTGTACAGTCTTCCACTAATACTAAAGGGGAAATACTGAATAAATATAATCATTATTTTTTGTATATCATCCAGAATCTGAATAACATATATATCATGATACAGGTGTTCTCCAACAAGAAAAATTGTAGGGCGGGACTTGATTTTGTCCATCGAGGACAAAAATGGACTGGCTCTGTGGGGAGATTTGTCAGATTATTAAGAAAGCAAATCACATTATATCTGACTCAGATGTAATGTGATTTGCTTTCTTAACCACCTGCATATTATATAAAACTGATGACCTAGGCAAATTTCACACCCAGTACTTTGATACAGTTATTTACAACTTTTGCCAGTGCATTTTTTTGTTTGACTTTCAGAGGCAAACCAACAAATCAAAGAAAACGTTAAAATTGATTCAATATATGCCATATAAAAAAACAGCCATCAATGCCCTGTCAATATTGAATTTGGCTAACTTCCTAAAACAATGGAGTTTTTGCTGACTCATCTTATATTAAGATAAATCTTTTATAATAAATTCTGCAATATTCCATAAAAACTAAGAATGGTCCATTTTTATGTAATTGGGATTTTAAAACATCACTAAAAATAAATATATTATACACTACCTGGAGACATACCATCTAATAAGAGTTTGTGGGTTAAAATGAGTGCAGTGATAGAGAAAGCAGTCAGCAACACCCGTGGATTTACATGCAGGTGTATCAACAAACCAGGGATAATCGACTTTTCCATGGCTGTCCTTGTGTGTACTTAAGGCCAAATGCATAAAAACAGTGTAAGCCTCATTAAGAAAAACCCATGTGACAATGTACAAGGAAATAGCTTGATCAGATAGCTTGATGAGATAGTTATGGTAGAAGAAGCCAACAGCACTAAAAGAAGAAAAGAAGAAGAAGAAGAAGAAGAAGAAGAAAAAACAGAAACAAGTACTGTCAATACCCTGATTATGGAAATTAATCATGCCATCCACAATGGCAATACCACGTCTATGGACAATACCATAATAGTACCATATAGCATATGCTACGTGAAGATATGTGAATAATTATAATCAATCATAGTGCTATGGGATATATAAAACGTACCACTGGTACCACAGTAAGGTTGGTCATCCCAAATTACCTCTATCAATACTATTCATTAGAAACACTTGTGTGCCTGAAGTGAATGCATTTGTTTACGTGTAACGAAACGATACGATACCGTGTTCTTCCTCAAAAGGAGTAAATAACAGGAAGATGGTCCAAATAAACCTACCCTTCACGTCGCCGGCCAGTGCTTTCCATGTAGGCGAGTACTGGATACAGTGGCCACACCACGACGAGTAGAACTGAAGCAGCCAGGCGCTGGAGGAGTTGAACACGGTCTGCTTCAGGTTGTCGCTACTCAGTATAACCACTGGATCCTCTTCAGTGTACAATCGAGCTGACCGAGCCTGTCCGAAGAGCAGTCCCATCAGAATAGCGATCTTAACGCAAAACGCAACTGCCATTTGAGGTGATGGAGGAAACGCCACAAACATAAATGAGTTCTCTACATTCAGAGTGATTCTGCTGGCTCCTAAGGATGACTACCATAGACTGTAGAAAAAAAAAAAGACTACATTTAGCGGAGACGTGAGTCTTCTAGAGCACCGTCACTGCGCTACGAGAACGCAAACGCTTATCTTGCGCATCCTATCTGCGTATGGTCGACGCATGTGGTGCGTTTACTGAATTATAATTCTTCGATCTGTTCGATGGTACACTAATGCAAGCAAATTAAGCTCTTTATATTATTATTGTTGTTGTTTAAAAAACACAAATGTTGCTAAGAATTAAATATATTTCACCTTATTTGTATAATGTACACAAAACATATATATATAATGATTAGAAGAGTGATCAAAGAAAGAGTAAATCTAAAAAAAAAAAAAAAAAAACATGATTATGTCAAAGTGCAGGCAAGGAAAGAGGAGCAGAGGAAGGAAAGTAGGCCTACAGTAGACTTGGTTTATTTATACACAAAAAAAATGTAATCTAGAAGTGAGAAATCTACATAACAGCATCACATTTGTAAAGGCAATACAGAACAAACAGAAATGGCTTAAACTAAGGGTTAGTTCACCCAAAAACGAAATTTCTGTCATTAATTACTTGCCCTGAGTGTTTCAACCTTAATGTTATGAAGCAATGAGAATACTTTTTCTCTGCAAAAACAAAACATAAATAACTACTTTATTCAACAATATCTTCTCTACCCTGTCTTTTACGTCCAGTGCTTCCAGGTTCTACTTTGATATAATCATGTTGTTTCTTTTCGGGAGATAGAAAGCATCTCAGATTTCATCAAAAATATCTTAATTTGTATTCTGAAGATGAACGAAGGTCTTATGGGTGTAGAACGACGTGAGGGTGAGTAATTAATGACATAAATTTCATTTTTGGGTGAACTAACCCTTTAAATACATGGCTAACTAAACAAGACTCAGGTGTACATAATGAATTAATCAATGAGTAACCTTTACACATATTTCTCTCCATAATCAAAAGAAAAATATATAGGCCTACTGCATACAGAAAAAATGAACTCATTGTTTGTATTTTGATATGTTCCTAATGGACTCATTGTGTGACCATCAAGCAAATTTTGTCCTGAAATTCTCATTAATGTAATATATCATAACATTTACTTTTAAGCTTTTTTGTTGTTGTTGTTGTTGTTGTTTTGTAATTATTCATCATGGTGATTTGCATTAGATTCTCATTACTGTAATACTGTAAAAGTGTTATTTTTAATGCATTAGAATAAACAAATAACTATGATATATTATGTACAACCAATACTAATATGATGTATACATACTTTGTTTGGTTGTCATTATGGTAATTTCAAAAAGTGTAAATTAGGGAAAAATGTGCTTAATTGTCATGTGCAAATAATTTCATAATGCAAGAAAACCTAATAGTCATAAAAGAGCATTATGTTTATAAAATCATTTATGAAATATATGAAATATGACTTGGGAATGTTCTTGATGTGATTTGTGAGATTCACCCAAAAAGAAAATAACAACACATCAAAGAGGCGGAATATGAAATGCCATCAAGTTTCAAAAACTTGACTTTTAGGTTGAAAAGTGCATATGATTTAGGGCTAATATTGTGTCATCCAAAAGAAGGCTGAAAATCTCTTCAGTCAGATGCATTTTCACAGTGTACTGGTCAGTTCTGTAGTCTAGCCAGCTTCTCTCCTCATTATGAAGTTCCTGAATCTAGAAGGTAAAAAGACAAAATGTGGCATTTTCAGTTCTACTATTTACTGCAGTCTTAAATAATACTTGAGCTAAAGTTACATCAAGACCACTAATTTCTTAAGCAAGCATATATTATTATAGGAGTGCCTTTACACACACCAGTATAAAGTCCACTCTGTCTCTCTTGGCATACCAGTATTTGCACAGTTTTTGGAGCATCTCTGTCATCTGTTGTTCACTTCGCTCTAAATTCAGAATTTTCTGTATCTCTTTTCTCACTGCAGCCTGCAAATAACCTTAGATTAACACAAATATATTCAAATATACTGTGCTTAAAAGCATAGATATGTATACATAGATGCCTCATTAGCGGCAGTTTCTATGGGCCTCATCCGCCATATTGAAACAGTGAAAGCCAGTCTGTAAACACTCAAGAGCAATTTGACAGTGCATCTGCAACTGTATACTTATATGCATGCATGAATATCTGCAATGTAATATTTGATGTAACGGGTGGAATAATATTTACCTTGTCATTTGCGGGTGCGGGTTGGGAATCAATAGGCATGAGCAGGCCGCTGGTCCAATAGCCAAAACTATTTCGACTCAATTCGGTACCCACTGATAGGCAGCAGCTTTCAAGCGGTCCCATGCTTATTTGTGACACTGGACCACAAAACCAGTCATAAGGGTCAATTTTTTAAAATTGAGATATATACATCATATAAAAGCTGAATAAATACGCTTTCCATCGATGTATGGTTTGTAAGGATAGGACAATATCTGGCCGAGATACAACTATTTGAAAATCTGGAATCTGAGGGTGCAAAAAAATCTAAATATTGAGAAAATCGCCTTTAAAGTTGTCCAAATGAAGTCCTTAACACCGCATATTACTTACAAAAATACATTTTTGATATATTTATGGTAGGAAATTTACAAAATATCTTCATGGAACATGATCTTTACTTAATATCTTAATGATTTTTGGCATAAAAGAAAAATTGATAATTTTGACCTATTTTGTTGGCTATTGCTACAAATATACCTGTGCAACTCGTGACTGATTTTGTGGTCCAGGGTCACATTTGTGTTCGTGTTCACGCGCTGCAATTGAAGTGACAGCTTCAGTCATTATAAAGGAAGCACTCTTTGCTCCCTTTCTGTATATAATCTATTCACAATGTGAATAAAAGTTTTATTTTTCATGATGCTAAGAGGACCAATGGCCATGCATACACTGCATAGTTTCAGGAGAGACAACCACAATTAAATGCATAGTGAATCCGCTAAAATATCCCTGATATGATATGACAGTAAAGGCTCATATTTAGCTATATGTTCTTTTAATTTATGAAAACCTCTAAGCGTCTGTATTTGGTGTAATTTATGCATTTTGAACAATTTATTTGTTCAAACATGATGTAGGCAAAAGTTTTGTATTGTTTACACACTAATTAAATTTAGTGCAGCTCTCAGATAACGGGTCGGGTGTTCTGTTAAGTACTGCGGGTGCAGGTTTACCAAACATGACCCCTGCAGGACTCTGCTCTGTGGTTTTTACAACCCGAAGCTGTGTTGTAAAATGCTGTGGCATCTAAGAAAAGTCATTAATTTTTACTGTAAGTGACAACAGCATCTTAAGTGTTGACCGTTCCAGGATGGCGGATGTGTCAACTTGTCTTGAGTGGTCGAATGTGGCATCAGCGTATACATATTATCTATGCTTAGAAGTACTTTAAAAATATGAGTTTCAAAAACAGCAACAACAACATGAATATTACTGAGAAGTTCATACAGCTGATTGCAAATGCTTTTACCTTTAAAAATGTGACTGAAATTTTACTTGATTGCAGAGTTGAGATTACAGATTGATCATCTATATTCTGGGCAGACTTTGTTCTTAGCAGATCACCCAAAATCTCATGAAGTACATCAGATGTTAACTGAAAGATCACCTACAGTGTAAAATGAATAAGGTTTAGATGAGAGTTTTGCTTCTGTCATTAATTTATCATTTGTATAGTTGTTTGCTATGTAGACATTACTATAGACTATAACCTTTCGATAATGTTTGCGACTGTCATCGTCCAGTAGATAGCTTGGTGTTTCATAAAGGTCAAGAGTGCCTTCATTTGCTTGGCTGCACAGAATTTCTACTGCAGCATTCACTAATCTGTACACGATACTGTCTTCATGGGGGGACACCTTTATCTTTGATGGCGTGTCGGGTTGGGCTTGATGCCACTGCTCCAAGACGCATGGCTTAAAATAACCATCCTCGCTTTTTCTGACATCCTGAATATCAAAGAGTGAGATGTTCAGAAATAGTTTTCTTCCATGCAGATTGCATGCATATATATTATTTTACACAGACATTTTATCCTTTGTTAAAATATTTCAAGGCTGTTTTGCTAACTTACAGTATCTGTAGATTGACTGTCACGCAATGATTTAATTCCTTGTCTCTTTCTGGTATCCTGAGCATCTTTGATCAGCTCTTCTGTCAGTTTAGTATCCACATGATTCCTGTTTTGCCCATTATGATGGAGCTCAAAGTCCGGCTGTAAAATACAGGTGTTTAGTGATAGATACAATTGCCATTCTGCTATATAATAAACAGGACTAAGTTTTTGAATGCAATAATTAGACGAAAAATGAAAATTCTGTCATCATGTATTCACTTTTTCTAAAACTGTATGTCTTTTTTCTTCTGCAAAACACATGTTGATGCTCTTTTCCATATAATGAAATCATACAGTGACCAGAGGCTGTCAAGCACCAATAAGGACAAAAACCACTGATAAAGTAGTACATATGACTTTTATTCTATATTCCAATTTTTTTTTTTGAAGACTCTGAAGTTGCACATCCTTGTGAGAGGATTGGAATAGACATTTCAAGTGTAGTTTATCATCATTCTAGCCATACAGTATATAGTAAAATCAAATAGTAGAATGGAACAATAAAAAAATAGACTGTAAAGACAATAAATAAGTCCCAATGAAAAGAGACAATAGGCAATAGGGCTACATATACTGTATAGTACACATATGTAGAATGATATATATATATATATATATATATATATATATATACATAGCAATATTTTGCAATATTTTAAAATATTATTTCAATTTAAGCTGTAATCCATTCCTATCATGGCAAAGCTGAATTTTCAGCATCATTACTTCAGTCTTCAGTGTCACATGATCCTTCAGAAATCATTCTAATATGCTGATTTGGTGCTCAAGAAAAAGTTTCTAATTTTTATCAGTGTTGAAAAGAGTTATTCTGTTTAATATATTTGTAGAAACAGTGATACATTTTTCAGGATCATTTAATGAATAGAACATTTTTACTGTCACTTCTGATCAATTTAATCCACTCTTTCTGAATAAAAGTATTAACTTCTTTTTATTATATAAATGTCCTGTTTTTGAACGATAGTGTACATGCTTTCACTGAATATAAAAGAGCAGCACAAACTCTCATCTAAACATCTTGTGTTCCACAGAAGAAAGAATTTCATATGGGTTTGGCATGAGGATGAATGGTGCCATAATTTTCATTTTTGAGTAAACTATCCATTTAAATTCTTGGTGTTACTTACTCTTGGCGAGGGCATTTCAGAGGGATGTGAAAGGTTTCTCGCTCCATCAGACGTGTCTTCCTGAGGTTCTTTTTGTTTTGTGCATGTGGTGATTGTAAGTATGGTCTCATCTCTAGGAGGACACTGACTATGTGCATGTACTCTTTGTCCATCTGCCGCTGATGTGTTTTTCTGTTGTTTATCTCTCTTTGCGCTAGGCAGTTCCTCATCTGAGAAGGGATCTTCATCCACCCCAATCTCTACATCACTACTATGTTCTCTATGTATATGAGCGATGTCCTCAGCTCTGACCAGGACACCATGACTTTTGTCACAGCTAAAGTACTTCACACCTCTAAAAGTTCCATTGTGGTTTCCATTTGGGTTGTCCAAAGCCACACCAGCCCAAAAACCATTCGCAAACGCTGTGAGGCCTTTATATTTCAGCACACCCGGTCTGGAGTTACACACAAGAACTCTGTCTCCAATCTGAAAGGGGGACAGTGGATCTGAGATTTCATTTCTCACATCTTCAGGAAGTGAGCTAGTGTACTCCGAGTATTCGTTTTCCTCTGCATCCTCACATAAAGCTCCATTAGTATCATCGTTTACCTCCTTTTCCCTCAGACTGTTAGAGCCTATACTTAGAGACTCTCTTCTTTTCAGAGAGAAGTCCACAGGGAGAGGAGGGATGTTCTCACTGTTAATGGAGAGATCTTCCACAGAATCAGGTGGAGCTTGAAGTTCCTCCTCACTTGTCCATGTAATAATCTCAAAGGCAGGAGGGGGAGGAGGACAACCGTGGATGTCGAGACCTGATGCGTCTCCTCCTTTAGCGGATGGGGAGAGTTCTGCACTTCCGTAAGACAAAACCTCATCTACAGGAGAGAGAATTTCTGATAAAGTAGACTCTCCAGTCATTTGTCTTTCGTAACGTGGCGGTGTATCGCGTCCTTCCTGTTTATTGTTCACATAAAGCTGAAAATTGTCTGGTACCATAGTGTACTTTTCTGCAAAAACTAAAGAGCAACTACTTTCTTGAGCTGCTTCAGTCTTCTCCTCATCGAGACAGTCCCTCTCTTCCTCAGACCAAGCGAGTACTTCGCTATGAAACGAAATTGCCTCTGACTTCTCATCTATCTCAGACAGACTGACATCACAAGATGGACTATCCTCAGCCTTTCTTATTTCCGCACTTACTGCTTCCAGAAACAAGTTTTCAATAAGTGGATTGTCTGTGACAGTCTCATTTGTACACGCCTGAGTTTTTAGTCCAGGAAGCTCATAGTCTGCATTGGTTTTATCAGTTTTGGAGTATGCAAGAGATGACTTCCATTGGCTCCCTGCATCCTGGTCACAGATATTGTGGTTGTTGTTAAACATCAGCACACTGTGCAGTCTCTGATTGTTCTGTACATTTAGAGCTGTGGTATCTGGAGTTGCATTGCCATGGACCACGCTTGTCGTCTTTCTGTCCTCTTGCTCATTGGGCTTAAGATGGCTCTTCTTAGAGTCCAACCGGAGATCATCTTTTGTGTCTGGACGAGGCTCACGGTTGAGTGTGAAATGCTGGATATTTAATACTGGCTTCATTGGCACTTCAGCTGGATGTTGTGGACTTACTCTCTTGGGTGTGCAGGTGTCCTCATAAAACCCTTGTGCCTTCCTCTGCGTGTTTTGTTCTGAAAGCAACAATTATAATTCAAATGATATGATTTATCTGACAAATATTAGATAAACAGAGGTGTATATTCATTTTCTCTCTCAAAACCAAAGACTATAAGTGTTATAAAATATTATCTATTGTCAAAATATCCTAAAAGAATGTTAATGGAATTTCCAACATCTTAACTGACCCTTTGTTAATCCCCACCCTAAAAACATTACCAACCAATCATGCCAATAACAGTTGTCATACATTCTCTCAGACATGCTTTCTATAGAGGATCTATATGTTTGGATCATTTTAAAGGTGCTAAAGAGGATGTTTTGTTTTATACATTTTTGCAATATTACTTGAAACTGTCTTTACTAACTGATAAAAGACTATTTATTAGGTGCACTGAAAAGAATAATATTAATATACATAATCTGTGCACGAGGTAGGGCCTTAAAAACATCAGCCAATCGTTTACACGATCATCGCGTAAACGATTGGCCCTCTGGCTTGTCAATCACTGCCATGACGTTCCTTGTGCGAGACGTGCGCGGCTGCGCGCTCCAGTAACTTTCCACACTCCACAGGCGCCGCATGCAATGTTTTTGTCAGGAGACAGGAGTAACAACTGCAGATTATGAGTTACTTGCAGTGAGTCCGACATAATGAATCCACTAACATGACACAGCGAATGCGGTGGTAAACACTCTTGTTCCAATACTCGTGCACGAGTTTTGGGAGGCGTTCCCTGAAAATGAGCTGTGAAGGGGGGTGGGGGGGGTGTTCTTATGCATGCGCTCATTTCAAAAACTCACTAACATCGCATACTTCCCTACTGTATAACAGGTGAAAAACAGTATGTGACAAAAGAAGTATGTCAGAATTCACAGTACTCATAAAAGAGTACGCAAAAAGTAGCAGGATGACCTACTACTTCTGGCGAGATTCTGAAGTGTGCATACGATGGAGACTTTACTATCCCATGAGGTCACGGGAGAGGATTTGTGAATGGCAGTGAAGCGATGTAACCGACGCTGATAGGTCACATGATAATGACAACATATAGCGAATGTAGTACATCTGGATTACATTCATACTACACACTCACACTATATAGAACATACGTTTTAACAGTCGTGAAGTAATTACTTCAAAATAAGTATCTACTCAAGAGAGTTTATGCGATTTTGGATGCAGCCTAAGTCAGGTTACTGTGTCATTAGCAACTAAAGTGTTCACAGTACCAGAAGTTAGGAACAGATCAGTTCACTTACACTAATGTTTTTACTTGCAAATGACGCTTTTCTCTTTGCATTTGACTGAATAGCATTATACAATCTCTAGTTCAAAATATTTTTCTAGTTCATTTCTATGTGGTATTCTGTAAAGTTGATTTAGCAACAGTAACTAATGAGGGCTCTTTTTTTTTTTTTTTGAGAATTTAAGTTCATGTAATTAGATAAACATAGCCATTATGTTAAGATAGTGTCTTAAGATCTAGTATGACCCACTAGCAGTTAGTCACCGGGTAGTCAATCTTACTTTTTGTTATCAAATTAGGCCAATCTATGTTTTATGTAACTGACATAAACAAGTTGTGAACAATTACCAAAAAAACAAAAAATGTGATGGCTAACTTTTAAGACTAGTCTTAGCGGTTTATGCAACCGGCCCCTTGTTTGATTCTAAGAGGATTCCTCTTCAATCCCATTATAATTGGTTCTGATTTTCTGACACTTTTTTGACAGTGTATCTGTTTTCCAGTTTTACATTGTTTATGTGAAGTCATATGCTATAAATGCCACAGTAAATCAGTATGGGTATTGAGTCATTCTGCTAACAGCATGAGTCAGCAGAAACTAAACATACTGTAAATCAGCACTCACAATGAATTGCAGTCTACTCAGTAACAAAAGAAATGCATCTATCGATGAGATAGACTGTGAAATAGTAAAATCAAACTGTATGAAGTCTGACTGCTTTGCTTGACTGCCTGCCCTGAAATGAAGATGAAGCATGATGATTAAATGTTCCCTTTTAAGAGTGACTTTAACACTTACTCTGTGTTCATGAAAGCTCCAAAAAACACAGAACCCTCTACCCACCGTTGACTTCAGCTCCTGATTTCAAAGCCTTCATAGAATCACGCTGACGTGAAGTGCTTCCACTTTCCGTCTTGGCAATTCTTTCTGGGCTGATAAGATGAAGAGGAGCCTGGTTCTGTCGACTGTACCTGTGAGAGGGACTGGCAGGAGGATTATCTGATTCTGCAACTGGCACAATATCCTGCTCCACTGGGACAAATTCCACTTGGTTCCTCTTCCTTCCTAAAGTCCACACTTCATCTGATGACAACAGCCTCCTCAAACCTGCCTTACTCAACAAGCTGAAGAAAAACAAGCAAAGTTTGCACTCATATTTTGTCTCAAATCTAAGGCCTCATCATTTAACATTTTACTATAATTTTACAATAGATGTTATGAACTAAAATGAACTAGCTAATTTATAAATATACTATTGTTCATTGTTAATTTATGTTTGTTCTTAATAGACTGACTAATGTTACAACATGTATTAGTAAATGTAAAAATAAATGTGAACCTAGATTGATAAATACTAAAAGTTATTGTTCATTGTTAGTTCATGATACTCTGTAAATAAAACAAAGCTTATTGGAGTTGGTTTTACAAGAAAATACTATTTACTATTTTAGTCTTTCTACTTTAAAATAACATGCTTAATTGTATGTGTTCCTTGCCTTTTCTTTGTAATTAATTGTGAAATTTACCAAATTGACTAATGTTAATGAATTGAACTGTATTGCAAGTCTTATACGTTTTACCCTTCTAATTATAACAACATATTTTTTCTTTATCCCATATGAAAGAAAACACATGCCTTCCAAATAATGATATCTAATAGAATCTTTTTTTGCAATTTTGTGCAATTCAATTTAGCATGTTGTGATGCTTTCAAGCATCAAACACAAGCCATTCATTGCAATGGCCTGGAAAAAGTAAATAATGTACTTAAGTAAGTACTTAACAGAATGCTCATTTTTGAGTGAACTACTGCTTTAAGTCCATGTTATATATCTTACACACAACTAATGCCTACTCATGCAAATAGACAGAGAGTAAAAGAGTGAGAAACAGAAAGAGAGAGAGAGAGAGAGAGAGAGAGAGAGAGAGAGAGAAATGTCATCCACCTACCCTGACCTGTTCATGACTGGCATACTGCCATCACAAAGGGGCTCAGTCGCAAGCAAGCAGCCAGAGGAACAGTAGCCTGTCCTCCTTCAGGTCCCCTGTGAGACGCTGCTGCCACTCCCCAAATATCGTGCCTACTCGCATACAGTTGCGGTCGAGCCACGGGCTGAGAGAGCAGTCATCCTGCATCTCTAGTCTACAGCTATGCCCTCTTTTTATTCTCTTTAACTTCCTCCTGCTTGCCTCTCTCTCTTTCATCCAATAACTCTCTCCTCCCATCCAGCCTCCCCCTCCTCTCTCTCTCTCACTCAGTCTGTCTCCACTCTATTTCTGCGACTTCCTTCCATTTCTCTCTCTCCAAGGGTAATTACTCTGAGTGGTGCATATAACCAAGACAGACACAGTAAATGCTGTAGATAACAAGCTTATCATATGCACACACTTCTGCCATGTCTCCTCTGTTGTGTGTCATGCGGGATTTGTTAGACAGTAAGTGGTGCACTGCAGTATTTCCTCTTGAGGAGGTAGCCTACATAAATGTGTTGGCACTGCCTCTGCTTACTGTATATGGAATTAAAATCCCACTGCTTTTCTTTGTAAGTGTATGATAATAAATGATGGAATAATAGTGATCACACTTGCCTTCCTTCCTTACTGGGTGCTTTATCTGTGCTTCTAGCATCTGGCTTTATCCCAGGCTGCATAACACCCTCTTCCTCCTGCAAAACATCAGCATAGAAATCAGTATTTCTAAATGTGGCATCTAAGCATTATGGGTAATTATCACATGGTTTTGCACTCCTGTTCAATTCATCACATTATTGCAGTAACAGCACTGGGAACTGTTGCATTTTGGACTTTGTTAAAGTCAACATGAAATTATTTTTTTTTTGTTTGTTTGTTGTTGGTTTTTTTTTTTACCATGAACATTTAATTGGTGCAAAGAAATTTTTCCATCCCATTCCATCCAACCACCTGTCATATTTAATCTTTACATAGTTCCATTCTGGTATGGAATGCTCACTTTTGACAATAAATAAATCCACTAAAATCATTAAAATATTTCTGAATATTCTGCTGTCTCATAAGCTCTCCATCTGCCCATCTCCAACAGTCCAGTCATCTAGTCAAAAACTACATTTCCCAGCATCCCTCCTGTTCATCACCTGCACTCACTAGGCCATCACCCACACCTTTACGCTTTGGCTGTGTCCAAAATAACCCCCTATACCCTTAAATATGACACTATTTGAGAGGACAGCCATAGAGACAGAGCGCATTTAGGCCACGCCCACACTGGGGGGGGCAATCCAACCCTCTCTATTGACTTTGTATTGCGTGAAGCAATACTGAATGAATACTGCCTCCTTTTCATTTCTTGCTTCTAACAAAACACAGAACAATGCCTAAAAGTGTGACAGGGTGTACTGCAAACAAACTAAAAAAAAACAACCCAGAACTAAGTTTTTATAAGCTCCCGAATCGTAAATCCAGCCTTTAAGGATACAAAAGTGGATACAGGCAATAAGACGTGAAGCATCAGCAGGAAGAATGGGTAAATTGTGGGATCCTGACACTCAGTATGCCTCAGTACGCCTACGTGTGCTGTAAACATTTTGTCACTGGTAAGTCAAATATCCAAATGTCAGTTTTATATATTAGATTTCCTGTCATCGATTACTTTCCCTCCAGTGGGTGTAGTTCTCAGAGTAATATGACACGTTGCGCTCTGTCTCAATTGCCTGTATCCACTTTTGTGATCTTAAACGCTTGTTTTTTGGGGGAGTCGACAGCTTATAAAAACGTAGTTCTGGCTTTTAGTTTTTTTTTAGCTAGTTTACTGCACACCCTGTCACATAGCAGCTTTTAGAAATTGTTCTGTTTTTTGTTATAAGTCAGAAATGACAAGGAGGCAGCTTCACGCATACAAAGTCAATGGGGAGGGTTGGACTGCTGCATTTGTAACTCCCTCAAATTTTGAAAGTAAATGGCTTGTGAATGCTGTTAATGTTGACTTTTTCCACAGTATCACTGAAGAAAAAGGGTAGATTTCTGATTCAAAGAATACCATAGTAGTGTTCTCCCACTTTCTCCCGCTGCATTGCTTTAGAAGTGTCTGCATTTGCAGTAATTGTCTGAAGTGAATAGCTGACTGCTTGATTTCAAGAATGTCTCTCTGATGGTGGAAAAGCAACCGTCTCTGCTGCCGGACAGATCTGTACATATTTCTCCAGTGGTGGATCTCTGCCTGTAATCAACATATATAAAATGCTTACATATATAAATGGTGGTGATACGTTTAGTTTTTGAAAGAAGTCTTTTATGCTCACCAATGCTACATTTATTTGTAATAATGTGAAATATTTTGTGAAATTGTCACGGTTCGCAGATGCATTGTTTCCTTCTTGTCGCGTGCTCTGTGTTGTGACAGCGGTGGGTGTGTTTGTGGATGTGTGTGTGTGAGTGTGTTTGTGGGTGTGTCCAGGCCACGCGGCTCATCAGTGGATCCAGCTGCCACTCATCATCTCACCACCTGCTGCTCATTCACTCACCCTATATATACTCATCTCATTCTCATCTCCTTTGTCAGATCGTTGTTTGGTGTCCTGTGTTGTGGTTGTTTCGTCTGTTCCTGATTGGAGTTCCCGTGTATTCGTCTTCAGTTCCAGTTTGGTTGTCTTCGTGTTCTTGTTCATTGTCTGGACCGTGGATTCTACTCAACACTTCACCTCTCCTCACCACCACGCACCTACAGCCGATCATCTCAGTTCCTGCGCCATCGGAAGCCTGCACAGATCCTTGACTGTTCCTTTCTTTCTGCTTGTTTCACAATAAACGTCATAACTTGAATTTGCTTCCTGTGATCAATCATGACAGAACGATCTGACCAGAGAACGGAAGCAGCAAGCACCCAGCAGACCGCCCTAGAGGAGTTCGTCAACAGCAGCGTACATCGTATGGATTCTCAGGAGAGGAATTTAAATGAAACAGGGCGAGCCATGCAGGCTTTAGTGGTGCAGGTGTCCGAGCTCACCCAGCAGTTCCAGCTTCTTCGTGGTCCCGCTGCGCCGCCCACACCGGCCGTCCTCCCACCCACACCAGAGAACGCCGCCAGTCCCGAACCTCGTCTTCCGGTGCCCGAAGCCTACTCAGGTGAACCTAATTTTTGTAGAGCATTCCTGACTCGTTGTACTATGCATTTCGCGCTACAGCCCCGCACCTTTAATACGGAACAGAGTAAGGTGGCATTTGTGCTCACTCTCCTTACGGGGAAGGCTTCTCTCTGGGGGACGGCAGTGTGGGAGAACCAAGACCCATGCTGCGCCTCGTTCCAGTCACTCTCCGCGGAAATGAAGAGAGTATTCGACCGGTCGGTCGCTGGGAGAGAAGCCACCAGGCAGCTGGCGGAACTACGCCAGGGAGAGAAGTTGGTGTCTGACTATTCCATTGAATTTCGTACGTTAGCGGCTGAGTGTCACTGGAACGAGGAGGCGCAGTGGGACATGTTCCTGCATGGGCTGGCTGACCGTGTTCAGAGGGAGATCTACGCGCTGGACCTCCCGACTACATTTAATGGACTCATTGACCTCGCACTCAGGGTGGACGCTCGGCTGACCAGGGTTGAGTGAAGGAGTCCAGCCCAAAGGAGCGGGGAGGTTATACGGTCCAGCAGCGGGGACACGGTCAGTCCCATTCAAGATTATGAGCCCATGCAGGTGGGTCGAGCTCGGCTTTCCCGGGAGGAGTGGGAGAGGCGGAGATCCCAAGGACTGTGTCTGTACTGTGGAGGAGCCGGCCATTTCGCTTACAACTGTCCGTTAATAGGGCAAGCCCGGCAGTAAGTTTGAGGCTACTGTCGAGAAGGATCTCCGCTGGAAAGTCCTCAACTACATCCACCCTCCTCCCGGTGAGACTGAGATGGTCGAATCACCTTCACGACTGCAGTGCACTTCTGGATTCCGGTGCTGAAGGTAACTTTTTGGACAAATCTCTCGCCATAAAACTTCACATTCCCTTCAAACCTCTCACCAACAGAATCACTGTGCACGCACTCAATGGACAGAGCCTCCCCACCATATCTTACAGCACCAAGGATGTCACCCTGATCACCACCGGAAATCACATTGAACAGACTTTATTCTCATTTTTGATTCCCCTCACACCCCCATCGTCCTTGGTCACCCCTGGCTCACTAGACACAACCCCCGGGTAGACTGGATCCAGAACTCCATCGTGGCCTGGAGCGATGTTTCTGTTTTACAGGAGGAGGCAATGGATCTGTCTAACGTGCCTGCCTAAAGGCAAATTGTATTCACTTTCAGTTCCTGAAAGGGAGGCTATGGAGAAATATATTTCTGACTCACTAGCAGCCGGGTTCATTCGCCCTTCCTCTTCTCCAGCGGGGGCGGGGTTCTTTTTTGTGGGGAAGAAGGATGGTTCTCTGCGACCTTGTATTGACTACCGGGGGTTGAACAACATTACGGTAAAGAATACCTATCCTTTGCCGTTAATCTCTTCAGCCTTCGAGAGGTTGCAGGGAGCATCCATTTTCACAAAATTGGATTTAAGAAATGCCTATCATTTGGTTCGCATCAGGAAGGGGGATGAATGGAAGACTGCTTTTAACACCCCCAGGGGGCACTTTGAATACTTGGTTATGCCGTTTGGGCTTTCCAACTCCCCAGCGGTCTTCCAGGCACTCGTTAATGACGTGCTGAGAGATATGGTCGATCAGTTCATATATGTCTACCTGGACGACATATTGATTTTTTCCTCATCTCTCCAGGAACATGTACAGCACGTTCGACGAGTGCTTCAGAGGTTGCTAGTGAATGGGCTTTTTGTCAAGGCGGAGAAATGCGCTTTTCATGCACAGTCTGTTCCTTTTCTAGGGTTCATCGTGTTGACTGAGGGAGTACGCATGGATCCTGAGAAGGTTAAGGCTGTGGTGGATTGGCCAAGTCCAGATTCCCGTAAGGCCCTACAGAGGTTTCTGGGATTTGCCAATTTTTACCGGCGGTTTATTCGCAACTTCAGCCTACTAGCCTCGCCTCTGATTGCCTTGACCTCCCCCAAAACTACGTTCAGGTGGTCAGACGCAGCCAAGGCTGCGTTTGCCAAACTGAAGGCTTGCTTCGTTTCAGGCCCCATTCTTGTTGCCCCTGATCCATCACGGCAGTTTGTGGTGGAGGTCGACACATCAGAGGTGGGGGTAGGCGCAGTGTTATCCCAGTGTTCTTCCGCAGACGATAAGATGCACCCGTGTGCGTTTTTTTCCCATCGATTATCCCCCGCCGAACGTAACTACGACATTGGTAATAGGGAGTTGCTGGCAGTCAAGTTGGCCTTGGAAGAATGGCGCCACTGGTTGGAGGGTTCAGGGGTGCCTTTTATTGTATGGACCGACCATAAGAATTTAGAATATATCAGAACTGCCAAAAGATTGAACTCCAGGCAGGCTCGGTGGGCACTTTTTTTCGGACGTTTTGACTTTACTCTCTCGTACCGCCCGGGTTCTAAGAACATCAAACCCGACTCTTTGTCTCGTATTTTTGATCGTTCCGAACGCCTGTCTACTCACATGATCCTGCAGAAAACATTCTAATGCTCAAGATACACTCATTACACTTATGTTGTAAACATCTGTGCAACATCTGTGCTGTTTAATGTTTGTGGATTCTTTGATGAATAGAAAGTTCAAAACAACAGCGTTCATTTTTTTTTTTTTTTTGTAACAACTTAGACTTTATAAAATTAACTTCTTTTCAAATATTAACTTCTTTTTTAACTTAAAATGCCTTTTTCAAACTTAAAACTTCCTCACACGTCACCTGCTCTTGTTGGAACCTGTGGATTACTTCCTCCTCTTTCTGCTCGAGTTCAGCTAAAGCTAGTGCATCATCTTGTACTGTTGAATGACTATGACTGATGAAAACAGATGTGTTATATGACAGTATGGTTGCAACAATAACAGCACACATTTATATGATTTAAATACGTTTCTCATAAGAATAAGTAGTAATAAAATAAGTGGTAAAAAAATAGTTGCATAAATTGCATCAGTCATGAAATTATGAGGACTAACATCTATAATGATAAAGAGTAAAATACTGTCATCCTGGGAGGATAATTTAGCATTCTAATGCAAATGACAAATTATTTACAAAAAATTTAAAATGTTTACTTGATCACCTCAAGGCCACTTAAAAATGAGAGTGACCTATGTTTCCCATACAACAGCAAAACAGTGTAACCATAGAAATGGCACTGTTTTAACTTATAATGACAATGTTTCTATGCAATGGCAGTTTTATTTTAAGTAAAATTCATCAAACTGAGTTGGGTTGGCAACTGATTCAAATGTTGAACATGCTTAACTCGAGAATAGAGTGATGTTGTGAGAGGTGCCAATTGCGAATGTGATATTCAGCAGTCTGATGTGATAAGCAGGTTGTGCCTCTGCTAACACAATATTGCTTTCCTTATACATCCTGATTATACAGTATATCCTTTTCTAAGTAATCCCCAGTTTCACTAAATGCATCAGTAATCTGAATACATCCTTTTATAATGTAACTGTACCATTTTTTTTTTTTTTTTTTTTTTAAGTGATTATGTAACATCATTACAAGTTTTCCGTTACTCATATTCTGTAATGCTCCAACCAGTCAAGCTCAGCTTGGGTCTTCTCCCAGACCGCTTTCTCTCTCAGCCTGAAGAGGGCGCTGTACTGTCGTGCCCTCAGCTCCTCTTCCCTCAGGAACTGCTGGCTCTGGGCCAGGGAAAGGTGGCCGTGGAGACGCTGGCTGTACAACTCACTCCACTGCAAATCGCATTAACAGAGGAGCCAGACATAAATGTGCATTCAATACTTTGACATACACTTGCCATGCATGCCCTTTAGTGCATACTTGCAATTTGTAACTCTGCTACAGACAAAGTCTACCCTATAAAAAGTACTATGGTACAGTGTTGGTATAGTATGGTAATAAAAGTATTATAATAAACACCATGGTACTAAATGATTACCACATTCTGTATGTGTATACATATATACACAGTTGCAAGAAAAAGTATGTGAACCACTTGCAGAATCTGTGAAAATGTGAATTTTAACAAAAATAAGAGATATCACACTGTCACAGCTGGTTGAAGACAAAGGAGAGGATGCAGGATCTAAACACAGCAGTAAAGGTTTATTCACAAAAACAAAACACTCTTGACTATGAAATGAACAGAACAAGTAGAACGTAACGGAGAAGTGACAACTGAACAGAACAAACAGGGATTAAAAACAAAGAAATGAGGAGCTAATTAATGAGACACAGCTGAACTTAAACACTAATCAGATCAGAAACCTTAGTAACAAACAAGTGGCGGGAAACTGAGAACAAAGAACATGTGACTAATGAAAAACAAACTCTAAACATGAACTACTAAACAGAACAAAAACACAACTCAAACGTTACAGTATCCCGCTCTCCTGACAGGCGCGACCTCACACTGTATTACATCCACAAAGGTGGTAGGGTGGGTGCTCTGGAGGCTGACGAGGATGTGGCTAGGTGGGACAGGAAAGCCTCCAGGGCGGCGCCCAGGGGGCCATGGCGGTACTGCCTCCGTGGCCTTCACCCAGGGGCTTT
Organism: Megalobrama amblycephala; assembly: GCF_018812025.1. Classification (NCBI taxonomy): domain Eukaryota; kingdom Metazoa; phylum Chordata; class Actinopteri; order Cypriniformes; family Xenocyprididae; genus Megalobrama; species Megalobrama amblycephala. Next base: position 41,713,284 of record NC_063047.1, read on the forward strand.
GCTTGACCACTACGGCCGAGGACATACTGCACCCCCCCAAAAATTTTCTTGGGAGGATCTAAGGGTTTATGGTCTGGTGCATGTTCTTGGCTGGAACGGACTCTTGGATGGGCTACTGGGCTGAAGCAGACTCTGGAATGGGCTTTTTGGCTGATGTCTTCTCTGGGCTCTGGACACGAACACAAAACACAAGCCCTCTCTGGGCTCTGGACTGGGACTGTAGTCATCACTGGATGACGGTCAGGGGCTGGAGCCATCACGGGACGACGGTCAGGGGCTGGAGCCTTCACTGGACGACAGTCAGGGGCTGGAGTCTTCACGGGATGACAGTCAGAGGCTGGAGCCTCCACTGGACGACAGTCAGGGGCAGGTACGTTGGTTTTTCTCCTCACACTCCACGATGGTCAAGGGGAATCCACGGTGGACAAGCACCCACTCTACATAACTCTGGAAGTTCCAGAGTTATGTAGAAAAACACACAGAGGCTGGTGTCATCATAATGAACAAAGGGAACCCAATCCAAATACCTCTGTGTGTGGGCCTCAAGGAACAGATCCCCCTGGGAGAGGAGGAGAATTTCCACTGCTGCTTGATCCATAATATGGTCAGTTTTTCTGTCACAGCTGGTTGAAGACAAAGGAGGGGATGCAGGATCTAAACACAGCAGTAAAGGTTTATTCACAAAAACTAAAAACAAAACACTCTTGACTATGAAACGAACAGAACAACGAGTAGAACGTAACGGAGAACTGACAACTGAACAGAACAAACACAGGGCTTAAATACACAGAACTAAGGAGCTAATTAACGAGACACAGCTGAACTCAAACACTAATCAGATGGTGTCATCGTTCAGGGGGGCAGGGCGGATCAGACAGCTCAGGGTGCCATGGCGGCGCAGGCAGCCCAGGGGGCCATGGCGGTACTGCCTCCGTGGCCTTCACCCAGGGGCTTTGCTTGACCACTACAGCCGAGGACATACTGCACCCCCCCAAAAAAATTCTTGGGAGGATCTAAGGGTTTATGGTCTGGTGCATGTTCTTGGGCTAGAACGGACTCTTTGATGGTACTATGGTACATAACAAAAGCCGCTTTTCCACCGTCGGGCCGGTTCTTAGGATGGTAAGGAACGGTTCCAGTTGTTTCCACTGGAGCCTGGTATGGCATGGCACGATTACAAAACGTTCTCGGCCTGGAATTCTCGGCACGGTTGTCGAATCTGTCGAGTGCTGGTAGAACCAGTGAAGTGATGTCGACACACAGGTTTGGTCACTTGTCTGTTGCCTGGCTACCAGTTTCACCGTAGCTGGCTAAGCACTCTATTTGAGTGAAGTAAAAACAAATGAATAATAAAATTAAAAGAAATATCTAATCATCCGCCATAACGCGTTTGTTATTACATCTCATATCGTAAGTAAACCATTACATTACCAAGGCAACGACTGACACTTTTATATTACATTCCAAAGAGCGGCCATTATCAGCCCCAGAGTGACGAAACCGTAACCGTACCAGCTGGTCCGGATTGGCACGGAATGGAACGGTTACGCAATGAGAACCGTTCGGCCCGATGGTGAAAAAGTGGCTAAACAAGTGGCGGGAAACCGAGAACAAAGTAGAACATGTGACTAATGAAAAACAAACTCTAAACATGAACAACTAAACAGAACAAAACACAACTCAAATGTTACACATACAAAATGCATGTTTTGTTTTATTTAGTATATATTTTACATAAAAAATGTTTATATATAGTCCACGAGACAAAAAAAAATAGCTGAATTTATCAAAATGGCCAAAAGTTTAGGAACCATTGATTCTTAATACTGTGTCGATACCTTGATGATCTATGACTGTTTTTTTTTGTTTGTTTGTTTTGTGATGGTTGTTCATGAGTTCCTTGTTTGTCCTGAACAGTTAAACTGCCCAATGTTCTTCAGAAAATCCTCCAGGTCCTGCAGATTCTTCAGTTTTCAAGGACTTTTTGCATATTTGAATCCCTTTGCAGTGATTGTATGATTTTGAGATCCATCTTTTCACACTGAGGACATCTGAGGGAATCAAACACAACAATTAGAAAAGGATCAAACATTCACTGTTGCTCCAGAAAGGAAACACAAGGCATTTAGAGCTGGGGGGTGAAAACTTTTGAACAGGATGATATCCAAATTTTTCTTCTTTTGTTAAAATATATATTTTTTTTCATTTAGTACTGCCCTTCGGAAGCAACAGGAGGTACTTGCATGTTTCCCAGAAGACAAATTAAGTACAATTTACCTTGATCTTCAAATTCAAAGTTTTCACGCCCCGGGTCTTAATGCATTGTGTTTTCTTCTGAAGCATCAGTGAATGTTTGAACCTGTTTTTTAATAGTTGTGTTTGAGTACCTCAATTGTCCTCAGTGTGAAAAGATGGACCTCAAATCATACAATCACTGCTGGAAAGGGTTCAAATATGCAAAAACTGAATAATCTGCAGGACCTGGAGGATTATTATCATGTGTGGGAGGAGTTTTATCATGGTTTTATCATGGCTCCTTGAATGAAATATCCACAGTAATAACGGACTACATAGACTTTTGTGTGTAGTCAGTGATACCAACAAAGGAGATAAGGATCTATCCAAATAATAAGATGTACATACCTAAAGATGTTAAGCATGTGATGAACTTGAGGAAGATTGCTTTCATAAAGAAGGATACAAAACAAAGTGTCTAGAAAAGGAGTTAAAGGGGAAAATACGAGAGGCAAAGATGGCATATAGGTCAAAATTGGAAAAGGCTTTTAAAAGTAATCGTGCGAAACAGGTATGGAATACCATGAAGGGAATGACTGAACTATCGCCCACACAGAAGTCATTAGTAGTAGACGATGAGATTGAGTTCGCAAATCAACTGAATAAATTCATCTCCAGGTTTGATGAAGGTAAAGGGAATATTTTAGATAAGAGTATAAGTATTATTAATTCAGTCATACCAGAGTGGTCAGATAGAATTGAGGTTACAGTTGAACAGGTGAGGAGTACTTTTAAACAATTAAATCAGAGGAAGGCTACAGGACTAGATAATCTCAGCCCATTCATTTTGAAAATTTGTGTGGCAGCCTATTTTTCAGTGTTCCATAGATACACACACTATCCCTGAAATGTGGAAAACTTCGCATGTAATACCTCTTCCAAAAAAAGTAGGGGCGGAGGAATTGGGTGATTTTCGACCCATAGCCTTAACTCATATTATTATGAAGTCTTTGGAGAAAATTGTGGTAAAACAGGTTTTGAAGTCAGTAGAAGGTAAAACAGATACTCATCAGTTTGCATATAAGCAAAATCGCAGTACGGAAGATGCAGTGGTAACCTTGTTACATCTGATCCTGAGACATCTGGATAAGCCTAAAACTATAGCTTGGGCCCTCTTTTTGGATTTTACCTCTGCATTCAATACAATAAGTAGGCCTCAGGATTCTGAAGAATGGATGGGACTGAAGTGATGCACTGGAGCTGGATGTTTGTTTGTTTGTTTTTTTAATAAATGGGTGTCTATTGTAGTGTCTTATTATTTGATGTGAATGTGTATAGATGTGAATTAATGTGAAACAGTAAACACTGTTGGATGCGAGACAACTTTTGGACGAAATTCCAACAATAAAGTGAAATTGAAATTGAAAAAAAAAAAAAAAAAACGGAATAAATATAATATTGAAAAACAGTTCCTTCAATGTTTTTAATGTATTACCTTGCTGGTGGAGTCAGTGCTCTCACTGCAGTCACTTCGCTCCTCTTGTCCTTTTTCTGTGTGGTCAGTCTGCGGTCTGAATGTTGTCTCTGCAACACACAGTCCCATATCTAAAATATATATACATTTATTAAAATAATAAAAAATGCTGTATTTCTTCCAAAGATTTTAAATGCTTTAGTGAGGGCCAACTGTCTATATTCTTTGAAAGTAATAAACTGAGGCACATACCCAATTCATCTTTTTCATCTTTAATCTCGTTTTTAATTGACATCCCTTTTTATCTGTGGTTTTTCTCTGCATCTCTATCCAGAGATACAAAATCAGACAAAGTTTCCCTTGATTCGGCTCCACGGATGCCCTGTCCAGCGGGTTGTGACTGTCTCAGAGCTCCTTTGTGGTCTGTGATTACCAGCCAGGCTGCCTCATCATCCATGTGTGTATCCAGAGCACCAATTGTCTTCCTGAGAGCTTCCACTCTGTATCTGTAAGTTGCCAAACGGTTTTGAGCCCAGCTCACATCAGCTGCACTCACAGGACTGCCAACTTCACTCAGTGTGCCTGAGCTCTGGTCCACCTGCTCAGCTCTGCTGGTTCAAAGATGGCAGATGTGTAATCAAAGTATGTTCAGAATGATCAAAAACTAATACAAATGTAAGAAAAAAAACACATAACAAACGTCCTAAAACTTAAACTAAAATTTAAATGAAAAATGAAAATATATTAAAAATAAAAGCTAATTCAAAATATTAAAAAATCTAAAATAAAACTGTTGCATAAATCAAGCATACAGCCACGCAGCCGTAATGGGTATTCTGTGTCTGTTGTGGGTGTGTTTAGTATGTTTTAGTTCAGTTTCCTGTGTTTGATTTTGTTTCTATGGTTTCTCTTTGATTTGATTATCATGTGCACCTGTTGTTCATTAGTTGATTAGTTTGCCTTGTGTATTTAAACCCTGCTTGATCAGTTTATTGTCTGTTCTCGTCTATATGCTTGCTTTTGGTTCTTTTGAGTTTTTGTAATAAAGAAGCTTTAAAGCCATATATTTAGTTTTTTTTTTTTTTTTTTTTTTTTGCAACCCAATGTGATAGCACCCTACAGAACGAAAAAAATGACTTGTTGCTATCTGTCTGTCTTCTACACCAGTGGTTCTCAAACCTGTCCTGGGGACCCCCCACCACTGCACGTTTTGCATGTCTCCCTTATCTGGCACACCTGATTCAACTCATCAGCTCATTAGTAGAGACTGCAAGACTTGAATTGGGTGTCTGATGAGGGAGACATTAAAAATGTGCAGTGGTAAGGGGTCCCCAGGACAGGTTTGAGAACCACTGTTCTACACTATCTAAAAAATATTAGTGTAGCCTATGTTTACACAACATTTACTAAAATTAAAAAGTTTGCATTTTCAGGCCCCCAAAATGCCGTTGTCATGTATTTTTGATCAAATAAATGTAGCCTTGATGAGCATAAAAGACTTCTTACAAAAACATTAAAAAATATATAAACTTCACTTTTCTTTGCTTGTCTAAAATCACAATTTTGCAACCAGTTTGCTACCTTGATTAAAATTCAGTTCAATTTCAGGAACTGAATTAGAATTAAAAAGGCACTATCAATTCAATTCTGAATGGCATATCCCCTCTGCATATTCCAACATCTATTGAAAAGCCTTTCTAAAAAGTTGTGATAGCAGATAAAGGAGGAGCAATTCAATATCAATATCTGTAGCTTTTAAATGAAACATATGGGTGTGGTCTTTCATGTCCACATTTGGGCCATACATGTATAATGACTATTTCTGTGATTTAAATACTTGCTTACTCAACACTGCCCTCTTGAGGCTGAGAAAGGGAGCAATGGGCTCTGCAGTAGGCTCACACTGTCACACTTTGGTTCTGTCTAGGAAAGACATGCAATTGTTCTTCATTTGTGTCAGCTTCATGAGCACATCTCTTCTTCTCCTCGGAACCACCTCTGTTCTGTGTAAGTGCATATTTATATCCCATTATTTAACAGTATGAAAGTGGTAACCTTGAGTACTTCATTTCTCTAGGTAAGATCATTTGCTTATTGCTTTTTTCAGCCAACATTCATTTACATACCTTGCACTCCTGTTGCTGTTCTTTCATGGCCCCGTGGAGCGCTTGCCTTTGTTTTCGAACTACTTCATGCATATTCTTTTGCTTCCTCTCATCCTCTTGCTCTGCTTCTTTCCTCATTTGCAGACCATTTTTCCTTCTCTCAGTGGCTCCCAATTCCCAATTTGATTTTGTTTGGCCTTCATTTTCTTTACCTGCTACTAGTGGACTTGTTGTCTTTGTAATGTCACAGTTTTTAACAAAGACCTTCGAGGTCGGATTTTGTGATGCCCTAAAGTAGTAATGATTTCTGTGTGCCAACGGAAATGCTTTGACCGGGCATGAAGAAGCTGCACTGTTGATGCATAAGACTTGAGCTTGAGCTCTCAAGGGGTTGACATACTTCTCAGATGAATCCTCTTCCTTTTTAAATTGGTTTGAACACTGGTCTCCATTTGGTTGAGCATTTAAAATAGGCTGTTGAGGATCCCTCTTGTTTGACCACTCACACTGATCTGTAAAGAAAGTGCATGCATGAGAACTAGACAAATTTAAAATAACGCTAAGGTGCATATAATTGCAGATAAATATGATATAAGCATGCATAATATGCTGAGTCTGATTCTGCGTGCCCACTCAATGCAATTGAATTATGGCCTACCCTTAATGCTGACTCTTTCAGCCTGTGAAAAAGCAGTGCATGGTGAGTTCAAAATTAGTTTCACAAGCCCCTGGGCATTCCTCCAGGCGGATATGTATGTAGAATGCTCTGCTGCAAGGTAAGAAAGGAAAATGTAAAAAAAAAAAAAAAAAAAAAAAAAAAAGCAAACATTGTACCTAGTGGTAGAACAGCTTGTCACTGGGGCAGTTCCCTTAAAGGGACAACGTTGTACCTTATCTACCCTTGAAATGTACATATTAGTACCTTCCCTTGTGAAAAAGAAGTGTGCTTAATTGTATTGAATGTGCACTTGTAGTGTGCTTCAAATCTTAAAAAGTGTATTTTAAAAAACTGAACTTGGAGTTAATAATAATAACTAAACAAAAGGCCACTTCAAATAAATTATTATGATTTAATAATCTTTTGTCATGCTTTGAAGAAGTACACTTATTTTGATGTGTGTAACAACATGTAAAGTATCGATTATAATTTTAACTGTAGTGTTATTTAATATTACATATTTCAAATGTACTAACTGTAACTTTATCATTACTAATGTGTACAAATATATTTAACTATATGACATACAAATACAATAGAAATTACATTAAAGTATATTTTAGTTTATCATAAATGCTTCTCAGTGCATTCGACAGTACCACTTTAACCATATTTCAAACAATATAAGTAATTATATTACATATAAAAAAGTTAGTTAAAAAATAACTCAAGTTCAACTAATTGCATTTATTTAAAAATTAAACTATAATATTTTCAATTTACAATTAAGTGTCCAAAATTATTGCATTCAGTTCGCTCTGATTATTTAAAATATATTATTTAAAAGTATATTATTTTCATAATAAATGCTCTTTTTAGAAGTATGCTAAAGAATACTTCTTTTTCACAGGGGTTAGAGTAGTAATCTGCACTTTTAGTATACGACTATGAAGCTTTTAGGGGTAAATAAGGGACAAAGATGTCATTTTGAAGGTACTGACCCAGTGACAAGTTCCCCTAAAGTTAAAATGTTTGTATTATTATTATTATTTTTTATTTTTTTCCTGAGAGTGAAGTTTTAAAGCTTAATTAAATTGCTCTATTCTGTCATGTAAGGCGTTTAGTAGGCCAAGGTGCTTTGAAACCTCTGAGACATTTTTATATTATATTCTGGGTCAGGAAGAATTTTATTAAATATCTCACCCCGGAGAACAGATCTTTGGTCGACATTGGGTGAAAAACAGCTTACAATGTTTTTCCTTACAGCCAATCCGATTACTCCACTTGTACCCCGTGATGCTTTTGATTCTAAAAGGGATTACCTCACATTACATTGTATTTTCATTTACCACAGGCTCCATAAAGTTCTAAGTCATCTAACTGACATCTGTTCCTCTATATCATTGTAAATACCGTAATGTTCAGTGACAATGCAGACCTTTGTTTGTCACCCTGCAAACTTTTCTAGTAAGATGTCGTCGATCTTTCTCCGCAGATGCTGGAGTTCGAATCTCGCTCTTCAGTTTCTATTGCTGGATCTTCATTCGTAGACTGTGTAAGGCTTTGGATGTAGGTACATTCTTCTTCAAAAGCTCTGCACAAAATAATTTTGGAGAAAGGGTGTCATCTTGTGGAAACTTTTGGAAATGACTCAAAGTTGAGGTGTCCTTGATGCGTTGTTTTCTGATTCGTGTGATAAATGCTCTTTGCAAAATCCTTTTTGCACAGACTTATTCGGATCATATTACGGAATGAGAATGTAACTATTAAAAAGAAACACACACACAAAACAAAGGGTCTATAAATAAGGTATAATTAATTATTTGGAAATTATCCATACAGCCATTATAACAGATGGTAAATTGGTACCATTTTCTCCATGGAAATCAGAGTGTGCACTCACTCGCTGTGTGTGAACTACATATTGTGAACTAGCCTACCGTTTCTTTCACCAGCCTCATAGGTTTTGAATATCCACATAATTCAGATAAATAATATGTACAATATAATTTATTGGTAAATAAATAATTTGTTCAATATAGTAAAATTCAAATGACAATATAACCTAGTTATGCTTCTTTTATGTCTAACATTGCCCTGGTGGCTGAATATTTTTGTCTACTAGTAGGCCTACTACCGCCTACTACGTAAGTTAATTGACCGAGTTCAACAACGAAAATCACAAAATACCAGCTAGCATAAACAGAAAATCTAGACTAAAAGGGTATAATCAACTATATTTAACAACAAAAGCCACCCTACCCTTAAATTCGCAGGATCACGGTCATTTGAGCATCACATATGGAGTGACTTTGTTGACATTAACGCTCCTGTAAACACGCAACAAGATAAAGGCAGTAGTCCTTGGACACTGACGCTAAACAGAGCACCAAAATTACACAACAACCTCGAGTAGAATTCTTTAAGACACTTTTTATTTTTTAAATGGCAATACCATACTCCAGTGACTGGAATAGGAGTCCAGTCTATTCAATTCATTGTTACAATCTCCCACTGTTCAGTTAGAACACAAAATCGACATCCTTGTCATGCACACATTCCCTTATGAAGCCTTGATGTAATCATATTCCACATTTTTTGACCAACTTTTCTTATGTAAAATGTTTAAATGTTTGGTAATGTTAAGGAACGATAATCTCTCTTTAACATTCTTCAAAACTGTGTAAAAATAATATCAGTACCTACTTTTAAACAAAATCAGCAATTTAACTTTTTTATTTTGACCTAGGCCTAACATGCTAATATGGCCATTTAGATAACAGGCCAGTATGCATAAAATAGCTTTTATCTGGGGGGTTTAGTGCATTGTGTTGAATTGTGATCAAGTAACAAACTAATCAATAAATGAAAAATAGAAAATTGTATTTTGGGGGGCTTTTTGCAATAGTGCAAGCGTCAGCGGCACGTGAGCAGCTCGTATTTTTCCTATCCCGGCTTATTAATTTAGCTTGAGATGACATAATGCTATTTTTAACACTAAAACATGATTTGTCTGGCAGAACTACAGTGATAATAAATGCATCTGATTAGAGAGAACCCAGGTGCACAACTGCAGGCATCCTGCTTGCAGTCATGCTGGGTGCTTCAACAAATGTGTGTTCTTGACCTTACAGCCATTCAATATTAGCACAGAATCTATTTTCATAGAAAGCCAAGTCATTTTGCATTTCTAAATTTGGATACACTAACTAACTATGTATGCTCTCAAAAAGGTTGTATGAGAGACACTTATTTGCATGATGCTGTGACACATATGCTGTATCACATTTTGTGTCCAAACAGGAAAGTTTGGATCTATGATGCTTTTGTGTATGAGTGAAGAGTGATAGCTGAATGGACAGGTATGACTTAATGGCTTTCACAAAAGCTGATGGATTTTCCTATTTGGCAAGGCACTTACCTAATGGAGGGTTGAAAAGCTTCCTTATGGCAGTGCATTTACAAAGAAGGGTGATGTTTGCTCTCACTCCAGCGGCACATCTAAAGACCGTAAAGACCTTGTTGGCTTAATAGCAACATGAGGTTTCACAAATATATATTTTATGAGAGCCAAACCACAGGAAAGGCATTTTTTATGTGCAGGTCTCACTTGGCTCATACAGATCTTTGAAAAATATTGTAATTAAATTTACATTACATTTACATTTAATTATTTAGCAGACGCTTTTCTCCAAAGCAACTTACAGGAAAACAATAGAAACAATCAAATCAACATGAGGGCAACAGCAAGTGCTGTGTCAAGTCCCAGTTATTGTAGCAAAGTGCACATAGCAAGGATTTTTTTAAGTAAATAAATGGACAGCATAGAAATAGAAAAGTTATTAACCCATTGTTAACCAATATTAGTAAGTGCTAATATTAATGGATCAAGTGTTGACGAAAAAGGTGTGTCTTTATTTGAAAAGACTCAGCTGTTCCGATTGAGCAGGTCATTCCATCAGCAGGGAACAATTTTATGTGTATCCATATTTTTTTCTCAATTTCTGGGGATGAAATGAGTAATTATAGCCAATCAACACTGAAGTATAATTGAAAGCCATAATTTTTTAAATATATAACCTTAAATATAACAACTTTTCTATTAAATTAACTTAAAACATTCTTCATTTATTTTAAATTACCTTAAAACATTCTTCATAAACCTTTATAATAAATTTCACATGCAAATAATACCAGGGCTCAATGCTAAGGATTTGTCCCACTGGCCTCACCAATAAAAAAAAAAAAAAAAAAAAGTTATTGTTTTCATTGTTTTTGACTTATGTAACCTTGTATTTTAATAAATAAGGTTGTTATGACATATTTTACATGCCAGAGAAATTTCACAATTCTCCATGACTATTTTTACAGTATATCTAAATGTCACACTTCCCGTGTCTCCCGGACTCCATTACCCATGATCCTCCTGTCTCCACACCTGCACTCACTTCCCTCATCTTCTCCCCATCATCACGGATCACCTGCACCTGGACTTCCTCATCAGCACTGCCTTTATATTGGACTCACTCCCTTCACTCCCTGTCTGTTCTCTGTTAATGTTATTGTGGTAATGGTGTTATGTTGTATTATTCTCCTGAGTTCTTATTAAAGCCTATTGTTTGTGGATCTCCGTCTCTCCTGCATACACCACCCGTAACACTAATATAAAGGTCAAACGTTTTTAAAGACAAGTTAACAGTTGGTAATAAAATTAGAACACATAATTGCAAGCAATAGCAGGTAAATACAATAGAACAGCAATTTAAGTAAACTGCTTTTAGTTTTTTAGATTTTCAGGAACAGTAGGTCTAACAGTAGTATTCATATAAGAAATACTACAGAAATTGAATATACAGTAGATGAATATAATAAAAGTTAATCCTTAAAGGCTACAAAAGTTATTCAGTCAAGAGTAGTGAGTGATTTTCTGTTTTTCTTTTGTTCTTTAATTAATATTAATGTTGCAAACTGCAGAGGGTATATTAAGCTGCTGTCACTTTAAGACATGATGCACATGATGTGGATCTGACACACATCTGATTTTCTCCCAACTCCTTAAGTTCATGTAAGACTTTTTAATTCATTATAGACTGTACTTACAAGTATACTCACTAAAACGGTAAATTTTTTGTGCATTTTTTAATCGAATTTTACCAGATTGATTTCTCTTTTGCATCTTATCATGCTTGAATGGTTTAAAAGCACTTTAATTAATGATTAGCTGATCATAGAATATGCCTACTTGCGGCCCATCCTCGGTCGGCCGTTCTCTCGCTTCATGGAGCTGGTGAGCAGAACCCAGATAGCGTGATTATACACTGTTAGGTACTGTGTTAATTGTGTTAAGTCTTTGTAATGTGTTAAACAAATTAATCAAATAAATTAACATGTTATTGTTGACTGAACCAATTGTCACAGTCATGTACAGTTTGTTTTAGTTTCCATGGACTTTCTGTTTGTTATACCATCATCATCTTCTTCTGTGGATCTTAAGTGTTACACCAATAGTCCAGATCACCTGGGCCAGTAGAAAAAACCTTAACTTTGAGCCTTGATATACTGAAGGCACAGCTAAATATGTTCATTTACAGTGCACAGCATAAATGAGTACACCCCCTCTGAACAAATACAAAAGATGTATTTTCTTTATGATCACTAATACAATTCATGGAAAGATGGCAAAACTAAAATGTATTAAACATATACATGATAAAAACTGAGAAATATATGTCATTAATAGCCATAAAATAAGTAAATTATTCAATTTTGTTTAAATTAAGGATTGCAGAAATGAGTACACCCTAGATTTAATTCAACAAATGTATAATAATCTAGCACTTAGTATGCCCTCCCTAATTTTGAATATGCTGCTCTGACCCTTCTTGGCACGGAGTGTACAAGTTCATGACAAAAATGTCACATCTGTCCTGTTTAACTCCTGGATGATGAGCTCCTTAAATGCCCTGATCTTTAATGGGGAGTGTTGCTCAACTCATCTCTACAGAATCCCTCACAGGCGCTCAAGAGTGTTACAATACATGTCCACAGAAGGTTTTTCACCTTGGGAGAATACATATCCTCTTTGTCATGTTGAAAAAATGCCCAACAATGCAGGGAATGAGGAAAGAGTAACATCTTCTGTTTCAAGTTTGTGTATTAAATTACACAGTGGTGTGGGAATCCATGACAGCATCGATAAAGCACAACTCCCTCACACCTTCAGCACTCATACATCTCCATATAAGACCTTTACTACCACTGAACTTTACGGTGGGAACCAGGCACTTCTCACTGTTGTACTCCTCTAGCAACACTATAACATTCTGCATTATATGCTGTTAGATCCAAAATTATTGATTTGGTCTTATAAGACCAGAGCATTGATTTCCTAGAATCTATATTTTGTAAATATGGGCTTTGGAAATGGCTGACTTTATTGTGCCTTGGCTACAGTAGGTCATTCCAGTGAGAACAACAATGATGCATGTAATTTCTGCAGGCTGCATCTTACTCTGTGAGATAAACAGTCACTCTTTTCATAGCTTTTGCTGGCTCTGAGACACTCGCTTGGTGTTTCTCCTGCTCTTTGTCTAGAAAAAAAAATCCCTCATCACTAAATGAAAGCTTAAAATGAAGACCTGATTATTTCAGGGGCCTTGTCACAAGTCCATTGTTTTTGAATTTCTGTGTTACTTTTGCTATATTTTCACACTTAAAACAATGATTTGGTAGGCTAATCCTCTTGTACCACTGTCCTCTTTTGTGCTAAGAAATAAGTCTCCTGACGGTTCTCTCCCAAGTGGTTCCATTGTTGTCAGCATTAAGTTTGAGAATGATTCAGTGGGCTATATAACACTTTTAATTGTCAAGAAATTACTTCTCTTTAAATGTTTTGGTTCAACATGCTTACCTGTTGATCAAACATTGCCTTAAACTTACACCAGAAAATATTTATTTCAATTAGTAACTTTTAGGAGGGTGTATTTTGCTACACAACATTTTATCACCTTGATAAGAAAATTTTATTTTCCTGAATAAATTTGACATGATTCTTTGGTAATTGATTAAGCAGACTTGCTGGAACATTATATCTCTAAAGAACCCTAACATGTCTTCTAAGTAATTGAGTAATTGCTGACTTTCAGAAGTTTCAGAGGGGGTGTACTCATTTATGCTGTGCACTGTATTACAATGGGTTTATGTGAAGATTGTTATAAGTTCATTTTCCACATTATTTTAGAGATTCAATGTGAAAGTATTACAATATAAAAATATATATAAAAATATATAATAAAATATAAAATAAAAACAGATTTAATATATATATATATATATATATATATATATATATATATATATATATATATATGTACATCAAATAGAACAATTTAGATATTTTATTATAAATGCAGTAATAAAACAAGACATTTCACATATGACAAAGTTTTAAAATGACTTACAGTCATTTTAAAGTCACACACACACACACATATATATATATATATATATATATATATATATATATATATATATATATATATATATATATATATATATATATATATATATATGTGTGTGTGTGTGTGTGTGGTGAACCATAGTAGAGAGTAGTTGAGAGGTGCAGAGCACTGATGATCTGGACCTGTTCTTGTAACTGCCTGCTGGCTGGCACATGGACCTGGACTGGAGGGAATCCCAAGAAAGACTGCTCTATTCCCCCTGGGGAATTCTAAATGGAGTGGCATTCATCCATTCATTTCAGGCAAAGGGCCCCAGGCAACATTATGTTGCTTTGGTTTATCCCAGAATCATTGGTTATTGCCTCCTCCTTATGGTAGCTTCCAAGCAACCCCTCCTCCTTGTGCTCTGCTGACAGTGCCTCAGCATCGCTTGAAACAAAGACACGAAAATGACAGATACATCAGTAATCTTGGCCACTGTATCCTGGTATAATTGTGCTCTAGTTTTCCTGACTGTGGAAAGAGAGAGGCAACTGATCCCCCAGGAGGCAATGAATGGAACTCAACAATGCAGGAATGCAAGCCAGTGTGTGTGTGTGTGTGTGTGTGTGTGTGTGTGTGTGTGTGTGTGTGTGTGTGTGTGTGTGTGTGTGTGTGTGTGTGTGTGTGTGTGTGTGTGTGTGTGTGTGTGTCTGTATGCACCAGACAGTGTGTGTTTTTGTTGGTGTGCATATGTCTATGTTTGAGTGAACAACGGGAGCGAGATTTGGAAGCCGATTTCCAGTTCCTATAGCAACCATGATGTAAGCGGAGAGGGGCAACTGCGCCCCATTTCTCTCTATCTCTCCCCCCTCACTCTCACTCTCCCTTTCTCTCCCTCTCCCCCTCGAAAAACAGACAGCACTCCACATAGGAAACCTGGGTGTAGAAGATAGGGAAGTCATCCTCATTTTTGCTGGAATATAAGGCATTTTTTCTTGTATTTATTTTCTTTTTATGTTAGAGAAGATTTGCAAGCTGTTCAGTAACATGTACGTTTCAATCTTGGGAGAGAAGGGTCTGCTTGACATGTCTGCCAAGAAAATTATTTAGTGCCCGAGGCTGTGGCAATTGCTGTATGGCTGTTCTCAGATGAAGTCCCTGTAGAGAACGCCTTTGTGAACTTTATAGGTTTTGGATTTTTTTGAAAAGGATAAAACTGTAAGTCATTTTAAAACTTTGTCATATGTGAAATATGTCTTGTTTTATTACTGTATTTATAATAAAATATCTAAATTGTTCTATTTGATGTTACATGTTATATATATATATTTTTTTTTTTAAATCTGTTTTTATTTTATATTTTATTATATATTTATATATATATATTTTTTTTTTTTGTTAGATTAGACTATTTAATATTACTCTATTGCAACTTCTAACACCTGGAACAAACTGATATAAAATTGGTTTTTAATTTAAATTGTTCACTCATTCCAACTTTGCTGGGCTGCAGCTTATGCTTATGCTTATTCTAACTCTAAAATAAGTTATTATCCCGGACCTTTTTCACATATTAGTAAACTTTTCAGGCTTACAGAAGCAAGTTGCTTTAAAAGAAAGATGTTATGGGAATATTGACTGCTAAAATGGTTACTGACTTTTTATTCAACTTTATCACGTTGTGAGATCACCATGTTCTTCAAAATAAGAGATCATAAGTAATTTCATTGACCGTTGTGAAAATGTTTCATCTTTTGCTCTGCATTCTTTTTTTAAGGGTAAGTCCCACTCACCTCTAATGAGGTCTGCCCTTTCACTGTGCTCAGAGACCCCAGAAGCAGCGGCATGGAGAACCGGCGCTGCCAGCTCCCTCAACAGCCTAATGCCGAGGCCCAAGGGGCCTCGACTGGGCCCCAGTCCTCCATGCCTCAGTCCCCTTTACTTTCTGGAGCCTCCTCCCTCATCTCGCTTACCCAGACAGAGGAGTTCTTTGACCTGATAGCCAGTTCCCAGAGCCGCAGACTGGATGACCAGAGAGCCAGTATAGGGGACCGCCTGGGCATCAGGATAGCACAGAACAATGTGGATCACTTGTGTGAGGCATGTAGTCCACGTGAACCTAGTGACGAATTTTTCAACATGCTCATAAAGTATCAGGTAACAGTAGTAACTGAAATTCAATATCAAATGCAAGATGTACAAATGTGATTTACACTTACATTCCTCAAAGTTCCTCTGTTTGCATGTTGTAAACTTTATCACCTCTCCCCTCCTCCAGTCCTCCAGGATCAATGATCAGAGGTGCTCTTTGCCCCCAGCACCAGACCCAGATGAAGACTTCTTCAGTCTAATTCAGAAAGTGCAATCCAAACGCATGGATGAACAACGGGTTTCTTTTCACCCTGATGAAAAGGATGAAACAGACTTAAATCATAAGCCCAAAACCTCTGAGGGCTCAAGCTAGAGACTGTGGCACTTCTGATGCGACTTCCACAAAATTCTTCTGCAAACTCTGACTCTCTGGCTGCACATTTTGTGAGATCTTCCAGGGCTGGGGTTAGTTGGGAGTAATATAGGTTTATTTTAATTAGCAGGATGTCAAATTTTTTCATATTTTTGCAGTCAAGTTTCCCTGAGGTCACGGTGAGTCCAAATGTGGACTCAGGATGTGATTCAAAGGGAATGGAAACACTCACCTGTTTGTATGTTCCAATAAGTGTTCTTTCACAAAAGTGTTTGTGCAGATTTCAAGTAATACAACACCATGGAAAATGATTAACATACTTATGCTTTCCAAGGATAATATTACTAACTTTGGTCACACAACACAATATAGATCGGTGTGACAAACAACGGCAGTGCATAATCCTCAAGCAGCTGCGTGCTCATTTAACTCAAGTGGAAAGTGAGTTTCAGCATACACTGAATATGAATTTACTGATTTCCAACAGATGGGAGCAATTGTATTCGGCATGGCACTGAAGTTACATGGCTCATGTATCAGTTCATTTGGTGGTCTAATTCTGCTGATAAGTAAGATAAGTAATACTAATAGTAATAGATTTCTTTCAGAAGATTTAAATCCATCTTTAGAATTAAAAAGTGCATAGTCTGTGAAAAGTGGATAGACTCATTTCAAGGTGCACTGTTTAACATGGCTTTTTGTTTCATTGGAATAAAAGTGATGTTTCAGTATGATTTCAGTTTGTCTTTAATTGTTTTTTTACAGTTATTTTTACTACAGTAAAGTCATAATGAAGTAAGGATCTCCTTCAGACAGTGTAAAAATGACAAAATCTTACCTTTACAAAATCTGGTGTTTACGAAATTAAGGAATTATTGATAATCTGCGCCACTAGTGGCACCAAAAGCAAACACATTCTGTTTATTTGAGCAGACATAGGATTAGTATAATCTGTGAGTTTGACGTTGCTTTATTTTAGTCTGAAACTTGTTTGAAAACAGCATTTGTTTTTACTGTTACCAACACTTTTTTGTGTGTGTGTGACCACGTTTTATTCATTTATTCCCCTTAGTTAAATTGTTCTGAAACTTGTTACAGGGATAGTTCATCCAAAAATAAATATTATGTCATTATTTACTCACACTCAAGTTGTTCTAAACCTGTATGAGTTTCATTCTGTTAAACACAAAAGAAGGTATTTTGAAAAATGTTGGTAACAGTTGCTGGCCCCCATTGACTTCCATAGTATGAAAAAAATAATAATATGGTAGTCAGTGAGGGCCAGCAACTGTTTGGTAACCAACATTCTTCACAAGAGAAAGAAACTCATACAGGTTTAGAACATCTTGAGGGTATGTAAATTATGACAGAATTTTTATTTTTGGGTGAATTATCCCTTTAATTTGTGGCCACATTGTACTCACATTGTCCCGTAATTTAACTAAAACTGAGGCAAAGATTTAGTAGGCTACAACTTGGCAGCAATTTACCTAAAACGAGGAAATCAATTCATAAGTTGAGGGAACGAATTCTTAATTCGTGGCTACTGCCACCTGTCCAGGGTGTTTCCCCTTACGGAAAGAAAATATATCTCCCAATATATGAATGATCAATATATTAAATGATAAAACAGTATATATCAAAGATGTAGATTTATATGTGATGCATGTATTAACACATATATAAATAAATATTATGCAATACATTACTTACATTTTATAATTATTTAGCCTACATTATATAAGTATTCACATTTTTAATATTCCACATTTTCAATTAACATAAGCACAGCTGGTTGTACTTAAGCTAGTAGCAGAAAAACTATCTCTATGCTGAAGAATAATATACAACCATTATTAATTTATTTAAATTATTACAGCCTGAGTAATGTTTAGCCAGTCTTCAACCTAACCACAGGCTCTACTCTTCAGCACAATAGTAAACCCCAAAACTCACACATACCAGAAAACCTTTTATAAATTCCATATAGAACATAACACACCAACAGATCTCCTCCTATATTAATATTGAGCAAAACACATGAAATAACACTTAATTTTAACATTTACTCTCCTTTAACAGTCAGAAGCAAGCATGCTGGGAAATGGAAGTCTGTTGTAATCACTGATCGTAACTCATTCTATGAATGTGTGTATATACGCGTGTACATATTGATTAAAGATTTAGCTTAGGCTACTACTTCTCATAAATATATCCCAATTGTTTTATTTAAAACAAAATCTGTGCAAGAGGGTTAGGCTATATTTGATCAAATTATATTACTTTTAAAATGTTTTCACATCAAACACATTGAGGGAGAAAAAAAAATAGTTATTGTCTATTAAGGCATCTGATAAATCACTTTTAGTATTGCGGTATCGCCACCAAAAGATTGGCTACTCGATATATATTAGAGTTACTCGCGAGTACGCGGCGTTGCTAAGGGTCACTTTGAGCACAGCATTCATGAGCGTGACTGCTGTTGAATAGAAACATCGCCGGAGGTCATCGGCGTCAAAGCAGCGGAGAACAGCCCAATGCGATGGTGCAAGACAGCACAGCTGCTCTGAGGGTTAAACGCAACAGATGAGCAGATAGACAAGACACAGCTGCTGCTCTGACTTACAAACGCTGTTCTGGATAACCGAAAAGAATGAACACAAACGACGCGAAGGATTACCTCTCCAAACGACAGATCCCACACCTATTTGAGGTAAGGGTCACCCACAGGAGAGCAAGAATAACACATCTGGAAACATCTGCCTGTCTGAAATCTGATTATGTAGTCTGTGTTTTCAAGGTGAGCATATCCATTCTTAATATGCACCTTTCAGTTCTTCTTCTCAGAGTTCTTCAGAGAATATGATAAATGATAGATGTAACTGTACCTGTTTCTACTATCAACACTCTTTACATTAATAATCTATAGGGAAACAGGCCTCACTAAAGCTGTACATCAGATTTGAACTGATAGCATGAATTAATGAAAAACGTATCTATTTAGCATGCACAATTACATGGTAAATTAGATACTTGAAAGTGTCTCTATGGTGATCCTCAAGTAGGCTGCTGTAATGGCAAAGCAGAGGGTCTCAAGCTTGTCAGCAAGAGGGAAGATTCTCCTCAGACAGCGTCAACAAGTGCTTGTGTGGGAGATAGGTAGTTGCATACAAAATACTGTGTCCATGGAGGATCATATCACACACTTCTGACAAGGTCTCCAACTCCAAATTGATACTACATATAAGGAAGCGCAGGGCACAAAAAGTGAAGGTTGTAAACATGAGTTTCAGCACATCAACACTTTGGCTGTCACCAAGGCAACAGGCTATACTTTATATTTACTTGTGACTCAGGAAATGTGGGCAATGGAGAGCGAGGGGGAGAGAAGGACTGAAACAGTCATATTCTTTGCATGTGCCTGAACTCGCAGCTCATTGAGGAATGCAAACATGCAGGTTTAAGTTCATTTGCAAACCAGATATACATCTCTGAAACTCCTGGATCTTTGACCGTATGTGCACAAAGATACTGCATTTAGAGCAAGGACGGTTTGGAAAAGTGGAAGTAAAGTAGTTAACCTAATATTTAAACTATTATTTAAACTGTCATCGGAGCAAAGTTGCTGACATTATTCCTTTGAAAGATTATTTTCCAATAAAATATTTTTTTCCCTTGTATTGCTTTTTAACTTGATTAAAAGCTTGTTTTTTACTGTATTTCAGTCTCAGCAGTTGCCATTAAACTGACTTAACACTGAAAAAAATGTTGAAAGGCACTCACTCATTGACGAGATTCATGGATTACAGTCAGATTAACCAATAAGAGACAGCAAATAGCATTGGGACTATAGAACTTTTTTTTTTTAATTGAAGGATTACAAATGTCTTTTTATTTGAATGCTTGAATGGTGTTTTAACATAGGCTTACAACCAGGGTTAGGTGCTTCTACATCTGTGTTATTCGCTATTCATTTTACGGTTAGGTTAGGGTTAGGTTTAGGGGTAGAGTTAGGGTTAGGGACTATGTTTTCAGCCAGGAATGTTGTTCCAGGATCAACAAAATATGTTGATTCGGGAACATGTTTTACTTGGCAAAATCACTGCAAGCGTGTCTGTGTGCGTGTGTACAGGTTTGGATACTTGTGACTTACAGTTACATTCACATGACCAGTAATGACCCTTTTGCATTTTGATAAATCCATGACCTTTAGTTAGACCCACTCTTATGCCTATAATGTCAGCTGTGCATGCACAACTGTGGCATTTTCTGTATCTGGCCCTTTACTGTATATAGCAGTGTTAGACAACCTGTTGGTTAATCCACTGTCCACAATAACACTTATTTGCAAACACTGCAGTTACAATTTGTGTACAGACCTTTATTTAACAGCATACTTCAAGCTGTTGTCTGCAGTGGTTAGGCCATTATAGCATTCGTGATATGGGACAATGTAAACTTAAAATGTTGAACTTCTCAAGGTAGTAATTGACAGTCTGTATTGTATTTTAGTTATTCATAAGTAAAGACAATGTGTATATGGATTGGCCCTAAGCCAGAGCTATGTTCTGTCATGGCCTTGTTGGCCTTGTTGTCCGACTAATTCAACAATAATTGAAGAGTTTAATAATGCATGTATTGTCATTTATTTCAATACTGTAGTGCTGGCAGCAGCATGATGGCTCAGTGGTTAGTACTGTCACCTCACAGCAAGCTCTTTTCATAATACAAAGACATGCACATTTGACAAATTGAGGATTCTAAATATTTGAATGTGTGTTTTGCACACATTGCATGCTGGGATACATTCCAGTACTTTCAGACCTTTTTCTCCATGTTCTGCTTTTTCTAGTTTCAAATGTCTCAGTATAGGGTTTCTCTCACACACTCTTTTTCATGCATTGAAATTACCATATGATATGTACATACAGTATCTCACAGAAGTGAATACACCCCTTACATTTTTGTAAATATTTTATTATGTCTTTTCATGTGACAACACTGAAGAAATGACACTTTGCTACAATGTAAAGTAGTGAGTGTACAGCTTGTATATAGCAGTGTAAATTTGCTGTCCCCTCAAAATAACTCAACATACAGCCATTAATGTCTAAACTGCTGGCCACAAAACTGAATACACCCCTAAGTGAAAATGTCCAAATTGGGCCCAATTAGCCATTTTCTCTTCCCAGTGTCATGTGACACCGGGAAGGTCTCAAGGTCTCAGGTGTGAATGGGGAGCAGGTGTGTTGAATTTGGTGTTATTTCTCTCATTCTCATATTGGTAACTGGAAGTTCAACATGGCACCTCATGGCAAAGAACTCTCTGAGGATCTGAAAAAAAGAATTGTTGCTCTACATAAAGATGGCATAGGCTATAAGAAGATTGCCAAGACCCTGAAACTGACCTGCAGCACGGTGGCCAAGACCATACAGCGGTTTAACAGGACAGACTCCACTCAGAACAGGCCTCGCCATGGTCGACCAAAGAGGTTGAGTGCACATGCTCAGCGTCATATCCAGAGGTTGTGTTTGGGAAATAGACGTATGAGTGCTGCCAACATAGCTGCAGAGGTTGAAGGGGTGGGGGGTCAGCCTGTCAGTGGTCTGCATGGCAGTATTCCAACATGATAACAAACACAAACACGCCTCCAAGACGACCACTGCCTTACTAAAGAAGCTGAGGGTAAAGTTGATGGACTGGCCAAGCATGTCTCCAGACCTAAACCCTATTGAGCATCTGTGGGGCATCCTCAAATGGAAGGTGGCTCCGTGATGTCGTCATGGAGGAATGGAAGAGGACTCCAGTGGCAACCTGTGAAGCTCTGGTGAACTCTGGTGATGCCCAAGAGGGTTCAGGCAGTGCTGGAAAATAATGGTGGCCACACAAAATATTGACACTTTGGGCCCAATTTGGACATTTTCACCTAGAGGTGTACTCACTTTTGTGGCCAGCGGTTTAGACATTAATGGCTGTGTGTTGAGTTATTTTGAGGGGACAGAAAATTTACACTGTTATACAAGCTGTACACTCACTACTTTACATTGTAGCAAAGTGTCATTTCTTCAGTGTTGTCACATGAAAAGATATAATAAAATATTTACAAAAATATGAGGGGTGTACTCACTTCTGTGAGATACTCTACCAAAAGCACATTCTGATCAGATAACGTACTCTACAACCAATACTTAATACATTAAGATGCATGGTTGTATGCCTTATGAGTGTGTTTGTGAAAGGTGAAGGGTTTGCAGAGTCCGAACTTGTAAAGATGTGTGCTTTTCTCATCTCTATCTCTATTCATTAATTTCCCTTGTAAAGCAATTTGGATCAACTGGTGTGTGGGCAGAGGCCTGATAGTTTCAACTTGGAGAGCAGTACAGCTTTGGACTCTTTAAAACAGACTAGGCATTGTTTGATATAATGAAAAAAAAAAATTGTATTGTATTTGTATACATAATGTAAAAATGCACCTAAATATAAAACTAACAAAATTTACTTTAAAATTACATAGAATATTAAAATGATTGTATGAACATAAACCTTTAAAATAATGAGATATATATTTAATTACAGATTATTTCTTGTAATTTTACACACACACACACACACACACACACACACACACACACACACACACATATATATATATATATATATATATATATATATATATATTTTATTTTTATTTATTTATTTTTTTTACAGTGCAGGAGGAGGAGGGTGACAAAAACAATTTTATTCAGATGCCCTAAGCAAAAGTATGCAATTTGGTGCAGTTGCTGATATTTATATGGCCAGAAATTAAGATGAAATTCTGATAGCTTGTAAATCAATGAGATCTTTATAACAGTATAGCAGATTACTTACATGAAATGCATAAACATATCAGTTATCACTTAATATGCCTTAGATTATATTTAAATGATTTATAATGCTTACTATAAAAAGATTTTGAACAAAGCTCTTTATTTTTGTACAAATAAACATTCCTCAATAGCCTGTGGCCTGTTGCACAAAGCCGGTTTCAGTTGCTACCCAGGTAAGTTCAAGATTAGTTTGAGCAAACTCTGGTTTTTCGGGCTCATGAAGGTGGATTGGTTTTTAGCGGGTTTCATTGCTATGGTAACTTACGCAACATGGCTAACCTGCTCCGGAGCAGGTTTTATTCTGAGTTAGAGATAACAAACCGAAACTCGACCAATCAGCTGTGAGTAAAGTGACATGTATCTGATGCAATAAAGCCACTCCCCCTGTATCTCTCGCTCCAAATTAAATCTATAGATAGTGAAATCTATAGATGAAATTTATAGTGAAAACATTTAGAGACAGAATTGCTCAACATTTGCTGCTAATTATTCATTATATTTATATTAAATAAATTAAAATTATGAATAATTCATGACATATTCATATAATTAGGCCTATTATATTAATTGACAATATTAAACTTTGCTTTTAAATTAAAATAAGTATAATACATGCATAATATATATAGCTTTTAAACAGATTAAGCTTACATGTATTCTTTTGAGCTCTTTGTGAAAACTATGTAGGAGCCATTGTAATGTAATTCCTAAATGTTTTGTCCATTAGGTGTCACTCTAATGTGGCTGTATATTTAGAGCACGGTGTTAATGAAACGACAGGTGTGTTTGGTGGCTGAGAGGCAAACAGTTTTGACCGTATTAAGCCATACATTGTTTTTACTGCTCAAATGACTGCTTGCATGGATATGAATTATGGATAAAATGTTTGTCTGCAAGGTATGAACTTTATGCTGAAAAACGAGAGCTCACAGGAAATTGATTGAAGCAGTGTTTATTGACTGGAACAAAATAAAGACACAGTTTGCATTTCAACATCTACGTGTATGGACTTAATGGGCACGCGTATTTAACGTGCTTTCTTCTGCCACCGACACCAGCGGCCTAGTGGAAGGCCGTAATATTAGTCAAAACTTTGCTTCACAAGTAAGTGAGCATGTTAGTTTAAGGATCTGCTGCTATGATTGTCGAATTCGCCGCAAGTAAACTGAGCTGGACGTGGACGACACTTTGAAAACGGAGGCTTCGTTGAGTATGAATCTCAGCGTAACGTGTAACTGTTTCAAGGACATTGGATTTCGTTGTGGAAACCTGAGGACGAGCTGTGGATTATCCGCGGTTCCTGGTGGATTCGGTTCGTTGTTCCTGGTGGATGCAGTTCGTTGTTCCTGGTGGATTCATGGTGCGTGGTGGATTGCTTCGCTGTTCCTGGTGGAGTAGCTCCCGCTGGAATATTGCAAACGCGCAACAAAATGATTAATGGCCATTCATTCTGTGCGCACACAAAATTCGCGTAAATCCAATGCATTGGTGGCAAAAGGTTTAAAAACATTTCTTTCTTTTGTTTGGTATAAACGTGTGTAAAATGGATAAACAGTGTTTTGCTGCGGAGGAATCCGCTGTAACAGAACAACAGCCTTGTAATGAAAATGAGCCTGAAAGGCAAAAGAGGCCAACTAAACTTACAGCAAAGGCTTTGGTGGAAAAACTTGATTCATTACAAAAACTGAGAAAAGCAAAGCTGAACAAAGCACACAAATTGATTGAAACTGTTAAAGGGTTGATGCAAGATAACAAAGAATATAAGTCTGAGGTACGAAACATGTATATGAATTTCAATGAGTTGTGTTTAGAGGCTAAGGAAGCACATGAATCATTGTTAACTGTGTTACCTAACAGTGAAATTGAAAAACATGATATATGGTTCAAGGCGAAAATGATTCCAATTAATGAGTTTACTGAATATGTGAATGTATGGCTGTCTAAACCTGTAATATCTGAAGGGGTTGATGTAAATGTGAATGATGATGTTGTTCCAGAGGACAGTGTTTCAAATGTATCAAAGGTTACCACTGTTTTTAGTAAGCGTAGTTCAAGCAGCAGTAGTTCATCCACTGCATCAGCACGTATACAGGCCGAAGCAGAGAGAGCTGCACTTGTAGCACGTGCCACTCCATTAAAGACTAAACATGCACTTGAAACACAGCAGGAGGAATTGAGGAAAAAAGTGGAACAACTTGAATTGGACGCTGAGATTGCAGCATCTACTGCAAAAATTGCTGTTTTGAGTACAATTGATGGGCATAGCAAATGTTCACATGCTAGTAGTTCACATTCTAAAGAAAAAAGGTTATCAAGGTCTCAGATTTCAAAGGATGTAACAGGAAATGAAGTTCTTGATTCTACAAGACCAAAGGTGTTGAATCCACAAGCTACTGAATATGTGCCTAAGAGTCAAAAATCAGCGGATACAGCTGGAGTTATCAGCAGTGTTCCATCACAATCAGTTGGTGCTTCATGTAATGTCACAACACGATCAACATTTAAGCAGCCTAAAGGAGTATGGACCACTCAAGAAAGCAGTACTTACCAACAACATGACTTGCAATCCTTTGATCAACATTCCAGAGGTGACATGACAACATCTCAAGCTTTGAACTGTCTTCCATCTCAAGGTGAACCTTTGTATGAGATTCTGAAAAGACAGGAAGAATTAACTACATATCTGGTACATCAAGCTCAACCTAACATGCTTCCTAAAAGGGAGATCCCAATCTTTGATGGTAATCCACTTCAGTACGTACCATTCATTCGAGCTTTTGAGCATTGTGTTGAAGAAAAGACTCGCAATAAAAGAGACTGCTTGTATTTTCTGGAGCAATTCACCGTAGGACAACCTAGAGAGCTGGTTCGGAGTTGCCAACATTGTGATCCAGATGTGGGCTATTCTTTAGCCAGGAAACTTTTGAAAGAACAATTCGGTAACGAGTTTAAGATTGCTGCTTCATATATGGAGAAACTTTGAGTTGGCCGTTGAATGAGGATGCACAAGGTTTACATGCATATGCATTGTTTTTACGTGCATGCAGTAACGTTATTGAAGAGAATTCTTATATGAAAGAGCTTAACATGCCAAACAATATGAGAACCGTGGTAATGAAGCTACCTTTCAAGATGAGAGAACGTTGGAGAGAAAGAGCTTGTGAGCTTATGGAGCTGAATCAAGGTAGAGCTAAGTTCTCACATGTTGTGGAGTTTATTGAACGACAGGCAAAGATGGCATCAGATCCTGTCTTTGGATGTATTCAGGACAAACAAACAACTGCAGTGAATCCAAGCAAACCATTTAAAAGAAATAGTTTTGCTACAAATGTTGTTACTTCAGGTCTAAGGAGACATATAACACCACAAGAGAAGGATCATTCAGTGTATGAGATAAAGGACAAAAGATCTTGCTTGTTCTGTTCTGGTGGTCATGAGTTGAAAAGGTGTGATGCCTTTGAAAGAAGGTCCCAACGAGAAAAGCTTGACTTTTTGAGAGCAAAACGAGTTTGTTTCAGCTGTTTGGAGACTGGACATGTAAGCAAGGAATGTGACAACCGCCTTTTGTGTAAAGTGTGCAATCAGACACATCCTTCAGTGTTGCACATACATCGCAGAACCAGCTGTGGAGGATAAGGAGCAAAGGAGCAGTTTAATTTCTGCACAAACTTGTGGACATACAGGGGCCGGTAATGAGAAGTGCCTTCTGTCAATTATTCCAGTGCAAGTAAAATCAGCCAAAGGAGACAAACTGATTCAAACATATGCTTTTCTGGATCCTGGGAGTTCAGCTACTTTTTGCTCAGAACAATTGATGAATGAACTGAACATTAGAGGTAAAAGGGTCAACATTTGTCTGCGTACCATGGGACAAGAGCAGTCCGTATCTTGTAATGCTGTTACTGGCCTTAGAGGTTGGTGGAATTAACAGCAATTGTTTCTTTGCACTTCCTGAAGTCTATACTCAGAAGAGAATGCCTGTCAACTCAGACAACTTTGTAACACAGGAGGAAATATCCAAATGGCCATATTTGGACAGAGTAAAAATCCCACACATTGAGGCTAATGTTGATTTGCTTATTGGAGTCAATGCATCCCAAGTGTTAGAACCATGGGAGGTAATAAACAGCTGTGGTAATGGACCATATGCCATTAGAACCCTACTGGGGTGGGTTGTTAATGGACTTTCAGAGAAAAGCAGTGACTGCAGGAAAGGTACTGGTACACCTTCTGTTACTGTCAATAGGATTTCTGTTGAAAGGCTTGAGAAATTGCTTCAATATCAGTACAATCATGATTTTAGTGAAACCAGTGTTGATGAGAAGGAAATGTCCAGAGAGGATCAGAGGTTTCTGAAAATAATGGACAAGTCTTGTAAGGTACAAGATGGACATATTACAGTCTCAGGTTACCCTTTCGAACTGATGATGTGTTAATGCCCAACAACTTGTGTATTGCAAAACAAAGGTGCAACAGTTTGAAAAGAAAACTTGAAAGTAACATACAGTTTCATGAGGAATATACACGTTTCCTTTCTGAGGTTCTGGAATAAAGGGTATGCTGAAAAGGTGCCCGAAGACCAGGTCAATTGTGATTATGGTAAGGTGTGGTATGTTCCACATCATGGAGTTTTCCATCCAAAAAAAGGAACCTTGAGAGTAGTATTTGACTGTGGGGCAACATTTAAGGATACATCACTCAATAAACAACTCTTGCATGGTCCTAACCTTACAAATTCACTGTTAGGGTGTTCTTATACGATTCAGGCAGGAACATATAGCCTTAATGGCTGACATTCAAGCTATGTTTCACCAGGTCAAGGTGTCGGATGAGGATGTTGATTTTCTCAGATTTCTATGGTGGCCTGATGGAGACTTGGGACAGCAGCTGTCCACTTACCGAATGACAGTTTCACCTGTTCGGGGCTGTATCCTCTCCAAGTTGTGCATGTTATGCATTGAGACAAACTGCAAAAGACAATCAAACACACTTTTCAACAGAAGCAATTAAAACAGTCTTTGAAAGTTTCTACGTGGATGATTGTTTAAAGAGTGTTTCCTCGGAGGAGGAAGCTACTGCCATGGTACAGGATCTTACTGCTCTTTGTCAAACGGGTGGTTTTTGTTTGACCAAGTGGAGTAGTAACAGTCGAAAGGTATTGCAATTCAGTCCCAGAGCAATACAGAAGCAAAGATATTCAATGTTTGGATCTAGATCAAGATAAGTTACCTGTGGAAAGGACCTTTGGGTCTTCAGTGGTGTACAGAAGTTGATGCATTTCAATTTGGAATGCAGCTTAAGTCCCAGCAGTGTACAAGAAGAGGGATTTTGTCTACGGTCTGTTCTGTGTACGATCCAATGGGGTTTCTTGCTCCTGTTATGTTACCTGCTAAGTTACTTTTACAGGAGTTATGTAGACAAAATCTGAGTTGGGATGAGAACATATCCCCGATACTTCAAACACAATGGAATAGTTGGATTTCTGATGTGGATAATGGTAACAGAGTTTCAAGTGGATCGATGCATAAAACCTAAAGATTTTGGACAAATTATACATGCCTGTTTGCATAATTTTTCAGATGCATGCGAAAAGGGGTATGGTGTGGTTACTTACCTCAAGTTGACCAATAGTAAAGATGAAGTGCATGTGACATTCTTGCTTTGGTAAGGCCAGAGTTGCACCGCTTAAACCGATAACCATTCCTCGTCTGGAACTAACGGCAGCTGTACTTGCAGTAAAGGTGGACCACATGTTGCGAAAGGAACTAAGACTTCAGCTGGAGACTTCAATTTTTTGGACTGACAGTCAGACTGTGCTTAAATACATTAAAAATGAGAATAAGCGTTTTCAGACTTTTGTGGCAAATAGGGTCTCTTACATAAGGGACAGGACGCTACCTCAACAATGGAGATATGTTTCCACAAAAGAGAATCCTGCGGATGATGCGTCACGTGGAATGCAGATTAAAACCTTTATGCAGAACAAACAATGGATTAAAGGTCCTAGTTTCCTTTGGACTACAGAGGATTATCGATCACCTCAAAAGGAGGAAAACATTCTAGAAAATGATCCAGAGATTAAAAGGGAACATAAGGTAAATGCTGTGGTTCTGCAAATGACACACAATCCAACCAATTATTTCATCACTCACTTCTCGGAATGGAAAAAACTGAAAGTGGCCGTTGCTTGGATGCTTAAGTTGAAAAAACTGCTGAACAAACTACGTTTCAAAAGAAAACAATTACTGTCATTGGGAAATGATTGTAGTGCTACTATAGATGTACAGATGAGTCTGTTCAAAGCAACTCAAGGTGGACAATTTTTGTCCTTGGAGGATCTCTTTGAAGCTGAAATGGCTATTGTTTGCTTCAGTCAACAACAACAGTTTCAAAATGAAATTGAACAACTGAAGAAAGGTTCTAATGGAGTCAAGAAGGATAGCAGTCTATATAGACTGGATCCTGTATTGGATGATCAACTTCTGCGTGTAGGAGGACGACTTGGGAAGCTAACAATGCCTGTTGAATTTAAGCATCCCATTATATTGAGTAAGAATCAACATGTTTCACAACTTCTACTTCGTCACATTCACGAACAGTTGGGACATGCAGGCAGGAATCATATGTTATCAAAGTTGAGACAAACGTATTGGATTACAAATGCCAATGCCACTGCAAGAAAGGTCATTTCTAAATGTGTCATATGCAGACGCTATAGAGGGAAGACAGGGAATCAAAAGATGTCAGATCTTCCTCTAGAACGAATTACCCCTGATCTTCCACCTTTTACAAATACAGGGGTTGATTATTTTGGACCCATTGAAGTGAAAAGAGGCCGTAGCTATGTAAAGAGATACGGAGTAATCTTCACTTGCATGGCAACCAGAGCAGTGCATTTGGAAGTCGCTTACTCTTTGGACACTGATGGGTGCATAAATGCTTTGAGGAGATTTATTGCTCGGAGAGGTCAAGTAGTTCATATTAGATCAGACAATGCGACAAATTTCACTGGTGCCAACAGAGAATTGAAAGAATCTCTTTCTGCATGGAATAAGCGGCAAATTGAAAAGGAGTTGATTCAGTTAGGAGTTAAATGGAGTTTCAATCCTCCAGCAGGTTCCCATTGTGGAGGGGCATGGGAAAGGATCATTCGTATGGTGAGAAACATTCTGTTGTTCTGTACTTCGTCAACAGATACTGGATGATGAATCATTCCATACCATTCTGTGTGAAGTGGAATCCATTTTAAATGATCGTCCGATCACCAAGAGTTCCAATGACCCTAATGATCTTGAGGCCCTTACCCCAAATCATCTTCTTCTTCTGAAAGGCAAACCTGCTTTACCGCCTGGCCTTTTTGAAAAGTCAGATTTATACGTGAAAAGAAGATGGAGACAAGTTCAGTATTTAACTGATCTTTTCTGGAAAAGGTGGATAAGGGAATATCTACCTTTGTGGCAAAAACGTCAAAAGTGGACAAAGGAGCGACAAAATTTTATTTCCTGGGGATATTGTTCTTTTGTTGGATAGCACTGCACCTCGTGGTTCATGGCCACTTGGTAGAGTCTTGGAAACGTTTTCGGATGATAAAGGCCTAGTACGTACTATAAAGATCAAAACTAAAAGTAGCGTTTTAGAACGACCTGTAGGAAAGATCTGCCTTTTATTGGAAACAAATGATTAAAGGGAATAAGAGTTTGTGGTTGTAACAATGTCACAATTTATTAAATGTTGTATCATGGCTCCTTTGTGTATTTTGTGTAATTGTTATGTCTGTCTGCCATAAGCAATTAAGGGGCCGGTGTGTAGGAGCCATTGTAATGTAATTCCAAAATGTTTTGTCCATTAGGTGTCACTCTAATGTGGCTGTATATTTAGAGCACGGTGTTAATGAAACGACAGGTGTGTTTGGTGGCTGAGAGGCAAACAGTTTTGACCGTGTTAAGCCATACATTGTTTTTACTGCTCAAATGACTGCTTGCATGGACATGGATTATGGATAAAATGTTTGTCTGCAAGGTATGAACTTTATGCTGAAAAACGAGAGCTCACAGGAAATTGATTGAAGCAGTGTTTATTGACTGGAACAAAATAAAGACACAGTTTGCATTTCAACATCTACGTGTATGGACTTAATGGGCACGCGTATTTAACGTGCTTTCTTCTGCCACCGACAGCGGCCTAGTGGAAGGCCGTAATAACTATATTAATTATTTGGTTTATTTGTTTGATTCACATGCATTGATATAGTCAGATATTTTTAGCTGCCTTCTCAAACTTTTACTCCAGCAGTGTTTATTCCTGCTTTGTTAATGCATTTAATTTCATATTTTTCATAACGATCTCTTAATCTTCGGAAGAGACATGAATTGCGCACTCTCTCGCGAGAAGTGAATCAATCTGACGTTCTCCTTGTTTCGTGTGATTGGCTGTTTGCTGCACGTGTCACACTTTCAGGTGCACGCGCTTTGCAAACTCTGGATTAAACCTGAGTTGACAGAGAAAGTTTATACCGAGCGTCGTGCAACAGTTGATCCTGATCTAATCCAGGTTGGACTTATCTGGATTTGTTAACTCCAAACCTACTCTGAAACTCAGAGTTTGTTTAACTAGCTTCATGCAACAGGCCACAGATGTATCATATTTGATACGCACATTTTAACATGATTTTTCTAAAAAAAAAAAAAAAAAAAAAGATATGGATAATCAAGTAAAGCTAAGTTGCTTTAGTCCAGTATGTATATGTCTTGAAATATTTTATTTATTTAAAAAAAAAAAAAATTACATTTACTTCATAAAACTCAGTAAAGTATAAATCAATCAGATGACAGAAAGCATGTAGTAGATTGTGTACAACAGGTTTTTCAGCACAGTTTTGATCATGTTGATAATTAAGAGATTTTAGGCATTTGCATATCAGCTATGAAACAGTATCCTTTATATGGGTTCATTTTAAATTAGTTAATTTTATTCACATCAGAATCATTATTGAACATCATTGAATGAACCTCAATACATTAGGTTACAGCAACAAAATTAAAAAATATAGATGAAGTAGGTGACAATAGCAGGTTGCTACTTTTTACAGTGTAAGCTTAGTTTGTTTTTAATGCTCTTTCTCCAATGGATACTGCAGTAGTCCTTAAAAATGCTGTGGTCTATTATTAAACTGATACCTTTAGCAAATGCAGCCTTTTGTTTTGTTTCTGTTCGGACACTGTTCCTTTATTCAGCGGTTGAATGTCTTTAGCTGTTTGATACCCGTGAGGATTGAGATGTAAATTCTCAAGCAGTTTTATTTGCATCAAAAGAAGCAAACAGCTGATTATTTAGAGCTCAGATTTTCCATTCCCTATCCCTCTGAATGGCTCAGAGTATGAACTGCTAACACGTGTGGGATGAATAGAACAACAATTTGCAATTGTTATTTTCTCCTCCTAGATGTTATTCATTTTTTCCCCTCTCTGTCTTGCCATTCAGAAATCGTTTAACTGAGTTTGGCTAATATACGAAAAATGTGCTCATGTTCTTCTTTGTTTTGAGGTAAAAAAGCAAGGAAAGACTATGATTGATAACTCAAAAGCCACAATTGTCAGTAATATTGTATAAAATTTTGACATATAATGAGAGAAATCATTTACACAAATAGATGTACTGGAATTGTACACTTTAAAAGAAATACAGATTCATATTTGTGAAAAATTAGCATTTCATATAACAAAATAATTTGAACTCTGTGTGTATCTCACAGAGCATGTTAACAGGGCTGATGTACCACAGGCCTGAGGATCCTTTGACATTCTTGGAGAGCTGTCTGCAGAAAACACGAGACCTCGGGGGTCCTGAATGTGTGGCCTGGGACACTTTCATTACACCTGATCGAAAACCTCTACCACCAATCACCCCGGCACAGGGGAAGAAAGCCCCCTGCAAACTCGGTAATTTAGCCAATTTGAAGGCACGTTATCTTAGCTAGAAATAAAATAGTTGTGTACATGATGGATATACTTTAAAATGATACTTTCATTTTAGTTCAAGTGGCTTTTTTAGCAGTTTTCTCATTTTACTGATTCACACGTGGTGTGAATTGGCCTTAAGAATGCATCTGAGGTCACTGAGAAACAATGAATGTAATCCGTTTCATTCCACAGACGGTGGTCCTGGTCCTGGCCCCGGGCCTTACCGTCGATATGATAGGCTGCCACCAATTCAAGCCCAGTTCTCCATAGAAAGTGACTCAGATATGACAGAGTCCTCAGGGCTTATACAGGAGTATGATGTCTTTGACCCATCTAAACCACGACCGCACATCATATTCATCATAGGTGAGTGGTCATCACTGTCAGCTGGTCATCTTCAGTCAGTTTCAGTCATCTATTTCTGAATTCATCTTATTCTAAATTTCAACTTCCAAATTCAGTAGACCTTGACATTAAAGGGTCAGCTCACCCAAAAATGAAATTTCTGTCATTAAGTACTCGCCTTGCCCTCATGTCGTCCTAAACACATAAGACCTTCCTTCATCTTCGGAACACAAATTAAGATATTTTTGATGAAATCAGAGGGTTTCTGAACCACATAAAGGCAGCAATGTCATTGCACCTTTTGAGGTCCAGAAGGGTTCTAAAGACATTGTTTGTTCTGGCTTTGCCTGTTTTGGTGTTTTTGCTCCCTCTACTGGTAGTTTTATATTCTGCAGATTGAATATGTTTTATTCAGTTTCTGGGGTTCAAAAAGAACAACGTGCAAAGCACATGGTAGCGCACTTTAATTTGCTGTGTCAGTCCATCGGATTAACAACTCTTAACGAGGCACTGCCTGTAAGTAGAGTT
Source organism: Megalobrama amblycephala (assembly GCF_018812025.1). Lineage (NCBI taxonomy): Eukaryota > Metazoa > Chordata > Actinopteri > Cypriniformes > Xenocyprididae > Megalobrama > Megalobrama amblycephala. The sequence goes on from NC_063047.1 coordinate 41,747,364, forward strand.
TGATTATTTTTGATTGTTAATATATTATGATTGCGAGGAAGTACATGTAGATGTTTTCATGTTATAGCATTGGGAAATTTATATTGTACAATCATTTTGTACAACTGTCTTCTGGTGAACATTGTTGGACTGGACGTTTACCATGTGACATTTTATTTATGTATTCCTTCTGTGTTATGTTGTTTTACAGTTTTACACATTTATTCAGTAAATCAAAACGACGACTCCGGTGTCAAGACTGTTTATTGAGTGGATGTGTTTAGCTTGCTGGGTGCGAAGCCAGTATAGTAAAAAGGCAAGCTTCATACAAGAGCTGTTTATCTTGGAAGCTGGATTTCACCTGCTATTGTCATCTACGGCATAGAGGCTAACACGACAACTGCAGAGTATCCACACGGTAAAATCCATCAAGCTTATATTTCGGACCAGTCATGGAAGATGACAAAAGTCAGTCAGCTTCATCTCGACGTTCCGTGACTTCCAGCAAGTCCACGGTTAGTATGGCAGCGACTAAAGCAAGAGCAAAGGCGGAAGCTGCACAGGCAAGAGCCTCATTTGCAAAGAGGGAAATGGAAATTAAAATAGAGAAAGCTCGCCTTGAAGCAACATTAGACGTAATGGAAAAGGAGAGAGAGGCTGAAGCTGCAATGGCAGAAGCGGCAGTCATGGAAGCTGCAGTCGCAGATCTAGAGGTAAAAAGATCACAACATAGTTCAACTCTCCACCTTCCACAGCAAAGTCCTAGGCAACGTACTGAAGAGTATGTAAAACAACATAGTGAACCTAGTGATACTGTACCAGAGAATTCAAAGCCTGAATTACCCCAAAATATAGAGGATGATAGAGAGAAAAAGCCTTCTTCACCGGTGTATCATGTTCTGTCCTCTTGGAATGCCAGTCAATGCAGTTGCAGTGAGAAAAGGCAGCAGAGTAAACCTCCATTCCCCCACTCTCCACATAGCTTCTCACACCCTTCTAAGAGTCCAGCTGCGCCCATGCACCATCCTAGACGAGACACGAATCATCCTACTCATCACTCTAGTCATGATGTAGCCACGTATGACTTAGCTAAGTTTTTAACACGAAATCAGCTAGTGACATCTGGGCTTAACAAATTTGATGATCGTCCGGAAAACTATCTGGCCTGGAAATCATCATTTCTCAATGCCACCAAGAACCTTGATCTCACAGCAGGTGAGGAATTTGATTTATTGATTAGATGGCTGGGGAGAGATTCAGCAGATCATGCCCGTCGCATTAAGTCTGTGAATGTAAGGAACTTACCAGCTGGTCTTGAACTCATCTGGGAGAGGCTAGATATGACCTACGGATCTCCGGAAGCTATTGAAAAAGCTCTCTTCACAAAAATAGAGACTTTTCCAAAAATATCAGCTAAAGACCATGATAAACTCCGGGAATTAGGAGACTTGCTTTCAGAGATTGAAGCAGCTAAGAATGGCGGTGATCTACCTGGGCTCACTTATCTAGATACAGCAAGAGGAGTTAATCCTATTGTGCAAAAGTTGCCCTTTGGACTACAAGAAAAGTGGATGATGCAGGGTTCACACTACAAGTACACTTATGGAGTTTCTTTCCCACCATTCTCCTTCTTTGTGGAATTTGTATGTGCAGAAGCAAGAGCACGCAACGATCCTAGCTTCAATTTTTCTTTACTTTCCATAAACCCTGGTGGAAAGATCAGGTATAATGAAAGTCATGCTCAGAAACCTGTTTCAGTCCATAAAACGGATGTGATGTCCTCCTCTAACCTTTCTCATACCAAGAGTCTTCAGAGAGGAAACAACGAGGTTGAGAAGCAATGTCCTATACATCGTAAACCTCATCCTCTCAAGAAATGCAGAGGCTTCAGAGAAAAGCCATTAGAGGAACGAAAAAGGATCTTAAGGGAGCTATCTATTTGTTTCAGATGCTGCTCATCTAACAAACATGTGGCTAAGAATTGTGATGTGTCAATTAAATGTTCTGAATGTGAGAGTGACAAACACCTGGCTGCTCTCCATCCAGGCCCAGCGCCGTGGCGTTCTGATTCTACACCTCCTTCACTGCATGGCGGGGAGGAAGAGGAGTGCTGCGGTGGAGATGTGTCATCAAAGTGCACCAAGATTTGTGGCAAAGGTTTTAGTGAGAAGTCATGCTCTAAAATATGCCTTGTGAATGTTTATCCTGCTGGCAGCCCTGACCAAGGCAGGCGGATTTACACTATTATAGATGAGCAAAGCAATAGATCCTTGGCCAGATCAGAATTTTTTGACAGTTTCAATGTGCAAGGAACTTCTGCTCCGTACACATTAAAGACGTGTGCAGGAGTAGTCCAAGCAACTGGAAGAAGAGCTCAAGGGTTCATCATTGAGTCTGCAGATGGTGAGATCAATTTTCCACTTCCTACTCTCATCGAATGCAATAGTATGCCAGATAACCGAGATGAAATACCAACCGCAGTTGCTGCCCTGCATCACAGCCACCTAAAAGAGATAGCAGACAAGATACCGCCTATTGATCCAAATGCTGAAATACTGCTTCTGCTGGGAAGAGACATAATACGAGCACATAAAGTCCGCAAACAACTCAACGGTCCTCATGATGCTCCGTATGCGCAAAAATTGGACCTTGGTTGGGTCATTGTGGGAAATGTGTGTCTAGGAAAGTGCCACAAGCCCTCTCCGGTGAACTGCATGAGAACACACATCTTAGAGAATGGCAGACCAAGCTACTTCAGTCCATGCAATAATCACATTGTACTGAAGGAGACGTTTAATGAGAAAACCCAGTTCCACAAACCTAGCCTATCAAGCTGCAGACTTGGTCAGTCTTTGTTTCAGCAGACCAAAGATGACAATAAATTTGCACCTTCAGTTGAGGATCAGTTATTCCTGGACATTATGGATAAGGAATTCTTCAAGGACTCAAGTAACAGCTGGGTAGCACCATTGCCATTCCGTGAGCCAAGGAGACGCTTACCCAACAACAGGGAGTATGCAGCAAGACGTTTCATGTCTCTTCGTCGCAACCTTGACAAACGACCAAAGATGAGAGATGACTTCACAGAATTCATGCAGAGAATACTTGACAATAACCATGCAGAGCTAGCTCCTCCTTTACAAGATGGTCAGGAGAGCTGGTATCTTCCATCATTTGGTGTGTACCATCCAAAAAAACCAGACCAAATACGAGTTGTATTTGACTCTAGTGCACAGTTTGATGGAGTATCCCTCAATGATGTACTGCTTTCTGGCCCTGACCTTAACAATAGCCTGTTAGGAGTCCTCATAAGATTTCGAAAGGATCCTGTTGCCATCACAGCCGACATACAGCAGATGTTTCACTGCTTCTTGGTCCGGGAGGACTGTCGTGATGTTTTACGCTTTCTATGGCATCGTGATAATGATCTGTCTAAAGAGGTTGTGGACTACAGGATGCGAGTTCACGTATTTGGAAATAGCCCTTCACCGGCAGTGGCCATTTATGGAATTCGCCGAGCTGCCAGAGAAGAAGAGAAAGAATATGGCACTGATGTGAGGAAATTCATTGAACAAGACTTCTATGTAGATGATGCCTTAAAGTCATTTCCTACAGAGGAAGAGGCAATCAATGTGCTTAAAAGAGCACAAGAGGCACTAGCTGCTTCAAACCTCAGGCTTCATAAAATTGCTGCAAACAGAGCCAAAGTAATGGATGCCTTTCCAAATGAAGATTTGGCTAAGGACATCAAATGCCTTGACCTCTCCACGGATGACTTACCTGATCAGCGAAGCTTGGGGGTACAGTGGAACCTAATGTCGGATACGTTCACCTTCCAAGTGCCCGACACTGAAAAACCATACACACGTAGAGGAGTGTTGTCAACAGTGAATAGCTTGTTCGATCCCCTTGGATTCCTAGCTCCTATCACAATCCAGGGCCGTTTACTTTTAAGAGAACTCTCATCGCAGACACATGAGTGGGATACACCATTGCCTGAAAGCAGACATGAAGAGTGGGCACAGTGGTGTCATTCGCTGCAAGACCTAAGAAGTCTGAACATTCCACGCATGTATGTATCCATTCCTCTTTCTGAAGCCAAACACACTGAAATATGTGTCTTCTCGGATGCCTCCATGAAGGCCATCTCAGCTGTTGCATACTTGAAAGCTTCGGATCAGTATGGGAAAACAGAGGTTGGCTTTGTTCTTGGCAAGGCGAGGTTGGCTCCAAAGCCTGATCTTTCTGTTCCTAGGCTGGAACTATGTGCTGCAGTCCTGGCTGTCGAACTGACTGAACTCATCACAGAAGAGATTCATCTAAAGCTAGATAGAATAAGGTTCTACACAGATAGTAGAGTAGTGTTAGGCTACATCTATAACGAGTCAAGACGGTTCCATATATATGTGAACAACAGAGTGCAGCGCATCAGACAGTCTTCTCAGCCTGAACAGTGGAGGTACGTTTCTTCTGAACAAAATCCTGCCGATCATGGCTCTCGTTCTGTTTCATCTTCTAAGCTTGAGGCCACAACCTGGCTCACAGGACCTTCATTTTTGCACTATCCATCAGAGCAGCTCTTTGATCACCCAAACTCATATGATCTTATTGACCCAGAGGAAGATGTTGAAGTTCGCTCAGAGGTTAAAGTCTTGTCTACGCAGATTGAAGTGAATCATCTAGGTACCAAAAGATTTGAGCAATTCTCAGACTGGAGAACAGTCGTCAGAGCTGTGGCACGGCTGCATCACATTGCTCATTGTTTCACAGGACCAAGTAACGATAGTCAGTGCACAGGTTGGCATTGGTGCTCAAGGGGTTTATCTGTAAGTGATCTTCTGAAAGCAGAGGAAATCATCATCAAGAGTGTACAACAAGAAGTGTATACAGATGAGATGAAATGCATCACTTCTGCAAGTGAAATTCCGTCACATAGTCCACTTTTGAAGTTGAATCCAATCATCGACAGCAATGGTTTGCTGAGAGTTGGTGGACGCATCAGACAAGCAGAAATAGGAGATAAAGAAACAAATCCCCTCATCATTCCGGCTCACCATCACATCACAGTCCTACTGGTCAGACATTTTCATGAACGTGTGCAACATCAGGGCAGACATCTTACAGAGGGCACCATAAGATCCAATGGTTTTTGGATAACTGGGGCTAAACGATGCATTAGCAGTATTATTCGGAGGTGTGTTACTTGCCGTAAACTAAGAGGCAAGGTGGAGGAACAACAAATGGCTGACCTGCCAGCAGAAAGGCTGCAAATGGATCCACCCTTTTCCTTTGTCGGCTTAGATGTTTTTGGGCCATGGGAGGTGATCTCACGCCGCACAAGGGGTGGCCAAGCAAACAGCAAGAGGTGGGCAGTGTTGTTCACTTGCATGTGTACCAGAGGAGTTCACATAGAGGTGATTGAGTCGATGACTTCCTCAAGTCTTATTAACGCTCTCAGAAGATTCTTTTCTATTAGAGGTCCTGCCAAGCAGCTGCGCTCCGATTGTGGGACGAATTTCGTTGGTGCCTCTAGAGAGCTTAAAATGAGCGAGAACGAACAAACAGAGGTGAGAGAATACCTACTTGAGCAAAGATGTTCCTGGGTTTTTAACCCACCACACTCTTCTCATATGGGTGGCGCCTGGGAACGTATGATTGGTCTAACAAGGCGAATCTTGGATTCAATGCTCTTGAAAAACAAGTACTCACAGCTTACACATGAAGTCTTAGTGACATTCATGTCTGAGGTCACAGCCATCGTTAATGCACGGCCTCTAGTCCCAGTCTCCACAGATTCTGAATTCCCCTTCATCCTAACACCATCTATGCTTTTGACACAAAAGGCTGGTAATCCTCCAACTCCACAAGAAGATTTCAGTAAGAAAGACATGCTCCTATGTCAATGGAAACAGGTTCAAACATTAGCAGAAACATTCTGGAATAGGTGGCGGAAGGAGTATCTTGGAACACTTCAGAACCGTCACAAGTGGTTTCACAAACATCCAAACATCAAAGAAGGCGACATTGTACTGCTCAAAGACAAACAAGTCAAAAGAAACGAGTGGCCGATGGGGATAATTGTGAAGGCTGTTCCCAGTACAGACGGTATTGTGAGAAAAGTGGAGGTGAAAACTGTTCAGCATGGGACAACAAAAATCTATCACAGACCTATATCTGAGTTAGTATACCTTGTGTCTTCAGATCAGGCTGTTTAATCCAATAATTGCTAGTGTATATGGTATCTTTGTGATACCAGACGGGGAGTGTTCTGGCTTTGCCTGTTTTGGTGTTTTTGCTCCCTCTACTGGTAGTTTTATATTCTGCAGATTGAATATGTTTTATTCAGTTTCTGGGGTTCAAAAAGAACAACGTGCAAAGCACATGGTAGCGCACTTTAATTTGCTGTGTCAGTCCATCGGATTAACAACTCTTAACGAGGCACTGCCTGTAAGTAGAGTTTGATTATTTTTGATTGTTAATATATTATGATTGCGAGGAAGTACATGTAGATGTTTTCATGTTATAGCATTGGGAAATTTATATTGTACAATCATTTTGTACAACTGTCTTCTGGTGAACATTGTTGGACTGGACGTTTACCATGTGACATTTTATTTATGTATTCCTTCTGTGTTATGTTGTTTTACAGTTTTACACATTTATTCAGTAAATCAAAACGACGACTCCGGTGTCAAGACTGTTTATTGAGTGGATGTGTTTAGCTTGCTGGGTGCGAAGCCAGTATATTGTTAAAATAGTCAACGTGACTACAGTGGTTCAACCTTAATGTTATGAAATGATGAGAATACTTTTTGTGTGCAAAAACAAAAATAAAGACTCAACGATTTGAACTGTTGTCATACACAGTTTACGTAGTGAACACAGTTTAGTGCTTCCATGTTCTACGCCAGATTGCTGACTCATTATTGGCCGGCTCCTGCGTCAGCATCACACGCATGCGTCGTGCTGCTCACGTGAACAGCGTCGGCCGGCGTTCGGACGTAAAAACAGAAGCGCTGAACTGCGTTCACTACCTCAACTGCGTATGACAGTTCAAATTGTTAAATAAAGTTGTTATTTTTGTTTTGTTTTTGTGCACAAAAAGTATTCTCATCGCTTCTTAAAGGTGGTAAAGAGGATGTTTTGTTTTATACATTTTTGCAATATTACTTGAAACTGTCTTTACTAAGTGATAAAAGACTATTTATTAGGTGCACTGAAAGGAATATTATTAATATACATCATCTGTGCACGAGGTAGGGCCTTAAAAACATCAGCCAATCTGGCCCTCTGGCTTGTCAATCACTGCCATTGTGAGAGACGTGCGCGGATTGGCCCTCTGGCTTGTCAATTACTACCATGACGTTCCTTGTGAGAGACGCGCGGCTGCGCGCTCTAGTAACTTTCCACACTCTACAGGCGCCGCATGCAATGTTTTTGTCGGGAGACAGGAGTAACAACTGCAGATTAAGAGTCACCTGCGGTGAGTCCGACATAATGAATCCACTAAGTGTGTGCACAGCTTAACGATTGTAAGGCCGATTATGAATGTAAATTGATACTTATGACTGATCGCGCCCAAACGCGTCCAGTCAGAGCCAGTTGCGTTTAGTCTGCAATAACAGTCGGTGTTCAAATTCCATGTGAAAGTATATAAATCTGCTTCAGGAGCAGGAAACTATCGCTGTATGTTGAGCACAGTCAGAATGTTTTAGCTAGTCGTAAAATGTGTGCCCGGCTTAATAACACAGCGAATGCCGGTGGTAAACAAACACTTGTGCACGAGTTTTGGGAGGCGTTCACTTGAAATGAGCTGTGAAGGAGGGGGATTGTTCTTCCGCATGCGCTCATTTCAAAAACTCAGTCGACAAAAACATCCCCTGTACCACCTTTAAGATTAAGGTTGAACCACTGTAGTCACGTTGACAATTTTAACAATGTCTTTAGTACCATTCTTGACCTCAAAAGGTGCAGTGACGTTGCTGCCTATGTGTGCTTCAGAAACCCTCAGATTTCATCAAAAATATCTTAATTTGTATTCCGAAGATGAACGAAGGTCTTAAGGGTTTAGGACAATATGAGGGTGAATATATAACTAACCCTTCAATTCATTTGAAATAAACATTTCTGTTTCTGTGATGTAAAGTGGGATTTGCTATAATATTTTCCAGGTGGTCCCGGCAGTGGGAAGGGGACACAGACAGCTAAAATTGCACATCGCTATGATTTCGAGCATGTGTCTGTGGGGGAAATTTTAAGGAACCAGTTGCTGCATCATGCCCCCAGTGACAGGAAATGGGAGTTGATTGCTCAGATCATTGCCAATGGAGAACTGGCACCTCAGGTTTGGAAATTTGACCACCAACTATGTGCATTTTTGCAGCTATGTGTAATTACACCTGCTTGATTGTTGCTGATTTTTACATAAACTAATGTTCAAACGTTTGGGGTCAGTAAGTAACTTATATTCAGCAAAGTCGAGGCATTAATGATGTTACAAAAGATTTCTATTTCAAATAAATGCCTTTGAACTTATTATTCATCAGAGAATCCTGAAAAAAATGGAATTGTATCACAATTTCCACAAAAGCTTTTATCCTGTACAGCTGTTTTCAACATTAACCTGTAAGCGTTCCACATACCTTTCAAAAGAGACCAAAACCATGCATATACTCCAAATGGTTCAAAAACAGCATGTAATTTACTTTGCCATTTTTAGGCATTTTAGGCAAATTTTACAGGAATGCTAAGGGGTTAATAATAGTAAGAAATTATTCTTGGTCATATCAGAATGATTTCTGAAGGATCATGTGACACTGAAGACGAGTAATGAAAATTCAGTTTTGCCATCACAGGAACATATTAAATATTATAATATTAAATGAAGAAGGACACCTCATGCTTGTCACCTTAGTCTTGTTCTGACGTGGTATCCTTTAGGAGACGACTATTGAAGAGCTGAAACATCAGTTTATCAAGAAGCAGGATGCTAAAGGATTCATTGTGGATGGATTCCCTAGAGAGATCTCACAGGCGTTCACCTTTGAGGAGCAGGTCAGATATTCATTCTGATGGTCTATACCAGGGGTGTCCAAACCTGCTGTTAGAGGGCCACCATCCTGGAGAGTTTAGCTCCAACTTGCCTCAATACATCTGCCTGGAAGTTTCTAGGGCCTTGTTTACACCTGGTATTAAGATGCGTTTTGGTCGACCGGATCACAAGTAGAAGAGGGAGACATATACCCATTTACACCTGGTATTTTAGTACGTCTCTTTTGTCACAAATACAACACCCTTCAGTCTAATAGTCTGATAGTAAATTTTTGCTGCATCATGAAATAAACCAGGAATCTGGTTTTGGGTTAAATAAGTGTTAATAAATACATTTATTAAGCATTTATAACATGTGAGTTAAAAACAGCTCATTATTTGGCAGGTATTACATTAAAGTCACCCTTTTTATTCATGCAGTTATAACTGCATTATTAATGATTTATAATGCATTTGTAAATGACTTATTACTCATTAACAAACACCTTTATAAACCCTTTACAAAGGGAACCTAAATGTAAAGTGTTACCGAATGGAAAAACACACAGAGAGCAGCAGCTTTTGTTTCTGCACTGATAGCAGCAAGACAGGTTAGAAATCAGGAATGGTGAGAGAACATTGTACTTGGTACATTTTTCGTTTTTAAAACCAAACTTGGGTCTTCAGCCGACAAAGTTTAAATCCCATCTCGCTAACGCGCTTCCCATAATATTTTTGCGTTTGGTCAGTAGGCGTGTTCAAACACATTAAACAACATGAGCGTCTACACTACGAAAGCAATCTGATCAAATGCGTTTTTGACTACCTCTGGAAGTGGTCAAAAGTGGATAAGCTCAAAATGTTTTAGACCTTGTTTACACCTGTATTTAGCGACTTGTGACCAAAACACATTTTAATACCAGGTGTAAACAGGGTCTAGTTTGCCTAGTAAGACATTGATTTGCTGGTTCATGTGTGTTTAATTGGGGTTGGAGCTAATACCAGGAGTAGGATTGGACACCCCTTGTCTATACTGTTTATAACCCACATAATGTATGTCTTAGTATGTTATGGCAGTGTTTGATGTACAGTAAATGACACTCATGGATCCTCAGATTGGCTCTCCAGACTTGGTGATCTTGCTTGCCTGCTCCAATCAGCAACTTCGGCAGCGTTTAGAGAAAAGAGCGTCCCAGCAGGGCCGCCCCGACGACAATACTCACGCTATTGAGAAGAGACTAGATACTTTCAAACACAATATCACACTCATAGCCAAGTACTACCAGGAGAGAGGACTTATTGTAAGGGTAAGATGCTGTTCTTTGCTTATTTTTATGTCAACTGTTGAATAATAATAATAAAAACTCCTCTTTTAAGCTGTCAAACACAATTCTGTCTCACTTTGCTTGGTCAGGTCGATGCAGATCGAGAAGAAGATGACATTTTCACAGATATTTGTGCCATTGTAGAGGAAAGATTGTTCCCTAGTGACATGAATGCAGTAGGTTACACTATATTCTACAATTTGTATTATAAAAATGTATTTTTGCTTCATAAAAGTTCTTTTCTCCCTGCAGAGCAGTACTGAGGATCTTTAGAGGGACGTCTACACATCCAAAAACCCACAGCTGCTCCCATTACATCCTAAATGTTTAAAAGCAGCTCGCCAAATTAACTCGAGGGTCAAAGTCGAGAATCAGTGAAAAAGGTCCAGGACAGTTACACTTGTGTTGTTGCCTCTATTTGTATTTCACTGTGAATTTTCTCTGTACAACTTTTGCAGTAATTTAATAAGAATGACTTTAGAGCATAACCTTTTTTCCAACATTTTCAGTTTTTGTTTCTGAATTTTAATGTTTTTTTGACTTGATATTATTAATGTGTAAATTTAGAGGTCAAGCCAGAAATAATGTGAGTTGTTAAAAAAAGCACCAAAGTGTAATACAATATCGGTGTCAAATACAATAACAATGTCAACTGTTTTCAAACAAATTACCTCACCTATTCCTACAACAAGCACTGAAATGGATTAAATGATTACTGATTAATACAGTGTTTCTGCTGTTCTGAGGACATGGTTTCATCTTGCTCCACAGTGTGAACACATTGGACAGAGACAAAAAAAAGAGATGCTACTGACATGTCTTCAGGCTGTGTTCTCATTAATACATGTTCAATCCAGCTGTGGCACATTCTCACAGTGGGACCTCAGTGAACACAGACTTTCTGCCCTTGCTGACAGACCAAGTGCCAAAACGCTGTTACTTTAAATACTGAGGAGTATGGAAACACATTTATTGAAAGATGATACATAATGGAAAAAGAAGTAGTGAAGTTAAGTATCATTTAATAGCAATAAAATCACTACACTTACTTTGCTTTGCAGATGGACATTTTCTGGCCAAAAGATTCACATTTGAGCCACTAGATGGCAGACTTCTATTCTTTAAAAACAAATTGTTTAATATCCTTACTGGTTGGAAAGTTATTTCATAGCCATTGACAAAAATACCCACTTATTCCATTTTAACAAATTAATATTATGAATTTTTAAGTTTTGTAAAATTGATTAATAAAGAAAAAAGTCTTTATTAAAAAATGCTTGGAAAAACATGAGCTTTGAGTACGCTTTAAACTAGACTAAATAGCATTTACCATAAAAAGAAAATGGTATCTTTCTTTTGTGCTAAGTGTGCTTAAAATACTGTGTTATAAACAGCATCACTGTGACGGAGTGATGGTATGTGCTGGCTCTCAGAATAGATCCATGCTTATCACCCACCTGGCAAATTACTTGCATCTCTTAGTTGCACGAGTTGGAGACTGCTTCATACTTGCATAAAATACAGGTTTTTAATGTACAACTTTGAATACTGCATCATATGACATAAATGCACTGTGTTTTGAATACTGTTCAGAAGATATCTTCCTTCATGTTCATACTAACATATTTAGTTTGCCATTGCATGCTGATTAGAGCCTGAACAGTTATTTCACTGAACACTAAAACCTTTGTACATTTCTCTACTCTCAAAAGTCTGATCCGCTTTATAGTTCTTTAACTTTTGCACTAAAATGTTGCTGATACTACATTCTACTACTTTTTGATAATTATGTTTTTTGCACACTTTCTTCTGTGGAACATAAGAGAGAGATAGAGATATTTTCAGAGATGTCACATTGCTTTTTGTCCATATATTGGAAGTAAATGATCAAACCAAAACTGTTTGGTTAGTTAGTGTGTTTCACCCACAAATGAAAACTTTGTTATCATTTAATAGGTTGGATAGCTTAGTTGGTAATTCCTGAAACTCTTCACATTCACCCTACGTAGCTATCTTGATTAAGCAATGTCTAAAATTCTTTTTAGTCTAATCTTTTTGGTTGATCTAGTTAAACCAGTTTTAGTTAAACTAGTTCACCCAAAAATGACAATTCTGTCATCATTTACTCCCCCTCAAGTTGTTCCAAACCTGTGTGAATTTCTTTCTTCTGCTAAACACGCACACACACACACAAAGATATTTTGAAGAATGTCGGTAACCAAACAGTTGATGAACCCCATTGACTTTCTAAAGTATTTTTCCCATACTATGGAAGTTAATGTCAACTGTTTGGTTACCCATATTCTTCAAAATAAAGTAAATTACAACAAAATTTTTATTTTTGGTTAAACTATCCCTTTAACAGAACAGAACAGAATGATTCGTTCTCAGATCAAACTGATCCACTTCTCAAGTTCAACTCACTCAATGACTTAATCCAGTTACAGCTGCATCCGAAATTGCATACTTCCCTACTATATAGTATAGGTGAAAAACAGTATGTGACAAAAGTAGTATGTCTGAATTCAGTACTCATAAAAGAGTAGGCAAAAAGTACCCGGATGATCTAATTTGGCCCGGTCCCAAATGGCACCCTAAAACCCACGGTCTTCCTCTGAGTCCACACTTTCGTGACGTAATGCCACTTTGACTGCTGGGTAGAAGTAATCTGTGTAACTCGCAGACTTGCGGGCTCAGCAGAAGTGTGCATCGAGCGCATAGGGGCCACAAAAGGGGCACTTGCGAGCACCCTTCTAAATTGATGAATGGGACACCCTACAGTCTCGTGGACTTAACGGACACGTGCAAAAGAGTCCACAAGACCTAAAGTGCACATGAAGTGTGCCATTTGGGATGCAGCCTTCTTCTGGCGAGATGGACACTTTACTATCCCATGAGGCCACAGGAGACGATTTGTGAATGGCAGTGAAGCATAGGTCACATGATAATGACAGCATGGCAAATGTAGTACGTCCAGATAAAATTCATACTACACACACTCACACTATATAGAACATACTTTTTTTAGATGTTGTGAAGTAATTACTAATTCAAAATAAGTACCTACCTCAAGAGAGTATGTGATTTCAGACACAGCCACACTGGTCAACAACCTGGAAGTGAACATTATCAGTAAATAATGACTTACATCTTGGTCTGTTCCTCACATAAAGTTATCATATGTGAATATCATATTTTAATTTAAGGTGAACAATTACTTTAAAGTCTGTTCCTGTGTAAGCTTTCCTGTTGATAAAAAGCTGAAGAATAATCTACTGGCTGGCTATTTAAGAACATTTAAATAATTTGTTAATTTTACTGGGGTAAAGGGGTGGTTGGTCTGGTCTTATCTACTGGACAAAAGCATTTAAACATGGTATGAGCAGCACTCAAGTCTTTTCCAGTTCATTTCCTTATATAGTCTGCCACTATTTCAGTGCTGATAAGCCTTATCACACACTCTGACATGTCAGTATAAAAGCCCAACAGGGGCTCTTACAACACATTTCCCAGCTTTTCCCATCTCCACTCTCAATATCGGCATTATGGCCCCGAAAAAAGTTGAACCCAAGAAACCAGAGCCTAAAAAACCAGAGCCAAAGAAAGAAGAAGCCCCAGCTCCTGCCCCGGTTCCAGAGACACCCAAAGAGCCCGAGCTGGACCTGAAGAGTATCCCGCTGGAATTTACCGCTGACCAGATTGAAGAGTTCAAGGATGCCTTCACTCTCTTTGACGAGACACCAACGGGCGAGATGAAGATAAGGTATGCCCAGTGTGGAGAAGTGATGAGGGCCCTGGGTCACAACCCTACAAATGCTGATGTGCTGACTGTGCTGGGGAAGCCCAAGGCTGAAGAAATGAATGCCAAATACCTGGACTTTGAGACATTTCTGCCCATGCTGCAGCATATCTCAAGAGCTAAAGACCAGGGGACATTTGAGGACTTTGTTGAGGGTCTGAGAGTCTTTGACAAAGAAGGAAATGGAACAGTGATGGGTGCTGAGCTCCGTCATGTCTTGGCAACACTTGGGGAGAAAATGACAGAAGATGAGGTGGACCGTCTGATGGCTGGACAAGAAGACGCCAACGGCTGCATTAACTACACGTCCTTCATCAAGCACATCCTCTCTGGGTGAGCTGAAGCTACAAAGATTGCCGAATGAAATTGGAACTCTAAATGGCAACTGTCAAAACACTGGAAAGAAAATATGTCTTGTCTGTATGTCTTGGAAAGCATCAAATAAAAACCATCCAAATTTTGTTTCGTCTGTGATTTTTTTTGTTCTGTTAATCTTGTTGTGATGTCAAACTCAGATGTGTATAGAGAAGGAAGTTACTGATTTAACTACTGGATCTCTTAAAAATAAAGGTGCCAGCAAAGAGCAAAAAAAAAAAAAAAAAAAAAGTTTTTCCAATGATGCCATTTAAGAAGTATTTTTTCTTAGTTTTCTATAGGCAACCTTATGCAACTGTTAGGCCTACCTCGAATTTGATTGGCTGCGTGGCGTTCCAGGAACACTGATATCTAAGTCTAACAATGGGATGCTGTTTTTATCAGACTGCTCATCTGTTTTTTTTTTTCTCCACATGACATACAGAAAAAAACCTAGATGTTGTGGTCATGAATTAAGAATTCTTAATTTGATTAATTTGTTCCCTCATTTTAGATAAATCGTGGCCACATTGTACAAATTTGTTGCCGCTTTTTAATTTTGTGAAATTGTTTAGTTAAATTCAAAATGCAGTAAACAGTATAACTATTTACTCTACAAACCAGTGTTTTTAACTATGACAGTTCATTAAAATAATAGCGTAAGAAATACCAGTTTGAAGCAGCATAACAAACTGTTTTGTACAGCTAAAAATAACTGAAAGCAGGTGACACCAGAAGCCTTTTAAGTTACAAATCGCCGCATACAATTAAAAATATCCTTAGTCCCCAAGGTTTACAATGGTTGTGAATGGGGGTCTGCTATTTTGAAGTAAAAAATAATGCATCCATCCATAAAAAAAGGTAATCCATACGACTCCAGGGGGTTAATAAAGGTCTTCTGAAGGGAAGCGATGCGTTTTTGTAAGATAAATATCCATATTTAAAACTGTATAAATTCAAATAACAAGCTTCCGGCGGACGACCATACGCAGAATAAATAATAATTTATTTTCATTATTGTGTTAACTATCCCTTTAATGGAGCCTTTTCACGTTTCCGGGGTTCTAAGAAGTGCATGTTGTCATAGTTAGGTAAACTTAGTAGTGAACAGGAGACAAATACATTTCTTTTTTCTTTTTGGTAAAAGGTAGGCTAATATAACACAAAGTACAGTGTTATAAATGTATTTTCGTTTTCGTTTAATGACAGCGATTATGCTGTGCATTATGACTGTGCATTATGCTGCCTTCATGTGCTCTCAGAATTATGGTAAATACAGGTTTCCTAGGTAAAAAATAAAGGAGGAGGGAGGGTCTAGCTAGCCTCTGTTTTGTTTGACAACACTTCGAACGTCAACAGGAAGTTACATCCACCCAGGATCGCTTTTTGACTTCCGGCTTGTATTTCCACAGCGATCTTGTATTTATGAATGAACTGCTCATTTTAAAATCTTCCCGGTCTACTGACATTTGTTAAGACATCTGCTTTAAACATAACAATCCTCATGATAACTTTCATTGACTCTACAGCAGGTAAATCCACTTCACCAGAAAATAAGGTCTATAGCACGTGAATGCAGCATAGTGGTGGGGAGTTTCCTGCAAGTTACGTCATTAAACCAGTAGGTGGCGAAAAGTCTTTACGAGTGAGTCATTGAATCTTCACCGATTCATTCGACAGGTGACTGCTTTTATGAATGAGTCACTGAATCAAAAGACACGGATTCACAAGTCACCGCTGTTGGGGATGCAATTAGCCTTTCGCCGAGCCCCGCCCCCCTTAGTTACTGTTGCTTTGTCCGACAAGCCGTGGCGCTGTCACTCCACACGCAGTGAAAAATACATCGCGGAACAAAGAGGATACTGACCACACATCGACAGACAAGACAGAGCAGGTTAGTTATGATATTAAACAAAGTCCTCGCTTTCAAACCGTGTAGTTATTAAAGAAATTCAAACAATAAAAACCGTTTTGTTGCTCTTTAATGTGTCGTGACCTTGGTCGTGACAGATTGCTGTAGATCCTCAGCTCAACCGCTCGTAAAAACCGATCATCTCTTCCTATTAGTCCATGAACATGAGAATGAATGTTGTTTCAAACGCGGAAAGACGTCAATACACACCATTTTTCAGGTTTAACTCCACCGAGGTTAATCTTTTAACTACTGGCTGCTTTGTCGGACAAAATGGCGGATGCGGCGTTCTGATTGGTTAGATCGCTTGTCAATCAAACTCCCGGCGAAAGGTCAAATTGTGGATTTGTTTGGAAATATTCCATTGTCGGAGCGAAAACAGACAAAGTAGCTAACTGGCACTGTTGTGTTTCAAAGGTAAGTAAAGCAATATTAACGTCTTTTTAAACCGTTGTATAAAAACAAGATCACAGTCGCTATGGTGCTGTTAGTAAATATTAGCACGGCTGTGTATGTGTTTGTCATAGTGTATCACCAACCGATTTTCGGAAAACATTAAACATTGCTTTGTTATATTGCTTAATTTTATGATATAACTGAATGCGAAAACCTTTTTATAGTCCAAAAAATATTTTTCCACTACAAAAAAACCTTAACCGAAGGTTAGCTTCCCATATTCCCACTCTTAAATAACTGTACTCATCCAGAGTGACTAAAAGGGTTGGCAAAATCACTCTGGACCCCTCACATTCAGCCACTTCCTCCTGTTAACTGTTGCCGTCTGTCTAGCTCTGAGCACCAGAACAGAAATTTTTTTTTCCTCAAGCCATCTACCTCATGAACAGTTAAAAGCCCCCACCTGGCAATAGACGTGTGTAATACACAACACTATATTAATACATACATATATTTATTTAGCATACAATATTCACATTCCCTTGTATTGTGTAACATAGGCCTACCTGTATTGTGTTTTTTTTTTTAAATATATATATATATATATATATTGGCTATTTATTTTTATTCACTTTATTCAAAAAAGCTTTTATTCATAGTTTTATATTTATCTGTCTTGTCGCTGTCATTCTGTCTGTGCACTAGAAGCTTCTGTCACCAAGACAAATTCCAAAGCATATTTGGCAATAAAGCTCATTCAGATTTGTGATTCTTAGTTTATAACAGTTACTTTGAAGTCAAATATGATCAAACTTGTGGACGTTGATTAGGTAGTATCAGCACAATTATGGCTGTTTCTGCTATTGATTATACTCCTGTGCATAATGGTTATGGTCTATTTGAAGAGCAGCACCGTGTGATTAATTTTTGCAATCTTATTTTCTTTCAGATGATACATATCAAATTTATAAAATGCAGACCATCAGCATACATCCTCAAACAGGCACCCTAGGCTGTTCTGGGCCCTGCATTTAATTTCACTGTAATTAAAGTTAGGACATAGTGACTATAACATTGATTGGCTAAGCAGGGTACATGTTGTACTTGAATCCGTATAGATCAGTGTGTAATACTCCTGGGAAGTGGAAGTGTGGGGGGGAGTGGGTTATATTACTAACTTTATGAGCGATAAAGAAGGCAGATTTTGTGGCTTTGAACCTCAAAAAAATACCTGAGCCCTTTCCCTTGTGGTTGTCACGCATCTTGTTCTTGTAAATCCACCTTTTCCTCATTATATTGATGCTGTGAAAATAAACACAAGCCGTTCATATTATAAAATTATGTTTGGCGGGATTCCTCCACAGTCTTCCCATATCTGACATTTTTGTGATGTTCTCTGCATAACTACATTCTTCATGATCTATAACTGCATTTAATGAGTAATTTAGATGCTTAGAAGTTTCGCCAATAATTAAATGCTCGTGAATCCATGAGATTCGCTTTTCGTGCGATTTATATCTGTTTGCAGTTATGATGGCAGCTTACCAACCCCCTTTTGCTTGCAGCTTTGGCAGCTTGAAGCTCACTGGATTTTCCCCATCTATGCTCAATCAGGAGAGCAAAAACAGAACCGCAGGTAAGTCCAAGGAAGGATTTTATTTCATTGTTTATGAGAGGAGAGTTTGCTTATGGTGACAGGTAATGCCCTGGCAGGCCCGGTTGACACCACATCTGTACTTCCCCTCTGTTACATCCCAAACAAACCCAGGAAAAGCAGCCACCCATCAATCAGATACTCATTCCTGTCACCACACACATTATGTCTATCAGGCATGTGTCCTTTTCCATTTTCATATGCCACATCTCTCATGTTAAATATCCTGTGAGTCATTTGGTCTAATTCGCTTCTAGGTGGCCAGTTTTCCAAAGTGTGAGACGAAACCTCGAAGTTTGATTCTTGTTTGTCGAATAGTTTGGATGAAATAGTTTGTCTTTTTGATAAGCCTCTCAGGTTTGAACAGCAGAGTTTGATCATCTAGGTTCGACCATCGGTCCAAAAGTGATTCTGTCACACACAAAGGCTGTTTTCTTTGGCTGGACTGAGCTATAACCGGCTTTGTCTCTTTTCATCCCAAAGAGACAAAGTATGTTTTATTTTAGAGATGTGTATGGTTGTTTTTATACGTTCTTTCAGGACATAAAGACCACTGACAAAGATAACAGTTTTAGCTGAGTTCAGATCCAAAGACAACGTCTGACCAACTAATGACTCTTTTTGTGAGTGTATGTGGATATAGGTTCACATTGGGACGTACATATGGCAGAAGAGTTTAAGTTCACAAGAAACCTATGGACATGAAACTGTAGTCGATTCTGGGGGGCGTTTGGCACATGATCAAAGAATTGTAGCCTTGAAGACTGAGCTCGAGCATCTTTATTATCTCAAACAACAGTTTATTATTCATTAATGTCCAGACGTATATTTTATTCTTTCGGAGCGCACGGGTTCACTGAGAAATAACAAAAGAATCCTTTAGCAGAGACCTCTCACAGGCGAGACGTTCTCCTCAGACGGCCCGAAGAGAGACAGAAGGTGATAGGCTTACATTCAACACAGTGCAAATATCATCCTAAATGTCAGAGAACTAAGAGTGCTAAGGAAGACTGATCTCTGAAGCTTACATTGGGAGAGGGACTTCAAAAAGATATAAGGTATAAGGTATTTAAAAAAAAAAAAAAAGAAGAGTCTTCTTTTCTAGTCTTCAGTCTTTATTTTATAACATAAATATATATATATATATATATATATATATATATATATATATATATATACACTGCTTGTTGTTCTTAAATCTTATTCAGCAAAAATGCATTAAATTTGTTTTGATTAAACTGATCAAAAATGACAGTAAAGATAAATTCTATTTCAAATAAATGCTGTTCTTTTGAACTTGCTATTCATCAAAGAATACTGAAAATGTATCACAGTTTCCACAAAGATATTAAGCAGCACAACTGTTTTCAACATTGATAATAAGAAATGTAATTAGAATATGCAAATCAGCATATTAGAATTATATTTGAAGGATCATGTGACAATGAAGACTGAAGTAATGGCAGCTTTGCCGTTGTAATGTATTAAAACAGTTATTGTAAAATTTTGATTAAATGCAGACTTGGTGATCATAATAATAAAAATATAAATGTATAAACAAAAATATATAATAAAGAATCTCTCTCTCTTCATTTTATATATATATATATATATATAATGATGAGAGAGAAAGCTTGCATGGAATCAGAGCCTCCTTTGTCTTATAAATGTCTTATATATTAAATTATATATATTAAATTTATATATAATGTCAAAAGTCATTTATAAGAGCTCTATGTTTTTAAATGTCAAATATATACACCTCCTTAGTCTCTTTAAAATAAATGCCTTTTGGGCCCCTTTTTACTGAGAAAACGAGGAGAGGATGTTCCCAGCCTACCTTAATCAGTACCATTGAGGTGTCTCAGTGCACAAGCCCTCAGATCTGCACTGAATCTTCTTCACTGATGGGGGATGGGTCAGTGAGAGATGACATCATCGGCTGGAGTTGTGTGCTGTGTTTGTGTGTTGCAGAGATTTTGCAGTCTTGTAAGAAGGACGAAATTGTTCTAATGACCACGTGAGGACTGACTTGCAGCCACATTCGACTATTAGTATTATGATACAAAAAAGAACAAACACCCATTTACACTTTGAAAACGCACATATTCGTTGTTAAAATTGATGTGGTGGCATGTGATATCACTAGGGGGCATTACTGCCCCAACACTTACTGTATATATGTAAGCTCTTGGCAGATGCTTTTTTATAAAAGCAATATAGAGCAGAATACAGCATGTGTGATATTAGCCTAAACCAGTAGCTAGCGAAGTACAGCACTAAGGTTGATCCTCAAAAAGAAGCTAAAATGTCAGTGTTGCACTACCAGACAATTACTTGTTAGATCATCACTAGGGGGCATCAATATCAAAATATTTCTTTCTCTGTATCTACATAACATCTGGGATTGCAGACGATATCCATTGTGTAACTTGTCAGTAATCATACATTCACATGTTCTACATTAGTTTAGCCATCTGGCCACCAGAATCAAAATTATTGAACTAAGATGCTCAGTCAGGCTGGACTACAACGTCTTCAGTGCATTACCATCATAATTTACAGTTTCCTAGCAGGCCAACCTGGTCATGACCTACATATATCTGCTGTCATGTATATGGAACCTGCTAGGACTCATTGTATCATGATTGAGAAGCTATATTCAAACCCTGAAGAAATTATGGCCAGCCAATTGATAAAAGCCACAGAGCATAATGAATCAAGCATTTGAAGGCAGCACAGAGTGATGGTGGAAGTTAGTCAGATTTGGAGGCTAGTGTTGCTCCTGTGGGGAGATGAGCGGTTCGGCAGGCTGACTTTATGCACAATGACATGGCCACAGGAACCTGCCAGAGTCCATTAAAATCTTCCCCAGTCAGGTGTCTCCTCTGCTTCTCTATACACGTTCCTCCAGCTCACCGCCAATGCACTCTGCTCCCAGAACAATCGATATGTTAGGTTACCGTTCAGGATGGAACAGGTTGCTCTAGCCTGCTGTGCCATTTCAGCAGGTTTGGGTGGGGGTCAAAGTCAGTTCGTAAACAGATATGATGGTGCAGCTGCTTTCTTGAGCTTCTTGCGCTTGAGGGAAAAGAGAATGATGGATAAACAAGCTTTGCTTTATACTAAAGTTTGTTGAATCTTTTTTGCGTAACGTATTTGGCAGTTTTAAGCACCTCCGATGCAGATTCAGTGGCAGTTTTAGCTTTTTTGTAGAGTAATTCATCACTTTTTATTTGATCAGGGACCCCACCTACAGTAAATGCCAGCTGAATATGGTTATTTGGATATAGTTTAGTGAATTAATGTTCAAAGGAGATCGAGAACAGATCACAGTGTTTATTTTACCCCCTAAGCCAAACCATATGTGGACTTCCAGTTAAGTAGGTGTTGTATCCTCTATGACATAACATCCCACACAAGCAGCGCCAGATTGATAACTTACTATGATGTTGTAGAAGCAGTCCAGAGAGAGGTTAGTGAAAAACCTTGCAACTCAATATTGAGGGACTTTTAAACTAAAACTATGAATTAGTTTAAAGGGAGAGTTCACCCAAAAATGAAAATTCTGTCATTAATTACTCCCCTCCATGTTGTTCTAAACCTGTAAGACTTCTGTTCTTCTTTGGAACACAAATGAAGATCTTTTTGATGAAATCTGAGAGCTTTCTCTCCCTCTATAGACAGCTACTCAACTACCACTTTGTCGCAACAAAAAGTTCATAAAGACATTGTAAAACTAATCCATATGAATTGATCCAAATTAATTTTCTGAAGAGACTTGATCGATTTTTATGAAAAGATTTAATCGATTGATGAAAAGATTTAATTTAGTCTTTTATTCACATATAAACATTTATAAGCGAACATAAAAGCTCAACCAAACTTGAATGACGCGTAAGAACAAACCTCTTCTGGGAGCGCAAACGTGCTGCATAACACATGACAATGAACCTCATTGGTTCTCGCACGCGTCAAGCAAATATGCTTGAGCTTCCGTTTACCACAACTGATGTCTGAGTTGATGAATGTTTACATGTGAATAAAAGCCTAAATTCATACTGTTCATAAAGTGATCATCATCACGTAGCTGTCTATGGAGGGACAGAAAACTCTCAGATTTTATTAAAAAGATCTTCATTTGTGTTCTGAAGATGAACGAAACTCTTACAGGTTTGGAACGACATGAGGGTGAGTAATTAAAAAACTTTCATTTTTTGGGTGAACCAGCACTTTAAGATAATTTTTAATGAAATCTGGGAGATTGAACCTCCATTGAAAGCCTGATCCACCAAAGTGCTTCAAAAAGTCGTTTGAAGAGGCATGATCACTTTATATTATGAACATACTTAGAATTTAAGATTTTATTCACATATTTATTCAACAATGCACATACACGCAAGCAAGACCTCAAACGTGCTTGCTTGATGCAAGAACCAAAGGTATTTTCTTGCCTGTCATGCAAGCATGTTTGAGCTTGATGTGCTCTGTATGTGCGTTTATCAAAGTTTATATGTGAAGAAATTCCTAAATATAATCTTTTCATAACATAAATGTCTTTTTTTGAACCGTCAGTGTTTAGTGTAATGGACTTTCAGTGGAGGCACAGAAATCTCTCAGGGATTATTCAAAATAATAACAGGTACTTGTTTTAAAGATGATCAAAATTCTTATAGGTTTGTAATGACATGAGAGTGAGTAGTTTTTGGTTAAACTAACATAATGTTTGAATTAGCACACATTCCAAAAAGCTGAGCAATGTTTTCTAGCCGACAGCTGGCCAGAAAGTTTAGCATGCTAAGAGCTTTTAAGAATCTAATTAATGTAGATGTCAGTCATCCTATCAGATGTGTTAGTTTTGTAATTCAATATTTTTTACGTTCCTTCTAACAAGTTGTTATTCTGTCCCAAGGTCTAATATCTGTTCTTTGTACTTCCTACTAATTATTACATATAACTATATCAAGTTTTAACATGGACAAGGAAATACAGCTTCTAAAAAATCAATGTTCTCTGTCTTGTTGTTTATTTAGTTTCATATTTCAGTGTCTGTCAGATTTTTTTTTTTTCTTTTTTGACAAGCAGGAAACCAATAACATAGTAGGTGTGGTAACCACATCAAAATTTGTAGGATGTTGATGGGATTAGAAAACTAAGACGACTGGAAAAACAAACTATTTGCAGATAGTATATTGGAAACAATTCACAATTGATAAACAAATACATATATGGATGATATTGCTCAAATTTTGTTTTCCTTACTGAATTTGAATGCAACACTCATAACATGCAACCCTGTTAAGTTGTTAAGCCAAGAGTGGAATGTTTACTAAAGCAGCTAGAAAAAATGTCACTTTTAGCCGCTTGTAGGGATTTAGTCTGCATTGGCATTACAATACTTTGAAGACCTTGTTTTGGTCAGTGGCTTCAGGGTGTGGGAGAGGGGAACCCCTGTTTTCATGCATTTGTTTTGAACGTTAAAGGTGGGCAGGGCCAGAAAGCATTGATTTGAAAATGAGACGTCCCATGTCAAACCTCATGTCTGAGCGGAAGGTAATGGGGGTATGGAAAGAGAAGGGGCCTACACGGAGGAGTGGGGCACAGGGGTCAGTATTCTGGAAAAACACATGAGGGGGTTGTTTGAAGTGGGTGGTCTCATGAGAACGCCTGGCAAATTAGAATGCAATCTAGGAGTAACTATGGATACAACAACACATTGCTGGAATACGCACTGGAGAAACATTGACAACAACACACACTCTACAGTCCAGTGACTTTCTCTGGGTGTGGTTAAATGGAAGTTTTAATCCATGAAATGAAAATTTCATACCATATTCAACAAAATATAGAAGCTGAATATGAGGAGGCCTGTAGGATAAAGATTATGATAATCTATGACCATCTGATGTAACATATTTCAGTTTTGGACTTTAGAAAACAGAACAAAGTTTTGTGACAAAGATTCCTTTACATGATACATTCACTATGAATTTTGCAGGCAGCCTGTAATTTTATATAGTATGACATTTAAAAGAAAAAGGCCCAGAATAGATGATAAGAAGATTTAATTAATTGAAGAGTCAAGTAACATTAGTGAATCATATTTGATGGCATTTGTTCACTGCTATGACATTAATTATATCAAAGAGTGTACTCTGTGGATGGTTTAAAATATGACGGGCTCTTGTACTCAAAGTTTGAAAATCATTGCTGTTGCCCACACAAAGCCATAATTAAAATTACTGCACACTAAAAAGACAACTATCAATTTGAAGAGGTCAACTTGAATAGATGTATGATGTATAAGGTCTCTGGAAGACTGGAGGAGGGGATTTGGTGCATCTTGGGAGGTTGGAGATGGAATTAGGTGGAGGGTTGGGGCTGTCACCACAAGATTGAGTAACTTTAAAAAAAACATTGATTTCACATCTTAAAAGAATAGTTCATGTAAAAATGAAAATTCTGTCATCATTTACTCATTGTTTACATGTATTACTTACTTGCTTCTGTAAAAACATGAAAGAATATATTTTGAAGACTTGTTCTGTTTTTGGCTATACATGAAAGTCAATGCGGTCCAAAACAGCATTGTAATGGCAAACAATTTTGACAATTTTCTTTACTGAAATATCTTTAGTTTTCCGCAGAATAAAGTAAATACATTTTTTTTTTGAATGACATAAGGGTGAGTAAATGATTAAAGAATTTACCTTTTTTTTTTTTGAACGAACTATCTGTTTAACAGCTGGGGTAAATACCCTAAGCATCAAATGTATAGAACAATGTAGAAGCTGAAACAATGGAAAATGGCAGTCATCAGACCTTACAGCTGTAGATAATCACATAATGAATACAGATACTAGCATGAAAATGTCAGTGGAATTTGAACAAGCATGATGTATCACAATTTGGAATACACAAACAACATAATACAGGGATGCACAAACAATCTGGAGGAGTAGAAGGGAACTGAAATGCAGTTTGCGGTAAAATTAATTCATTTATTGATGTCAACCTCAACCCATTGACTTTTTCAGCATCATGAACAATA
The DNA here is from genome assembly GCF_018812025.1 of Megalobrama amblycephala. Classification (NCBI taxonomy): domain Eukaryota; kingdom Metazoa; phylum Chordata; class Actinopteri; order Cypriniformes; family Xenocyprididae; genus Megalobrama; species Megalobrama amblycephala. The sequence goes on from NC_063047.1 coordinate 41,772,864, forward strand.
CCTTCAGGAGGAGTGAGGGAGATCATTGATTGACCTCTATCAGGGTGGATAAGCTATGATCTCTATATCCTCTCACTCACATCTGTCAGACATTGTCTCCCGCTGTTTATATGGTAGCAGATTTAATTTTCCCCTAGAATAATCTTGTGATTTTAATTGAAAAGGATTTGAGTCATTTTTTTATGATATTTGTTTGTGAGAACATTATATGGAGCATGTTTACAGATCATGTTGTTGACGCAGACACAGTGAGGCAACTAGAGCACCAAAGGATTAATCTGATCAGTTGTCCATTGAAATAGGTTAAAGTTGTTCTTTTATGGCAGTCTGGGAGCATCTTGTTCTCTCTTATACTGCATTTGGCTGAGGACACTAGTTGTGTGTCTCCTGTAAAAGAGCAGTCTGTCCCTTGAGCTCATTCATCAATTGATCAGTTGGCAGACTGAGCTCTTTCATCAGTTTGAAAGACGGCTATATGAATCCTCTTTATTTCTCTATTCACTCCCCCACTGTCTTGAAATGCAATACACAAATTAAAGACAAAGAACATTCCTTTATAAAAACCTCCATCTTCATCAGCAAAATTACAGTAGTAGGTGGGAAGACCAATATTGTGTTCATTCTGTCCTTCTTACCTCTATTCAATACATCATTACATAATGCAGATACTGTATTACTGTGACTCACTTCTAACTGGTCTTCCCACTCAATTGCTTCAAATAATACAATACGTCAAAAACTGAGTTACTTAAAAGTCAGCAAATCACTCCCATCCCTGCTTAAAAGACCTGTATGAATTTCCTGACTGGTTCAGACTCAAGGCTGCTTGTTTTTTGGTCTAACTGGCGGATTAGCATAGCCATGCTATTCACCAACAAAATCTTTAACATGTATCATGATGGTTGACTTGCTCGTTAAGTGTTTTAACCACTCCAGCATCTTATTCTGAACAACAAAAAATCCAAAGCACAACATATGCTGGTCTTTTCACCAGAGATGCTCTGCCAATTCCTCTGGCTTATCGCATACAGTACAAAATTCTAATTGCAATTTTTAAAGCCCTTCATGGTCCTGCACCGCAGTATCTAGCAGATCTACTCTCCTGCTCAGACACTTAATTCCTCCGGAGCCAATTTATTAACGGTTCAAGATTGTCCTCCATGGGTGGTAGGTCTTTCAGTGGCCCCTAGACACTGGAATTCTCTTTTGAATTTAATCTCATTATGCTTTTTTTTTTTTTTTTTTTTTTTTATCTCTTTTTTTTTTTTTTATATTCTTGGTTTTTCAGTTTTTTCTTGGTTTGATGTCATTTGAAGGGTTTTTGAAATGCATTGTTTTATTATTATTATTATTATTATTAGTAGTAGTAGTAGTAGTAGTAGTAGTAGTATTTGTGAAATAAACACAATAATAATAATAATAATAATAATAATAATAATAATTATTATTATTATTATTATTATTATGCATTCTTAAAAATGCTTATCCTCTGTAGTGCCCCGAGATTGATGGAGCCTATCCCTGTGTCTTGGTCAACATGTAAGGATGACCAGTTAATAATAATAATAATCATAAATATTAATAATAACAATTACAGAATCAGTGAAGAAATAACAATAAAAACAATTGGCTATAGAAATAAAAAGCATTTTTCATTTGTATGCAACAATTTAAGCAAAAACTGGTGGTGTAAATCTGAAGATTAGAGGTAGTCATAAACAGAATGAGGAGGTTAAAGCTGTGAGGACTAAGTAAAGGGAGCAGAGGAGAAGGAACGGAGGGGATTTAAAGGTGAAGGTAGTAGCAGGGGTAAGAGTGTAACAGTATCTCTTTCCTCAGCAGGCACAAATGTTTCTTCACATTGCTGTGTTTGGGCTGCAGAGCTGAGATCCGCCTGTCTGCGAAGGGGAAACTGTTTATTTGAATTAAATGTCATTCCTGGGGTTCCATATGGAACTGGTATATCCTTCATTTTTATGTGGTCTGTTTGATTTGAGAAATCAGGAGCTGTCCTGCACTGTGCTCAGGCTGGAGGCTTAGGTTAAGGTCTTTACAGTTTCCTATAGGTACACTTTCCAGACCACAGGGGGGAACTAACTTTGTGTAAATTGGCCGAGGTCCATCATGCCGTCTTCTTAGGGTTGGAGAAACAGACAAAGTCTGTGCTGCTTTCTAAAAGGACCACTTGTTTGTTGCGTTTGAGTATGACCCTCATTAATACCGGCCACTTAAGTTCTCGTGGATTCTGTGTGAGCTACCTGGACCCCGACTTTAAAACAACATGGTTTCAGATTTTAAAAGTCTAGTTTCCATTCAGCAAATAAATATATTACTAAAGCACCAATGTTATGGAGAGATACTACTGTACAGCTCCTGTTTTTACTTCTTGGTTCATTGTCTGAGAGAAAGAGCTTCAGATCTGGTAGAAAGATCAGATTCACACTTCCAAAAATAGATGACTGACAATAATAATAATAATAATAATAATAATAATAAAAACACTAACATTTTGATTTGTTTCTCTTAGCATGTAAAAGTTTGTGTAACTGCATTTTATAGGTTTATTGTTGTCTATGTGATACTTCTCATTACTTCAGGCTTACTCTGCAGTTCTGAGTTAAAAAGAACAGTATGATTCAGTAAATGCAGACCATCATTGCTAAACCCAATTTTCATGTCAATATAAAATAGCTCTTTGAGTGAATTAGATGTACAATTAGGTTTTATACTGATGCCATTGCAATGGTAAGTAGGCAAAAAATGTAGCTATGTAGAGATGGAAAACATCAAGAATTTAAGGATTTTGTTTTCTATTCAATTCCTCTTAATGATTACGGTTCCTTAAAGTCAGCATGGAACGGAAGTTGTGATAGTCTTTTTCCTTATTGTGAAGTGAAACAGCTTCAGGAATGAGAAAAAATGGAGGACTTGACTTAATTTTGTTTTTTGTAAGACTTACTTGTGTAAGAAGTTGGGTGTTGCTAACTAAATGGAGGCAGATATTAATGCCAGTTTGCAGTCAGATGTGGAGGATGTTCAGTCCCACCCTCCACTGAGACATATGTCATGAAGAGAACTATGAAAGCTTTCTTAGTTTTTTTTTTTTCTCAAAATTTGCATGATAACCTCTCAAGTTATAAATAAAGTCACAATTGTGTATTATAAAGTCTAGTTTTTTTTCTTTATAAAGTCAGAATTGCAAGATAAAAACTCAGGATTTTGAGAAAAAAGTCAGAATTGCAAGAAATAAAGGCAGAATTTCGAGATAAAATCTAGCAATTGTGAGAAAAAAAGTCAGAATGGCGAGATGTAAACTTCTTATTTCTTGCAATTACAAGTTTATATCCCACAATTCTGAGTCTGACTTTTATAGCTTGCAGTTGCAAGTTTAAAGGTGCCCTAGAATTAAAAATTGAATTTATCTTGGCATAGTTAAATAACAAGAGTTCAGTACATGGAAATGACATACAGTGAGTCTCAAACACTGTTGTTTCCTCCTTCTTATATAAATCTCATTTGTTTAAAAGACCTCCGACGAACAGGCGAATCTCAACATAACACCGACTGTTACGTAACAGTCGGGATCATTAATATGTACGCCCCCAATATTTGCATATGCCATCTCATGTTCAAGCATTAGGCAGCCAGTATTAACGTCTTGATGTGCACAGCTGAATCATCAGACTAGGTAAGCAAGCAAGGAAAACAGCGAAAAATGGCAGATGGAGCAATAATAACTGACATGATCCATGATATCATGATATTTTTAGTGATATTTCTAAATTGTCTTTCTAAATGTTTCGTTGGCATGTTGCTAATGCACTGTTAAATGTGGTTAAAGTTACCATCTTTTCTTACTGTATTCACGGAGACAAGACTGTCGTTATTTTCAATTTTTAAACACTTGCAGTCTGTATAATTCATAAACACAACTTTCTGTTTTCACAACATTCTTTATAAATCTCTCCAACAGTGTGTAATGTTAGCTTTAGCCACGGAGCACCATCAAACTCATTCAGAATCAAATGTAAACATCCAAATAAACACTGTACTTATGCGATTAGACATGCTGCATGACGAACACTTTGTAAAGATCCATTTTGAGGGTTATATTAGCTGTGTAAACTTTGTTTATGCTGTTTAAGGCAAGCGCGAGCTCCGTGGGCGGGGAGCATGAGCATTTAAAGGGGCCGCAGCTTAAATCGGCTCATATTTAATGATGCCCCAAAATAAAAATAAAAAATAAAAAAAATTTTGAGCTGAAACTTCACAGACACATTCAGGGGACACCTTAAACTTATATTCTTAGACTTAGTTCTACGGCACCTTTAAATACTATTGCAATTCTGAAAAAAAAAAAAAAAGAATTGCGAAATGTAAACTCACATTTATCCTTTAAATGTTTATTCTGTGGCGGAAACAAGCTTCTATTGAGCGCAGATGTCATTTTGAGGGGGAGGAGAGGTTAACGTTTTTGATTAAAGATTACGAGTTTTGAAGTAAAAAAAAAAGATGTGCATGGATAAATCCTTTTATAATAACACTGCAACATTCTGTAAAAAAAAAAAAAAAAATTGTCAATTTTGATATCATGGTGACTTTAATGATTAATTCAGATTAATTCACTAACCGTTCCAACTGATTCATAAGCGTTTTTGATTTACTAAAAAGAACCAACTCATAAGACTCCTCTATTTGTGATTCAGACTGCCCTGGTCGCTCTGCATGTTTTTTGATTGATAGAACTGGCTCTTGGGTCTTTTGTTGCATCATTGGAAGAATGCATGTTAACATAACCAAATGTCATGAATGTCATTTGGTCAGTGTATTTTATTTTACCTGTTCTCAATACCTGCACAACTACTGTATTTGTAAAATGACACAACTGATTTTTAAATCTAATTGATTCTGTTACACTTCACAAACCAGTGAACTGGCTCTAAATCTGGTGACTGTTTTCTATTCAATTCCTCTTAATGACTACGGTTCCTTAAATTCAGCATGGAACGGAAGTTGTGATAGTCTTTTTCCCCCCTTTTTGTGAAGTGAAACGGACACAACTGATTTTTAACCCTCTGGAGTCTGAGGCTGATTTGGGGCCTGGAGAAGTTTTGACATGCTCTGACATTTGTGCTTTTTTCAGTTGTTCATAAACATATAAATGACAAAAGTGTCATTACACTGTATTCAGCACAAACTAGGCTACAATAATATGTGAGGAACATGTATGTACATGTTTGTGTTTTTGAAGGAATAATGTTTATGCATGGTTACTGAAAAAACAAAAAACTTAAGTCACTGAAATAAGGCCAAAATAAGTATATTAAATCTGTGTTCACAAGACTTTTGGGTATTGGAGGTTGTAGACTAGAGTTTTTGCTTCAAAATTATGTAAAAATTATGCTGCCTACTCCTTCATATAAAACAATATATTGATTTAGTTTTTGTAAGACACTTTTTGCCAAGAAACACAGTATGCGTGGAGGCGTGAATCACCACTGAAAAATGGGCCATTCTCACCTGAGAAGACAAAAGAATTGGATAGTAATGAGCTGAAATGACTTGCATATTAATGAGGCATTTCAGTCAGGTAGGCTGTGAAAAAAACATTCTGTGATGTCTCAAGCTCATCATAATATATGAAACATACAGAAAAATATTATTACAATATAAAGTAATGGTTTTATATTATACTTTAAAATATAATGTATTTCTGTGATGCAAAGAGTCTGAATATAGGCTTTTAGTTTAAAAGCATGCACATTTGGAGAAATATTGGATTCTCATATGCTTATGTAAATTTTCTATACAGAGAAGTTATATTTATTAAATATTCATTGTCATTACTATGAGCGCTGGTGTTTTCAATTCATCCTTGAAGTCAGAGGGCGCTCTCTGTGCATTTTTAGTCCACAAATTCATCTAAAAGAAGAAGAGGCTATTCCATGAATGGAGTTTCCAATTCATACTGCAGCCGGAGGGCGCTAAAGAAACAAAAACTCATCTAAAATTCATCTGTAGAAGAAAAGAAAACAGGAACTAACTGCATGTCTTCTAGAGCTCCCTAACCATGACTTTTACATCCAGATAAACACTTTTCAAGACAATAAATACACGATTGAGACGATGAATGCATGTATTGCCTCTGAATTTGCGTCTGAATAGCGCTGGCTCCGTGGGCGTGGCCGCATTAGCAGATAATGAGCTGAATCACGGACTTCTGACATGGCTCTCTTTTCATACAGATTACATAAACACAGAAGGTTTGTTTTCGATTTGACTTACATGATTTAAAACCTGACATTTTAACGTTTTTTTAGACATAAGTTTAACTTTTCTGTGATTAGTATTCACTAAGTTACAGTTCATTTTCTGAGAACTATCAGATTGGACTTCGTTCAGAGGGAGAGGAGAAATCACGCATCATGTTAGTTTTCTTTATTTTACAAAAAGCACAACATTGTGTTTTTACTCTGAGTGTACACAAATAAAAGAAGATATTCTATAGTTTCAATTGATATATTACTTATGTCTCTATGACAAGAAATGACAGAGTATTTTAAGTCTGTTTTGCTGCAATGTGAAAAAAATCCTGCAAAACGCGCCGGCGCGTTTTCAGACCTCAGAGTGTTAAATCTAATTGATTCTGTTACACTCCACAAACCAGTGAACTGGCTCCAAATCTGACGACTTTTGAATGTAGCCTAAAAGTCGATGTAGAACATAGGCATAGGCTGTTGTTTTGCAAGACTTGTCCATTTTTAAATCCTATAAACTGAGCGATGAAAACTGGTTTCATCGGCCTGTGCACTAATATACAATTGCATGTGTTGCCATCAGACCACTGGGAAGCATTTCCTTGTCCTTGACCCAGTTCTTAAAAGTATGCACCTCTTGCCTCAAGGAGCTCCTTTTTGTTATCTTCTTCGTCCAGATTGTTTTATCATTCTCTGATGTTCCGTCAGTCCAGGAGAGAGATGAAAAGACTGCATGATTGATGAATGAGAGGTATTGACTGCTGCTCATGATGGCTAGACGTCAGCCTCTTTGACAGGCTAATGTATAGTAATAATGTACTTTAAAGAGAACAGTCAAAACGAGCAGGAGGCTAAGAGTAAAAAGTTTATAGCCATATGAAAACAAGGAAGACCATTTTTTGTAGTTTCATGGTTTGTGAAGAAAAGTTCCCCAGGGTATTACTTGCGTAGAAGATACATAAACCTGTGCATCAAGCATATGTGCGCACCTGTGCTCCCCTACACCGTAGATCAAAACCAGGATAAATCTGGAACTAACAATTATGCATGAATTATGTAAACTACAGGAATGCAGTTTTTTATTTGCATTAGGAACTTTATGTGCAATGTTAACATCTTCTGTGTCAGTAGCTCTCAACAGTTTTTTTTTTCTCTCTTTACAATTTATATATAAATATAATTTATATGAAAATAAGTTAAAAAAAAATATGTTTGGGATCAGTGAGATGCATTATATTGATCAGTGCTTCAAGTGTCTGCTGTTACTTTATACTCATTTATACTTATACTTTATACTCTATACCTTCTCTTGCATGACAGAGAACTGCAGTGGCTTCCTACTCCAATGCATGTTATTATTCGAGATGCAACCATTTCGAGATGCAACCGAGATGCATCGTTTTACTATGGATAGAGCAAAAATATAATTTATCATTTCACTGCTTTCTGGCCGTGCACTCCAATGGTCCAAAACCATCTAGGAACAAGCAGGACCTGTCACTCAGACTTTGGATGCCTTTCTTACATACTTCAAAGAGGTATTTGATCAAACTACTACTTCACTCTCTGTGCATGACCAGTTGTTTCATCTTAAACAGGGAAAATCATCTGTGTCTGCACAGGTGGCAACCTATTATGATATCATACTTGAATTCACTGAGCTCCTGAGAGCGACCCATTCTTTCACAAATGTTTGTAGAAGCAGTCTTCCAGCTTTTTCTTTGTGGCCAAGAAGGGCGGAGGCTTGCGGCCGTGTATTGATTATCGAGCCCTCAACAAAACTCAAGCATATGGTGCTATACAAATATCACCTTCCTATGGTTCCAACGGCGCTTGAGATGCTGAGAGGTGCTTCCATTTTTACCAAGTTGGGCCTGCGCAGCGCGTATAACCTCATCCGGGTACGGAGGGGGGACAAATGGAAGACCGCCTTCATCAGGACACTATGAATATCGGGTCATGCTGTATGGGCTAGCCAACTCATCCTCCGTGTTCCAGGCCTTCATGAATGAGGTTTTTCGGGAGTACCTACATCATTTTGTGATCATTTACATTAGGGCTGGGCGATATATCGCATGCGATTGTCACGCGCATTTTGTCAGTAAAGCCGGTTCCCTGATTACCGCTAAATCGCCATCACCTGCTTTCAAATGGAGCGGCATTTAATAGACAGAGCCGTAGTTCACTGACAAGCCACGCAATATCGCGTTCATTATTGAAGGTGATTCATCTGCGATACGAACGCGATATTGCGTGGCTTGTCAGTGAACTACGGCTCTGTCTATTAAATGCCGCTCCATCCCATACCAGACGCTCCACCAGACAAAAAAAACAAAAAAAAAACAAAAACACAAACTCAGGAGGGAAGTGGACAGGAGGAGGATAAGGGGGAGGGATGGCGGGCCAGGTCCAGAGTCCCCAACTGAAGGCCAGGGGGAGCCAGAGGAACAGACCATGGGGGCTCCCTGAAGGTCGGGGTCCTGGCTGAATGCCAGGGCGGCGCTGGAGGAACTGACCAAGCGGGCGCTGGCAGGTCTGGAGTCCTGGCTGATTGCCAGGGCGGCGCTGGAGGAACTGACCAAGCGGGTTCCCGCAGGTCTGGATTCCTGGCTGATTGCCAGGGCGGCACTGGAGGAACTGACCAGGCGGGTTTCAGCGGTTCAAACGGCCTGGGCAGTGGCGGCAGGGTAGAAGGCTTGGATGGCGGTGGCAGGACAGAAGGCTTGGATGGCGGCGGCCGCAGGGCTGGCGGCCTGGGCGGCAGCAGCAGGGCTGGCGGCGGCAAGGCCGGCGGCCTGGGCGTCGGCGAAAGGGCAGATGGCCTGGGCGGCGGCAGGACAGACCAATGGTGCTCCGTGGCCGTATCAGGGAGAGCGGGCAGCTCGGTGACGGCCTCCGTGGTCGTATCAAGGAGAGTGGGCTGCTCTGGGATGGCAGCGGGCTGGGGCTGCTCTGGGACGGCAGAAGGCTCGGGCTGCTCTGGGATGGCAGCGGGCTCGGGCTGCTCTGGCGGTGCCGTCAGGGCAGGGCGCTTAGTTGGCGCCGGCAGGGCAGGGCGCTTGGGAAAACAAAGAACCACCTCTAGAGTGGTCTCCAGGCCTTGAAGGATGGAGGCAGCCCTTCTCCTCCCTTTCCTCCTCTTATGAGGGTGAGGCGGTGGCTCTGTGCCTACCTCATCTATAGGCACCGAAGTGGACTCCCTGGCTGGAGCGGACTCCCTGGCTGGAGCGGACTCACTGGGTGGAGTGGACTCATTGGTTGGAGCGGACTCTGGAGTGGACTCACTGACTGGAGTGGACTCCCTGACTGGAGCGGGTTCTGGTGTGGACTCTCTGACTGGAGCGGACTCCCTGGCTGGAGCGGGCTCTGGAGTGGACTCCCTGGCTGGAGCGGGCTCTGGAGTGGACTCACTGGCTGGAGCGGGCTCTGGAGTGGACTCACTGGCTGGAGCGGGCTCTGGAGTGGACTCACTGGCTGGAGCGGGCTCTGGAGTGGACTCACTGGCTGGAGCGGGCTCTGGAGTGGACTCACTGGCTGGAGCGGGCTCTGGAGTGGACTCACTGGCTGGAGCGGATGCTGGAGCGGACTCACTGACTGGAGCGGGCTCTGGAGCGGACTCACTGGCTGGAGAGGCCTCTGGGCCTTGAAGGACGAAGGAAGCCTTCTTCCTTCTCCTCCTCCTCCTCCCTTTACCTGGGTGAAGCAGAGGCTCAGTGCCCACCTCCTCTGTGACTTCTGGAACGGATTCACGGGCTGGAGCATGCACACTGGACTCATTAGTTGGGGCGTGTTGTGGTTGACCTGGTGCGGCCTTACTACTCCGATGTTGGAGATAGTGGACGAACCCCCAAAAGTCCAGGTCTCCCAGTCTATCCATCTCCCACAGAGGTAATGAGTTATCCAGACAATTATTCAAAAGGTCCATTAAGGCAGCATCATTATATCCCAGCCCTACCGCCAGGGTCCAAAACAATTGAGCACCTCAGGGTGGTTAAGTTTTCTAGGTGAGCCATCCGTTCCTTCACAGTAGTCGGAGGTGTGATATGGATCCCCATCCTGCTGGATCTTTAGGTTAGTTTTCTGTCACGTTACAAACACGGAGACAAGAGACAGATCCAAGTGCAAGGGGTTGTTTTTAATGAGTAATCCAAAAATCATGAGTCCAAAAACAGGCAAGGGTCAAAATCCAGTAAAGCAGTCCATACAAAACAAGCACAAGAAAAACAAGAAAACACACAATGAAACCGGTGATCTGAACTGAAAACTCCATGACTAAAGCAAAAACAAACAGGGTATAAATAGACAGACACTGATGAGGAAACACAAAACAGCTGGGTGTAATGGGATAATTGTCCGGGAAGTGTGTTATGGGTAATGAAGTCCAAGGGGTGAAAACAAGAGTCCGGGATGGAGTGCCCTCTAGTGGCTGATAGGGCACTCTCACTAGTGATCATGACACGCACACAGTACACAGCATAAATGAGTACACTCCCTCTGAACAAATACAAAAGATGTATTTTCTTTATGATCACTAATACAATTCATGGCAAGATGGCAAAACTAAAATGTATTAAACATATACATAATAAAAACTGAGAAATATATGTCAGTAATAGCCATAAAATAAGTAAATTAGCCAATTTTGTTTGAATTAATGATTGCAGAAATGAGTACACCCTAGATTTAATTCAACAAATGTATAATATTCTAGTACTTAGTATGTCCTCCATAATTTTGAATATACTGCTCTGACCCTTCTTGCCACGGAGTGTACAATTTCATGACAAATTGTCACATCTGTCCTGTTTAACTCCTAGATGATGAGCTCCTTAAATGCACTGATCTTTAATGGGGAGTGCTGCTCAGTTTGTCTCTACAGAATCCCCCACAGGCGCTCAAGAGTGTTAAGATTGAGTGCAATACATGTCGACAGAAGGTTTTTCAGCTTAGGAGAATGCATATCCTCATTGTCATGTTGAAAAAATTCCCAACAATAAAGGGAATGAGGAAAGGATTACATCTTCTGTTTCAAGTTTGTGTATGAAATTACACGGTGGTGTGAAAATTCATGAATTGATAAAGCATTGATAAAGCACAACTCCCTCACACCTTCAGCACTCATACACCCCTATATAAGAGCTTTACTACCACTTAACTTTACTGTGGGAACCAGGCACTTCTCACTGTACTCCTCGTCTAGCATCAGCATTACATTTTAGATGCAGTTAGATCCAAAATGATTGATTTGGTCTCATGAGACCAGAGCATTAATTCCCAGAATCTATATTTTGTAAATAAGGGCTTTGGAAATAGCTAACTGACTTTATTGTGCTTTGGCTACAGTAGGTTATTCCAGTGAGAACAACAACCATGCATGTCATTTCTACAGGCAAGCTGCATCTTACTCTGTGACATAAACAGTCACTCTTTTCATAGCTTTTGCTGGCTCTGAGACACTCGCTTGGTATTTCTCCTGCTCTTTGTCTAGCAAAAAATATCCCTCATCACTAAATGAAAGCTTAAAATGATGGCCTTATTATTTCAGGGACCTTGTCACAAGTCCATTGTTTTTGAATTTCTGTGTTACTTTTGCTATATTTTCACACTTAAAACAATGATTTGGTAATCTTCTTGTACCACTGTCCTCTTTTGTGCTAAGAAATAAGTCTCCTGACGGTTCTCTCCCAAGTGGTTCCATTGTTCTCATCATTAAGACTGAGAATGATTCAGTGGGCTATAGAACACTTTTAATTGTCAAGAAATGACTTCTCTTTAAATGTTTTGGTTCAACATAACTACCTGTTGATCAAACATTGCCTTAAACTTACACCAGAAATGTTTTATTTCGTTTTATTTAGTACTTTTTAGGAGGGTGTACTCATTTTTGCTACACAACATTTTATCACCTTGATAAGAAAATCTTATTTTCCTGAATAATTTTGGCATGCTTCTTTGGAAATTAAGCAGATTTGCTGAAACATTATATCTCTAAAGAACCCTAACATGTCTTCTAAGTAATTGATTAATTGCTGACTTTCAGAAGTTTCAGAGGGGGTGTACTTATTTATGCTGTGCACTGTGAGTGTGTGTATACACACACACACACATACATATATATATATATATATATATATATATATATATATATATATATATATATATGTGTATATGTGTGTATATATATATATATATATATATATATATATATATAAATATACATACATACATACATACATACATACATACATACAGGTGCTGTTCATATAATTAGAATGTTCTTTTTTTTATTGTAAATTATTTTTAAAAGTGAAACTTTCATATATTCTAGATTTCCTACATGTAAAGTAAAACATTTCAAAAAAAATTTTATTTTTTATTTTTTTATTTTTATTTTGATGATTAGAGTGTACAGCTCATGAAAGTCCAAAATCCAGTATCTCAAAATATTAGAATATTTCCTAAGATCAATCAAAAAATGGATTTGCAAAACAGAGAAGTTCAAGTTCTTTAAAGTATGTTCATTTGTGCACTCAATACTTGGTCAGCAGCACATATTACAGCAAATGACTTGCTCCTAACACAAATTACAGCATCAGTGAAGTGTGGCATGGAAGTGATCAGCCTGTGGTACTGCTGAGGCACTATTGAGCCTTCAGATCATCTGTATATTGTTGGATTGACTGTTTCTCAGCTTTCTCTTGAAAATATACCG